>NC_090443.1:818314377-818975627 GCF_031143425.1 Pleurodeles waltl | reverse complement strand
GCTCATCATTTGACTGTCACTATAGACTTCCAAATATGTATTTTTTGTAAGTATGATCGTATGCAGGTGTTTACTTCAACTCTCCCTTCTCTCTTTGCTTTTGTTGCCTGAAAATCTTCTGGCTTTGATTTCTGGGTATGCCAAAGGGCCCTTAGTGCCAAGACCCAGCTGAACTCCTATTCCTGTGCTCCACAGTGACACCATTGATGTCTTTTGGGACCGAACAGACTCCTCAAGAATTCCTCTCCCTTTTACTCCCCTCTTCGGGGAGCATTTCTGAGTCACGGGATCGAGTGGCTGATCCTTCTTGGTGTTACTTTGCATGGGCATCGAGTCCTTTGTTAGATTGTTTTTGCTCCCCGTTGGGTTCGGATGTGTATTGGCTCGCTCTGTTTTTTACTTGCTCCAGTCTGAAACTTTCCTTCTGTCTTTCTTATATTCAATATTATTGTTCTTTTGATCGCAAGTTTCTATCTTCTGCGTTTGTACTTTCTAAATCGGGTCCTGTCCGACCGCGCACCCCTCGGGGCGGGCCTTAACTGGTGTCAGGCCTTCCTCCACGTGGCACCAAAGAGAATGTCCATCTGATTGAACACACACCAATTCATTACTCCCCTCAGTGCCATTCCAAATTTCCCCTTCAGATCAAAGAAGTCCCTTCCAGATCGAAGAGCCAATCAGCTGGAGATGGCACACAAATCCCCAGAAGACACTCCTGACATCTTCTGGGAAGAGCATGCACAGGAGGAACCCGCACAAGAGGAGGCCTTCTCTATCCAGGACTCAGACACCGACGTTCAGTCTGACATCAAGAGCCAAGACATCTCACCTGCTCAGCCAGTGAGTACTATAACCCTTCCTGTACATACCAAGACGTTAAAAAAAACCTTGCAGAGGTCATGGCCTGCCACCAGGCCTTGGTTGATCTCAGAGATCCACTTCAGCTGCCCCTACTCTTGGTGTCAACCTCCTCCACCTCAGTCTGAATATCTTCCACCAAACCTTCAGTACTGACCCGCATGTGCTACAGCTTTGCCATCGAAAAAGGAACACCGACCAAAATTGTAGGTACCGAAAACACAGGAGACCACTCCTGTGGAGCATTTGTACTTGAGCCAATCCTCCACTACACCATCTCCAATTGAGCCAATATTAGAAGTCATGGATGCTAAACAGCACTGCCTCCACGTTCAGGAAAGGACAGGACAGGACATATTGTTGCGTCTCCCCCTCCACAATCCATCACTTCTTTGCTTCTTCCTCCTCCTCAGCCAGATTCCTCACCACCTCCAATTACCACTTCTTCTTGTCCACCCCATCCCCCTCCTCGTTTTTCTACCTCTCCTATTGCAGGATATCTCATACCTCAGGGTTCACCCTTATTTGTAGGTCACGAATTAGGATTATGACTCCTAGGGTGGACAAAAAGTATAAACCCACTCCTTCAGATCCACTATATATCAGGTTTCATGTCCCACCAGATTTCATATTGGCTACCACTGCAAGGAAGCATGCTAACAGCCAGGCTACATGGTACTCTCCTCTATCAGACAAGGAGAGCAAAAGGCTTGATGCGGCAGGCAAAAGAGTTGCTGCACAAACAGCAAACCGTTGGCGCATATCCAATTCGTAGGCCTTACTAAAAAGGTACAACCAGGCTCACTGGGATGAGATTGAGGAGCTCCACTAATATCTTCCAGATGAGCACAGTAAACATGGTCAACAGATTGTTTCTGAAGGGCAATCTCAAACAATTCAATATACTGTGCATTAGATGCTGGCAGACACAGTTGTACGTGCTAGGTAGACATGCAGGCCTTAGATGCTCAGGCTTCAATCCAGAAATGCAACAAGTGGTGCTCAACATGCTCTTTGACAAGGAGTATCTTTTTGGCCTTCAAGTTGACTCCACACTTGAGAAGCTAGAAAAGGACACTGACACCGCAAAGACCATGGACGCTCTGCAGTCTCAGGTACATAGAGCCAATTTTTGTCTCCCTACGTTTAGAGACCGTTATAAAGCAACAACCTCTGAACGTCTATCTCCCAACCAAGGCAACCCTCCACCTCTAACTCTAGAGGGTTTTTTCAGAGGAGCCTATAAGGGCAATAATAACAGATCCCAAGGCAATAGCACTATCCCCATGGCTCTACCTCATCAGCTTATCACTGACTACATACATCTCCCCAAACCCCGCACCAAACCAGTAGAGGTACGACTTCGGGATTGGACACACATAACATCGGATCTTTGGATCCTCTCCATTATCCAACGTGGTTATTGTCTGGAGCTCACTTCCACATCTCCAAACATTCCCCTCGCTCCCATGGGTTATCTCACGAACATCTCACCCTTCTAAAGGAAGAGGTACAATCTCTGCTACTCAAGGGTGCTATAGAGCCTGTCCCATTGCAGTACCAGAGAACAGGAGTATACTCCCTACACTTCCTCATCCCCAAAAAGGACTGAACGCTCAGACCAGTTCTGGATATCAGACCATTAAACCATTACATTCTCTCAGAACACTTTCACATGGTTACTCTTCAAGATGTTATTCCACTTCTTCAACAGAGCAATTTCATGTCAGCCCTTGACTTCAGGGACACCTACTTCCATATACCCATCCACCCTGCACACTGGAAATACCTAAGGTTTGTGATGGCAGGAAGACATCATCAGTTTAGAGTCCTGCCTTTTGGAGTCATTACAAAGTGCCTAGCTGTAGTTAAAGCACATCTCAGAAGGCAAATAATTCATGCGTTTCCTTACCTAGACAACTGGCTCATCCAAGCCAGCACACTACAGCAGTGTCAATCCGACACTCAAACCATAATAAACCTTCTTCACAATCAACTTTCTCAAATCCCATCTACAGCCTTTTCAGATTCATCCATATCTTAGAGCCATTCTTAATGCACAACTGGGGTTAGCATATCCCAACCCAGCACGCATTCACAACTTTCAGCTAATGTTTCTTTAGGTTTAGGCAAAAACACACCTACAGTCGAGACTGTCATGTATCTCTTAGGGATGATGGCATCCTGTATTGCCATCACTTCTCGCATCAGATTCACATGCGCGCCCTACAGCAGTGTCTGTCTCATCAGTGGTCTGTCACAGGGTCACCTTCTGGATCTAGTGATAGACTGTCATACTCATCGCTCTCTGCAGTGGTGGAACACCACCAACCTATTGAAAGGGCAGCCTTTTCAAGACCCTGTGCCTCAGCTCATTATGAGCACAGATGCATCACTGACTGGTTTGGGTGCTCATCTTCAAAATCTCACAGTGCAGGGCTCTGAGATCTCGGTCACCAGTTCATGCAGAAAAAGTATCTGGAGCTTCAGGCAGTGTTTCTAGCCCTGAGAGCTTTTCTTCCTCACTTGTCGCACAAGTTTGTCTTAGTCCGCATGGACAACATGACAGCCAGGTATTTTGTACAGAAACAGGGGGGAACACAGTCCATATGGAAGTGGGCCCTTCACCACCATATTCACTTAGTGGCAGAGTATTTCCCAGTAAAAGATGACTTTGCTGACATGTCCAGCAGAATGCATCAACAAGTCCATGAATGGGACCACCACACACATATCCTTCAAAAATATTTCCAAAAGTGGGAAACTCTTCAAATAGAGCTTTTTGGCATATCCGAAAACTCAAAATGCTCAAGCTTCACATGCCTGTACCCACACCCTCTCTCCAAGGGCAAGGTTGTATGGATGAGCTTGTCAGGGATATTTGCTTACGCTTTTCGACCTCTCTCTCATTCCATTCCTGATTCGGAAGATGAGATAAACATCCCTCCCCATGTTCCTTGTAGCCCTTACCTGGGCACGACAACAATGGTTCACAACACTTCTGAAGCTCTTGCTGGTCTCCCACGAGTAGCTGCTCAGCAGGCCAGAACTTCTCACACAGATCCAGACCCCAAGTCACTCAACCTTGCACTATTTCTCATGAAGCTATAGAGTTTGGCTATCTACAGTTACCTTCCAAATGTATGAACATTCTTAAGGAAGTCCGTAGACCTACAACAAGAGAATGTTATGTTGCAAAATGGAAACGCTTTGTTTGCTACTGTCAGACTAAACACATTAACCCCATTAAGGGGTCAGTCCAAGACAATGTTTGCTGTTTGTTTCACTTACAGAAAGCGGACTTGGCTGCTACTTCTATTTGTCTACATTTTGTAGCCATAGCTGCATATATAGACAGTATAGATCCCGATCAGAATCCCAGTCATTAAAACCTTCATGGAAGGCCTTAAAAGTCATTCCACCCAGAATACCCCAGCACCATTCTGGAATTTTTATATTGTGCTCACTAAGCTCATGGGACCTCCTTTTCAGCCACTTCATTCTTGCTCTATTCAGTTCCTTTCCTGGAAAGTGGCATTCTTAGTCACAGTTATATCATTCAGACCCATTCGTGAGCTCCAGGCCTTAACATTAGAAGAACCTTTCTTGCAGATAAACAAAGACAAAGTGGTTCTTTGTACAAACCCAAGGTTCATACCTAAAGTGGTTCCTCAATTCCATATCAATCAAACAATTGCGTTACTGGTTTTCTTCCCACAGCCTGACTCGGTTGCAGAAAGAGCCCTCCACACATTAAATGTCAAACGGGCACTCATGTACTACATTGACAGAACTAAACACATCACAAAAACTAAACAGCTCTTTGTAGCTTTCTCTCTTCCTCTTAAGTTTAACCCAATATCTAAAAATGGTGTAGCCAGATGGATAGTTAAATGCATACAAACCTGTTATGCTAAAGCAAAAAGACCGTCGTCAGTAAATGCTAGGCTGCATTCTAATTGGAAAAAAGGACCACCATGGCTTTTTTTTAGGGAACATTCCTTTAGCTGACATTTGCAAAGCAGCTACTTGGTCCACACCACATACATTCACAAAACATTGTGTAGATATTCAAGCATGTCAGCAAGCCAATGTAGCGCAGGCTGTACTAAGAACACTTTTTCAAACAGCTGTAACTCCCACAGGCTATCCACCGCTTTCATTAGAGGGACTGCTTTACAGTTTATGCAAAGCATGTGCATCTACAGCCACATATGCCATAGAACGGAAAATGTTACTTACCCAGTAGACATCTGTTCGTGTCATGTAGTGCTGTAGATTCACATGTGCCCTCCCTCCTCTCCGGATGCCTGTGGCCATTCCAGGAACTTTATATTTGTATATTTTGTACATATGTACATACTTATGCATGGATATCTCTTTTTCTATACTTTCTCTATACTCTCTCTTAACCGCCTGTGGGGAAACAATCTAACAAAGGACTTGATGCCCATGTGCAGTAACAACGAGAAGGAGTCACTCAATCCTGTGACTGTGAATTGATTTTTCGAAGAAAAACAACTGATTACACTCTGAACCCAAAACTAGATGGCAGGAGATATGCAGAGCATGTGAATTTACAGCCCTACATGCCACGAACAGATGTGTACAGGGTAAGTAATATTTTCCTTCCATGCTCTTTCAAAGCACCAATGCCTCTTATAAAGGGAAGAACAGATCTCTACATGTCTACTCCTCCTCTAACCCCCAAACACAATTCAAGCTGAATTAGACCCCTTAAAGGCATTAATAAAAGTATACCAGTGTGGCATACTCCCTTGAATAATCCTTATCATGGATGTGATTCCTTGGACAAGTCACATTTGGTTTTCAGAGCTTGCACATTTGGCAATGGACAGCACCCTCTCTCTTTCAGAGTGGACTTCTTGTTTTAGCACAGGAACCTGTTATTTCAGCTCTATTCTCAATATAATAGTTTAGTTGCCTGGGTGCTAAAACTCTAGCTTTTGGGGTAATTTAAGACCTGTTAGATGTTATCCTGGTTGTAAGCATAAAATATACAATGGCCCAATACAATATCAACTGAATAAGATTCTTTAGCCATTCATTGCCATTAAAAATCAGTCCCTGATCCTTCCCATCCGGCTGGTTAGGAGTAAAATATATCTTGTAGGATGTATTAACAAAATATAGAGGTCTATAGAAACTGAGCAGCTTCTTTCTTTTGTCTTTCGCACTTATCCATCATGGACAGCAGTGAGAGAATTCCACATAACCCAGGAGATGGTGGGTTAAGCCTTTTTTCCTCAGCTAGCCTGTGATGGTTACAGTACACTTCATTCTTTGTATGTAGTGTGAGATCTCTAGGGCACCTTCTCCTTTGTGATTCCTCTCTGGAGTCTGTGTAAGTTCACAGTCCCTCTCAATGTTTTCCTAAATGGGAAGCTTTTATTTATTTATTTTCGAAAGCATTGGTTCCCATTTTCGAATGTAAACACAGGAATCTGTATTTGAAACTAATCACAGGATGCACAAAAAGCAGTCTGCCTAAATAATCATTATTAGGCAGGTGATTGTGTGCATCCTGTGACTGGAGATTTTGCAGTGTGACTTGTTAGTACATAGGTTGCATCACAAGATTAAAAATTGGTTGCAAAAGTCGATGCACAGTTTGCAGTCACTTTTTTGTGGCCAGTCTTTTTTAATTTAAGTTATTGTTTAGTGTGTCCAAACTCATACTAAGGATTTGCTTGGCTGAGCAATTGATAATAAGATTACTTGTTTCCCTTTTTCTTTTTTTAACTTAATATGCTTTTTAATCTCCTGAATCTGTAGAAAGAATATTTGGGTGGACGATAAGGTACAAGATACTACAATGGCTCTTGGACTACTAGATTTTAGTCTCTCTTCAAATAGTTTAACCCAGCCACCATACTTCTTGTCTCTGTCCATTAGGCAGGTGGAGAAAGAGAGAAAGGCAATGAGATGTGCAGGTCTGTGATGTGTATGGATGATTGTGTTACAGTTTTAACAAAGAGGTACTTGGTTGACTGGTGGTTTGGTTAATAACCTTCCTTGAGCTTGAGGGAGGTACCATAGCTAGGTTGCACTATTTCAGGAATGACAAAAAGGTAACTACTGGTGCAGTTGTTTGTATCGTGGGGTAGCGGGGACACCTGAAAACGTACTATCTACCACAAAAATTGACTGCAGTGAAAAGCTAAATCCATAATTTATAGCTTTGTGACATTGTGAGTGCTTCTTAATCAGATAAGACAAAACTTTTTCGGGTCACCAGCAAAATAATAATCCTACAGCAGAAGCAATAGCAAGAAGGCACACTTTCCTGGGAGCTAAACTGAGTGTCTCATGAGTACTACCATACAGAAGAAGATGCTGCTGCAAGCATAGCTCTTTCCTGAAGCTGCAACACCCCTAATTGACTGCGCAATGATTGTGTGTGTTTTCAATGGCATGTGTAGCAGCAGATACACATGCTATGCATATCTCTTCCGACATCTAGTGTTGGGCTTGGAGTGTTACAAGTTGTTTTTCTTCGAAGAAGTCTTTTCGGAGTCAAAGGATCGAGTGACTCCTCAGCTCGGTTACAGTGTGCATGGGCATTGACTTCACTGTTAGTTTGTTTTCTTTCTGCTGTCTGGTTCAGACGTGTTTCCTCTCGCTCTGAGATCTCGATTTGGAAACCTTAGAAAACTCAGATAATCGTTGGTATTGTTTCGATCGCATTCCATCTAGTCTCGAACCGATAGTACAGTCGGAATATAGATTTCACTCTTCCTGGCAAGCATGCCTGACTCTGGCCTGTTCTGGCCTACCGCGTGGATGCCTGATGGATTGGAATCAATTTTGATTCTGCCCTCATGGCCATGCAAAGTTTCCCTGTTCAGACCAACACCTGGTTTGTAATCTGTGTCTTTCTCCAGAACACCGAGAAGAGGATTGCGATGATTGTCGATTGTTTCTATCCAAGAAGACCTTACGGGATCGGAGAGCCAGAAGGTGAGCGATGGCGTCAAAGTACAAAGCATCTTGACATCATGGAAGAGGAACAGGCGCAGACTGCAGTCTCCATCCGAGACACCGACTCCGAGCAAGAACCGGAAGAAGACAGGCCTACCACTGCTGGCCAGCACGTGAGTACGTCTGCCCCAGTGCCCACATACAAAAAACCACGAAGGCCTTTGGTACACCACTGCCAGAAGGCCATGGTTGGACCCGAAAAAAGACTGTTGTTTACCGACCTTCGGGTTTGGTGCCAAAAAAGGCCACTCCTCCGTCCACTTCAGAGTCGAGCAAATCGGTAAAAATTTCTGCTTCGGACTCCAGTAAGACTCCTCCGAGTCGAAGCCGAAACAGCCGATTCCATTTTCGGGACTGAAAAAGATCCAATCTTCGGAACACAAGACAACTTCTTATACGGATGAACAAGGACTTTCGAGCCGCCTGAAACAAAGTTCTCAGCCAATGCAAGAATCTTACAGGCCTTCTGATGAGGACACAGAGATTCAGCCTATACTGGAGGTTATGGATGAGAGACAATCCAGAATCCATATACACAAAGAGACTGGCAGAATTGTTACTGCATCTCCTTTGAAAACAAAAAGAAAGCTGGCTTTTCAAAAGGAATTGGACTCTGCTCAACCACCAGCAAAAATCTCCAAGCAAAAGGAGAAGCCTGTACCTGTCCCTACTTCTCCTCATTCACTACAGCCTTCTGTTTCACCTCCACACAATAGTCCACCACTGTTGCCTTCACCAAAGCACTCACAGTACTCTCATGGGGATACAGTGGATCCTTGAGATCTGTATGACCCGGATCCTATTCCAGATAAAGATCCTGGCTTCCACACCTCCAGCCCTTCTCCACCAGAGGACACCTCTGCATACATGCAGGTAGTTTCCAGGGCAGCTGCTTATCATGGGGTGCTTATGCATACTGAGCCCCTAGAGGAGGATTTCTTGTTCAACACTCTTTCTTCCACTCACTCTAGATATCAGTGCCTTCCCATGTTGCCTGCAATGGTCAAACATGCAGACCAAATTTTTAGTGAGCCGGTCAAAGCTTGAGTAATTATTCCGCAAATTGACAAAGTACAAACCTGCTTCTACAGACCCAGACTACATCACACACCAAGTTCCTCCAGATTCAGTGGTGGTGAGTGCGGCTAGAAAAAGGGCTAATAGCCAATCCTCAGCGGCCAACCAATGGCAAATTGCAAATTCGCAAGCACTTCTTGCCAGAAATGATAGAGCCCACTGGGATGAGATGCAAGAACTCATACAGCACCTCCCAAAAGAGCATCAAAAGAGAGCACAACCGGTCGTAGAAGAGGGACAGGCCATAAGTAACAACCAGAAAAGGTCTGCCCTTGATGCTACTGATACAGCCGCAAGGAGTGTAAATACTGCCATTACAACAAGAAGGCATGCATGGTTATGATCTTCTGGCTTTACACCAGAAATTCAACAGGCAGTACTTAACATGCCTTTTGATGATAAACACTTATTTGGGCCTGAGGTGAATATGACCATAGAAAAGCTGAGGAAAGACTCACATAGTGCTAAAGCAATGGGAGCATTATACCCGACACCGTATAGACGCTCCTTTCGCAGGCCACAGTTTAGGGGATGTAGGAAGTTGGCTCTGTATGTGCTATTTCAAAGTAAGGAATAGCATGCACAGAGTCCAAGGGTTCCCCTTAGAGGTAAAATAGTGGTAAAAAGAGATAATACTAATGCTCTATTTTGTGGTAGTGTGGTCGAGCAGTAGGCTTATCCAAGGAGTAGTGTTAAGCATTTGTTGTACATACACAATAAATGAGGTACACACACTCAGAGACAAATCCAGCCAATAGGTTTTTATATAGAAAAATATCTTTTCTTAGTTTATTTTAAGAACCACAGGTTCAAATTCTACATGTAATAGCTCATTCGAAAGGTATTGCAGGTAAGTACTTTAGGAACTTCAAATCATCAAAATTGCATGTATACTTTTCAAGTTATTCACAAATAGCTGTTTTAAAAGTGGACACAATTGCAATTTCACAGTTCCTAGGGGAGGTAAGTATTTGTTAGTTTTACCAGGTAAGTAAGACACTTACAGGGTTCAGTTCTTGGTCCAAGGTAGCCCACCGTTGGGGGTTCAGAGCAACCCCAAAGTCACCACACCAGCAGCTCAGGGCCGGTCAGGTGCAGAGTTCAAAGTGGTGCCCAAAACACATAGGCTAGAATGGAGAGAAGGGGGTGCCCCGGTTCCGGTCTGCTTGCAGGTAAGTACCCGCGTCTTCGGAGGGCAGACCAGGGGGGTTTTGTAGGGCACCGGGGGGGACACAAGTCCACACAGAAATTTCACCCTCAGCGGCGCGGGGGCGGCCGGGTGCAGTGTAGAAACAAGCGTCGGGTTCGCAATGTTAGTCTATGAGAGATCTCGGGATCTCTTCAGCGCTGCAGGCAGGCAAGGGGGGGGTTCCTCGGGGAAACCTCCACTTGGGCAAGGGAGAGGGACTCCTGGGGGTCACTCCTCCAGTGAAAGTCCGGTCCTTCAGGTCCTGGGGGCTGCGGGTGCAGGGTCTCTCCCAGGTGTCGGGACTTAGGTTTCAGAGAGTCGCGGTCAGGGGAAGCCTCGGGATTCCCTCTGCAGGCGGCGCTGTGGGGGCTCAGGGGGGACAGGTTTTGGTACTCACAGTATCAGAGTAGTCCTGGGGTCCCTCCTGAGGTGTCGGATCTCCACCAGCCGAGTCGGGGTCGCCGGGTGCAGTGTTGCAAGTCTCACGCTTATTGCGGGGAGCTTGCAGGGTTCTTTAAAGCTGCTGGAAACAAAGTTGCAGCTTTTCTTGGAGCAGGTCCGCTGTCCTCGGGAGTTTCTTGTCTTTTCGAAGCAGGGGCAGTCCTCAGAGGATGTCGAGGTCGCTGGTCCCTTTGGAAGGCGTCGCTGGAGCAGGATCTTTGGAAGGCAGGAGACAGGCCGGTGAGTTTCTGGAGCCAAGGCAGTTGTCGTCTTCTGGTCTTCCTCTGCAGGGGTTTTCAGCTAGGCAGTCCTTCTTCTTGTAGTTGCAGGAATCTAATTTTCTAGGGTTCAGGGTAGCCCTTAAATACTAAATTTAAGGGCGTGTTTAGGTCTGGGGGGTTAGTAGCCAATGGCTACTAGCCCTGAGGGTGGGTACACCCTCTTTGTGCCTCCTCCCAAGGGGAGGGGGACACAATCCTAACCCTATTGGGGGAATCCCCCATCTGCAAGATGGAGGATTTCTAAAAGTTAGAGTCACTTCAGCTCAGGACACCTTAGGGGCTGTCCTGACTGGCCAGTGACTCCTCCTTGTTTTTCTCATTATTTTCTCCGGCCTTGCCGCCAAAAGTGGGGCCTGGCCGGAGGGGGCGGGCAACTCCACTAGCTGGAGTGTCCTGCTGGGTTGGCACAAAGGAGGTGAGCCTTTGAGGCTCACCGCCAGGTGTGACAATTCCTGCCTGGGAGAGGTGTTAGCATCTCCACCCAGTGCAGGCTTTGTTACTGGCCTCAGAGTGACAAAGGCACTCTCCCCATGGGGCCAGCAACATGTCTCGGTTTGTGGCAGGCTGCTAAAACTAGTCAGCCTACACAGATAGTCGGTTAAGTTTCAGGGGGCACCTCTAAGGTGCCCTCTGGGGTGTATTTTACAATAAGATGTACACTGGCATCAGTGTGCATTTATTGTGCTGAGAAGTTTGATACCAAACTTCCCAGTTTTCAGTGTAGCCATTATGGTGCTGTGGAGTTCGTGTAAAACAGACTCCCAGACCATATACTCTTATGGCTACCCTGCACTTACAATGTCTAAGGTTTTGCTTAGACACTGTAGGGGCACAGTGCTCATGCACTGGTACCCTCACCTATGGTATAGTGCACCCTGC
This sequence comes from Pleurodeles waltl, assembly GCF_031143425.1. Taxonomy (NCBI): domain Eukaryota; kingdom Metazoa; phylum Chordata; class Amphibia; order Caudata; family Salamandridae; genus Pleurodeles; species Pleurodeles waltl. The sequence goes on along the minus strand of NC_090443.1, from coordinate 818,963,900 downwards.
CTTAGGGCTGTAAGGCCTGCTAGAGGGGTGTCTTACCTATACTGCATAGGCAGTGAGAGGCTGGCATGGCACCCTGAGGGGAGTGCCATGTCGACTTACTCATTTTGTTCTCACCAGCACACACAGGCTTGTAAGCAGTGTGTCTGTGCTGAGTGAGGGGTCTCTAGGGTGGCATAAGACATGCTGCAGCCCTTAGAGACCTTTCTTGGCATCAGGGCCCTTGGTACTAGAAGTACCAGTTACAAGGGACTTATCTGAATGCCAGGGTGTGCCAATTGTGGATACAATGGTACATTTTAGGTGAAGGAACACTGGTGCTGGGGCCTGGTTAGCAGGGTCCCAGCACACTTCTCAGTCAAGTCAGCATCAGTATCAGGCAAAAAGTGGGGGGTAACTGCAACAGGGAGCCATTTCTTTACAGGGGAGAATTCAAACCACAATCCTCTGAAGCTTTTACCTCCCAAGCAAAGCAGGGACAATAGCAGCAACAATATCAGAGAGGTGGGTTTAGAGGGTCCTGTAGAGGACAATATTTTGGAACCAGAGGCAAGTTCCAAGCCTCAAAACAAACTACTATACCATCCAAACAGTGTCTTCTTTCCCAGACCTCAAAGATGCGTATTTCCATATACCCATCCATCCAGCTCACAGAGAATACCTCAGGTTTGTTATAGCAGGAAAAAGTTCTGCCATTCGGCATAACAGCTCCAAAAGTGTTCACAAACTGTCTAGCAGTAGTAGCAGCCTACTTAAGAAGGCAGCACATTCATGTCTTTCCATATCTAGACGATGGCTAATAAAATCAAACATTTTACACAATGCAAACAACACACTCAGAACGTAATAGAAACCTTACATACACTAGGGTTCACTCTAAATGACCAGAAATCTCACATTCAACCAGCACAAGTACAACCTTACCTAGGTGCTATTCTAAATACTCAAAAAGCCCTAGTATATCCAAATACACAAAGGATACAGGCTTTCCAAAACCTCATACCACACATACAGCCAAATCAACAATACACTGTAAGATGTATCATGAAGATTCTAGGAATTATGGCATCCTGCATAGCCATAGTACCACATGCAAGACTCAACATTAGGCCTTTACAACAATGCCTCTCACAACAGTCTCAGGCACACGGTCAATTTCAAGATTGTGTTGATAGACTGCCAAACGCACACGTCCATTCAGTGGTGGAATCTCAGCAATCTAACAAAGGGGCGGTCATTTCAAGACCCTGTGCCTCAGACCACAATAACGACAGACGCATAAATGATAGGTTGTGGCGCTCATCTCCGCAACCATACCATTCAAGGGGAATGGGATTCCAAACAGAAAGGATTTCACCTAAACCATTTTGTAGGAGGTTGGCTCTGTATGTGCTATTTCAAAGTAAGGAATAGCATGCACAGAGTCCAAGGGTTCCCCTTAGAGGTAAAATAGTGGTAAAAATAGATAATACTAATGCTCTATTTTGTGGTAGTGTGGTCGAGCAGTAGGCTTATCCAAGGAGTAGTGTTAAGCATTTGTTGTACATACACATAGACAATAAATGAGGTACACACACTCCGAGACAAATCCAGCCAATAGGTTTTTATATAGAAAAATATCTTTTCTTAGTTTATTTTAAGAACCACAGGTTCAAATTCTACATGTAATATCTCATTCGAAAGGTATTGCAGGTAAGTACTTTAGGAACTTCAAATCATCAAAATTGCATGTATACTTTTCAAGTTATTCACAAATAGCTGTTTTAAAAGTGGACACTTAGTGCAATTTTCACAGTTCCTAGGGGAGGTAAATATTTGTTAGGTTAACCAGGTAAGTAAGACACTTACAGGGCTTAGTTCTTGGTCCAAGGTAGCCCACCGTTGGGGGTTCAGAGCAACCCCAAAGTCACCACACCAGCAGCTCAGGGCCGGTCAGGTGCAGAGTTCAAAGTGGTGCCCAAAACGCATAGGCTAGAATGGAGAGAAGGGGGTGCCCCGGTTCCGGTCTGCTTGCAGGTAAGTACCCGCGTCTTCGGAGGGCAGACCAGGAGGGTTTTGTAGGGCACCGGGGGGGACACAAGCCCACACAGAAATTTCACCCTCAGCAGCGCGGGGGCGGCCGGGTGCAGTGTAGAAACAAGCGTCGGGTTTGTAATGGAAGTCAATGGGAGATCTCGGGATCTCTTCAGCGCTGCAGGCAGGCAAGGGGGGGGTTCCTCGGGGAAACCTCCACTTGGTCAAGGGAGAGGGACTCCTGGGGGTCACTCCTCCAGTGAAAGTCCGGTCCTTCAGGTCCTGGGGGCTGCGGGTGCAGGGTCTCTCCCAGGTGTCGGGACTTAGGATTCAAAGAGTCGCGGTCAGGGGAAGCCTCGGGATTCCCTCTGCAGGCGGCGCTGTGGGGGCTCAGGGGGGACAGGTTTTTGTACTCACAGTCTTAGAGTAGTCCTGAGGTCCCTCCTGAGGTGTTGGATCGCCACCAGCCGAGTCGGGGTCGCCGGGTGCAGTGTTGCAAGTCTCACGCTTCTTGCGGGGAGCTTGCAGGGTTCTTTAAAGCTGCTGGAAACAAAGTTGCAGCTTTTCTTGGAGCAGGTCCGCTGTCCTCGGGAGTTTCTTGTCTTTTCGAAGCAGGGGCAGTCCTCAGAGGATGTCGAGGTCGCTGGTCCCTTTGGAAGGCGTCGCTGGAGCAGGATCTTAGGAAGGCAGGAGACAGGCCGGTGAGTTTCTGGAGCCAAGGCAGTTGTCGTCTTCTGGTCTTCCTCTGCAGGGGTTTTTCAGCTAGGCAGTCCTTCTTCTTGTAGTTGCAGGAATCTAATTTTCTAGGGTTCAGGGTAGCCCTTAAATACTAAATTTAAGGGCGTGTTTAGGTCTGGGGGGTTAGTAGCCAATGGCTACTAGCCCTGAGGGTGGGTACACCCTCTTTGGGCCTCCTCCCAAGGGGAGGGGGTCACAATCCTAACCCTATTGGGGGAATCCTCCATCTGCAAGATGGAGGATTTCTAAAAGTCAGAGTCACCTCAGCTCAGGACACCTTAGGGGCTGTCCTGACTGGCCAGTGACTCCTCCTTGTTGCTTTCTTTGTTCTCTCCAGCCTTGCCGCCAAAAGTGGGGGCCGTGGCCGGAGGGGGCGGGCAACTCCACTAAGCTGGAGTGCCCTGCTGGGCTGTGACAAAGGGGTGAGCCTTTGAGGCTCACCGCCAGGTGTCACAGCTCCTGCCTGGGGGAGGTGTTAGCATCTCCACCCAGTGCAGGCTTTGTTACTGGCCTCAGAGTGACAAAGGCACTCTCCCCATGGGGCCAGCAACATGTCTCTGGTGTGGCAGGCTGCTGGAACTAGTCAGCCTACACAGACAGTCGGTTAAGTTTCAGGGGGCACCTCTAAGGTGCCCTCTGGGGTGTGTTTTGCAATAAAATGTACACTGGCATCAGTGTGCATTTATTGTGCTGAGAAGTTTGATACCAAACTTCCCAGTTTTCAGTGTAGCCATTATGGTGCTGTGGAGTTCGTGTAAAACAGACTCCCAGACCATATACTCTTATGGCTACCCTGCACTTACAATGTCTAAGGTTTTGTTTAGACACTGTAGGGGCACAGTGCCCATGCACTGGTACCCTCACCTATGGTATAGTGCACCCTGCCTTAGGGCTGTAAGGCCTGCTAGAGGGGTGTCTTACCTATACTGCATAGGCAGTGAGAGGCTGGCATGGCACCCTGAGGGGAGTGCCATGTCGACTTACTCATTTTGTTCTCACTAGCACACACAGGCTTGTAAGCAGTGTGTCTGTGCTGAGTGAGGGGTCTCTAGGGTGGCATAAGACATGCTGCAGCCCTTAGAGACCTTTCTTGGCATCAGGGCCCTTGGTACTAGAAGTACCAGTTACAAGGGACTTATCTGAATGCCAGGGTGTGCCAATTGTGGATACAATGGTACATTTTAGGTGAAGGAACACTGGTGCTGGGGCCTGGTTAGCAGGGTCCCAGCACACTTCTCAGTCAAGTCAGCATCAGTATCAGGCAAAAAGTGGGGGGTAACTGCAACAGGGAGCCATTTCTTTACACATTTGGAATTATTAGCTGTGTTTCTTGCCCTAAAAGCATTTCAACCCCTTCTCAAACACAAGGTTGTTCTGATAAAAACAGACCACATGACAACCATATATTACCTCAGAAAACAAGGCGTGACACATTCATCTCAGCTGTCCCTATTAGCCCAAACAATATGGAAATGGGCGATTCACAGTCGCATTCATCTGGTAGCAGAATACATTCCAGGAATACACAATCAGCTGGCAGATCTCCTAAGCAGAAATCACCAACAAACACACCAATGGGAGATTTACTTCCAGGTACTTCAAAAGTACTTTAAAAAATGGGGAACACCAGAAATAGACCTATTCACAATAAGCGAAAACACAAAATGCCAAAACCTTTTATCCAGACACCCACATCCCCTATCCAAGGGCAATACTCTATTGTAGGAAGTTGGCTCTGTATGTGCTATTTCAAAGTAAGGAATAGCATGCACAGAGTCCAAGGGTTCCCCTTAGAGGTAAGATAGTGGCAAAAAGAGATAATACTAATGCTCTATTTTGTGGTAGTGTGGTCGAGCAGTAGGCTTATCAAGGGAGTAGTGTTAAGCATTTGTTGTACATACACACAGGCAATAAATGAGGAACACACACTCAGAGACAATTCCAGCCAATAGGTTTTTGTATAGAAAAATATATTTTCTTAGTTTATTTTAAGAACCACAGGTTCAAATTCTACATGTAATATCTCATTTGAAAGGTATTGCAGGTAAGTACTTTAGGAACTTTGAATAATTACAGTAGCATATATACTTTTCATATAAAACACATTTAGCTGTTTTAAAAGTGGACACTGCAATTTTCACAGTTCCTGGGGGAGGTAAAGTATTGTTAGGTTTTGCAGGTAAGTACACCACCTACGGGGTTAAGATTGGGGTCTAAGATAGCCCACCGTTGGGGGTTCAGAGCAACCCCAAAGTCACCACACCAGCAGCTCAGGGCCGGTCAGGTGCAGAGTTCAAAGTGGTGCCCAAAACGCATAGGCTTCAATGGAGAGAAGGGGGTGCCCCGGTTCCGGTCTGCCAGCAGGTAAGTACCCGCGTCTTCGGAGGGCAGACCAGGGGGGTTTTGTAGGGCACCGGGGGGGACACAAATCCACACAAAAAGTACACCCTCAGCAGCGCGGGGGCGGCCGGGTGTAGTGTGTAAACTGGCGTCGGGTTTCCAATGGGAGTCAATGGGAGACCAAGGGGTCTCTTCAGCGGTGCAGGCAGGCAAGGGGGGGGCTCCTCGGGGTAGCCACCACCTAGGCAAGGGAGAGGGCCTCCTGGGGGTCACTCCTGCACTGAAGTTCCGTTCCTTCAGGTGCTGGGGGCTGCGGGCGCAGGGTCTTTTCCAGCCGTCGGGATTTTAGAGTCAGGCAGTCGCGGTCAGGGGGAGCCTCGGGATTCCCTCTGCAGGCGTCGCTGTGGGGACTCAGGGGGGACAACTTTGGTTACTCACGGTCTCGGAGTCGCCGGAGGGTCCTCCCTGAGGTGTTGGTTCTCCTCCAGTCGAGTCGGGGTCGCCGGGTGCAGTGTTGCAAGTCTCACGCTTCTTGCGGGGATTTGCAGGGGTCTTTAAATCTGCTCCTCTGTAACAAAGTTGCAGTCTTTTTGGAGCAGTGCCGCTGTCCTCGGGAGTTTCTTGTCTTTCTTGAAGCAGGGCAGTCCTCTGAGGATTCAGAGGTCGCTGGTCCTGGGGAAAGCGTCGCTGGAGCAGGTTTCTTTAGAAGGCAGGAGACAGGCCGGTAGGTCTGGGGCCAAAGCAGTTGGTGTCTTCTTTTCTTCTTCTGCAGGGGTCTTTCAGCTCAGCAGTCCTCTTCTTGTAGTTTCAGGAATCTAAATCTTTAGGTTCAGGGAAGCCCTTAAATACTAAATTTAAGGGTGTGTTTAGGTCTGGGGGTTAGTAGCCAATGGCTACTAGCCCTGAGGGTGGGTACACCCTCTTTGTGCCTCCTCCCAAGGGGAGGGGGGTCACAATCCTATCCCTATTGGGGGAATCCTCCATCTGCAAGATGGAGGATTTCTAAAAGTTAGTCACTTCAGCTCAGGGCACCTTAGGGGCTTGAGGTTCAGAGTTGGGTCCCTTTATTTTCATTCTAGGCCTTACTGCTTTGACTGAAGACTTCATCTCAAGTTTTTCCAGAAGTGCTGGCATTTGCAATGGCCACACTATAAAGGTCAGGAATCGATGTATTTCATTACCTGGGCAACTGCTGCTTTAAAAAAAAAAAAAAAATGTGTATTTTTTATTAAAGCAGAGTTTCCAGCCCTGGTCAAAGAAGAGTCACTGGACTCCTCCTTGTTATTCTCATTATTTCCCCCGGCCTTGCCGCCAAAAGTGGGGCCGTGGCCGGAGGGGGCGGGCAACTCCACTAGCTGGAGTGCCCTGTGGTGCTGGAACAAAGGGGGTGAGCCTTTGAGGCTCACCGCCAGGTGTTACAGCTCCTGCATGGGGGAGGTGTTAGCATCTCCACCCAGTGCAGGCTTTGTTACTGGCATCAGAGTGACAAAGGCACTCTCCCCATGGGGCCAGCAACATGTCTCGGTTGTGGCAGGCTGCTGGAACCAGTCAGCCTACACAGATAGTCGTTTAAGGTTTCAGGGGGCACCTCTAAGGAGCCCTCTGGGGTGTATTTTACAATAAAATGTACACTGGCATCAGTGTGCATTTATTGTGCTGAGAAGTTTGATACCAAACTTCCCAGTTTTCAGTGTAGCCATTATGGTGCTGTGGAGTTCGTGTTTGACAGACTCCCAGACCATATACTCTTATGGCTACCCTGCACTTACAATGTCTAAGGTTTGGCTTAGACACTGTAGGGGCACAGTGCTCATGCACTGGTGCCCTCACCTATTGTATAGTGCACCCTGCCTTAGGGCTGTAAGGCCTGCTAGAGGGGTGACTTATCTATACTGCATAGGCAGTGTGAGGTTGGCATGGCACCCTGAGGGGAGTGCCATGTCGACTTACTCGTTTTGTCCTCACCAGCACATACAAGCTGGCAAGCAGTGTGTCTGTGCTGAGTGAGGGGTCCCCAAGGTGGCATAAGATATGCTGCAGCCCTTAGAGACCTTCCCTGGCATCAGGGCCCTTGGTACCAGGGGTACCAGTTACAAGGAACTTACCTGGATGCCAGGGTGTGCCAATTGTGGATACAAAAGTACAGGTTAGGGAAAGAACACTGGTGCTGGGGCCTGGTTAGCAGGCCTCAGCACACTTTCAATTCAAAACATAGCATCAGCAAAGGCACAAAGTCAGGGGGTAACCATGCCATAGCTTAACCAGAAGTGGATGGTGCAACATGGCAATGTTAAAAAATGTGCCACTAAATCTGTGACTGACTGAAAACAAAAATAATCAGAATTTTGGAATAGCCTTGTAAAGGTCCCACTTTAGCCCCATTGAGATTCTGTGGAAGAACATAGAGAGACCTGTGCATAAAATAACATCCTCAACATTTCCAATTTTAAGCAGTTTGTATGGAATGAAACAGGATTTCTCCCGGATCGTGTGGGAGACAAACTGTTACAGGAAATTGTTAATTTAGGTTATTGCTGCTAAATGGGGTTCCACGCTTTGATGACTATCACAGTATGCTTACATTTCACACAAGGCTACTGAATGTTGACAATTGTTTTGTTTAATAAATGATGAGAAAGTTAAATTTGTATGTTTTATTTCAGGTTAGAGCTGTCTTTTGTTAGGACTAAATAAAAGTCAAATGTCTTAGACAAAATTGTAGGCTCTTAAGAGCATTTACTTTGTTTATCAAATAACTGTTGTGAAATAGGAGGTGGCCTTTTGAAATAGCTACCGTTGTTTGAGACCTTTCCTACCAACCCAGACTTTTTTTTATGTGTTTAGCAGAAATCTTCTTTGGGAAGTCCTGCAGTCCTCCTTCAGAACATTTCACATTTGCAGATGGCACAACAGCAACTACTGAAACTCAAAAGCACACAAACCATCAACAATGTAAGCATTGTTTGTTCACACAAGCTGTTTTCCTCTTGATTGAATCTGAAAGAAAAGCACACAATTGTGAAAATATTTTTGAATTTTGTTCAAAGTAATGCCACAAAATAATCCATTAAGTATTCCTTACTCTTTTATTCAGAAACCTGGACTCCTTGGTGAAGCTCCAACTGCATTACTTCAGTCAGGTTTAGGAATTGGGCCAGGGCAACCAGTGACTGATTTGGCACATCTTGGGGAAACACAGAAAGGTATTTTATTTCTAGAATGAATGTATTGCCTTCAATTTTAGTTGTACACCCTGCCTAAAGCAAATACATATATTTGACAAATTAATGTGTTAACACTATCCATAAAATATGTTGCCAACTGTTTTTCGTAACTTTTACTGCAGACTGAGGACCGTAGTTGGAGATTGACTTGATGTTCAGGAGTTCATTAGCTTTGTGGGTGTAAATGTTGCCTGTGGTCCAACAGCCACAGTGTTGAAGAAAGTAAACAGCACTGTGCAGTGTTATTCATCACAAAATGCCCTTGCAACACCTTTCCTTTCCCTGGGCTACACTTAGTGTTAATGACAGTAGTTTTTCGTTCTTCCATCTCTACATCTCTGCTGTGATCTCCTTTCCAAGACATCTTCCTTCTGCAGGGTTATACTCTCTAGTACCCCTTTGCATAGCAAACTAGTCTTTTTGCTGAATACTGGACATACAACACTTCTAGAAAAACTGAACAAAGAGGGCCATAAAAGTTGTTCTTGTAGAAGATAGGGCCACACAGTTTTAGTCACAATACTTCTTGGTCCCTATGCAAAATGTAGGTTTGAGACCAATTCTCGGTTTCCACTGTCTGAACTTGTTCATTCGGCGGCACACGGTCAAGATGCTGTGCATTATCCAAGCCTTGCTGGCCACAAATGGACGAGATTGTATGACTGGGCATCCAAGACAACTATTTGCATTTTATTGTCCTTTACACCTGCATACAATACTTGAGGTTCAGAGTTGGGTCCCTTTATTTTCATTCTAGGCCTTACTGCTTTGACTGAAGACCTCATCTCAAGTTTTTCCAGAAGTGCTGGCATTTGCAATGGCCACACTATAAAGGTCAGGAATCGATGTATTTCATTACCTGGGCAACTGCTGCTTTAAAAAAAAAAAATGTGTATTTTTTATTAAAGCAGAGTTTCCAGCTCTGGTCAAAGAAGACTGTCAGTGATCTGAGCCTCACGGTCACAAAGAGACTGACCATCATTGAGGTGGTCCTGGACATGATCCACATGAAAGCCTTTGCTCCTCCACAGAGAATCACACAAGTTTAGGAGATAATCTTGTTCTGCGAGGCCTTCCGTCTGCTTCGTCTCATGGTCTTGTTCATCCTGCTGGTACCGCATGGCAAATGGCAAATGAAGGCCCTTCAGTGATGCCTGTGAAATCAGTCACTCTAACATCAAGGGAGCCTCTTGGACCAGATGTAGATCTTACAATCAGAGCATCCAGATCTGCAGTGGTGGATAGACCCTTGCTAATTTTTGGTTGGCCGCCCTATCATCCTTACATTGGCACAGGCTTCCTTGATCACGGATGCCTCCTCATTAGACTTGGTTGCCTAGGTGGGTGTCATGATGGTTCAAAGCCTTTGTTCTGATTAGGAGTGGTGCATAAACTGCTTGAGCTGTGTGCAGCTGATCTTGCACTCTGAGGGAATGTCATTCAGATTCTGTCTGACAGTAATAACCCTGTCCATTGCATTAACAGATCAGGCGGCATGGTGTCATGAACTCTCTATAGAGTTGTTACCAGTGACAGTGACACAGCAACAGGGAATTTTCCCTGTAGCGGCTCACCGTGCATGTTTATTCTTTGTGTGAGAGTGGATGCTCTGTCCTCGGTCACTGGAGGACCACGAGTGGGAAACTGCACTGCAAAATATCAGAGAACATGTACTCCAGATTTGGTTTCCATTTATGGATCTCTTTGCCACAGCCCAGAACAGAAGTTGTCCACTTTTTTTGTGCCAGGTGCTTAACCTCTGAATGATTCTCTGGGGGATGCCTTGAGGCTCAGCTGGTCTCACGTTCTGCTGCATGTGTTCATACAGACTTTACGTCTTCCAAAGAGCCTGTGGAAGATGCTGCAGGATTAAGCACATCTGACCATCTGAGACTGGCCAAGGAAGATTTGCTCTGCAGATATATTGCCTCTAAGCATTTAGCCAGCATTTCCTATCCCACACAAGATGGAGCTGCTCTTGCCACTGGGTAGTCGTCATAAATTCTAACCCCCAAACAATGTATCTGCATGCAGAGAGATTGAGCGTTACTAGTCTTTTTGTTGTACTAATGAAGTTGTGAATGTCATCTTGGCTGCCAGCAAACCCACTATGAAAACCATGTATGTGAGTTGTGTCTGAAGCCTTTGTTCCTTTTAAATTCCACCTTTTAGACATCCTGCAATGTGTGCTGTTTCTTACACAGCAGGTTCTTGTCAGGACAACAGGTAAGGGATAATTGGCTGCCCTACCTGTCTTCATGTGAGTCCCTGGCCAGCAGTCCTTGTTTAGATCAGCACAAAGTAGAGCCTTTTCTAAAAAGTTTACTTCACCAGTTTCCTCCCCTCCATTCATTGTTCCATAGTGGGTTTAAATATTTTATTGACTTTCTTATTGGCACCCCCATTCAAGCCTGTGCACAGACTCCTCACGCTGGAATCTGTATTGTTGGTGGCAATAACTTCATAGACTTGGCCCCAAATCTTGCTATGTCCTATTACATCAATCGTACTTGACAGAGCAGTGGATGATCATCTATTTCCCCTGTTCTCACTAGAGACGTTCCAGTGGTTGAAATTGCCTTGTGGCCACATAATCATCTCTGCATACATTTGACAAACATTACTGCCTCACAGCGCAGGCCCCATATAACAGATACTTTTCTTGGGCTGTGTTGCATGGCTTCCTAGGTTAACTGGTACCATTGAATCCTACCTACTAGTGAAATGACAGCTTTTGGAGTCGTTTATAGGGTGAGGAGTCTGCAGGGATAGTATCTCTCAGAAGAAAAAATGTCTTACCATCAGTAACGATCTTCCTGTCATTTCTCACTGTCGTCCCTCGACAAGTTAGTGCCATAACTAAAAAGATCCCAAAGTATGCAGACATGTTATGTGCCGTAATGGTCGCTGATGCTCGCTCAGTTCTTCTTCACATTCATCCTTTGGTTCTGGGGGAAAGAAAAACAGGAACTGACTCCAATGCGTTGGGTGAAGTCTAATATACTCCATTTCCATCGCATCTGTTGGACTGAAGTTGCAGCTGAAAATGCATAGTGCCACCAGGCGAAGCTGCAGCACTGTTGTTGGAGAAAGGTTTCCTGGACAAGGTTGGCACCTGGAAAGATCATTTGTAAGGTGAGGAATGTGTGGAAACATTATGCATCTACCAGAAAGATCCAAACCAAAGTAAGTAATTTATTCACACCTCATGAAGATGTCCCTAGTAAGCTCAGTCAAAATTCAAATGTGTTGCACCCTACTTAGCTGGTTTTGACAGTTAGGTCAGGATCTCCTTCATATCAGATTTTTTAGTGAAAATGCCTCTGGCAGACATTTGTGAGATGTCCAAATGATCATCAATTCACACTTTCGTAATACATTATCACTCTAATTTTCAAGCATTGCGCAGCCCCCCTTGAAGCAGAGTTATAGGGATTGTCTAAGAATACTCACAAGTTTTCAAATATTCTGTAACTTTTCCATAACTTTACAAATATTCTGTACCCACCTCGTAAAGTTGGGCTGACTACATCCTCACCAACAACTTCCATGTCAACATTTCTTTCAGTGACAATGTCTTTGATGGCCACCTTCATATTGACCATGCCTTTGTCACCACTCACAATATATTTTTCGAAGTTGTGCATTGGATTGTAAAGAATGCTGGTGTGGGAGGTTTTTTCATGTTTATATTTTTCATGTTATGTTAAACATTCAGTATTAGTGATTTTATGTTGAATCCTATATGTAAAAAATGAAATGGGGTGTCTGCAGTTGAAACAAGTGTAATATGAAATGTGGAAGTCTATTTGCTAACATGTTTTGGTTATGGCACATTTTAGTGATTCTGTCATATTTGTTAAAATGGATGCTGTTTCTGTCAGTGTCTTTGCTGCTGCATTCACCCCTCCCATCAGGCCCCTCTGAATATCTTTCTATCCCCATGGGCTCAGCAAAGAAAACTGATATGATGTGTTTTCTTGAACAAAAACAAACTAATAAAGAAACTTCTAGTGTGCTAGGAAGGTTGTAGCATTTAAGCTTTCTTCCTCTGTGTGTCCATGTGTGAGTTCATATTGCATGTTGATGAATAACTTTTGTTTGATGTTGCAAGCTATGTTCAAAACTTCTCCAGAAGGCGGTATGTTCGGTGAGCATTCTGCTTACTTAAAGGAATAGTGCTAACATATAATGCCATTTATATGGTGTACTTTTATTTGTTAGAAGGAATTTTATCTGGATCATCGCAAGCTGAATCTGTGCTTCCAGCTAATTTTCTTTGCATGATTTGTTTATAAGAACCTGTTAGTTTTGGAGGTGAGCCAGATTTTCTGAGATTTTCCTTGCAGACTTTCCCATTCTGTTGAGGATGCTGTCCTAACGTTCCTTGATTTTGCTTCTCATTTAAGACTTATAATGATTTGACTCTTGGTTATTCTGTATTAACTTGCTTTTTAAACCTTCATGGCGTTAATCTGTACTGCTTGATTTTGAGATTTGTGTTATAAAAAAACTTTAACTTTTCCCTGATATAGAACTTGGTTACTGAGTGGTCTTTGTAACTTATTATGTTACTTTGCTAAAATGATGGTGGGTGGGGTGTTCTTTTACGCAGGATCAACCCGGAGTGGAACCTCTTAAAACTTTAAAAAGACACTGATACAGCCAAAGCCATGGGCGCACTCTACTCCCCACAGAGCAGAGGCACATTTCGCAAAACACAGTTTAGAGGGGGGTTTCGAGGACAAACTACAGAACCCACAACCTCACAAACAAGGCCCACTTATCAGAGCTAGTATCAGCCGGGAAGTTTTCGGGGACAATATAGAGGGGGACAATTCCAAAAGAGTAGAGGGAAGTACCAAAGTCCCAAAACTCCTCAAAACAAGCAGTGACTTCCACGTCACAAATCCCCAACACAACGCCTGTGGGGGGGAGACTAACCGAATTTTACAAACATTGGGAGGAAATAACAACAGACACTTGGGTCCTAGCAATTATCCAGCATGGTTATTGCATAGAATTTCTCAAATTCCCTCCAAACGTCCCACAGAAAACACACAATATGTCAAAACACATGAACCTTCTAGGACTAGAGGTCCAAGCGCTGCTACAAAAAGGAGCAATAGAATTAGTACCAATTCAACAGAAAGGAACAGGAGTTTACTCTCTGTACTTTCTCATACCCAAAAAAGACAAGACTCTAAGACCTATATTAGATCTCAGAACATTAAATACCTACATCAAATCAGATCACTTTCACATGGTGACATTACAGGACGTAATCCCACTGCTCAAACAACAAGACTACATGGCAACACTAGACCTAAAGGATGCATATTTCCATATACCGATACATCCTTCACACAGAAAATACTTGAGGTTTGTATTCCAAGGGGTACATTACCAATTCAAGGTGTTGCCATTCGGAATAACAACTGCGCCAAGGTTTTTCACAAAATGCCTGGCAGTGGTAGCTGCACATATCAGAAAGCAGCAAATACATGTGTTCCCGCACCTAGATGATTGGTTAATCAAAACCAACACGCTAGAACGGTGTTCACAACACACATAGTACGTCATAGAAACCCTCCACAAACTAGGTTTCTCAATGAACTACACAACTACAGAGGACTGCCCTGCTCTAGAAGGACCAAGAACTCCAGAGGACAGCGGCCCTGTTCACCAAAGACTGCAACTTTGTTTCCAAAGAAGCAACTTCAAGACAACTGCGTTTCCCGCCGGAAGCGTGAGACTTGCTACTCTGCACCCGACGCCCCCGGCTCGACTTGTGGAGAAACAACACTTCAGGGAGGACTCCCCAGCGACTACGAGACTGTGAGTAGCCAGAGTTGCCTCCCGTGAGCCCCCACAGCGACGCCTGCAGATGGAATCCCGAGGCTCCCCCTGACCGCGACTGCCTGACTCCCAGATCCCGACACCGGGAAAAGACTGCACCCGCAGCCCCCAGGAACTGAAAGATCGGAACTCTAGTGCAGGAGCTTTTTGTGCAACATTAGTTAGAGCTTTGCACACCTGTTAATGGGCTAATTTACCACTTGTATTTTTTATTCTCTACACTTTATTCCATGTTAAAGTCTCTTCTATCAGACCTGCTCAATGGCATTTTATGTCATTTTCTTACCAAGATGTTTGTCAGTGACCGTTTGATGACTTACCAGGTAGTGACCTCTAAAACATGATACAAGTGTTATTTATACATTTCTGGAGAAAAGATCAGTTTGTGCACCTCTTGAGACTTCTCCCATAAACTTTAGGGGAACAATTGGACCTGATGGCCCTCTTTCAAAATCATAGACAAGCTGGGTTCTATAACAAACTTCCCTTTGCCATATTTCTGGCAGGAAAGGGCAGGCTATGACAAACTAATTGATGTTGAAGACTGAAGTCTTTAACCAAAGAAAGATAATTGAAAGTTCTGTTAGATACTTTACTGCTAGTTGTCACCAACGACCTTCTAATATCCATCAGGAACAGCCATTGATCTCATCTTTCGTTCCAGATAGAACACGTTGAAAAGCTGAGGACATGGTCTTCCGGACATGAAACTAAACAAACCAATAGATAGTCCTGTTTTAGTCTTGGAAGTCATAGTTTTCTTGCACATGACAATTGGAGTATTGGAGCATCCATACATATCTTACGAAAACGAATACCGGTGTTGCTTGTTTAAACATTCCTTCTAACAGTCATTTAAATATGCTTAGGGAATTCTTTTCTTTTGGCCATTCACATTAATATAAATCTGTTTGTGTGATATGATAGCTGGACCTGTGCAATAAAATGTTATCTGCAATTATATTCATGCAGCAGGTTTAATTCTGCTCCATGATATTGTAGTCGGCTTTAGGTGAGTGGTATGTTGTCTTTGTTAGTTCCAATGAAAATATTTTTTATATTTTTCATGTAGTGGGTTCGGTTTGATTGTTGACTTAAGTATTTTGTTGTGCTTCAGAAAGCAGTGTATAGTACAGCTGTCAGTCTTTGTGTATGCCCAAAGTTAACATATTGGGCTATTAGGTGGAAGATACAGTGTGGTGGTGAGAGATGTGTGTGAGTGGGTTGAGAGTAGAGCTATTCTAGGTTGAACTGTTTTAAATTGCTACGTTATATATTACGTTTTCTTTTGTGGAAAACTAGTCCTTGCTGGCTAATCGAATATTGTGCTCCACCCTCTGCATTTGTACAATCTTTATGATCTCCTACTCAAATTGTCCACTGACTTCTTGGCTTTTTGACTACATTGTGCAGCGACTTTGAATCTTATTTCATGCATGGTGTAAAGAAATGGCTCCCTGTTGCAGTTACCCCCCACTTTTTGCCTGATACTGATGCTGACTTGACTGAGAAGTGTGCTGGGACCCTGCTAACCAGGCCCCAGCACCAGTGTTCTTTCACCTAAAATGTACTTTTGATTCCACAATTGGCACACCCTGGCATCCAGGTAAGTCCCTTGTAACTGGTACCCCTGGTACCAAGGGCCCTGATGCCAGGGAAGGTCTCTAAGGGCTGCAGCATATCTTATGCCACCCTGGGGACCCCTCACTCAGCACAGACACACTGCTTGCCAGCTTGTGTGTGCTGATGAGAACAAAACGAGTAAGTCGACATGGCACTCCCCTCAGGGTGCCATGCCAACCTCACACTGCCTATGCAGTATAGATAAGTCACCCCTCTAGTAGGCCTTACAGCCCAAAGGCAGGGTGCACTATACCATAGGTGAGGGCACCAGTGCATGAGCACTATGCCCCTACAGTGTCTAAGCAAAACCTTAGACATTGTAAGTGCAGGGTAGCCATAAGAGTATATGGTCTGGGAGTCTGTCAAAAACGAACTCCACAGCTCCATAATGGCTACACTGAATACTGGGAAGTTGAGTATCAAACTTCTCAGAATAATAAACACACACTGATGCCAGTGTTGGATTTATAAAAAAATGCACACAGAGAGCATCTTAGAGATACCCCCTGTATTTTACCCAATTGTTCAGTGCAGGACTGACTGGTCTGTGCCAGCCTGCTGCTGAGAGACGAGTGTCTGACCTCATGCGGTGAGAGCCTTTGTGCTCTCTGAGGACAGAAACAAAGCCTGCTCTGGGTGGAGGTGCTTCACACCTCCCCCCTGCAGGAATTGTAACACCTAGCAGTGAGCTTCAAAGGCTCAAGCTTCGTGTTACAATGCCCCAGGGCACTCCAGCTAGTGGAGATGCCCGCCTCCTGGACCCAGCCCCCACTTTTGGCGGCAAGTCCAGGAGAGATAATGAGAAAAACAAGGAGTCGTCACTGGCCAGTCAGGACAGCCCCTAAGGTGTCCTGAGCTGAGGTGACTCTGACTTTTAGAAATCCTCCATCTTGTAGAAGGAGTGTAGGAAGTTGGCTCTGTATGTGCTATTTCAAAGTAAGGAATAGCATGCACAGAGTCCAAGGGTTCCCCTTAGAGGTAAAATAGTGGTAAAAATAGATAATACTAATGCTCTATTTTGTGGTAGTGTGGTCGAGCAGTAGGCTTATCCAAGGAGTAGTGTTAAGCATTTGTTGTACATACACATAGACAATAAATGAGGTACACACACTCAGAGACAAATCCAGCCAATAGGTTTTGTTATAGAATAGTAATATCTTTTCTTAGTTTATTTTAAGAACCACAGGTTCAAATTTAACATGTAATATCTTATTTGAAAGGTATTGCAGGTAAGTACATTAGGAACTTTGAATCATTTCAATTGCATGTATACTTTTCAAGTTATTCACAAATAGCTACTTTAAAAGTGGACACTTAGTGCAATTTTCACAGTTCCTGGGGGAGGTAAGTTTTTGTTAGTTTTACCAGGTAAGTAAGACACTTACAGGGTTCAGTTCTTGGTCCAAGGTAGCCCACCGTTGGGGGTTCAGAGCAACCCCAAAGTTATCACACCAGCAGCTCAGGGCCGGTCAGGTGCAGAGTCCAAAGTGGTGCCCAAAACGCATAGGCTAGAATGGAGAGAAGGGGGTGCCCCGGTTCCGGTCTGCTTGCAGGTAAGTACCCGCGTCTTCGGAGGGCAGACGAGGGGGGTTTTGTAGGGCACCGGGGGGGACACAAGCCCACACAGAAATTTCACCCTCAGCAGCGCGGGGGCGGCCGGGTGCAGTGTAGAAACAAGCGTCGGGTTCGCAATGTTAGTCAATGAGAGATCAAGGGATCTCTTTAGCGCTGCAGGCAGGCAAGGGGGGGCTTCCTCGGGGAAACCTCCACTTGGACAAGGGAGAGGGACTCCTGGGGGTCACTTCTGCAGTGAAAGTCCGGTCCTTCAGGTCCTGGGGGCTGCGGGTGCAGGGTCTTTTCCAGGCGTCGGGACTTAGGATTCAGAGAGTCGCGGTCAGGGGAAGCCTCGGGATTCCCTCTGCAGGCGGCGCTGTGGGGGCTCCGGGGGGACAGGTTTTGGTACTCACAGTCGTAGAGTAGTCCGGGGGTCCTCCCTGAGGTGTTGGTTCTCCACCAGCCGAGTCGGGGTCGCCGGGTGCAGTGTTGCAAGTCTCACGCTTCTTGCGGGGAGTTGCAGGGGTCTTTAAAGCTGCTCCTTGAAACAAAGTTGCAGTCGTTTTGGAGCAGGTCCGCTGTCCTCGGGAGTTTCTTGTCGTCGAAGCAGGGCAGTCCTCAGAGGATTCAGAGGTCGCTGGTCCCTTTGGAAGGCGTCGCTGGAGCAGAGTTCTTTGGAAGGCAGGAGACAGGCCGGTGAGTTTCTGGAGCCAAGGCAGTTGTTGTCTTCTGGTCTTCCTCTGCAGGGGTTTTCAGCTGGGCAGTCCTTCTTCTTGTTGTTGCAGGAATCTAATGTTCGATGGCATCTGTCGCTGTAGATACGCATGTTCTGCAATAGCTCGCCATCTGGTGTTGGGCCGGAGTGTTACAAGTTGTTTTTCTTCGAAGAAGTCTTTCGAGTCACGGGACCGAGTGACTCCTCCTTTTGTCTCCATTGCGCATGGGCGTCGACTCCATCCTCGATTGTTTTTTTTCCGCCATCGGGTTCGGACGTGTTCCTGTCGCTCCGAGTTTCGGAACGGAAAATTAGCTAATTTCGGAAGATTTTCGTCGGTATTGTTGCGTTCGGGATCGGCGTACTTAGATTCCACACCGCATCGAAGATCGAAGAGCTCCGGTGCCCTTCGGGGTAGTTTTTCGATCCTCCGTCGGGGCCTGGTCGGCCCGACCGCGTGCTGAAGAACGCCGATGGAACGGACCCCGTTCCGTTTCTGCCCCAAATGCCACAATAAATACCCCTACACAGACCAACACTTGGTCTGCAACCTGTGCCTGTCACCTGAGCACAGCGAAGACACCTGCGAGGCCTGTCGTGCGTTCCGGTCCCGAAAAACACTCCGAGACCGTCGAGCCAGAAGACTTCAGATGGCGTCCGCACCGACAGCCCACCGGGAGTTCGAGGAACAGGAAGAGGAAGGTACCTTCTCGATCCAAGACTCAGACTCCGAAGGATTCGACGATACACAAACCGTGAGTAAGACGTCGAAATCCACTCAAAGGACCATTTACAAGGCCCAGGGGACGCCACTGCCACCAGGCCATGGCTCGACCCATAAATTCGGTGACCGACCGTCGGCACCGAAAAAGGCCCAAACAGTGCCGAGATCGTCCGACTCCGATCGAGACACCGGCACGCAGCCTTCTCGGGACCGAGAAAGTGCTGGAGACAAGCCTCGACACCGAGATGCCGGTGTGGACACGGCTCGACGCCGAGACAGCGGCACCGAAACAGATCGACGCCGAGAGGTTTCGGCCCCGAAAAGGAAAAAAGTCACCTCGGAGCCGAAAAAACACGCAGACAAGGTTTCGATGCCGAAACAAACTGCAAGCGACCCAGCTTCAGGCTCTTATACAGAAGAGCACTCGCTAACCTCCCAAATGCAGAAGCATAGGTTTGAGGAAGAACTACAAGCAACTGATGTGGACCATACGCAAAAGCGTATCGTCATTCAGCAGGGGACAGGAAAAATAAGCACCCTTCCCCCCATTAGGAGAAAGAGAAGGTTGGAGTTCCAGACGGAACAAACACCACAACCAAAAGTGGTGAAAAGAGTTACACCACCACCCTCTCCTCCGCCCGTGATTAACGTTTCACCAGCACAAACTCCATCACACTCCCCAGCTCACACCACCATGAGCCAGGGTGACCAAGATCAGTACGCATGGGACCTATACGACGCCCCAGTGTCAGATAACAGTCCGGAGGCATACCCTACAAAGCCATCTCCACCAGAAGACAGCACCGCGTACTCTCAAGTGGTGGCTAGAGCAGCACAATTTCACCACGTAAGCCTCCACTCAGAACAGGTCGAGGATGATTTCTTATTCAACACACTCTCCTCCACCCACAGCTCATACCAAAGCCTGCCTATGCTCCCTGGTATGCTCCGGCACGCAAAAGACATCTTTAAGGAGCCGGTCAAAAGTAGGGCAATCACACCAAGGGTGGAAAAAAAGTATAAGCCGCCTCCTACGGACCCGGTTTTCATCACTACACAGCTGCCACCAGACTCTGTCGTTGTAGGAGCAGCTAGGAAGAGGGCCAACTCTCATACATCTGGAGATGCACCACCCCCAGATAAGGAAAGCCGCAAGTTCGATGCAGCTGGTAAAAGAGTCGCAGCACAAGCTGCAAACCAGTGGCGCATCGCGAACTCCCAGGCACTACTTGCGCGCTATGACAGAGCCCACTGGGACGAGATGCAACATCTCATTGAACATCTGCCCAAGGACTTACAAAATAGGGCAAAACAAGTGGTTGAGGAGGGACAGACCATCTCCAACAACCAGATACGCTCCTCCATGGACGCTGCAGATACAGCTGCACGGACAATTAATACATCTGTAACTATCAGAAGGCATGCATGGCTCCGAACGTCTGGATTTAAACCAGAGATTCAACAAGCAGTTCTCAATATGCCTTTTAATGAAAAAGAACTGTTCGGTCCAGAAGTGGACAGAGCGATTGAGAAACTCAAAAAAGATACGGACACTGCCAAAGCCATGGGCGCACTCTACTCCCCGCAGAGCAGAGGGAATTACAGCACATTCCGTAAAACGCCCTTTCGAGGGGGGTTTCGGGGTCAAAGCACACAAGCCAGCACCTCACAAGCCACACCGTCCAGTTACCAGGGACAGTATAGAGGAGGTTTTCGGGGACAATATAGAGGAGGGCAATTCCCTAGAAATAGAGGAAGATTTCAAAGTCCCAAAACCCCTACTACTAAACAATGACTCACATGTCACTCACCCCCTCCACACAACACCAGTGGGGGGAAGAATAGGTCATTATTACAAATCATGGGAGAAAATCACTACAGACACTTGGGTTCTAGCAATTATCCAACATGGTTATTGCATAGAATTTCTACAATTCCCTCCAAACATACCACCAAAAGCACAAAATTTAACAACACACCATTCCAATCTCCTGGAGATAGAAGTGCAGGCACTATTGCAAAAGAATGCAATCGAATTAGTGCCAAACACACAAATAAACACAGGAGTTTACTCACTGTACTTTCTGATACCAAAGAAGGACAAAACACTGAGACCAATCCTAGTCCTCAGAGTAGTGAACACTTTCATCAAATCAGACCACTTCCACATGGTCACACTACAAGAAGTATTGCCATTGCTAAAACTACACGACTATATGGCAACTTTAGACCTCAAGGATGCTTATTTCCATATACCAATCCACCCATCGCACAGGAAATACCTAAGGTTTGTATTCAAAGGAATACATTACCAATTCAAGGTACTGCCTTTCGGATTAACAACCGCACCAAGAGTCTTTACCAAATGTCTAGCGGTAGTCGCTGCACACATAAGAAGGCAGCAAATACATGTGTTCCCATATTTGGACGACTGGCTAATCAAGGCCCATTCGTTCATACAGTGCTCAAATCACACAAATCAGATCATACAAACCCTCTTCCAACTCGGGTTCACCGTCAACTTTACAAAATCCAACATTCTGCCGCGCAAGGTACAACAATACCTAGGAGCCATAATAGACACATCAAAAGGAGTAGCCACTCCAAGTCCACAAAGAATTCTAAATTTCAACACCATCATACATCGCATGTATCCAACACAAAAGATACAGGCAAAGATGGTATTACAACTCCTAGGCATGATGTCTTCATGCATAGCCATTGTCCCAAACGCAAGACTGCACATGAGGCCCTTACAACAATGCCTAGCATCACAGTGGTCTCAAGCACAGGGTCACCTTCTAGATCTGGTGTTAATAGACCGCCAAACTTACCTCTCGCTTCTGTGGTGGAACAACATAAATTTAAACAAGGGGCGGCCTTTCCAAGACCCAGTGCCACAATACGTAATAACAACAGATGCTTCCATGACAGGGTGGGGAGCACACCTCGATCAACACAGCATACAAGGACAATGGAACGTACATCAAACAAAACTGCATATCAATCACCTAGAACTTCTAGCAGTTTTTCAAGCACTAAAAGCCTTCCAACCAATAATAGTTCACAAATACATTCTCGTCAAAACAGACAACATGACAACAATGTATTATCTAAACAAGCAGGGGGGGACGCACTCCACGCAGTTAAGCCTGCTAGCACAAAAAATTTGGCATTGGGCAATTCACAACCAAATTCGCCTAATAGCACAGTTTATACCAGGGATCCAAAATCAACTTGCAGACAATCTCTCTCGAGATCATCAACAAGTCCACGAATGGGAAATTCACCCCCAAATTCTGAACACTTATTTCAAACTCTGGGGAACACCTCAGATAGACTTGTTTGCGACAAGGGAGAACGCAAAATGCCAAAACTTCGCATCCAGATACCCACACAAACAATCCCAAGGCAATGCCCTATGGATGAACTGGTCAGGGATATTTGCTTACGCTTTTCCTCCTCTCCCTCTCCTTCCTTACCTGGTAAACAAACTCAGCCAAAGCAAACTCAAACTCATATTGATAGCACCAACTCGGGCAAGGCAACCCTGGTACACAACGCTGCTAGACCTATCAGTGGTACCCTGCATCAAATTGCCCAACAGGCCAGATCTGTTGACACAGCACAACCAACAGATCAGACACCCAGATCCAGCATCGCTGAATCTAGCAATCTGGCTCCTGAAGTCCTAGAATTCGGGCACTTACAACTTACCCAAGAATGTATGGAAGTCATAAAACAAGCCAGAAGGCCATCCACCAGGCACTGTTATGCAAGTAAATGGAAGAGGTTTGTTTGCTACTGCCATATTAATCAAATACAACCATTACACACAACTCCAGAACATGTAGTGGGTTACTTGCTTCACTTACAAAAATCTAACCTAGCTTTCTCTTCCATTAAAAAACACCTTGCAGCAATATCTGCATACCTGCAGACTACCTATTCAACTTCCCTATTTAAGATACCAGTCATTAAAGCATTCATGGAGGGCCTTAGGAGAATTATACCACCAAGAACACTACCTGTTCCTTCATGGAACCTAAATGTTGTCCTAACTAGACTTATGGGTCCACCTTTTGAACCCATGCACTCCTGCGACATACAGTTCCTAACCTGGAAGGTGGCATTTCTCATCGCCATAACTTCCCTAAGAAGAGTAAGCGAGATTCAGGCGTTTACAATACAGGAACCTTTTATACAACTACACAAAAACAAAGTCGTCCTAAGGACCAATCCTAAATTTTTGCCAAAGGTTATTTCACCGTTCCATCTAAATCAAACAGTGGAACTTCCAGTGTTCTTTCCACAGCCAGATACCGTAGCTGAAAGGGCACTACATACATTAGATGTCAAAAGAGCATTAATGTATTACATTGACAGAACAAAAAACATCAGAAAAACTAAACAACTCTTTATTGCATTTCAAAAACCTCATGCAGGAAACCCAATTTCAAAACAAGGTATAGCCAGATGGATAGTTAAATGCATCCAAATCTGCTACCTTAAAGCTAAACGACAGCTGCCCATTACACCAAGGGCACACTCAACCAGAAAGAAAGGTGCTACCATGGCCTTTCTAGGAAACATCCCAATGCAAGAAATATGTAAGGCAGCCACATGGTCTACGCCTCACACATTCACCAAGCACTACTGTGTAGACGTGTTATCCGCACAACAAGCCACAGTAGGTCAAGCTGTATTAAGAACATTATTTCAGACTACTTCCACTCCTACAGGCTGATCCACCGCTTTTGGGGAAATAACTGCTTACTAGTCTATGCAGAACATGCGTATCTACAGCGACAGATGCCATCGAACTGAAAATGTCACTTACCCAGTGTACATCTGTTCGTGGCATCAGTCGCAGTAGATTCGCATGTGCCCACCCGCCTCCCCGGGAGCCTGTAGCAGTTTGGAAGTTGCCTTCAATTATTTATATATGTATCATCTCAACCTTAAATAGGTGCATACTTAGTCACTCCATTGCATGGGCACTATTACTACAATTCAACTCCTACCTCACCCTCTGCGGGGAAAAACAATCGAGGATGGAGTCGACGCCCATGCGCAATGGAGACAAAAGGAGGAGTCACTCGGTCCCGTGACTCGAAAGACTTCTTCGAAGAAAAACAACTTGTAACACTCCGGCCCAACACCAGATGGCGAGCTATTGCAGAACATGCGAATCTACTGCGACTGATGCCACGAACAGATGTACACTGGGTAAGTGACATTTTCATTTGTAGGGTTCAGGGTAGCCCTTAAATACTAAATTTAAGGGCGTGTTTAGGTCTGGGGGGTTAGTAGCCAATGGCTACTAGCCCTGAGGGTGGGTACACCCTCTTTGTGCCTCCTCCCAAGGGGAGGGGGTCACAATCCTAACCCTATTGGGGGAATCCTCCATCTGCAAGATGGAGGATTTCTAAAAGTTAGTCACCTCAGCTAAGGACACCTTAGGGGCTGTCCTGACTGGCCAGTGACTCCTCCTTGTTGCTTTCTTTGTTCCCTCCAGCCTTGCCGCCAAAAGTGGGGGCCGTGGCCGGAGGGGGCGGGCAACTCCACTAAGCTGGAGTGCCCTGCTGGGCTGTGACAAAGGGGTGAGCCTTTGAGGCTCACCGCCAGGTGTTACAGCTCCTGCCTGGGGGAGGTGTTAGCATCTCCACCCAGTGCAGGCTTTGTTACTGGCCTCAGAGTGACAAAGGCACTCTCCCCATGGGGCCAGCAACATGTCTCTAGTGTGGCAGGCTGCTGGAACTAGTCAGCCTACACAGACAGTCGGTTAAGTTTCAGGGGGCACCTCTAAGGTGCCCTCTGGGGTGTATTTTGCAATAAAATGTACACTGGCATCAGTGTGCATTTATTGTGCTGAGAAGTTTGATACCAAACTTCCCAGTTTTCAGTGTAGCCATTATGGTGCTGTGGAGTTCGTGTAAAACAGACTCCCAGACCATATACTCTTATGGCTACCCTGCACTTACAATGTCTAAGGTTTTGCTTAGACACTGTAGGGGTACAGTGCTCATGCACTGGTACCCTCACCTATGGTATAGTGCACCCTGCCTTGGGGCTGTAAGGCCTGCTAGAGGGGTGTCTTACCTATACTGCATAGGCAGTGAGAGGCTGGCATGGCACCCTGAGGGGAGTGCCATGTCGACTTACTCATTTTGTTCTCACTAGCACACACAGGCTTGTAAGCAGGGTGTCTGGGCTGAGTGAGGGGTCTCTAGGGTGGCATAATACATGCTGCAGCCCTTAGAGACCTTCCCTGGCATCAGGGCCCTTGGTACCAGAGGTACCAGTTACCAGGGACTTATCTGGATGCCAGGGTGTGCCAATTGTGGAAACAATGGTACATTTTAGGTGAAAGAACACTGGTGCTGGGGCCTGGTTAGCAGGGTCCCAGCACACTTCTCAGTCAAGTCAGCATCAGTATCAGGCAAAAAGTGGGGGGTAACTGCAACAGGGAGCCATTTCTTTACAAGGAGGATTCCCCCAATAGGGATAGGAATGTGACCCCCTCCCCTTGGGAGGAGGCAGAAAGAGGGTGTACCCACCCTCAGGGCTAGTAGCCATTGGCTACTAACCCCCCAGACCTAAACACGCCCTTAAATTTAGTATTTAAGGGCTCCCCTGAACATAAGAATTTAGATTCCTGCAACTTACCGAAGAAGAAGACTGCTGAGCTGAAAACCCCTGCAGACGAAGAAAGAAGACACCAACTGCTTTGGCCCCCAGTCCTACCGGCCTGTCTCCTGCCTTCTAAAGAACCCTGCTCCAGCGACGCTTTCTCCAGGACCAGCGACCTCTGAATCCTCAGAGGACTGCCCTGCTTCCAAGAGACCAAGAAACTCCCGAGGACAGCGGCACTGCTCCAAAAGAACTGCAACTTTGTTTCAAAGAGCAGATTTAAAGACCCCTGCAACTCCCCGCAAGAAGCGTGAGACTTGCAACACTGCACCCGGTGACCCCGACTCGACTGGTGGAGAACCAACACCTCAGGGAGGACCCTCCGGCGACTCCGAGTCCGTGAGTAACCAAAGTTGTCCCCCCTGAGCCCCCACAGCGACGCCTGCAGAGGGAATCCCGAGGCTCCCCCTGACTGCGACTGCCTGAACTCCATTTCCCGACGGCTGGAAAAGACCCTGCACCCGCAGCCCCCAGCACCTAAAGGAACGGAACTCCTGTGCAGGAGTGACCCCCAGGAAGCCCTCTCCCTTGCCCAGGTGGTGGCTACCCCGAGGAGCCCCCACCTTGCCTGCCTGCAACGCTGAAGAGATCCCTTGATCTCTCATTGATTTCCATTGAAAACCCGACGCTTGTTTCTACACTGCACCCGGCCGCCCCAGTGCCGCTGAGGGTGTACTTTTTGTGTGGACTTGTGCACCCCCTTCTCTCCATTGAAGCCTATGTGTTTTGGGCACCTCTTTGACCTCTGCACCTGACCGGCCCTGAGCTGCTGGTGTGGTAACTTTGGGGTTGCTCTGAACCCCCCAACGGTGGGCTACCTTGGACCCAAACCTGAGACTTGTAAGTGATTTACTTACCTGACAAAACTAACAAAAACTTACCTCCCCCAGGAACTGTGAAAATTGCACTAAGTGTCCACTTTTAAAACAGCTTATTGTGTTTTATGTAAAAAGTATACATGCTAATGTAATGATTCAAAGTTCCTAAAGTACTTACCTGCAATACCTTTCAAATGAGATATTACATGTAGAATTTGAACCTGTGGTTCTTAAAATAAACTAAGAAAATATATTTTTCTATAACAAAACCTATTGGCTGGATTTGTCTGAGTGTGTGTTCCTCATTTATTGCCTGTGTGTATGTACAACAAATGCTTAACACTACTCCTTTGATAAGCCTACTGCTCGACCACACTACCACAAAATAGAGCATTAGTATTATCTCTTTTTGCCACTATCTTACCTCTAAGGGGAACCCTTGGACTCTGTGCATACTATTCCTTACTTTGAAATAGTGCATACAGAGCCAACTTCCTACACATGGCTTTTCAAATTATATGGTATTGTTTCAAAATGTAGAACTATCAGAGAGCTCTGTAAAGCTGCACAAATGATGTGAAAGTCCATGAAGTCCATCGGAAGTCCAGGAGTGCTAGATCTATATCACATTTTAAGAATAACCACTACCTCTGTAAATGAGTTCGTTTTAGATTAGCTGTATATACATGTTAATCTGTATATATTAATCTTGTATTGACAAACCGATTACTGAAACACTTGTGATTTTGAACTGGAAGTGGGATTCTGATTGGTGTGTGTGCTTGTGATCCTTGGATCCAGTTTCCTTTGCTGTCCCTTGCTGTCATAAAGTGATCCTTCATATCAATCCTATAATACTTGCTCATTTGTGCACACTTGAATTTGACTCAGACTGGTTTCCAACTATTTTCCCTTACCCAGCCTTCATTCCTTCATTAAGATTCTTATGTGGAAAGGAATTCCTTTGTATTTTGAATGAACCAAGTGATCCCACTATCTAGACGTGGTTTAAAAAGGCTAGTCAATATCAGATTACTCTCTACAGTATTTAGTCTAGTTTGTCATATTAGCATCACCTGGCAATGAGCACAAAAGCAGCAAACAGTCACCTGTAGACAATGCTTACTCGTAGAGATATGCACGGTTGCTAATCTCTCTCCATATAGACATTTCAAATATATTATGTTTTGAATTCTGGTAGCAGAAAAAAAGCACTGACCGAGTAGTGAAGTAGAATCTGTACCTTGAAGAGTACATTGACTTCCATGTGTAGTGATAAGGTACTTGAATGCAGATGATGGAAGAAAGCAGTAATCGGTTTTCTACTTTTTGTTACTTTAATTGTACATTCCTGAACTCCCCGTAGCAATTGCTTTCCACCAGACATTCTAATCTTATCTCTCTAACCTTTGTAGACCTTTTTCAGCAAACCAGAGAAAATAATTTGTTTGCATGACTGGCATACAGAATTTAGAGTTCAGGTATAGTTGGATGTGGAGGGGCCTTGTGGAAGAGGGAAGTCAATTATAAGTCATTCGAGCTCTTTCCAGATAATGGAGTCATCATTTAAGGTCTTTAGTACAGTTCTTTCGCCATATCATGGAAACTTTCCGGATGCCAGAAGTAAAGTAATAAATAGAAATATGGCTACCTCTACATGGCAAATTGCAGGTGAGTGAAGTTTATTTCAGTTAATATACTAGAATTGTAGTGATCAAATAGTGAGAGGCAGTGACACATCTGCCATTTCATTTCTAATTTTCTACTACTTCAGCATAGTCCTTGCAGCATAATTTTTGTGATTCAAAGCAATAAACCTTAAATGTTTTGGTAAGTACCAAATAGAAACGGTTCTTTATATGTTTGTCTAAACAGGCAACGCAACACCTTCTGCAATACAAGCAACAAAAATGGGCATTTTGCCTTGTTTTATAAATCAGCATGGCGGTGCCCCGCTGATATCAGGACTGCCTCAGGAGAAACAGTCCAGTAAATTAGGATTTCCAGAAGGAAGCCTGCAAGGCTCAAAGGCATTTCAGAACTTTCAAAATGCTGCTACAAGGTCCTTGCTAGGGGAGCACAACAGACAAGCTCCTTCAAAAGCCAGCAATCCAAGTTCAGGGGTAAGGAAATACTGGCGTTAGAACCTCCGATTTTTCTATTTTGTAGTTACACTATTTAAGAAATTAATAAAAAATATGCAACATTTCTATGTATATTGTGAACGGTTTAACCACAGTGATATGTAGAAATTAATGTAAAATATTTTTTTCTCCCTGTATTGTCTGAGATTGTAATCCTGTAATTATATTATTCCTATAGAAAAGTTTATTTTGAAAACGGAAGTATTCAGAGACTGTCTTCTTGCTCTCTTTTAGATCCCAACATTTTGAACCATTTTATACCACCTTTAGGCTGTGAGCGAAGCTTTTTAGTAGGAATGCATGAAGAGACAGGATACATAAAAAAATCTGTGATACATCCGATTTTGCACTGTTTGTGTTTTCACTTCTTTACTATTGCTACTTTTTATGGTGCCTGAATTGGACTAGAACATGTCCCATGTTTACCTGGTTTAATTTTGGCAAAGTTCTTGTGTTTCTGATGGACTTCAAGCATGGTTTATTAGGTTGCAGCCTATCAGACAGCATAGCTGTTTGGTGTGCTAAAGAAATCTTGAGGGGCTTCCAGAAAATTGACCCAGGAATGCATTCTGCTTGGTGATTACCATTGGCTTTGTGGTTTGTAACACTTTCTGTCTTTCCATTTGCTGGCTTTATTTGCTTTAGGCTCTCCATGTTCAGTCTGCCCCTCCTTTTGCCTAAACCGTGTT
This sequence comes from Pleurodeles waltl, assembly GCF_031143425.1. NCBI lineage: Eukaryota > Metazoa > Chordata > Amphibia > Caudata > Salamandridae > Pleurodeles > Pleurodeles waltl. The sequence continues at coordinate 818,934,769 of NC_090443.1, read as the reverse complement.
TTCAGTATAATTCAACAAACTTGCTTTCTGTTAACAGGCCTTTAAATCTTGTTATTTCGTCATATTTGCTGCACATTCAAAGACCAAGGTCAAATGTCTGTTGCTGTCTTCCAAAGGCACTTGTTTACTTTGTTTCTCTGACTTCAAAGCAAAAGGATTTATGGGACAATCTTGCTGGATACTAGGGGTAGGAAACAAATTGTGTTTAGCACCGTATAACATTTCATTGAACTGTGTAAGTATTTCAGAATATATTAGAATTATGAACACCCAAATGAAGCGCATGTCGTTATTTCTGAAGGGTGTTTGAAACACCCAGATACTCTAATATGATCAAAACAAATCATTAAACTAGGTCATTCAATTTCCACACATTTTTGTCTGTGCACATCATAGTTTTATTAGTAAAACAGCATGTCTGTGCAAATGTAATGGTTATTTAAATGGAAAATGTGTTGTCTGAAATGGGAGTGTGCTACCATACCATGAATACTCACCTCAAGCCACTTCACTCAACTCTGCATCACTCCACACCACAGTATTCTACTATGCACCACTCTGCACCACTCCACTGCACTCTACTTCGCCTCACGCTACACCTCTCTACTCTACCCTGTACCACTCTACCCTATGCCAATACACTTTCGCCACTGAACTCTATACCCCTGCACTTTACACCACTCCAGGCCAGATCAGCCTACTCTGCACAACACCACTGTACGCTATGCCTCTCCGCAACACTGCACTCTACTCCACTACACTCTATGCCAGTGCATTTTACTCTGTAACACAACTATATGCCCCTGCACTCTGCCAGTCCACTGAATGCCACTCTAATCTACTCTGCATCACTGCACTCTACACCATTACCCTCTGCCACTGCTCTATACCCTGCACCACTCCACTCAATGCCGCTTCAGTCTACCACTGCACTCTCCGCCACTCTACTCCACTCTGTGCCACGCCACTCTATGCCACTACACAGTACTCCACTCTACTCTTAACCACTGCACTCTATGCCACTGTACTCTTTGGCAATTTACTCAGCACCACTCTATGCTACTCTACTCTGCACCACTCTGTGCCACTGCACTCTATGGCTCTCTAGTCACTCTACTCGGCACCTACCACTCTAGTCTGCGCCACACCACTCTGTGGCACTGCATTGTACGCCGCTGAATTCAGTGGCACTGCACTCAGTGATTCTGTACACTACACCAACATACTCAGCAGCACTCTAAGCCAGTGCACTCTACACCAGTTCACTGTACTCTGTGCCACTCCGGTGTATGCTACTCTACGCAGTTTCACACTCTGCCACTCCACTCTTCAACACTCTACTCCACTCTTTGCCATTCCACTCTACCCCACACCACTCTCCTCTATGCCACTAACGTTTAGCTATGCTGCACAGTAGCCACGCTGGTGAACATGTCTAAAACACATTGACAAAGCCAATAGCTTTTGCATAGGCTTTGCCAATGCTTCATTTATAGGTCGATGCTTTCTGGAGCCTGCCTTGACACAGCATGTCCTCAGTTTAGCTCATGTGGGCCCTAAAATGTGTCTTATCTTCTTACAAGTCATATACTGTTTAAAGTTTCTGCTTTGGGTGCATAAGGTCAGAAACACCTAGTGTAAGAAAGTTCCTCTTTTTGGCATGGTTAGCTCCACATTTTGCCTATTGTCAGTGTAATTACACTGTTTTCAGTAGGATTCTGCTAACTAGGACCTTACTGATTGTGCTTTCTTCTCTGAATTTGGATGCCTTGGTACCCTTTACACCCCACAATTGGCATGCTGGTGTACCCTTGTAAGTCCCTGGTGTATGGTACTTTGGTACCCAGGGCATTGTTACACCAGGGGTCCCCCATGGGCTGCAGAATGAATTATGCCATCCATGGGAGCCCATGCAAACTGTGCCTGCAGGCCTGTCATTTGCAGCCTGCGTGACAAGATGCTCTCACCCCCTCACTGCTTGCCACTACACCAGGTTACTGTAAGTCACCCCTATCGTAGGCCCTTCCATCCATAAAGGCAGGGTGCAGGTCCCCGTATGTGTGGGCACGCCTGCAGTGGTGGCCCTATGAACACTAGTTCCCTTTCCCTGGAATTCGTAACTGCGAGGAAGCCATTTTAGTTGTGTACTGGCCATAGGTCACTACCTTTGGTCCAGCTACATAATGGTAACTCCAAACCAAGGCATGTTTGGTATCAAACATATCGGAATCGGAATCATACACCCAGTATGCCAGTATTGGTGGCATGATTCCATGCACTCTGGGAGTTCCTCAGAGGACCCGCCAGTATTGCTCCTACCAGTCTTCCAGGCTCTGCGAGCAACCCACGCTGCTGCAGCTTCTCAGACTGGATTCTGTCCTTCTGCTGCCTTGACCAGCTCAAGCAGGGAGGGCTGAACAAAGGGTTTCCTATGGGAGAGAGGGGTGCAACCTCCTCTCACTTGGAAACCGGTGTTACAAGGCTAGGGAAGTGTAGCTTCCTTCGCCAGCGGCTTTCTTTGAAGGGCACATTTGGTGCCCTCCTTGCATGATCTGATTTGCAACAGGGACCCTCGGCCCCTGGTCACCCACAAAACTGCACAGAGGAAAGGGGAGTGACCACTCCACTGTCCATCACCACCCCAATGGTGGTGCCCAGAGCTCCTTTGGGGGGGGGCACTTGATTCTGCCATCTTGAAACCAAGATGGGCAGAGGCCCCTTGGAGCATCTGAGTGGTCAGGTTAGGCAGATGACATCAGTGACCCCCTCTGGTAGGTGGTCACCTTGCTAAGTGACCAATGCACTTTTTTGGGCTATTTAGGAACTCCCTTACGGTTGGGTCCCCAGATTCGGTGTGCAAGACTCCACCAGGACTACTCTGCAGTGACCTCTTCTGCTCCTGGCCACCCGAACTGCTGCTGGACTCCAGAGGAACCGAACAAGACTGCAACACAGAGACAACTGCTCCTTGCAGTTTGTTTCTGCAGCTCCTGTCAGCACTTTGCAACATTTCCATGGCTGTGCATGCTCTGGGGCCAGCAAGATTTCAGCTGCACCAAAGAAGAAAGAAGGAATCTCCCTCTGAGTAAAGGAGTCCAGGCACCAAAGGTAATGCTGTTTGGCTGCTGAGACCTTCTGTCCTGTGGACCTGCGAAACTTTTCCAACATAGGTGGTGGTTCTGAGGGATCCTCTGTGCCTTCTGTCCAACTTGAGAGATGGTGATCCCTCGCCTCTTCCTTCAGGACAGAATCCTTGTGCACTGCAACTGTTGCAGCAACCAAGGCTTGTTGACTCCTGCTCAGAGGGATCTTCAGTCTCCATGTAGCCTTGGCTCCCAGCACTCTACTTCTGCAAGGACAGTCTTCTCTCTGCTGCTCCATTTGTCTGTCCGGTTCTAGCCACACTTAGGAAAACATGGTTGCATCCCCTCTACTTGTATTTTAATATTCGCTCTGCCTGAGAGGGCTTGGAAGTTGTATACAATCCTTCAAATTAATTTTTCTGTTTTAGGATTTTTAAATTTTCCAGTCATTTTTAAATCTCTTTTGAGTCTTCTTGTATTGGTGGTAATCAAGATGACTATAAGTAAACTACCAAGGCAGCTTCAAGGATTATTATCAGACTTATTTTGTGTACTATGTGAGAGGGGGGTTCTCCTATTGTAAGGCCAGAGCATGATAATGCTCTATAATGCATCCTTGATGTCCTGTGGGTTGGTTGTATTGGTTTTACTGATCATTTCTTATCTTGGAACGGTCGTTTACGCTCACAAATTGTCCTTACCGATGAAAATACTACTGTCTGTTAGGGATTCCTATAAGAGTGGTCTCCTTCCGGATACAGTCTTGCACTGTTTGATGCGCTTTATGGTCCTTCTGGTAAAAGAGCTAATGGGGTTGAGTTTTAATGTTTTGCACATAGAAGTTAGTTTTCTCTAACTTGCTGTATCTGTATATTTTTTAATTGCTTCTTGTGATAGATTGTGATATGTATTGTCCGAGGGGTATTACTGTGATTGCAAAATTCAATATTATTTAGTTTTATTCAGGCATTGTATGTTTAATGTTTTAGTTTTTTTTATGTATTTGTTGTGCATGTGGACCTCATATGAGTTCCAATTCATGAAATAAATAAAACTTGAAAACTATCAACCTTGCCACACCACTGCCTTTCCATGCCCAAGTTTAAGATTGTTTTTTTCTGGGGTGTTATACAAAACAAATAAAAAAATGTTTTTCAGTATGTTGAGAGAAACGGGACATGGATTAGGTCTTTCCTCACAATTGCCTTCATAAGTTGCACTGCTGTGTAACTTGATGTGGCATGCGTGAGAGAAAAAGCACGAAAATAACTTTTACTCCTTGCTCTTGCATGATTGATTTGGGAATGCAAATACATCTAATTAAATGATGCAGCTACTAATCATACACAAACTAGCTACAGCCTTTTGTATCATTTTAGTTTTGTATGTAAGTGTGATCAAAGAATGTTATACTTTTACAGGGTTCACTACTTGGAGAGCCACCAAGAGATTTCAGACTTAGTACCAATCCATTCCTGAACTTGTCAAGTGTGCTAACCAACTCAAGTCTATCAAGTAAGCATTGATATTGCACATTTCATTCATTGTTGGGGTTATCGTTGTGACACATTAGTTATGTTTTTCATATTGTATACTCTAAAGTAATACCCCAGGTTGATTATAGGTTTTGGTCAGTAGTAATCATGTTATGTAGGTCTCCTAAGAGTAGTTTTTCCTGCTGCTCTTCAGATGTTGATAGGGATAAGGTTGAGTGCTGCACAGTCAAATTGGGTATCTAAAGGGAATATCGCTCTTGCAGGCAAGTCCACTCTGACGTGGTTGAGTGACAGACTGACCTTGTGTAAGGAAATGCCTCCTTGGCATGGTTACCCCCTGACTTTTTGCCTTTGTTGATGCTAAGTTATGATTTGAAAGGGTGCTGAGGCCTGCTAACCAGGGCCCAGCACCAGTGTTCTTTCCCTAACCTGTACTTTTGTTTCCACATTTGGCACACCCTGGCATCCAGGTAAGTCCCTTGTAACTGGTACCCCTGGTACCAAGGGCCCTGATGCCAGGGAAGGTCTCTAAGAACTGCAGCATGCCTTATGCCACCCTGGGGACCCCTCACTCAGCACAGACACACTGCTTGCCAGCTTGTCTGTGCTAGTGGGGATAAAATGACTAAGTCGACATGGCACTCCCCTCAGGGTGCCATGCCAACCTCACACTGCCTACAGGTACTGATAAGTCACCCTTCTAGCAGGCCTTAGAGCCCTAAGGCAGGGTGCACTATACCATAGGTGAGGGCATAAGTGCATGAGCACTATGCCCCTACAGCAGAGGTCTTCAAACTGGGGGGGGGCGCCAGACTCTTGCCAAAAGAAATAATATACAGATAACATGCCTTTGTTTCAAGCAGAAGTATGTTATTGCAGTTTTAAAAAGGTAACGGTACCTAACTGCAATGTTTAAATAGGTTTAAACCTATTTAAACATTGCCATCTTTCTAAAATAATTGTGAAAAATTCTGAGGGGGGCCCCATGATTATTATTTTTCAACCGGGGGGGGGGGGGGGGGGGGGGGGGGGCGGCGCTGCATTAAAAAGTTTGAAGACCACTGCCCTACAGTGTCTAAGCCAAACCTTAGACATTGTAAGTGCAGGGTAGCCATAAGAGTATATGGTCTGGGAGTCTGTCATGCACGAACTCCACAGCACCATAATGGCTACACTGAAAACTGTGAAGTTTGGTATCAAACATACACCCCAGCGGGCACCTTAGAGGTGCCCCCGGAAACCTTAACCGACTACCTGTGTAGGCTGACTGGTTTTAGCAGCCTGCCACACACCAGACATGTTGCTGGCCACATGGGGAGAGTGCCTTTGTCACTCTGTGGCTAGTAACAAAGCCTGTACTGGGTGGAGATGCTTCTCACCTCCCCCAGCAGGAACTGTAACACCTGGCGGTGAGCCTCAAAGGCTCACCCCCTTTGTTACAGCACCCCAGGGCACTCCATCTAGTAGAGTTGCCCGCCCCCTCCGGCCACGGCCCCACTTTTGGCGGCAAGGCCAGAGGAGATGATGTGAAAAACAAGGAGGAGTAGCTGGCCAGTCAGGACAGTCCCTAAGGTGTCCTGAGCTGAGGTGACTCTGACTTTTAGAAATCCTCCATCTTGCAGATGGAGGATTCCCCTAGCAGGATTAGGGATGTGCCCCCCCCCCCCTCAGGGAGGAGGCACAAAGAGGGTGTAGCCACCCTCAGGGCTAGTAGCCATTGGCTACTAACCCCCCAGACCTAAACACACCCCTAAATTCAGTATTTAGGGGCTACCCAGAACCTAGGAACTCACATTCCTGCAACCTAAGAAGAAGAGGACTGCTGAACTGAAAACCTGCAGAGAAGACGGTGACACCAACTGCTTTGCCCCCAGCTCTACCGGCCTCTCTCCCCCCCCCCCCCCCCCATTCCCCCTGTAGGAAGTTGGCTCTGTATGTGCTATTTCAAAGTAAGGAATAGCATGCACAGAGTCCAAGGGTTCCCCTTAAAGGTAAGATAGTGGCAAAAAGAGATCATACTAATGCTCTATTTTGTGCTAGTGTGGTCGAGCAGTAGGCTTATCAAAGGAGTAGTGTTAAGCATTTGTTGTACATACACACAGGCAATAAATGAGGAACACACACTCAAAGACAATTCCAAGCCAATAGGTTTTGTTATAGAAAAATATCTTTTCTTAGTTTATTTTAAGAACCACAGGTTCGAATTCTACATGTAATATCTCATTTGAAAGGTATTGCAGGTAAGTACTTTAGGAACTTTGAATCATTACATTAGCATGTATACTTTTTACATAAAACACAAATAGCTGTTTTAAAAGTGGACACTTAGTGCAATTTTCACAGTTCCTGGGGGAGGTAAAGTATTGTTAGGTTTCACAGGTAAGTAAGTCACTTACAGGTTTCAGTTTTGGGTCCAAGGTAGCTCACCGTTGGGGGTTCAGAGCAACCCCAAAGTTATCACACCAGCAGCTCAGGGCCGGTCAGGTGCAAAGGTCAAAGAGGTACCCAAAACACATAGGCTTCAATGGAGAGAAGGGGGTGCCCCGGTTCCAGTCTGCCAGCAGGTAAGTACCCGTGTCTTCGGAGGGCAGACCAGGGGGGTTTTGTAGGGCACCGGGGGGGACACAAGTCAGCACAAAAAGTACACCCTCAGCAGCGCGGGGGCGGCCGGGTGCAGTGTGCAAACACGCGTCGGGTTTTCAATGGTTTTCAATTCGAGACCAAGGGGTCTCTTCAGCGATGCAGGCAGGCAAGGGGGGGCTCCTCGGGGTAGCCACCACCTGGGCAAGGGAGAGGGCCTCCTCAGGGTCACTCCTGCACAGGAGTTCCGTTCCTTTAGGTGCTGGGGGCTGCGGGTGCAGGGTCTTTTCCAGCCGTCGGGAAAGGGAGTTCAGGCAGTCGCGGTCAGGGGGAGCCTCGGGATTCCCTCTGCAGGCGTCGCTGTGGGGGCTCAGGGGGGACAACTTTGGTTACTCACAGTCTTGGAGTCGCCGGAGGGTCCTCCCTGAGGTGTTGGTTCTCCACCAGTCGAGTCGGGGTCGCCGGGTGCAGTGTTGCAAGTCTCACGCTTCTTGCGGGAAATTGCAGGGGTCTTTAAATCTGCTCCTTGAAACAAAGTTGCAGTTCTTTTGGAGCAGTGCCGCTGTCCTCGGGAGTTTCTTGTCTTTCTTGAAGCAGGGCAGTCCTCAGAGGATTCGGAGGTCGCTGGTCCCTTGGAAAGCGTCGTTGGAGCAGGTTTCTTTGGAAGGCAGGAGACAGGCCGGTAAGTCTGGGGCCAAAGCAGTTGGTGTCTTCTGTTCTTCCTCTGCAGGGGTTTTTCAGCTCAGCAGTCCTCTTCTTGTAGTTTCAGGAATCTAAATTCGTAGGTTCAGGGGAGCCCTTAAATACTAAATTTAAGGGCGTGTTTAGATCTGGGGGGTTAGTAGCCAATGGCTACTAGCCCTGAGGGTGAGTACACCCTCTTTGTGCCTCCTCCCAAGGGGAGGGGGGCACATCCCTAATCCTATTGGGGGAATCCTCCATCTGCAAGATGGAGGATTTCTAAAAGTTAGAGTCACTTCAGCTCAGGACACCGTAGGGGCTGTCCTGACTGGCCAGTGACTCCTCCTTGTTATTCTCATTATTTCCTCCGGCCTTGCTGCCAAAAGTGGGGGCCGTGGCCGGAGGGGGCGGGCAACTCCACTAGCTGGAGTGTCCTGCGGTGCTGGAACAAAGGGGTGAGCCTTTGAGGCTCACCGCCAGGTGTTACAGCTCCTGCCTGGAGAGGTGTTAGCATCTCCACCCAGTGCAGGCTTTGTTACTGGCCTCAGAGTGACAAAGGCACTCTCCCCATGGGGCCAGCAACATGTCTCTAGTGTGGCAGGCTGCTGGAACCAGTCAGCCTACACAGATAGTTGGATACAGTTTCAGGGGGCACCTCTAAGGTGCCCTCTGGGGTGTGTTTCACAATAAAATGTACACTGGCATCAGTGTGCATTTATTGTGCTGAGAAGTTTGATACCAAACTTCCCAGTTTTCAGTGTAGCCATTATGGCGCTGTGGAGTTCGTGTTTGACAGACTCCCAGACCATATACTCTTATGGCTACCCTGCACTTACAATGTCTAAGGTTTGGCTTAGACACTGTAGGGGCACAGTGCTCATGCACTGGTGCCCTCACCTATGGTATAGTGCACCCTGCCTTAGGGCTGTAAGGCCTGCTAGAGGGGTGTCTTACCTATACTGCATAGGCAGTGAGAGGCTGGCATGGCACCCTGAGGGGAGTGCCATGTCGACTTACTCATTTTGTTCTCACTAGCACACACAAGCTGGTAAGCAGTGTGTCTGTGCTGAGTGAGGGGTCTCCAGGGTGGCATAAGACATGCTACAGCCCTTAGGGACCTTCCCTGGCATCAGGGCCCTTGGTACCAGAGGTACCAGTTACAAGGGACTTACCTGGATGCCAGGGTGTGCCAATTGTGGATACAAAAGTACAGGTTAGGGAAAGAACACTGGTGCTGGGGCCTGGTTAGCAGGCCTCAGCACACTTTCAATTCAAAACATAGCATCAGCAAAGGCAAAAAGTCAGGGGGTAACCATGCCAAGGAGGCATTTCCTTACACAACCCCACCCCCCCCCAAACGAAAGAGGACGAGACTAACCTTTCCCAAGAGAGTCTTCATTTTCTAAGTGGAAAAACCTGGAAAGGCCATCTGCATTGGCATGGGCAGTCCCAGGTCTGTGTTCCACTATAAAGTCCATTCCCTGTAGGGAGATGGACCACCTCAACAGTTTTGGATTTTCACCTTTCATTTGCATCAGCCATCTGAGAGGTCTGTGGTCAGTTTGAACTACAAAGTGAGTACCAAAGAGGTATGGTCTCAGCTTCTTCAGGGACCAAACCACAGCAAAGGCCTCCCTCTCAATGGCACTCCAACGCTGCTCCCTGGAGAGTAACCTCCTGCTAATGAAAGCAACAGGCTGGTCAAGGCCATCATCATTTGTTTGGGACAAAACTGCCCCTATCCCATGTTCAGAGGCATCTGTTTGCACAATGAATTGCTTGGAGTAATCTGGAGCTTTTAGAACATGTGCTGTGCACATAGCTTGTTTCAGGGTGTCAAAGGCCTGTTGGCATTCCACAGTCCAGTTTACCTTCTTGGGCATTTTCTTGGAGGTGAGTTCTGTGAGGGCTGTCACAATGGATCCATATCCCTTCACAAACCTCCTATAGTACCCAGTCAAGCCAAGGAATGCCCTGACTTGAGTCTGGGTTTTTGGAGCTACCCAGTCCAGAATAGTCTGGATCTTAGGCTGGAGTGGCTGAACTTGGCCTCCACCTACAAGGTGTCCCAAGTAAACCACAGTTCCCTGCCCTATCTGGCATTTGGATGCCTTGATAGAGAGGCCTGCAGATTGCAGAGCCTTCAAAACCTTCTTCAGGTGGACCAGGTGATCCTGCCAGGTGGAGCTAATGACAGCAATATCATCAAGATAAGCTGCACTAAAGGATTCCAACCCAGCAAGGACTTGATTCACCAACCTTTGGAAGGTGGCAGGGGCATTCTTTAAACCAAAGGGCATAACCGTGAACTGATAATGCCCATCAGGTGTGGAGGATGCTGTCTTTTCTTTTGCTCCAGGGGCCATTTTGATTTGCCAGTACCCTGCTGTTAAGTCAAAGGTACTTAAGAATTTGGCAGCACCTAATTTGTCAATCAGCTCTAGGTATGGGATGGGCATCTGTCTTGGTGACAGAATTAAGACCTCTGTAGTCCACACAAAACCTAATTTCTCTCTTTCCATCTTTGGTGTGAGGTTTGGGGACTAAGACCACTGGGCTAGCCCAGGGGCTGTCAGAGTGCTCAATTACTCCCAATTCCAGCATCTTGTGGACTTCCACCTTGATGCTTTCCTTAACTTGATCAGACTGTCTGAATATTTTGTTTTTGACAGGCATGCTGTCTCCTGTGTCCACATCATGGGTACACAGGTGTGTCTGACCAGGGGTTAGGGAAAAGAGCTCAGCAAACTGCTGCAGGACCTTCCTACAGTCAGATTGCTGTTGGCCAGAGAGGGTGTCTGAATAGATCACTCCATCCACTGAGCCATCTTTAGGGTCTGATGAGAGGAGATCAGGGAGAGGCTTACTCTCAGCTTCCTGGTCCTCATCTGTTACCATCAACAGATTTACATCAGCCCTATCATGGAAGAGTTTTAGGCGGTTTACATGGATCACCCTCTTGGGGCTCCTGCTTGTGCCTAGGTCCACCAGGTAGGTGACCTGACTCTTCTTTTCCAGGATTGGGTAAGGGCCACTCCATCTGTCCTGAAGTGCCCTGGGAGCCACAGGCTCCAAAACCCAAACTTTCTGCCCTGGTTGGAATTCAACCATTGCAGCCTTTTGGTCATACCAAAACTTCTGGAGCTGTTGGCTGGCCTCAAGGTTTTTACTTGCCTTTTCCATGTACTCTGCCATTCTTGAGCGAAGGCCAAGTACATAGTCCACTATGTCTTGTTTAGGCTCATGAAGAGGTCTCTCCCAGCCTTCTTTAACAAGAGCAAGTGGTCCCCTTACAGGGTGGCCAAACAGAAGTTCAAAGGGTGAGAACCCTACTCCCTTCTGAGGCACCTCTCTGTAAGCGAAAAGCAGACATGGCAGGAGGACATCCCATCTCCTTTTGGGTTTTTCTGGGAGCCCCATGATCATGCCCTTTAATGTCTTGTTGAATCTCTCAACAAGGCCATTAGTTTGTGGATGATATGGTGTAGTGAACTGATAAGTCACTCCACACTCATTCCACCTGTGTTTTAGGTATGCTGACATGAAGTTGGCACCTCTGTCAGACACCACCTCCTTAGGGAAACCCACTCTGGTAAAGATACCAATGAGGGCCTTGGCTACTGCAGGGGCAGTAGTCGACCTAAGGGGAATAGCTTCAGGATACCTAGTAGCATGATCCACTACTACTAGGATGTACATAGTTCCTGAGGCTGTGGGAGGTTCCAGTGGACCCACTATGTCCACACCCACTCTTTCAAAGGGGACCCCCACTACTGGAAGTGGAATGAGGGGGGCCTTTGGAGGCCCACCTGTCTTACCACTGGCTTGACAGGTGGGGCAGGAGAGGCAAAACTCCTTAACCTCCTGGGACATATTGGGCCAGTAGAAGTGGTTGACTGACCTCTCCCACGTCTTGGTTTGTCCCAAATGCCCAGCAAGGGGAATATCATGGGCTAAGGTCAGAATAAACTCTCTGAAACCCTGAGGCACTACCACTCTCCTAGTGGCACCAGGTTTGGGATCTCTTGCCTCAGTGTACAGGAGTCCATCTTCCCAATAGACCCTATGTGTTCCATTTTTCTTGCCTTTGGACTCTTCAGCAGCTTGCTGCCTAAGGCCTTCAAGAGAGGGACAGGTTTCTTGTCCCTTACACAACTCTTCCCTTGAGGGTCCCCCTGGGCCCAAGAGCTCAACCTGATAAGGTTCCAGCTCCATAGGCTCAGTTCCCTCAGAGGGCAGAACTTCTTCCTGAGAAGAGAGGTTCTCTTTCTGTTGTTGTGTTGCAGCTGGTGTCCCAGCTGACTTTCCTTTTCTCTTGGTAGGCTGGGCCTTTCTTCCAGACTCCAGCTCTACTTTTTCACCCTGTGCCTTGCACTGTGCCCTTGTCTTGACACACACCAGTTCAGGGATACCCAGCATGGCTGCATGGGTTTTCAGTTCTACCTCAGCCCATGCTGAGGACTCCAGGTCATTTCCAAGCAAACAGTCTACTGGGATATTCGAGGAGACCACCACCTGTTTCAGGCCATTGACCCCTCCCCACTCTAAAGTTACCATTGCCATGGGATGTACTTTAGTTTGATTGTCAGCATTGGTGACTGGATAGGTTTGTCCAGTCAGGTATTGGCCAGGGGAAACCAGTGTTCGATGGCATCTGTCGCTGTAGATACGCATGTTCTGCAATAGCTCGCCATCTGGTGTTGGGCCGGAGTGTTACAAGTTGTTTTTCTTCGAAGAAGTCTTTCGAGTCACGGGACCGAGTGACTCCTCCTTTTGTCTCCATTGCGCATGGGCGTCGACTCCATCCTCGATTGTTTTTTTTCCGCCATCGGGTTCGGACGTGTTCCTGTCGCTCCGAGTTTCGGAACGGAAAAAATAGTTAATTTCGGAAGATTTTCGTCGGTATTGTTGCGTTCGGGATCGGCGTACTTAGATTCAACACCGCATCGAAGATCGAAGAGCTCCGGTGCCCTTCGGGGTAGTTTTTCGATCCTCCGTCGGGGCCTGGTCGGCCCGACCGCGTGCTGAGGAACGCCGATGGAACGGACCCCGTTCCGTTTCTGCCCCAAATGCCACAATAAATACCCCTACACAGACCAACACTTGGTCTGCAACCTGTGCCTGTCACCTGAGCACAGCGAAGACACCTGCGAGGCCTGTCGTGCGTTCCGGTCCCGAAAAACACTCCGAGACCGTCGAGCCAGAAGACTTCAAATGGCGTCCGCACCGACAGCCCAACGGGAGTTCGAGGAACAGGAAGAGGAAGGTACCTTCTCGATCCAAGACTCAGACTCCGAAGGATTCGACGATACACAAACCGTGAGTAAGACGTCGAAAACCACACAAAGAAACATTTACAAGGCCCAGGGGACGCCACTGCCACCAGGCCATGGCTCAACCCATAAAATCGGTGACCGACCGTCGGCACCGAAAAAGGCCCAAACAGTGCCGAGATCGTCCGACTCCGGTCGAGACACCGGCACGCAGCCTTCTCGGGACCGAGAAAGTGCTGGAGACAAGCCTCGACACCGAGATGCCGGTGTGGACACGGCTCGACGCCGAGACAGCGGCACCGAAACAGATCGACGCCGAGAGGTTTCGGCACCGAAAAGGAAAAAAGTCACCTCGGAGCCGAAAAAACACGCAGACACAGTTTCGACGCCGAAACAAACTGCAAGCGACCCAGCTTCAGGCTCTTATACAGAAGAGCACTCGCTAACCTCCCAAATGCAGAAGCATAGGTTTGAGGAAGAGCTACAAGCAACTGATGCGGACCATACGCAAAAGCGTATCTTCATTCAGCAGGGGACAGGAAAAATAAGCACCCTTCCCCCCATTAGGAGAAAGAGAAGGTTGGAGTTCCAGGCGGAACAAGTACCACAACCAAAAGTGGTGAAAAGAGTTACACCACCACCCTCTCCTCCGCCCGTGATTAACGTTTCACCAGCACAAACGCCATCACACTCCCCAGCTCACACCACCATGAGCCAGGGTGACCAAGACCAGGACGCATGGGACCTATACGACGCCCCAGTGTCAGATAACAGCCCAGAGGCATACCCTACAAAACCATCTCCACCAGAAGACAGCACCGCGTACTCTCAGGTGGTGGCTAGAGCAGCACAATTTCACAACGTAAGCCTCCACTCAGAACAGGTCGAGGATGATTTCCTGTTCAACACACTCTCCTCCACCCACAGCTCCTACCAAAGCCTGCCTATGCTCCCTGGTATGCTCCGGCACGCAAAAGACATATTTAAGGACCCGGTCAAAAGTAGGGCAATCACACCAAGGGTGGAAAAAAAGTATAAGCCGCCTCCTACAGACCCGGCTTTCATCACAACACAGCTGCCACCAGACTCTGTTGTTGTAGGAGCAGCTAGGAAAAGGGCCAACTCTCACACATCTGGAGATGCACCACCCCCAGATAAAGAAAGCCGCAAGTTTGATGCAGCTGGTAAAAGAGTCGCAGCACAAGCTGCAAACCAGTGGCGCATCGCGAACTCCCAGGCACTACTTGCGCGCTATGACAGAGCCCACTGGGACGAGATGCAACATCTCATTGAACATCTGCCCAAAGACTTCCAAAATAGGGCAAAACAAGTGGTTGAGGAGGGACAGGCCATCTCCAACAACCAGATCCGCTCCTCCATGGACGCTGCAGATACAGCTGCACGGACAATTAATACATCTGTAACTATCAGAAGGCATGCATGGCTCCGAACGTCTGGATTTAAACCAGAGATTCAACAAGCAGTTCTCAATATGCCTTTTAATGAAAAAGAACTGTTCGGTCCAGAAGTGGACACAGCGATTGAGAAACTCAAAAAAGATACGGACACTGCCAAAGCCATGGGCGCACTCTACTCCCCGCAGAGCAGAGGGAATTACAGCTCATTCCGTAAAACGCCCTTTCGAGGGGGGTTTCGGGGTCAAAGCACACAAGCCAGCACCTCACAAGCCACACCGTCCAGTTACCAAGGACAGTATAGAGGAGGTTTTCGGGGACAATATAGAGGAGGGCAATTCCCTAGAAATAGAGGAAGATTCCAAAGCCCCAAAACCCCTACTACTAAACAGTGACTCACATGTCACTCACCCCCTCCACACAACACCAGTGGGGGGACGAATAGGTCATTATTACAGAGCATGGGAGAAAATCACTACAGACACTTGGGTTCTAGCAATTATCCAACATGGTTACTGCATAGAATTTCTACAGTTCCCTCCAAACATACCACCAAAAGCACAAAATTTAACAACACACCATTCCAATCTCCTAGAGATAGAAGTGCAGGCACTATTGCAAAAGAATGCAATCGAATTAGTGCCAAACACACAAATAAACACAGGAGTTTACTCACTGTACTTTCTGATACCAAAGAAGGACAAAACACTGAGACCAATCCTAGACCTCAGAGTAGTCAACACTTTCATCAAATCAGACCACTTCCACATGGTCACACTACAAGAAGTATTGCCATTGCTAAAGCTGCACGACTACATGGCAACTTTAGACCTCAAGGATGCTTATTTCCATATACCAATTCACCCATCGCACAGGAAATACCTAAGGTTTGTATTCAAAGGAATACATTACCAATTCAAGGTACTGCCTTTCGGATTAACAACCGCACCAAGAGTCTTTACCAAATGTCTAGCGGTAGTCGCTGCACACATCAGAAGGCAGCAAATACATGTGTTCCCATATCTAGACGACTGGCTAATCAAGGCCCATTCGTTAATAGAGTGCTCAAATCACACAAATCATATCATACAAACCCTCTTCAAACTAGGGTTCACCGTCAATTTCACAAAATCCAAGATTCGGCCACGCAAGGTACAACAATACCTGGGAGCCATAATAGACACATCAAAAGGAGTAGCCACTCCAAGTCCACAAAGAATTCAAAATTTCAACACCATCATACAACGCATGTATCCAACACAAAAGATACAAGCAAGGATGGTATTACAACTCCTAGGCATGATGTCATCATGCATAGCCATTGTCCCAAACGCAAGACTGCACATGAGGCCCTTACAACAATGCCTAGCATCACAGTGGTCTCAAGCACAGGGTCACCTTCTAGATCTGGTGTTAATAGACCGCCAAACTTACCTCTCGCTTCTGTGGTGGAACAACATAAATTTAAACAAGGGGCGGCCTTTCCAAGACCCAGTGCCACAATACGTAATAACAACAGATGCTTCCATGACAGGGTGGGGAGCACACCTCGATCAACACAGCATACAAGGACAATGGAACGTACATCAAACAAAACTGCATATCAATCACCTAGAACTTCTTGCAGTTTTTCAAGCACTAAAAGCTTTCCAACCAATAATAGTTCACAAATACATTCTCGTCAAAACAGACAACATGACAACAATGTATTATCTAAACAAGCAGGGAGGGACGCACTCCACGCAGTTAAGCATGTTAGCACAAAAAATTTGGCATTGGGCAATTCACAACCAAATTCGCCTAATTGCACAGTTTATACCAGGGATACAAAATCAACTCGCAGACAATCTCTCTCGAGATCACCAACAGGTCCACGAATGGGAAATTCACCCCCAAATACTGAACACTTATTTCAAACTCTGGGGAACACCTCAGATAGACTTGTTTGCGACAAGGGAGAACGCAAAATGCCAAAACTTCGCATCCAGATA
The DNA here is from genome assembly GCF_031143425.1 of Pleurodeles waltl. Lineage (NCBI taxonomy): Eukaryota > Metazoa > Chordata > Amphibia > Caudata > Salamandridae > Pleurodeles > Pleurodeles waltl. The sequence continues at coordinate 818,918,250 of NC_090443.1, read as the reverse complement.
CCCACACAAACAATCCCAAGGCAATGCCCTATGGATGAACTGGTCAGGGATATTTGCTTACGCTTTTCCTCCTCTCCCTCTCCTTCCTTACCTGGTAAACAAACTCAGTCAAAGCAAACTCAAACTCATATTGATAGCACCAACTTGGGCAAGGCAACCCTGGTACACAACGCTGCTAGACCTATCAGTGGTACCCTGCATCAAATTGCCCAACAGGCCAGATCTGTTGACACAGCACAACCAAAAGATCAGACACCCAGATCCAGCATCGCTGAATCTAGCAATCTGGCTCCTAAAATCCTAGAATTCGGGCACTTACAACTTACCCAAGAATGTATGGAAGTCATAAAACAAGCAAGAAGGCCATCCACCAGGCACTGCTATGCAAGTAAATGGAAGAGGTTTGTTTGCTACTGCCATATTAATCAAATACAACCATTACACACAACTCCAGAACATGTAGTGGGTTACTTGCTTCACTTACAAAAATCTAACCTAGCTTTCTCTTCCATTAAGATTCACCTTGCAGCAATATCTGCATACCTGCAGACTACCTATTCAACTTCCCTATATAAAATACCAGTCATTAAAGCATTCATGGAGGGCCTTAGGAGAATTATACCACCAAGAACACTACCTGTTCCTTCATGGAACCTAAATGTTGTCCTAACTAGACTTAAGGGTCCACCTTTTGAACCCATGCACTCCTGCGACATACAGTTCCTAACCTGGAAGGTGGCATTTCTCATCGCCATTACTTCCCTGAGAAGAGTAAGCGAGATTCAGGCGTTTACTATATAGGAACCTTTTATACAACTACACAAAAATAAAGTCGTCCTAAGGACCAATCCTAAATTTTTGCCAAAGGTTATTTCACCGTTCCATCTAAATCAAACAGTGGAACTTCCGGTGTTCTTTCCACAGCCAGATACCGTAGCTGAAAGGGCACTACATACATTAGATGTCAAAAGAGCATTAATGTATTACATTGACAGAACAAAGAACATCAGAAAGACTAAACAACTCTTTATTGCATTTCAAAAACCTCATGCAGGAAACCCAATTTCAAAACAAGGTATAGCCAGATGGATAGTTAAATGCATCCAAATCTGCTACCTTAAAGCTAAACGACAGCTGCCCATTACACCAAGGGCACACTCAACCAGAAAGAAAGGTGCTACCATGGCCTTTCTAGGAAACATCCCAATGCAAGAAATATGTAAGGCAGCCACATGGTCTACGCCTCACACATTCACCAAGCACTACTGTGTAGACGTGTTATCCGCACAACAAGCCACAGTAGGTCAAGCTGTATTAAGGACATTATTTCAGACTACTTCCACTCCTACAGGCTGATCCACCGCTTTTGGGGAAATAACTGCTTACTAGTCTATTGCAGAACATGCGTATCTACAGCGACAGATGCCATCGAACTGAAAATGTCACTTACCCAGTGTACATCTGTTCGTGGCATCAGTCGCAGTAGATTCGCATGTGCCCACCCGCCTCCCCGGGAGCCTGTAGCAGTTTGGAAGTTACCTTCAATTATTTATATATGTATCATCTCAACCTTAAATAAGTGCATACTTAGTCACTCCATTGCATGGGCACTATTACTACAATTCAACTCCTACCTCACCCTCTGCGGGGAAAAACAATCGAAGATGGAGTCGACGCCCATGCGCAATGGAGACAAAAGGAGGAGTCACTCGGTCCCGTGACTCGAAAGACTTCTTCGAAGAAAAACAACTTGTAACACTCCGGCCCAACACCAGATGGCGAGCTATTGCAGAACATGCGAATCTACTGCGACTGATGCCACGAACAGATGTACACTGGGTAAGTGACATTTTCATTCTCTGTCACCATAGTGACACTGGCACCTGTATCCCTCAGGCCCTCTACACTTGTCCCATTAATTAAGAGCTGCTGCCTGTATTTTTGCATGTTAGGGGGCCAGGCAGCCAGTGTGGCTAAATCCACCCCACCCTCAGAGACTAATGTAGCTTCAGTGTGACACCTGATTTGCTCTGGGCACACTGTTGATCCCACTTGGAGACTAGCCATTCCAGTGTTAGCTGGAGTGGAGTTTGAAGTGGTATTTTTCTTGGAACAGGCCTTGTCTCCAGTTTGGTGTCCAGACTGACTACAGCTACGACACCAGGCCTTTTTGGGATCAAAGTTTTTACCCTTGTACCCAGAATTGTTTTGTGAAGAGGCTCTGGGTCCACCCTCCTGTGCAGGTTTTTGGGGGCCTGTAGAAGACTCTTTACTATTTTTGTTTTTGGCTGTCTCACCACCTTTCCCCTGGGGAGGTTTTGTGACCCCTTTCTTTTGGTCACCCCCTGTGGAAGTTTTAGACACCCTAGTCTTGACCCAATGGTCCACCTTCTTTCCCAATACTTGGGGAGAAATTGGTCCTAGGTCTACCAGATGCTGATGCAGTTTATCATTGAAACAATTACTTAACAGGTGTTCTTTCACAAATAAATTGTACAGCCCATCATAATTACTTACACCACTGCCTTGAATCCAACCATCTAGTGTTTTTACTGAGTAGTCTACAAAGTCAACCCAGGTCTGGCTCGAGGATTTTTGAGCCCCCCTGAATCTAATTCTATACTCCTCAGTGGAGAATCCAAAGCCCTCAATCAGGGTACCCTTCATGAGGTCATAAGATTCTGCATCTTTTCCAGAGAGTGTGAGGAGTCTATCCCTACACTTTCCTGTGAACATTTCCCAAAGGAGAGCACCCCAGTGAGATTTGTTCACTTTTCTGGTTACACAAGCCCTCTCAAAAGCTGTGAACCATTTGGTGATGTCATCACCTTCTTCATATTTAGTTACAATCCCTGTAGGGATTTTCAACATGTCAGGAGAATCTCTGACCCTATTTATGTTGCTGCCACCATTGATGGGTCCTAGGCCCATCTCTTGTCTTTCCCTTTCTATGGCTAGGATCTGTCTTTCCAAAGCCAATCATTTGGCCATCCTGGCTAACTGGATGTCCTCTTCACTGGAGTTACCCTCAGTGATTTCAGAGAGGTTGGTCCCTCATGTGAGGGAACCAGCATCTCTGACTATTATTTGTGGAGTCAGGGCTTGAGAGGTCCTGTTCTCCCTAGATGGGACTGGTGGGGGGGAATCACCCTCCAAGTCACTATACTCATCCTCTGTGTTGCCATCCTCAGAGGGGTTGGCTCTTTCAAACTCTGCCAACAACTCCTGGAGCTGTAGTTTGGAAGGTTTGGAGCCCATTGCTATTTTCTTCAGTTTACAGAGTGACCTTAGCTCTCTCATCTGTAGATGGAGGTAAGGTGTGGTGTCGAGTTCCACCACATTCATATCTGTATTAGACATTATGCTTCTAAAAGTTGGAATACGTTTTAAGAAACTAAAACTAGTTCTAGAATCTAATTCAAACTTTTACCAAACTTTTAAACTCTAAAAGAAATGCTAACAGGGACTAACACAAGGCCCTAGCAGGACTTTAAAGAATTTAGAAAAATTTCAAATTGCAAAAATCAATTTCTAATGACAATTTTTGGAATTTGTTGTGTGATCAGGTATTGGCTGAGTAGTCCAGTAAATGCAAAGTCTTGTACCCCACCGCTGATCCACCAATGTAGGAAGTTGGCTCTGTATGGTATAGTGCACCCTGTCTTAGGGCTGTAAGGCCTGCTAGAGGGGTGTCTTACCTATACTGCATAGGCAGTGAGAGGCTGGCATGGCACCCTGAGGGGAGTGCCATGTCGACTTACTCATTTTGTTCTCACTAGCACACACAAGCTGGTAAGCAGTGTGTCTGTGCTGAGTGAGGGGTCTCCAGGGTGTCATAAGACATGCTGCAGCCCTTAGGGACCTTCCCTGGCATCAGGGCCCTTGGTACCAGAGGTACCAGTTACAAGGGACTTACCTGGATGCCAGGGTGTGCCAATTGTGGATACAAAAGTACGGGTTAGGGAAAGAACACTGGTGCTGGGGCCTGGTTAGCAGGCCTCAGCACACTTTCAATTCAAAACATAGCATCAGCAAAGGCAAAAAGTCAGGGGGTAACCATGCCAAGGAGGCATTTCCTTACACCCCCCCCCCCCCTCCGCTTTCTAAAGACACTGCTCTAGCGACGCGTTCCCAGGGTCCAGCAACCTCTGAAGCCTCAGAGGACTACCCTGCATCTAGAAGGACCAAGAACTCCCGAGGACAGCGGCTCTGTTCACCAAAGACTACAACTTTGCAACAAAGAAGCAACTTTGAAACAACACACGTTTCCCGCCATAAGCGTGAGACTTTGCACTCTGCACCCGACGCCTCCGGCTCGACTTGTGGAGAACAAACACCACAGGGAGGACTCCCCGGTGACTACGAGACCGTGAGTAGCCAGAGTTGGCCACCACAGCGACGCCTGCAGAGGGAATCCAGAGGCTTCCCTTGACTGAGACTGCCTGCTTCAAAGACCCGACCCCTGGTAAAGACTCTGCATCCGCAGCCCCCAGGACCTGAAGGATCCGACCTCCAGTGCAGGAGCGACCCCCAGGTGGACCTTTCCCTTGCCCAGGTGGTGGCTACCCCGAGGAGCCCCCCCCACCCCCCACCCCTTGCCTGCCTGCATCGCTGAAGAGACCCCTTGGTCTCCCATTGATTTCTATTGCGAACCCGACGCGTGTTTGCACACTGCACCCGGCCGCCCCCGTGCCGCTGAGGGTGTACTTTCTGTGAACCCCCAACGGTGGGCTACCTTGGACCCAAACTTGAACCCCGTAGGTGGTTTACTTACCTGCAAAAACTAACAAACTCTTACTCCCCCCAGGAACTGTTGAAAATTGCACTGTCTACTTTTAAAATAGCTATATGTCATTTATGTGAAAACTGTATATGCTATTTTGCTAATTCAAAGTTCCTAAAGTTCTTACATGAAATACCTTTCATTTAAAGTATTACTTGTAAATCTTGGCCCTGTGGTTCTTAAAATAAACGAAGAAAATATATTTTTCTATACAAAAACCTATTGGCCTGGAATTGTCTCTGAGTGTGTGTTCCTCATTTATTGCCTGTGGGTGTACAACAAATGCTTAACACTACTCCTCTGATAAGCCTACTGCTTGACCACACTACCACACAGTAGAGCATTAGAATTATCTATTTTTGCCACTATCTTACCTCTAAGGGGAACCCTTGGACTCTGTGCATGCTATTTCTTACTTTGAAATAGTACAAACAGAGCCAACTTCCTACACCTTGGCACAGATGTTCTTGACTCAAAGGTCCATTATGGAATGTGCTGCTAGATGCCTTCTTATCCACTAAAACAGTTCTGTAATGTGGGTTATTTTCTGATTATTTTTCTAAATGATCGATTGGTTATTAGAAGTGTTAACTTTATGTCTAACTGTTTTAGGAGGCTTTTCCAAATTTAAACTGATTTAAATAAATAAAAGAGTAATAATTAAGAAAAATGTAATTTTAGAATGCAAAATCACAAAATCTAATTTTGGTGGGAGGATATGAAAGGTTTCCTTCAAAAACTATTTTTTAGAAATGTCACCAAAAGATGAAGATCACAAAACCTCATGAAGTTGTAGAATTGTTAGCTTTCCCTAACTCTGCCTGTTGAATGTTAATACCCACACTCCGTACTGTGAGGTAATAGACTTGTCAGTGTTGTTCCACACCAAGCATAAGGAGGTGTGATTCGTTGGCTAAGATGCAGACTTTGAAACCTGGGGACCTTGGTTCTAATCCCGGATACAGCAATTGAATGAAAATATTATGGTTCTGGGTAAATGGTGTAGTCTCACTGTGCCTAAAATTGAAAATATATGCAGTTGTAAATATGAAATTTATTTGTGCATTTCAGACCTGCAGCCCCCCATTTCCCCCCCCCCCATTATTTTAAACAGTGATCTCTCAGCATCCACTGTTAATTTATAGTACTCCGTTGCTACCAGTTATATTTGTGCTACATAAATAACAATACATGCATCCAAAGGCATTCCTGTTGGTTAGGCCTTTTCCTGGGCTTTTGCAACAGTCAGATGTTGCTGGGCAGTATCCTTTGTGGGTACTCTAATTTAACTTTATAATCCAAGTGCACACAGTTTAATTGCTCTCTTTTTGGATAACCAGGTTGCTCCCTTTAGGCACTTGCTATCGAGGTGTATCCATGTCAAGCTTTTAAGGCTTATTCCAGAAGTGGTAGAGGCTTGATGGTCAGTTACAGCAGTTGTAAGGAAGTCACACTCTGCAACCTAATATTTTTAAAAGAAAAGCATGTTTCATTTTAGGTTGGCAAGAGAAGCAATTTGGAAGATCACTTATAAGGAAAACGATACAGTGCTAGCACCTTCTACGAGTGTTTACTCGCTAGCTAATAAGTTTTCTTTAACATTGGCAATATTGCAAATGTTCTGGATGGGGTTGCACTTGGATCAGCTCTGTGAACTTCAAGACTCCTTAGTACTAGGTTTTGCAGTGTAAATCTTTGCTGGATTCACATGCTGTGCATTATTCCGCCATCTAGTGGTTGGGTCCAGAATTCTCCATTATCTTGTAGTCATTCTTCTCTTTTAGATTTTTGTTGTTTGGCCGGTGTCGATGGTACCTCCATCTGGTGTCCCCTTTGATGTGCTATTTCAAAGTAAGGAATAGCATGCACAGAGTCCAAGGGTTCCCCTTAGAGGTAAGATAGTGGCAAAAAGAGATAATACTAATGCTCTATTTTGTGGTAGTGTGGTCGAGCAGTACGCTTATCAAAGGAGTAGTGTTAAGCATTTGTTGTACATACACACAGGCAATAAATGAGGAACACACACTCAGAGACAAATCCAGCCAATAGGTTTTGTTATAGAAAAATATATTTTCTTAGTTTATTTTAAGAACCACAGGTTCGAATTCTACATGTAATATCTCATTTGAAAGGTATTGCAGGTAAGTACTTTAGGAACTTTGAATCATTACATTAGCATGTATACTTTTTACATAAAACACAAATAGCTGTTTTAAAAGTGGACACTTAGTGCAATTTTCACAGTTCCTGGGGGAGGTAAAGTATTGTTAGTTTTAACAGGTAAGTAAGTCACTTACAGGTTTCAGTTTTGGGTCCAAGGTAGCCCACCGTTGGGGGTTCAGAGCAACCCCAAAGTTATCACACCAGCAGCTCAGGGCCGGTCAGGTGCAAAGGTCAAAGAGGTGCCCAAAACACATAGGCTTCAATGGAGAGAAGGGGGTGCCCCGGTTCCAGTCTGACAGCAGGTAAGTACCCGTGTCTTCGGAGGACAGACCAGGGGGGTTTTGTAGGGCACCGGGGGGGACACAAGTCAGCACAAAAAGTACACCCTCAGCAGCGCGGGGGCGGCCGGGTGCAGTGTGCAAACACGCGTCGGGTTTTCAATGGTTTTCAATGAGAGACCAAGGGGTCTCTTCAGTGATGCAGGCAAGGGGGGGGCTCCTCGGGGTAGCCACCACCTGGGCAAGGGAGAGGGCCTCCTGGGGGTCACTCCTGCACAGGAGTTCCGTTCCTTTAGGTGCTGGGGGCTGCGGGAGCAGGGTCTTTTCCAGCTGTCGGGAAAGGGAGTTCAGGCAGTCGCGGTCAGGGGGAGCCTCGGGATTCCCTCTGCAGGCGTCGCTGTGGGGGTTCAGGGGGGACAACTTTGGTTACTCACAGTCTTGGAGTTGCCGGAGGGTCCTCCCTGAGGTGTTGGTTCTCCACCAGTCGAGTCGGGTCGCCGGGTGCAGTGTTGGAAGTCTCACGCTTCTTGCGGGGAGTTGCAGGGGTCTTTAAATCTGCTCCTTGAAACAAAGTTGCAGTTCTTTTGGAGCAGTGCCGCTGTCCTCGGGAGTTTCTTGTCTTTCTTGAAGCAGGGCAGTCCTCAGAGGATTCAGAGGTCGCTGGTCCCTTGGAAAGCGTAGCTGGAGCAGGTTTCTTTTGGAAGGCAGGAGACAGGCCGGTAAGTCTGGGGCCAAAGCAGTTGGTGTCTTCTGTTCTTCCTCTGCAGGGGTTTTTCAGCTCAGCAGTCCTCTTCTTCTTGTAGTTTCAGGAATCTGTTTTCCTAGGTTCAGGGAAGCCCTTAAATACTAAATTTAAGGGCGTGTTTAGGTCTGGGGGGTTAGTAGCCAATGGCTACTAGCCCTGAGGGTGAGTACACCCTCTTTGTGCCTCCTCCCAAGGGGAGGGGGGCACATCCCTAATCCTATTGGGGGAATCCTCCATCTGCAAGATGGAGGATTTCTAAAAGTTAGTCACTTCAGCTCAGGACACCGTAGGGGCTGTCCTGACTGGCCAGTGACTCCTCCTTGTTTTTCTCATTATTTTCTCCGGCCTTGCCGCCAAAAGTGGGGGCCGTGGCCGGAGGGGGCGGGCAACTCCACTAGCTGGAGTGTCCTGCGGTGCTGGAACAAAGGGGTGAGCCTTTGAGGCTCACCGCCAGGTGTTACAGCTCCTGCCTGGGGGAGGTGTTAGCATCTCCACCCAGTGCAGGCTTTGTTACTGGCCTCAGAGTGACAAAGGCACTCTCCCCATGGGGCCAGCAACATGTCTCTAGTGTGGCAGGCTGCTGGAACCAGTCAGCCTACACAGATAGTTGGATACAGTTTCAGGGGGCACCTCTAAGGTGCCCTCTGGGGTGTGTTTCACAATAAAATGTACAGTGTGCATTTATTGTGCTGAGAAGTTTGATACCAAACTTCCCAGTTTTCAGTGTAGCCATTATGGTGCTGTGGAGTTCGTGTTTGACAGACTCCCAGACCATATACTCTTATGGCTACCCTGCACTTACAATGTCTAAGGTTTGGCTTAGACACTGTAGGGGCACAGTGCTCATGCACTGGTGCCCTCACCTATGGTATAGTGCACCCTGCCTTAGGGCTGTAAGGCCTGCTAGAGGGGTGTCTTACCTATACTGCATAGGCAGTGAGAGGCTGGCATGGCACCCTGAGGGGAGTGCCATGTCGACTTACTCATTTTGTTCCCACTAGCACACACAAGCTGGTAAGCAGTGTGTCTGTGCTGAGTGAGGGGTCTCCAGGGTGGCATAAGACATGCTGCAGCCCTTAGAGACCTTCCCTGGCATCGGGGCCCTTGGTACCAGGGGTACCAGTTACAAGGGACTTATCTGGATGCCAGGGTGTGCCAATTGTGGATACAAAAGTACAGGTTAGGGAAAGAACACTGGTGCTGGGGCCTGGTTAGCAGGCCTCAGCACACTTTCAATTCAAAACATAGCATCAGCAAAGGCAAAAAGTCAGGGGGCAACCATGCCAAGGAGGCATTTCCTTACACCTTAGTACTAGGTTTTGCAGTGTAAATCTTTGCTGGATTCACATGCTGTGCATTATTCCGCCATCTAGTGTTTGGGTCCAGAATTCTCCATTATCTTGTAGTCATTCTTCTCTTTTAGATTTTTGTTGTTTGGCCGGTGTCGATGGTACCTCCATCTGGTGTCCCCTTTGATGTCGTCCTCCCGAAGCTTCAACCTTTTGTTGCCATCTTCAGATTATCTTTTTCTGCCGTTTGGTCTGGAAACTTGCTGAAAGATCTCCAGTGCAGAGAAGTTTTTGTAGAAAATTCCAAGAAATAGACTAAAAGTTCACTGGAATTGTTATCATCACCGATGGGGAACTTCAAAAAGAAATTTCGGAGAAGAAGTTTTTAAATTGGAGAATGCCCATTCATGGGGTTCACTGAAAGGCCTAGACACCTTTCCAGTTTTGTCAGAACTGCCTCCACAACTTCCTCAAAGAAGGAGGAGCACCCAGTCTACAACCTCTGTCTTCCTGTTGAACATCAAAGTGAAGACTGCAGCGCCTGCTTGGCCTTCACTTCGAAAACGCTGAAGGTAAGGGAGAGACAGAGGCGGGCACATCACAGCATACAGAGCTAGCAGAGGACACCATCCCTGAGGGATCTCGGCCTCTCCAGAGAAGAGGAAGATAATGTCACTGAAGAAGCAGTGAGAGAGACTTCAGAGGCAGAAGCAAAAATCATTGACATTGAGGAGCAGGCATTGGAAAAGAAAAGAGACAAGGTACGAGATCCATCGATCTTGGAAAAATCATCCGAGGCACAAAAATCTGACGTGACGACGTCTAAGTGATTCTCTACATCGAACAATGACTCACTGGGTCACCTATCTAATAATTACTGGCGGACATGTTTCTGCCCTCTACAAAGAGCCAAGGAAGGTCTGGGGGCATTCTTCGGGGCCTAGGATCCCTAATTAGTCATGCATTACTACGACAAGAGACTACTCCACTAGGAGAGTGATGGTTATATAGAAGTACAAGTAGTATAAGGCCTACCTGTAGGGGGAATGCCAGGAAATTGCTTATAACATATCCGTAATCCACAAAATTGCACAGCACACGTAGAAGTGACACAGCAAGCAAAAGGTCATGCAAAGTAAATGTGAGTAATAAGTGTCGAAGGGATTCCTTACCCTAATCCTGTGTGGCTACTTGCCCCAGGTCAAAAGGAAGGGAGTGTTCCCTTATAGTCACACACTGGAGAGGAGAATAAGGCAAAACACAACAGGAAACAACCTATGAGTAATTCAGGTAGAAAGAGGTCCATTAATTGGTCGTCCTAAGTGCTCTATGTTGGTAAGGGGCAACACAGGGGAGGGGGTGTACTAGAGTCCGGGCTGGATACCGACTAAACCCAAGAATGTATGATAGAATAAAATGAAAAACTCAAGTACATTTATCAAAGAATAAAAGTGCACATCCAGGGTTCATAGATAATTAAACATTCTCAGGCCAGCAACTTATGGCCATGTCACCAACCCATAAAGCCCACAGCCGGGCTCAAACAGTCCAAATAGATTCAGAAAAAAACAAAAGGTTCCACATCTTATCTCTGTTGTGTGGGCGTCGCCACAGTGCCGAGGTACCGAAAGACTCACAACTCCAAAGCACCTAATCCTCTCCCCTCCTAGACCGCTTGTGGTAACGGGTCTAGGAGGAGGTCGGCATATAAAGAGCCCCAGTAAGTGACCGCCTGCTGCCCCTGGCCATATCCGGGAGGGTGGTGGGCGTGGTGCTGCTGACGCGACTCTCCATTCCGAAATGGGCCAAGGAGACTGGGAAATGCAGTCTCCTATTCCGAGGCCCTGGATCTGGCAACGCGTCGCTGCGTGCCAGACTGTACCAAGGAGTCTGGGAAATGTAGTCTCCTCGTCCGCGGGTCTGAAGGTACCGGCCTGGGTGGATAGAGAAGAGGAGACGGAAAAGGAGGAGTTTGGGGGGAGGGGAAAAAGGGGGGAAAGGAAGGGAAACAGCGGGGTGACAAGGGGGAGAAAAGGAGGCAGAAAAGGGTGGAGGCAAAGAAGGAAGGAAAAGTTCGAAGAAGAGAGAGAAGGGAGAGAAAGCAGGCACAAGTGAAAAACCTGTGGAAAGGAGAAGAGAGAAAGAAGAGCTAAAATAAAAGGAATGAGATGAGAAGGAATTAAAACGTGCAGCCTAACCAACAGGCAGATGAAGGTTAAGAATGGATCGCAGAAAGATAACTTAGGGAGAGACTATTAAGGAACAAGGAAGGATTATAGGCAAGAGAGTAATGTGAAAAAACACAAAGGGAGGATGGGAAGGGAATGTATAATGTGAGGGAGGACAGACGAACAAAGGGTCGTGAGGGGTTGAAGGCCTTGGGGGGGGTGGGGGAGGGGTACGAGGGAAGGAGGTTCAAGAAACATCAGCAGACAGAAAGTGAAGGACAGATTAGCACTGGTGGTGCTAGACGGACAATGGTCGTGTGCCGTGTCACCTAGTTCAAAAAAGTCACCACAGATAGGGCAGAACATGCAAGTTAGCAGAGGTGATGATTGCGTATCATATCACCTAGTTAGTGAAGACCAAGGTATCTCATCATTCAGTCCAGTAGTGTCTGTGTGCAGTCTCTACACCCATCATTGTTCGTAATAGAACAGTTTCTGGCTCAAGTAATTTATTGTTGGTGATTGTTTGTCCAATACAGTCCATTCCAGCTCATCTGGGGAGTGGTTATTTTCAATAAAGTGGCTATTGAGTTTAGTAGCGTCCTGTTTGCACCGGATGGTACTTCTATGTTCACAGATGCGGGTGCCTACTTTCCTGGTTGTCATCCCGATGTATTTAAGTTGACAGGGGCACTTGATCATGTAAATCACATTCCTGCTGTTGCAGTTCGTGAGTGATTTCAATATCCATGATGTTTTCAGGCCTAGGTTCACCGTGGTGGACCTCTGCGTGAACTGGCAGACACTGCAGTTACCACACGGAGAGTGACCCATTGGAGGTGGTAATTGCCACAATGTGGTCTGGTTGTTAGGTTTTTTTGATGGGTCGTGTATGGACTACCAGATCTCGTATATTTGTCGCCCTCTTGTAGGCATGTAGAGGTTGTTTGAACGGGAGGCCACCAGAGGTCAGGATTTTCCAGTCTTCCCTGATTATTTTCTGGATGATGTTGGACAGCGGGTTGAATGTTGTCACGCACACTGTCTGTTCGGTCTTTGGTTGGCTTTGACGGGGTTCTAACAATTGGGCTCTATTTTTATTGCCCGTTTGTTTGCTCTTCTGATAAGGTGTGCAGGATAGTATTTTTCTCGCCGTTTATTGGATAATCTTTGGGCGAGTTTTTTGTAGTTGAATAGGTCCGAGCAATTTCGTCTTAATCGTAGGAATTGACCCACCGGCAGGTTCTCACGCAGAGACCTTGGATGGAAGCTCTGAAATTGGAGCAGGTTATTGCAGTCTGGAGACTTAAAATAGACCTCTGTGGCTAATGTTCCACTGTTATGATAAAATTAGTAAATCAAGGAAAGGCAATTGATTATTGCCTATTGTCATTGTAAATTTTAGAAAGGGATTTGCTGTGTTGAGCCAGTTAGCAAAAGCCTGGGCTTCGCTCTTGGTACCTGTCCAGATCAGTAAGATGTCATCCATGTAGCGCTCCCGCAATTTGATTGGTCCTAGGAACGGGTTGTCATCGTGGAGGACCACTTGTTTTTTAAAGCTATCTACATACAAACAAGCCAGACTGGGAGCAAACGTGCTACCCAGGGAAGTCCCCTGTATCTGTAGGTAGAAAGTCTTTTCAAATTCAAAATAATTCCTAGTTAGTGCCAGGTGTGCTAGGTCTAGTATGAATTCTGGAGGAGTTCGTGAATCATCTCTGTTTTTTTCCAGTAGGTCACAGATAACTCCAGAGTGGCTTCCTGGGGAATATCGGTATAAAGAAATTCCATGTCCAGCATGATCAGGAGTTCTGAGATTTTATCAAACAGCATGGACTCTAGCATAGCTAGGACATCAGTAATGTCTTTAAAGTAGGTTGGAATCTGTTTGACCAGAGATTGTAAAAATAAGTCACAGAACTGTGATAGGGGTTCCAAGACAGAGCCTATACCTTACACCATGGGCATACCCTTTATGTATTTTAGGGAGAATATAAAAGTAATGCAATTTTGGGTTGGTTTGAATCAGGAAGGCTGCTTCCTGTTTGGTTATCCAGCTGTTCTCGGATCCTCCTGCTATTAGGAAGGAAATTTCTTCCTGGTTTCTCTGATGTTGGGTCCTTGGATAGGTGTTTGTAATGTTGTGTATTTCCCAACAGGCGTTGGCATTCAAGGTCATCAAGCAGGCAGTAGACAAGTTTAGGGTACATCTGGAAGAGGACAAGCCACAATAATGTTTCTTACTGGAAACATTGCTGCCCAGCCAGGCAAGGAGTCAGTTTCTATCTATGCTCCTGAGTATCCTCGACCAGGGTAAGGAGGCATTCAGAGAGCTAGCTACTTACAGAGCAGTAACTCCAAGGGCTGAAAAAAAAAAATACAAGTTCTCCTCAAAGGGACAGGCATATATCAAGGGTACTTTCCCTGCTTATCCGTTAATCACATCTACAGCCAAGAAAAGGGCCAACATTCCCTTAACCTCCAGCCCACTGCCGGATAATGAAAGCAAAAGAATGGAACTCATGGGTCTCAGATTTTCACACAGTGCCACCAACCAGTGGAGAATTGCAAATTCAAGTGCGTTATTAAACTGACACACATTCCAGCACTGGGAGGAGATGTGAGTACTCATGAAGCACCTCCCTGAGCAGCATCGAAAGAGGAAAGCACATCTAGCTGAAAATGGTAAAAACATCTCCAGAACCTGTTTAAAATTGGCATTGAATGAGCAGACAGATCAATCTGCCAGATGATTATGGGCCTCACACAGAAGGGCCATTCCTGGTTCAGAATTTCAGGTTTCAAGCAAAAAGTTCAAGTCAACATCTTAAATACTCTTTTCAACGGGCAACGATTGGTTGGGGAGCGCCATGGATAAAAGCCTCAACCAGTGGAAAAAAAGACAACAAAACAGCGAAGTGTATGGACTCTTCAGTTTTGGGCTGGAATGCGAAGGGGCAACTTTGCATCAAGAGAGCCTGTCCCCAGAGGACGTTTCCAGGCTGGAAGCTCACATCAAACATTCCAAAGCAACAATCAATCTGCAAAATCACATCAAAGCTGGCAGTATCAACAACAGGGATGCCAGCCGTGAAGAGGGCAACAACACAAATGAGTTTCAACTTCCACAAACAAGTGACTCTTCAGTAACAAGTGTATTTTTACAAACTCCATCAATGAAAGTCTGAAATGAACAATCCAAATTTCTACACAAAACACCTGTGGGGGTGGAAGGTTAAACTTTCTCCAGCACTGGAGAAAGGTAACTTCAGACAAGTGAATGCTAAACAATTCAATTTGGATATTGCATAGAAATAATAAAATTCCCGCCAGCAAGAGGACCAAAGACAAAAGTCCATTCCAGAGAAGAAACTGCTCGGCTCCTCAAGGAGGACAAACCAGTAATCCAACAGTTCCCGAAACAAGAAATCAGCAAGGGAAATTACTCAACATATTTCTTAATTCCAAAACTGGACGGATTACTAATTCCAATCTAAGATCTCCAGTTCATCAACAAATGTATAAAAACTCAAAAATTCAAGATGACAACTTTACAGAGGTCATACCACAGTTACAGCAAGAAGTTTACATGACAACAGTAGACTTAAAAGATGCCTGTAGGAAGTTGGCTCTGTATGTGCTATTTCAAAGTAAGGAATAGCATGCACAGAGTCCAAGGGTTCCCCTTTGAGGTAAGATAGTGGCAAAAAGAGATAATACTAATGCTCTATTTTGTGGTAGTGTGGTCGAGCAGTAGGCTTATCAAAGGAGTAGTGTTAAGCATTTGTTGTACATACACACAGGCAATAAATGAGGAACACACACTCATAGACAAATCCAGCCAATAGGTTTTGTTATAGAAAAATATCTTTTCTTAGTTTATTTTAAGAACCACAGGTTCAAATTCTACATGTAATATCTCATTTGAAAGGTATTGCAGGTAAGTACTTTAGGAACTTTGAATAATTACAGTAGCATATATACTTTTCACATAAAACACAAATAGCTGTTTTAAAAGTGGACACAGTGCAATTTTCACAGTTCCTGGGGGAGGTAAAGTATTGTTATTTTTAGCAGGTAAGTAAATCACTTACAGGTCTCAGTTTTGGGTCCAAGGTAGCCCACCGTTGGGGGTCCAGAGCAACCCCAAAGTTACCACACCAGCAGCTCAGGGCCGGTCAGGTGCAGAGGTCAAAGAGGTGCCCAAAACACATAGGCTTCAATGGAGATAAGGGGGTCCCCGGTTCCAGTCTGCCAGCAGGTAAGTACCCGCGTCTTAGGAGGGCAGACCAGGGGGGTTTTGTAGGGCACCTGGGGGGACACAAGTCCACACAGAAAGTACACCCTCAGCAGCGCGGGGGCGGCCGGGTGCGGTGTGCAAACAAGCGTCTGGTTCTCTGTAGGTTTCAATGGGAGATCAAGGGGTCTCTTCAGCGGTGCAGGCAGCCAAGGGGGGGGCTCCTCGGGGTAGCCACCACCTGGGCAAGGGAGAGGGCCTCCTGGGGGTCACTCCTGCACAGAAGTTCCGATCCTTCAGGTGCTGGGGGCTGCGGGTGCAGGGTCTTTTCCAGCTGTCAGGAAATTAGAATTCAGGCAGTCGCGGTCAGGGGGAGCCTCGGGATTCCCTCTGCAGGCGTCGCTGTGGGGGCTCAGGGGGGACAACTTTGATTACTCACAGTCTCGGAGTCGCCGGAGGGTCCTCCCTGAGGTGTTGGTTCTCCACCAGTCGAGTCGGGGTCGCCGGGTGCAGTGTTGCAAGTCTCACGCTTCTTGCGGGGAGTTGCTGGGGTCTTTAAATCTGCTCCTTTGAAACAAAGTTGCAGTCTTTTTGGAGGAGGGCCGCTGTCCTCGGGAGTTTCTTGTCTTTCTTGAAGCAGGGCAGTCCTCTGAGGATTCAGAGGTCGCTGGTCCTTTGGAAAGCGTCGCTGGAGCAGGTTTCTTTGGAAGGCAGGAGACAGGCCGGTAAGACTGGGGCCAAAGCAGTTGGTGTCTTCTGTTCTTCTTCTGCAGGGGTTTTTCAGCTCAGCAGTCCTCTTCTTCTTGTAGTTTCAGGAATCTAAATTCTTAGGTTCAGGGAAGCCCTTAAATACTAAATTTAAGGGCGTGTTTAGGTCTGGGGGGTTAGTAGCCAATGGCTGCTAGCCCTGAGGGTGGGTACACCCTCTTTGTGCCATCTCCCAAGGGGAGGGGGTCACATTCCTATCCCTATTGGAGGAATCCTCCATCTGCAAGATGGAGGATTTCTAAAAGTCAGTCACCTCAGCTCAGGACACCTTAGGGGCTGTCCTGACTGGCCAGTGACTCCTCCTTGTTTTTCTCATTATCTCTCCTGGACTTGCCGCCAAAAGTGGGGGCTGTGTCCAGGGGGCGGGCATCTCGACTAGCTGGAGTGCCCTGGGGCATTGTAACACGAAGCTTGAGCCTTTGAGGCTCACTGCTAGGTTTTACAGTTCCTGCAGGGGGGAGGTGTGAAGCACCTCCACCCAGAGCAGGCTTTTGTTTCTGTCCTCAGAGAGCACAAAGGCTCTCACCGCATGGGGTCAGAAACTCGTCTCTCAGCAGCAGGCTGGCAGAGACCAGTCAGTCCTGCACTGAACAATTGGGTAAAATACAGGGGGCATCTGTAAGATGCACTCTGTGTGCATTTTTTAATAAATCCAACACTGGCATCAGTGTGGGTTTATTATTCTGAGAAGTTTGATACTAAACTTCCCAGTATTCAGTGTAACCATTATGGAGCTGTGGAGTTAGTTTTTGACAGACTCCCAGACCATATTCTCTTATGGCTACCCTGCACTTACAATGTCTAAGGTTTTGCTTAGACACTGTAGGGGCATAGTGCTCATGCACATATGCCCTCACCTGTGGTATAGTGCACCCTGCCTTAGGGCTGTAAGGCCTGCTAGAGGGGTGACTTTCCTATGCCACAGGCAGTGTGAGGTTGGCATGGCACCCTGAGGGGAGTGCCATGTCGACAGTCATTTTCTCCCCACCAGCACACAAAAGCTGGCAAGCAGTGTTTCTGTGCTGAGTGAGGGGTCCCTAGGGTGGCATAAGATGCCGCAGCCCTTAGAGACCTTCCCTGGCATCAGGGCCCTTGGTACCAGGGGTACCAGTTACAAGGGACTTACCTAGGTGCCAGGGTTGTGCCAATTGTGGAAACAATGGTACATTTTAGGTGAAAGAACACTGGTGCTGGGGCCTGGTTAGCAGGGTCCCAGCACACTTCTCAGTCAAGTCAGCATCAGTATCAGGCAAAAAGTGGGGGGTAACTGCAACAGGGACCCATTTCCTTACAATGCCTACTTACACATTCCAATGAATGCAAAGCACAAGAAATCCCTAGAGTTTGTGATGAACTCAACACATCAGTTCACAGTACTGGCGTTTGGGATAAATCAGCAGCAAGAGTGTTTACACAGTGTGTGGCGTCAGTAGCAGCACACTTAAAAAGGATGGGAATACATGTATACCTGTACCTCAACAATTGTTTAGTAAGAGTAAACTAATACATCAAGTGCAAGCAGGACATTCGGGAAGTAATGGAGTCCCTTTACACACTAGGTTTCTCCTTGAATATAGAGAAGCCCTCTCCAAAACTGTAACAAGAGAAAGTTTTCTTGGGAGCAAGAATCCACTCCGTTCAGGGGTTAGCGTTCCCCAACGAGAAGAGGTCACACTCCATACAGAAACAGATTCACCACTACTGGGAAGGGGCACATTCTGACAGTGAGGGCAGTGGGGAAACTGACCAATACAGGAATGGCTTCAAAACAAATGGTCACAGGCAACTGGAAGTTGGGAAGATCTAGCGGTTGTCACACTGAAGGTAGAAGAGAAGCTTGAGCGGTGGAACAGAGCACACATTGCACAAGGGGGAACATTTGCACAGCTAAGTCAAACAGTGAGGATCACCACAGATGCCTTTCAAATGGGCTCACTTAAAAGAATGTGGAACAGGATGTAGTGGAACACATCAACATATTGGAGCTAAAGACAGCCTTTCTAGCCCTAAAGGCATTGGGAAAACAACTTCTGTGGAAAACAATTTTGATTTAAATTGACAATACAAAAACAATGTTTTGCATACACAAATAGGGAGGGACCCAGTCACCAGCTTTATCAGAGATAGTTCAAGAACCATGGAAATGGGCTATAGCAGTGGTTCCCAACCTGTGATGCAGGGACCCCTGGGGGCCCACGAAGCCCCCTCAGGGGGTCCGCGACTGCTTAGAAAATTTAATAATTTTAACAGATTAGGTCCCTAGCAATCCAATAAAGATTCAGTGGGGGTTCCCGGGTGTAAGGAAATGCCTCCTTGGCATGGTTACCCCCTGACTTTTTGCCTTTGCTGATGCTATGTTTTGAATTGAAAGTGTGCTGAGGCCTGCTAACCAGGCCCCAGCACCAGTGTTCTTTCCCTAACCTGTACTTTTGTATCCACAATTGGCACACCCTGGCATCCAGGTAAGTCCCTTGTAACTGATACCTCTGGTACCAAGGGCCCTGATGCCAGGGAAGGTCTCTAAGGGCTTACAGCCCTAAGGCAGGGTGCACTATACCATAGGTGAGGGCACCAGTGCATGAGCACTGTGCCCCTACAGTGTCTAAGCCAAACCTTAGACATTGTAAGTGCAGGGTAGCCATAAGAGTATATGGTCTGGGAGTTTGTCAAACACGAACTCCACAGCACCATAATGGCTACACTGAAAACTGGGAAGTTTGGTATCAAACTTCTCAGCACAATAAATGCACACTGATGCCAGTGTACATTTTATTGTGAAACACACCCCCAGAGGGCACCTTAGAGGTGCCCCCTGAAACTGTATCCAACTATCTGTGTAGGCTGACTGGTTCCAGCAGCCTGCCACACTAGAGACATGTTGCTGGCCCCATGGGGAGAGTGCCTTTGTCACTCTGAGGCCAGTAACAAAGCATGCACTGGGTGGAGATGCTAACACCTCCCCCAGGCAGGAGCTTTAACACCTGGCGGTGAGCCTCAAAGGCTCACCCCTTTGTTCCAGCACCGCAGGACACTCCAGCTAGTGGAGTTGCCCGCCCCCTCCGGCCACGGCCCCCACTTTTGGCGGCAAGGCCGGAGGAAATAATGAGAATAACAAGGAGGAGTCACTGGCCAGTCAGGACAGCCCCTAAGGTGTCCTGAGCTGAAGTGACTCTAACTTTTAGAAATCCTCCATCTTGCAGATAGAGGATTCCCCCAATAGGGTTAGGATTGTGACCCCCTCCCCTTGGGAGGAGACACAAAGAGGGTGTACCCACCCTCAGGGCTAGTAGCCATTGGCTACTAACCCCCCAGACCTAAACACGCCCTTAAATTTAGTATTTAAGGGCTCCCCTGAACCTAAGAATTTAGATTCCTGAAACTACAAGAAGAAGAGGACTGCTGAGCTGAAAAACCCCTGCAGAACAAGAACAGAAGACACCAACTGCTTTGGCCCCAGTCCTAACGGCCTGTCTCCTGCCTTCCAAAGAAACTTGCTCCAGCGACGCTTTCCAAAGGACTTGCGACCTCTGAATCCTCAGAGGACTGCCCTGCTTCAAGAAAGACAAGAAACTCCAGAGGACAGCGGCCCTGCTCCAAAAAGACTGCAACTTTGTTTCAAAGGAGCAGATTTAAAGACCCCAGCAACTCCCCGCAAGAAGTGTGAGACTTGCAACACTGCACCCGGTGACCCCGACTCGACTGGTGGAGAACCAACACCTCAGGGAGGACCCTCCGGCGACTCCGAGACCGTGAGTAACCAAAGTTGTCCCCCCTGATCCCCCACAGCGACGCCTGCAGAGGGAATCCCGAGGCTCCCCCTGACCGCAACTGCCTGAACTCTAATTTCCCGACGGCTGGAAAAGACCCTGCACCCGCAGCCCCCAGCACCTGAAGGATCGGAACTTCTGTGCAGGAATGACCCCCAGGAGGCCCTCTCCCTTGCCCAGGTGGTGGCTACCCCGAGGAGCCCCCCCCTTGCCTGCCTGCACCGCTGAAGAGACCCATAGAAACCTACAGAGAACCCGACGCTTGTTTGCACACTGCACCAGGCCGCCCCCGCGCTGCTGAGGGTGTACTGGTGTACTTTTTGTGTGGACTTGTGTCCCCCCCCCCCCCCAGTGCCCTACAAAACCCCCCTGGTCTGCCCTCCGAAGACGCGGGTACTTACCTGCTGGCAGACTGGATCCGGGGCACCGCCTTCTCTCCATTGAAGCCTATGTGTTTTGGGCACCTCTTTGACCTCTGCACCTGACCGGCCTTGAGCTGCTGGTGTTGGAACTTTGGGGTTGCTCTGAACCCCCAACGGTGGGCTACTCTGGACCCAAAACTGAGACCTGTAAGTGATTTACTTACCTGCTAAAAATAACAATACTTTACCTCCCCCAGGAACTGTGAAAATTGCACTGTGTCCACTTTTAAAACAGCTATTTGTGTTTTATGTGAAAAGTATATATGCTACTGTAATTATTCAAAGTTCCTAAAGTACTTACCTGCAATACCTTTCAAATGAGATATTACATGTAGAATTTGAACCTGTGGTTCTTAAAATAAACTAAGAAAATATATTTTTCTATAACAAAACCTATTGGCTAGATTTGTCTCTGAGTGTGTGTTCCTCATTTATTGCCTGTGTGTATGTACAACAAATGCTTAACACTAGTCCTTTGATAAGCCTACTGCTCGACCACACTACCACAAAATAGAGCATTAGTATTATCTCTTTTTGCCACTATCTTAACTCTAAGGGGAACCCTTGGACTCTGTGCATGCTATTCCTTACTTTGAAATAGCACATTTTTCACAGTTCCTGGGGGAGGTAAGTTATTGTTAGTTTCAACAGGTAAGTAAGTCACTTACAGGTTTCAGTTTTTGGTCCAAGGTAGCCCACCGTTGGGGGTTCAGAGCAACCCCAAAGTTATCACACCAGCAGCTCAGGGCCGGTCAGGTGCAAAGGTCAAAGAGGTGCCCAAAACACATAGGCTATAATGGAGAGAAGGGGGTGCCCCGGTTCCAGTCTGCCAGCAGGTAAGTACCTGCGTCTTCGGAGGGCAGACCAGGGGGGTTTTGTAGGACACCGGGGGGGACACAAATTAGCACAAAAGGTACACCCTCAGCAGCGCGGGGGCGGCCGGGTGCAGTGTGCAAACACGCGTCGGATTTTCAATGGAAGTCAATGAGAGATCAAGGGATCTCTTCAGCGTCGCAGGCAGGCAAGGGGGGGGCTCCTCTGGGTAGCCACCACCTGGGCAAGGGAGAGGGCCTCCTGGGGGTCACTCCTGCACAGAAGTTCTGTTTCTTTAGGGGCTGGGGGCTGCGGGTGCAGGGTCTTTCCCAGCTGTCGGGAAATGGAGTTCAGACAGTCGCGGTCAGGGGGAGCCTGGGGATTCCCTCTGCAGGCGTCGCTGTGGGGGCTCAGGGGGGACAACTTTGGTTACTCACAGTCGTAGAGTCGCCGGAGGGTCCTCCCTGAGTTGGTTGTTCTCCACCAGTCGAGTCTGGGTCTCCGGGTGCAGTGTTGCAAGTCTCACGCTTCTTGCGGGGAGTTGCAGGGGTCTTTAAATCTGCTCCTTGTAACAAAGTTGCAGTTCTTTTGGAGCAGTGCCGCTGTCCTCTGGAGTTTCTTGTCTTTTTCGAAGCAGGGCAGTCCTCAGAGGATTCAGAGGTCGCTGGTCCCTTGGAAAGCGTCGCTGGAGCAGGTTTCTTTGGAAGGCAGGAGACAGGCCGGTAAGTCTGGGGCCAAGGCAGTTGGTGTCTTCTGTTCTTCCTCTGCAGGGGTTTGTCAGCTCAGCAGTCCTTCTTCTTGTTAGTTGCAGGAATCTAAATCTTTAGGTTCAGGGAAGCCCTTAAATACTAAATTTAAGGGCGTGTTTAGGTCTGGGGGGTTAGTAGCCAATGGCTACTAGCCCTGAGGGTGAGTACACCCTCTTTGTGCCTCCTCCCAAGGGGAGGGGGTCACATGCCTAATCCTATTGGGGGAATCCTCCATCTGCAAGATGGAGGATTTCTAAAAGTTAGAGTCACTTCAGCTTAGGACACCTTAGGTGCTGTCCTGACTGGCCAGTGACTCCTCCTTGTTGTTCTCTTTGTTTCCTCCAGCCTTGCCGCAAAAAGTGGGGGCCGTGGCCGGAGGGGGCGGGCAACTCCACTAAGCTGGAGTGTCCTGCGGTGCTGTGACAAAGGAGGCTCACCGCCAGGTGTTACAGCTCCTGCCTGGGGGAGGTGTTAGCATCTCCACCCAGTGCAGGCTTTGTTACTGGCCTCAGAGTGACAAAGGCACTCTCCCCATGCGGCCAGCAACATGTCTCGGTTGTGGCAGGCTGCTGGAACCAGTCAGCCTACACTGAACAATTGGGTAAAATACAGGGGGCATCTCTAAGATGCTCTGTGTAAGGAAATGCCTCCTTGGCATGGTTGCCCCCTGACTTTTTGCCTTTGCTGATGCTATGTTTACAATTGAAAGTGTGCTGAGGCCTGCTAACCAGGCCCCAGCACCAGTGTTCTTTCCCTAACCTGTACTTTTGTATCCACAATTGGCAGACCCTGGCATCCAGATAAGTCCCTTGTAACTGGTACTTCTAGTACCAAGGGCCCTGATGCCAAGGAAGGTCTCTAAGGGCTGCAGCATGTCTTATGCCACCCTGGAGACCTCTCACTCAGCACAGACACACTGCTTGCCAGCTTGTGTGTGCTAGTGAGGACAAAACGAGTAAGTCGACATGGCACTCCCCTCAGGGTGCCATGCCAGCCTCTCACTGCCTATGCAGTATAGGTAAGACACCCCTCTAGCAGGCCTTACAGCCCTAAGGCAGGGTGCACTATACCATAGGTGAGGGTACCAGTGCATGAGCATGGTACCCCTACAGTGTCTAAACAAAACCTTAGACATTGTAAGTGCAGGGTAGCCATAAGAGTATATGGTCTGGGAGTCTGTCAAACACGAACTCCACAGCACCATAATGGCTACACTGAAAACTGGGAAGTTTGGTATCAAACTTCTCAGCACAATAAATGCACACTGATGCCAGTGTACATTTTATTGCAAAATACACCCCAGAGGGCACCTTAGAGGTGCCCCCTGAAACTTAACCGACTATCTGTGTAGGCTGACTAGTTCCAGCAGCCTGCCACACTAGAGACATGTTGCTGGCCCCATGGGGAGAGTGCCTTTGTCACTCTGAGGCCAGTAACAAAGCCTGCACTGGGTGGAGATGCTAACACCTCCCCCAGGCAGGAGCTGTAACACCTGGCGGTGAGCCTCAAAGGCTCACCCCTTTGTCACAGCACCGCAGGACACTCCAGCTAGTGGAGTTGCCCGCCCCCTCCGGCCCGGCCCCCACTTTTGGCGGCAAGGCCGGAGAAAATAATGAGAATAACAAGGAGGAGTCACTGGCCAGTCAGGACAGCCCCTAAGGTGTCCTGAGCTGAGGTGACTCTAACTTTTAGAAATCCTCCATCTTGCAGATAGAGGATTCCCCCAATAGGGTTAGGATTGTGACCCCCTCCCCTTGGGAGGAGACACAAAGAGGGTGTACCCACCCTCAGGGCTAGTAGCCATTGGCTACTAACCCCCCAGACCTAAACACGCCCTTAAATTTAGTATTTAAGGGCTACCCTGAACCCTAGAAGATTAGATTCCTGCAAACAACAAGAAGAAGGACTGCCTAGCTGAAAACCCCTGCAGAGGAAGACCAAAAGACGACAACTGCCTTGGCTCCAGAAACTCACCGGCCTGTCTCCTGCCTTCCAAAGAACTCTGCTCCAGCGACGCCTTCCAAAGGGACCAGCGACCTCTGAATCCTCTGAGGACTGCCCTGCTTCGACGACGACAAGAAACTCCCGAGGACAGCGGACCTGCTCCAAAAAGACTGCAACTTTGTTTCAAGAAGCAGCTTTAAAGAACCCTGCAACTCCCCGCAAGAAGCGTGAGACTTGCAACACTGCACCCGGCGACCCCGACTCGGCTGGTGGAGAACCAACACCTCAGGGAGGACCCCCGGACTACTCTCCGACTGTGAGTACCAAAACCTGTCCCCCCTGAGCCCCCACAGCGCCGCCTGCAGAGGGAATCCCGAGGCTTCCCCTGACCGCGACTCTCTGAAACCTAAGTCCCGACGCCTGGAAAAGACCCTGCACCCGCAGCCCCCAGGACCTGAAGGACTGGACTTTCACTGGAGAAGTGACCCCCAGGAGTCCCTCTCCCTTGCCCAAGTGGAGGTTTCCCCGAGGAAGCCCCCCCTTGCCTGCCTGCAGCGCTGAAGAGATCCGTTGATCTCTCATAGACTAACATTGCAAACCCGACGCTGGTTTCTACACTGCACCCGGCCGCCCCCGCGCTGCTGAGGGTGAAATTTCTGTGTGGGCTTGTGTCCCCCCCCGGTGCCCTACAAAACCCCCCTGGTCTGCCCTCCGAAGACGCGGGTACTTACCTGCAAGTAGACCGGAACCGGGGCACCCCCTTCTCTCCATTCTAGCCTATGCGTTTTGGGCACCACTTTGAACTCTGCACCTGACCGGCCCTGAGCTGCTGGTGTGGTGACTTTGGGGTTGCTCTGAACCCCCAACGGTGGGCTACCTTGGACCAAGAACTGAACCCTGTAAGTGTCTTACTTACCTGGTAAAACTAACGAAAACTTACCTCCCCCAGGAACTGTGAAAATTGCACTGTCCACTTTTAAAACAGCTATTTGTGAATAACTTGAAAAGTATACATGCAATTGAAATGATTCAAAGTTCCTAATGTACTTACCTGCAATACCTTTCAAACAAGATATTACATGTTAAATTTGAACCTGTGGTTCTTAAAATAAACTAAGAAAAGATATTTTTCTATAACAAAACCTATTGGCTGGATTTGTCTCTGAGTGTGTGTACCTCATTTATTGTCTATGTGTATGTACAACAAATGCTTAACACTACTCCTTGGATAAGCCTACTGCTCGACCACACTACCACAAAATAGAGCATTGGTATTATCTCTGTTTACCACTATTTTACCTCTAAGGGGAACCCTTGGACTCTGTGCATGCTATTCCTTACTTTGAAATAGCACATACAGAGCCAACTTCCTACATTGGTGGATCAGCGGTGGGGTACAAGACTTTGCATTTGCTGGACTACTCAGCCAATACCTGATCACACGACAAATTCCAAAATTGTCATTAGAAATTGATTTTTGCAATTTGAAAAGTTTTCTAAATTCTTAAAAGACCTGCTAGGGCCTTGTGTTAGATCCTGTTTAGCATTTCTTTTAGAGTTTAAAAGTTTGTAAAAGTTTGAATTAGATTCTAGAACCAGTTGTAGATTCTTAAAAAGTATTCCAACTTTTAGAAGCAAAATGTCTAGCACAGATGTGACTGTGGTGGAACTCGACACTACACCTTACCTCCATCTTAAAATGAGGGAGCTAAGGTCACTCTGTAAAATAAAGAAAATAACAATGGGCCCCAAACCTACCAAAATACAGCTCCAGGAGCTTTTGGCAGAGTTTGAAAAAGCCAACCCCTCTGAGGGTGGCAACTCAGAGGAAGAGGATAGTGACTTGGAGGAAAATTCCCCCCTACCAGTCCTATCTAGGGAGAACAGGGTCTCTCAAACCCTGACTCCAAAAATAATAGTCAGAGATGCTGGTTCCCTCACAGGAGAGACCAACACCTCTGAAATCACTGAGGATAACTCCAGTGAAGAGGACATCCAGTTAGCCAGGATGGCCAAAAGATTGGCTTTGGAAAGACAGATCCTAGCCATAGAGAGGGAAAGACAAGAGATGGGCCTAGGACCCATCAATGGTGGCAGCAACATAAATAGGGTCAGAGATTCTCCTGACATGTTGAAAATCCCAAAAGGGATTGTAACTAAATATGAAGATGGTGATGACATCACCAAATGGTTCACAGCTTTTGAGAGGGCTTGTGTAACCAGAAAAGTGAACAGATCTCACTGGGGTGCTCTCCTTTGGGAAATGTTCACAGGAAAGTGTAGGGATAGACTCCTCACATTCTCTGGACAAGATGCAGAATCTTATGATCTCATGAAGGGTACCCTGATTGAGGGCTTTGGATTCTCCACTGAGGAGTATAGGATTAGATTCAGGGGGGCTCAAAAATCCTCGAGCCAGACCTGGGTTGACTTTGTAGACTACTCAGTAAAAACACTAGATGGTTGGATTCAAGGCAGTGGTGTAAGTAATTATGATGGGCTGTACAATTTATTTGTGAAAGAACACCTGTTAAGTAATTGTTTCAATGATAAACTGCATCAGCATCTGGTAGACCTAGGACCAATTTCTCCCCAAGAATTGGGAAAGAAGGCGGACCATTGGGTCAAGACTAGGGTGTCCAAAACTTCCACAGGGGGTGACCAAAAGAAAGGGGTCACAAAACCTCCCCAGGGGAAAGGTGGTGAGACAGCCAAAAATAAAAATAGTCAAGAGTCTTCTAAAGGCCCCCAAAAACCTGCACAGGAGGGTGGCCCCAGAGCCTCTTCACAAAACAATCCTGGGTACAAGGGTAAAAACTTTGATCCCAAAAAGGCCTGGTGTCGAAACTGTAGTCAGTCTGGACACCAAACTGGAGACAAGGCCTGTCCCAAGAAAGGTTCCACTCCAAACTCCAATCCAGGTAACACTGGAATGGCTAGTCTCCAAGTGGGATCAACAGTGTGCCCAGAGCAAATCAGGGTCCACACTGAAGCTACTCTAGTCTCTGAGGGTGGGGTGGATTTAGCCACACTAGCTGCCTGGCCCCCTAACATGCAAAAATACAGGCAGCAGCTCTTTATTAATGGGACAAGTGTAGAGGGCCTGAGGGATACAGGTGCCAGTGTCACCATGGTGACAGAGAAACTGGTTTCCCCTGGCCAATACCTGACTGGAAAAACTTATACAGTCACCAATGCTGACAATCAAACTAAAGCACATCCCATGGCAATGGTAACTTTAGAATGGGGAGGGGTCAATGGCCTGAAACAGGTGGTGGTCTCCTCAAACATCCCAGTAGACTGTCTGCTTGGAAATGACCTGGAGTCCTCAGCATGGGCTGAGGTAGAACTAAAAACCCATGCAGCCATGCTGGGTATCCCTGAACTGGTGTGTGTAAAAACAAGAGCACAATGCAAGGCACAGGGTGAAAAAGTAGAGCTGGAGTCTGGAAAAATGGCCTAGCCTACCAAGAGAAAAGGAAAGTCAGTTGGGAAACCAACTGCAACACAGTCAGAAAAAGAGAACCTCTCTTCTCAGGAAGAAGTTCTGCCCTCTGAGGGAACTGAGCCTTTGGAGCTTGAACCTTATCAGGTTGAGCTCTTAGGCCCAGGGGGACCCTCAAGGGAGGAGCTGTGTAAGGGACAAGAAACCTGTCCCTCTCTTGAAGGCCTTAGGCAGCAAGCTGCTGAAGAGTCCAAGGGCAAGAAAAATGGAACACATAGGGTCAATTGGGAAGATGGACTCCTGTACACTGAGGCCAGAGACCCCAAACCTGGTGCCACTAGGAGAGTGGTAGTGCCTCAGTCGTTCAGAGAGTTTATTCTGACCTTGGCCCATGATATTCCCCTTGCTGGGCATTTGGGACAAACCAAGACGTGGGAGAGGTTAGTCAACCACTTCTACTGGCCCAATATGTCCCAGAAGGTTAAGGAGTTTTGCCTCTCCTGCCCCACCTGTCAATCCAGTGGTAAGACAGGTGGGCACCCAAAGGCCCCCCTCATTCCACTTCCAGTGGTGGGGGTCCCCTTTGAAAGAGTGGGTGTGGACATAGTTGGTCCACTGGAACCTCCCACAGCCTCAGGAAATATGTACATCCTAGTAGTAGTGGATCATGCTACTAGGTATCCTGAAGCTATTCCCCTTAGGTCGACTACTGCCCCTGCAGTAGCCAAGGCCCTCATTGGTATCTTTACCAGAGTGGGTTTCCCTAAGGAGGTGGTGTCTGACAGAGGTACCAACTTCATGTCAGCATACCTAAAACACATGTGGAATGAGTGTGGAGTGACTTACAAATTCACTACACCGTACCATCCACAAACTAATGGCTTAGTTGAGAGATTCAACAAGACATTAAAAGGCATGATCATGGGGCTCCCAGAAAAACTCAAAAGGAGATGGGATGTCCTCTTGCCATGTCTGCTTTTTGCTTACAGAGAGGTGCCACAGAAGGGAGTAGGATTCTCACCCTTTGAACTTCTGTTTGGCCACCCTGTAAGGGGACCACTTGCTCTTGTTAAAGAAGGCTGGGAGAGACCTCTTCATGAGCCTAAACAAGACATAGTGGACTATGTACTTGGCCTTCGCTCTAGAATGGCAGAGTACATGGAAAAGGCAACCAAAAACCTTGAGGCCAGCCAACAGCTCCAGAAGTTTTGGTATGACCAAAAGGCTGCACTGGCTGAGTTCCAACCAGGGCAGAAGGTCTGGGTTCTGGAGCCTGTGGCTCCCAGGGCACTCCAGGACAAATGGAGTGGCCCTTACCCAGTGCTAGAAAGGAAGAGTCAGGTCACCTACCTGGTGGACCTGGGCACAAGCAGGAGCCCCAAGAGGGTGATCCATGTGAACCGCCTTAAGCTCTTCCATGACAGGGCTGATGTGAATCTGTTGATGGTAACAGATGAGGATCAGGAGGCAGAGAGTGAACCTCTCCCTGATCTTCTGTCATCAGACCCAAAAGATGGCTCAGTAGATGGAGTGATCTACTCAGACACCCTCTCTGACCAACAGCAAGCTGATTGTAGGAGAGTCCTACAACAGTTTCCTGAACTCTTCTCCTTAACCCCTGGTCAGACACACCTGTGTACCCATGATGTGGACACAGGAGACAGCATGCCTGTCAAGAACAACATTTTTAGACAGTCTGACCATGTTAAGGAAAGCATCAAGGTGGAAGTCCACAAGATGCTAGAATTGGGAGTAATTGAGCGCTCTGACAGCCCCTGGGCTAGCCCAGTGGTCTTAGTCCCCAAACCTCACACCAAAGATGGAAAGAAAGAGATGAGGTTTTGTGTGGACTACAGAGGGCTCAATTCTGTCACCAAGACAGATGCTCATCCAATTCCTAGAGCTGATGAGCTCATAGATAAATTAGGTGCTGCCAAATTCTTAAGTACCTTTGACTTGACAGCAGGGTACTGGCAAATAAAAATGGCACCTGGAGCAAAAGAGAAAACAGCATTCTCCACACCTGATGGGCATTATCAGTTTACTGTTATGCCCTTTGGTTTAAAGAATGCCCCTGCCACCTTCCAAAGGTTGGTGAATCAAGTCCTTGCTGGCTTGGAGTCCTTTAGCACAGCTTATCGTGATGATATTGCTGTCTTTAGCTCCACCTGGCAGGATCACCTGGTCCACCTGAAGAAGGTTTTGAAGGCTCTGCAATCTGCAGGCCTCTCTATCAAGGCATCCAAATGCCAGATAGGGCAGGGAACTGTGGTTTACTTGGGACACCTTGTAGGTGGAGGCCAAGTTCAGCCACTCCAACCCAAGATCCAGACTATTCTGGACTGGGTAGCTCCAAAAACCCAGACTCAAGTCAGGGCATTCCTTGGCTTGACTGGGTATTACAGGAGGTTTGTGAAGGGATATGGATCCATTGTGACAGCCCTCACTGAACTCACCTCCAAGAAAATGCCCAAGAAAGTGAACTGGACTGTGGAATGCCAACAGGCCTTTGACACCCTGAAACAAGCAATGTGCTCAGCACCAGTTCTAAAAGCTCCAGATTATTCTAAGCAGTTCATTGTGCAGACAGATGCCTCTGAACATGGGATAGGGGCAGTTTTGTCCCAAACAAATGATGATGGCCTTGACCAGCCTGTTGCTTTCATTAGCAGGAGGTTACTCCCCAGGGAGCAGCGTTGGAGTGCAATTGAGAGGGAGGCCTTTGCTGTGGTTTGGTCCCTGAAGAAGCTGAGACCATACCTCTTTGGGACTCACTTCCTAGTTCAAACTGACCACAGACCTCTCAAATGGCTGATGCAAATGAAAGGTGAAAATCCTAAACTGTTGAGGTGGTCCATCTCCCTACAGGGAATGGACTTTATAGTGGAACACAGACCTGGGACTGCCCATGCCAATGCAGATGGCCTTTCCAGGTTCTTCCACTTAGAAAATGAAGACTCTCTTGGGAAAGGTTAGTCTCATCCTCTTTCGTTTGGGGGGGGGTTGTGTAAGGAAATGCCTCCTTGGCATGGTTGCCCCCTGACTTTTTGCCTTTGCTGATGCTATGTTTACAATTGAAAGTGTGCTGAGGCCTGCTAACCAGGCCCCAGCACCAGTGTTCTTTCCCTAACCTGTACTTTTGTATCCACAATTGGAAGACCCTGGCATCCAGATAAGTCCCTTGTAACTGGTACTTCTAGTACCAAGGGCCCTGATGCCAAGGAAGGTCTCTAAGGGCTGCAGCATGTCTTATGCCACCCTGGAGACCTCTCACTCAGCACAGACACACTGCTTGCCAGCTTGTGTGTGCTAGTGAGGACAAAACGAGTAAGTCGACATGGCACTCCCCTCAGGGTGCCATGCCAGCCTCTCACTGCCTATGCAGTATAGGTAAGACACCCCTCTAGCAGGCCTTACAGCCCTAAGGCAGGGTGCACTATACCATAGGTGAGGGTACCAGTGCATGAGCATGGTACCCCTACAGTGTCTAAACAAAACCTTAGACATTGTAAGTGCAGGGTAGCCATAAGAGTATATGGTCTGGGAGTCTGTCAAACACGAACTCCACAGCACCATAATGGCTACACTGAAAACTGGGAAGTTTGGTATCAAACTTCTCAGCACAATAAATGCACACTGATTCCAGTGTACATTTTATTGCAAAATACACCCCAGAGGGCACCTTAGAGGTGCCCCCTGAAACTTAACCGACTATCTGTGTAGGCTGACTAGTTCCAGCAGCCTGCCACACTAGAGACATGTTGCTGGCCCCATGGGGAGAGTGCCTTTGTCACTCTGAGGCCAGTAACAAAGCCTGCACTGGGTGGAGATGCTAACACCTCCCCCAGGCAGGAGCTGTAACACCTGGCGGTGAGCCTCAAAGGCTCACCCCTTTGTCACAGCACCGCAGGACACTCCAGCTATTGGAGTTGCCCGCCCCCTCCGGCCCGGCCCCCACTTTTGGCGGCAAGGCCGGAGAAAATAATGAGAATAACAAGGAGGAGTCACTGGCCAGTCAGGACAGCCCCTAAGGTGTCCTGAGCTGAGGTGACTCTAACTTTTAGAAATCCTCCATCTTGCAGATGGAGGATTCCCCCAATAGGGTTAGGATTGTGACCCCCTCCCCTTGGGAGGAGACACAAAGAGGGTGTACCCACCCTCAGGGCTAGTAGCCATTGGCTACTAACCCCCCAGACCTAAACACGCCCTTAAATTTAGTATTTAAGGGCTACCCTGAACCCTAGAAGATTAGATTCCTGCAAACAACAACAAGAAGAAGGACTGCCTAGCTGAAAACCCCTGCAGAGGAAGACCAGAAGACGACAACTGCCTTGGCTCCAGAAACTCACCGGCCTGTCTCCTGCCTTCCAAAGAACTCTGCTCCAGCGACGCCTTCCAAAGGGACCAGCGACCTCTGAATCCTCTGAGGACTGCCCTGCTTCGACGACGACAAGAAACTCCCGAGGACAGCGGACCTGCTCCAAAAAGACTGCAACTTTGTTTCAAGAAGCAGCTTTAAAGAACCCTGCAACTCCCCGCAAGAAGCGTGAGACTTGCAACACTGCACCCGGCGACCCCGACTCGGCTGGTGGAGAACCAACACCTCAGGGAGGACCCCCGGACTACTCTCCGACTGTGAGTACCAAAACCTGTCCCCCCTGAGCCCCCACAGCGCCGCCTGCAGAGGGAATCCCGAGGCTTCCCCTGACCGCGACTCTCTGAAACCTAAGTCCCGACGCCTGGAAAAGACCCTGCACCCGCAGCCCCCAGGACCTGAAGGACCGGACTTTCACTGGAGAAGTGACCCCCAGGAGTCCCTCTCCCTTGCCCAAGTGGAGGTTTCCCCGAGGAAGCCCCCCCTTGCCTGCCTGCAGCGCTGAAGAGATCCGTTGATCTCTCATAGACTAACATTGCAAACCCGACGCTGGTTTCTACACTGCACCCGGCCGCCCCCGCGCTGCTGAGGGTGAAATTTCTGTGTGGGCTTGTGTCCCCCCCGGTGCCCTACAAAACCCCCCTGGTCT
Organism: Pleurodeles waltl; assembly: GCF_031143425.1. NCBI lineage: Eukaryota > Metazoa > Chordata > Amphibia > Caudata > Salamandridae > Pleurodeles > Pleurodeles waltl. Next base: position 818,885,655 of record NC_090443.1, on the reverse strand, counting down.
GCCCTCCGAAGACGCGGGTACTTACCTGCAAGTAGACCGGAACCGGGGCACCCCCTTCTCTCCATTCTAGCCTATGCGTTTTGGGCACCACTTTGAACTCTGCACCTGACCGGCCCTGAGCTGCTGGTGTGGTGACTTTGGGGTTGCTCTGAACCCCCAACGGTGGGCTACCTTGGACCAAGAACTGAACCCTGTAAGTGTCTTACTTACCTGGTAAAACTAACGAAAACTTACCTCCCCCAGGAACTGTGAAAATTGCACTGTCCACTTTTAAAACAGCTATTTGTGAATAACTTGAAAAGTATACATGCAATTGAAATGATTCAAAGTTCCTAATGTACTTACCTGCAATACCTTTCAAACAAGATATTACATGTTAAATTTGAACCTGTGGTTCTTAAAATAAACTAAGAAAAGATATTTTTCTATAACAAAACCTATTGGCTGGATTTGTCTCTGAGTGTGTGTACCTCATTTATTGTCTATGGGTATGTACAACAAATGCTTAACACTACTCCTTGGATAAGCCTACTGCTCGACCACACTACCACAAAATAGAGCATTGGTATTATCTCTGTTTACCACTATTTTACCTCTAAGGGGAGTCCTTGGACTCTGTGCATGCTATTCCTTACTTTGAAATAGCACATACAGAGCCAACTTCCTACACTCTGTGTGTGCATTTTTTAATAAATCCAACACTGGCATCAGTGTGGGTTTATTATTCTGAGAAGTTTGATACCAAACTTCCCAGTATTCAGTGTAGCCATTATGGAGCTGTGGAGTTCGTTTTTTGACAGACTCCCAGCCCATATACTCTTATGGCTACCCTGCACTTACAATGTCTAAGGTTTTGCTTATACAGTGTAGGGGCATAGTGCTCATGCACATATGCCCTCACCTGTGGTATAGTGCACCCTGCCTTAGGGCTGTAAGGCCTACTAGAGGGGTGACTTACCTATGCCACAGGCAGTGGGAGGTTGGCATGGCACCCTGAGGGGAGTGCCATGTCGACTTACTCGTTTTGTTCTCACCAGCACACACAAGCTGGCAAGCAGTGTGTCTGTGCTGAGTGAGGGGTCCCCAGGGTGGCATAAGATATGCTGCAGCCCTTAGAGACCTTCCCTGGCATCAGGGCCCTTGGTACCAGGGGTACCAGTTACAAGGGACTTACCTCGATGCCAGGGTGTGCCAATTGTGGAATCAAAAGCACATTTTAGGTGAAAGAACACTGGTGCTGGGGCCTGGTTAGCAGGGTCCCAGCACACTTCTCAGTCAAGTCAGCATCAGTATCAGGCAAAAAGTGGGGGGTAACTGCAACAGGGAGCCATTTCTTTACACTGATGCAAAATCATTGCACAGCATGTGGATCAAGAAAAGATTTTTGCTGTAAAGAGTATAGTTTCTTACATGTAAGGCTAGTTTTGCAGCTTGTAGAATTTTCTGGATTCATAAGCTACCTGCCCAACTCCGCCAGGAAGGTAAGAAATTTTACATTTCTACATGTCATCCCTGTTGTATTTCAAGACTCAGACCTGCTCACATGTTACCCATTTATTTGCATAACAGTTCGTAGGCTTTGACCACAGTGCAGTGACTCACATAGAGGCTCCCATGAAACACCACAGCAATGAAATGCCAGAAAAAGGCCTCTCATCTCAGTAGTTAAAGGAGCTGCAGAAAAGTAATTATCCAGAAATGAAGCTCCTGCCATCTTCTGCTGAGCATGAAGTCTTTAGTCTGTCTGCAAACATCCTTACTAACATAGTTTCTTTGGCCTCCACATTAAAGACAGAAACTTCACAGCCATAAAGGCCAGCCCCCCATTAAGATCAGGAAATCCTGACTGTGTCTGACACCCACCAAGGACCCCACCAGCGGCAAGACCAACCTGCAAGATGGAATGAAAGACGTCTGTAAGGAAATGCCTCCTTGGCATGGTTGCCCCCCTGACTTTTTGCCTTTGCTGATGCTATGTTTACAATTGAAAGTGTGCTGAGGCCTGCTAATCAGGCCCCAGCACCAGTGTTCTTTCCCTAACCTGTACTTTTGTATCCACAATTGGCAGACCCTGGCATCCAGATAAGTCCCTTGTAACTGGTACTTCTAGTACCAAGGGCCCTGATGCCAAGGAAGGTCTCTAAGGGCTGCAGCATGTCTTATGCCACCCTGGAGACCTCTCACTCAGCACAGACACACTGCTTGCCAGCTTGTGTGTGCTAGTGAGGACAAAACGAGTAAGTCGACATGGCACTCCCCTCAGGGTGCCATGCCAGCCTCTCACTGCCTATGCAGTATAGGTAAGACACCCCTCTAGCAGGCCTTACAGCCCTAAGGCAGGGTGCACTATACCATAGGTGAGGGTACCAGTGCATGAGCATGGTACCCCTACAGTGTCTAAACAAAACCTTAGACATTGTAAGTGCAGGGTAGCCATAAGAGTATATGGTCTGGGAGTCTGTCAAACACGAACTCCACAGCACCATAATGGCTACACTGAAAACTGGGAAGTTTGGTATCAAACTTCTCAGCACAATAAATGCACACTGATGCCAGTGTACATTTTATTGCAAAATACACCCCAGAGGGCACCTTAGAGGTGCCCCCTGAAACTTAACCGACTGTCTGTGTAGGCTGACTAGTTCCAGCAGCCTGCCACACCAGAGACATGTTGCTGGCCCCATGGGGAGAGTGCCTTTGTCACTCTGAGGCCAGTAACAAAGCCTGCACTGGGTGGAGATGCTAACACCTCCCCCAGGCAGGAACTGTAACACCTGGCGGTGAGCCTCAAAGGCTCACCCCTTTGTCACAGCCCAGCAGGGCACTCCAGCTTAGTGGAGTTGCCCGCCCCCTCCGGCCACGGCCCCCACTTTTGGCGGCAAGGCTGGAGGGAACAAAGAAAGCAACAAGGAGGAGTCACTGGCCAGTCAGGACAGCCCCTAAGGTGTCCTGAGCTGAAGTGACTCTAACTTTTAGAAATCCTCCATCTTGCAGATGGAGGATTCCCCCAATAGGGTTAGGATTGTGACCCCCTCCCCTTGGGAGGAGGCACAAAGAGGGTGTACCCACTCTCAGGGCTAGTAGCCATTGGCTACTAACCCCCCAGACCTAAACACGCCCTTAAATTTAGTATTTAAGGGCTACCCTGAACCCTAGAAAATTATATTCCTGCAACTACAAGAAGAAGGACTGCCTAGCTGAAAACCCCTGCAGAGGAAGACCAGAAGACGACAACTGCCTTGGCTCCAGAAACTCACCGGCCTGTCTCCTGCCTTCCAAAGATCCTGCTCCAGCGACGCCTTCCAAAGGGACCAGCGACCTCGACATCCTCTGAGGACTGCCCCTGCTTCGAAAAGACAAGAAACTCCCGAGGACAGCGGACCTGCTCCAAGAAAGGCTGCAACTTTGTTTCCAGCAGCTTTGAAAGAACCCTGCAAGCTCCCCGCAAGAAGCGTGAGACTTGCAACACTGCACCCGGCGACCCCGACTCGGCTGGTGGAGATCCAACACCTCAGGAGGGACCCCTGGACTACTCTAAGACTGTGAGTACCAAAACCTGTCCCCCCTGAGCCCCCACAGCGCCGCCTGCAGAGGGAATCCCGAGGCTTCCCCTGACCGCGACTCTTTGAATCCTAAGTCCCGACGCCTGGGAGAGACCCTGCACCCGCAGCCCCCAGGACCTGAAGGACCGGACTTTCACTGGAGAAGTGACCCCCAGGAGTCCCTCTCCCTTGCCCAAGTGGAGGTTTCCCCGAGGAGCTCCCCCCTTGCCTGCCTGCAGCGCTGAAGAGATCCCGAGATCTCTCATAGACTAACATTGCGAACCCGACGCTTGTTTCTACACTGCACCCGGCCGCCCCCGCGCCGCTGAGGGTGAAATTTCTGTGTGGGCTTGTGTCCCCCCCGGTGCCCTACAAAACCCCCCTGGTCTGCCCTCCGAAGACGCGGGTACTTACCTGCAAGCAGACCGGAACCGGGGCACCCCCTTCTCTCCATTCTAGCCTATGTGTTTTGGGCACCACTTTGAACTCTGCACCTGACCGGCCCTGAGCTGCTGGTGTGGTGACTTTGGGGTTGCTCTGAACCCCCAACGGTGGGCTACCTTGGACCAAGAACTGAACCCTGTAAGTGTCTTACTTACCTGGTAAAACTAACAAAAACTTACCTCCCCCAGGAACTGTGAAAATTGCACTGTGTCCACTTTTAAAGTAGCTATTTGTCAATAACTTGAAAAGTATACATGCAATTGAAATGATTCAAAGTTCCTAATGTACTTACCTGCAATACCTTTCAAACAAGATATTACATGTTAAATTTGAACCTGTGGTTCTTAAAATAAACTAAGAAAATATATTTTTCTATAACAAAACCTATTGGCTGGATTTGTCTCTGAGTGTGTGTACCTCATTTATTGTCTATGTGTATGTACAACAAATGCTTAACACTACTCCTTGGATAAGCCTACTGCTCGACCACACTACCACAAAATAGAGCATTAGTATTATCTATTTTTACCACTATTTTACCTCTAAGGGGAACCCTTGGACTCTGTGCATGCTATTCCTTACTTTGAAATAGCACATACAGAGCCAACTTCCTACATTTGGTATCAAACTTCTCAGCACAATAAATGCACACTTTGACACCGTCTGTCACCGCACCCTAATCACCCGCCTACGCTCCACCGGGATCCAAGGCCAGGCCCTGGACTGGATCGCCTCCTTCCTCGCTAACCGCTCCCAAAGAGTTTACCTCCCTCCGTTTCGCTCAGAACCCACCAAGATCATCTGCGGCGTACCTCAAGGCTCATCGCTCAGCCCGACACTCTTCAATGTCTACATGAGCCCCCTCGCCGACATCGTACGCAAGCTCGACATCATCATCACCTCCTACGCCGACGACACCCAACTTGTACTCTCCCTCACCAAGGACCCCGCCAGCGCCAAGACCAACCTACAAGAGGGTATGAAGGACGTCGCAGATTGGATGAGGCTCAGCCGCCTAAAGCTGAACTCTGAAAAAACGGAAGTCCTCATCCTCGGCAACACCCCGTCCGCCTGGGACGACTCCTGGTGGCCCACGGCCCTCGGCACCGCACCGACCCCCGCAGACCACGCCCGCAACCTCGGCTTCATCTTGGACCCTCTTCTCACCATGACCAAGCAAGTCAACGCCGTGTCCTCCACCTGCTTCCTCACTCTCCGCATGCTCCGCAAGATCTTCCGCTGGATCCCCGCCGACACCAGAAAAACCGTGACCCACGCCCTTGTCACGAGTCGCCTGGACTACGGCAACACCCTCTACGGCGGGACCACCGCCAAACTCCAAAACCGCCTGCAACGCATCCAAAACGCCTCGGCCCGCCTCATCCTCGACGTACCCCGCAACAGCCACATCTCCGCACACCTGAGACACCTGCATTGGCTCCCAGTCAGCAAAAGGATCACCTTCCGTCTTCTCACCCACGCACACAAAGCCCTCCACAACAAGGGACCGGAATACCTCAACAGACGCCTCAGCTTCTACGTCCCCACCCGCCCCCTCCGCTCCGCTGGCCTCGCACTTGCTGCCGTCCCTCGCACCCGCCGCTCCACGGCGGGTGGGAGATCTTTCTCCTTCCTGGCGGCCAAGACCTGGAACTCCCTCCCCACCAGCCTCAGGACCACCCAGGACCACTCCGCTTTCCGGAGACTCCTAAAGACTTGGCTGTTCGAGCAGCGATAACCCCCCCTTTCCCCCCTAGCGCCTTGAGACCCGCACGGGTGAGTAGCGCGCTTTATAAATGTTAATGATTTGATTTGATTTGACACTGATGCCAGTGTACATTTTATTGTAAAATACACCCCAGAGTGCACCTTAGAGGTGCCTCCTGAAACCTTAACCAACTACCTGTGTAGGCTGACTGGTTTTAGCAGCCTGCCACACTCGAGACATGTTGCTGGCCACATGGGGAGAGTGCCTTTGTCACTCTGTAGCCAGTAACCAAGCCTGCACTGGGTGGAGATGCTATCACCTCCCCCAGGCAAGAGCTGTAACACCTGGCGGTGAGCCTCAAAGGGTCACCCCCTTTGTTCCAGCACCACAGGGCACTCCAGCTAGTGGAGTTGCCCGCCCCCTCCGGCCACGGCCCCACTTTTGGCGGCAAAGCCGGAGGAAATAATGAGAATAACAAGGAGGAGTCACTGGCCAGTCAGGACAGCCCCTAAGGTGTCCTGAGCTGAAGTGACTCTAACTTTTAGAAATCCTCCATCTTGCAGATGGAGGATTCCCCCAATAGGGATAGGAATGTGCCCCTCTCCCCTTGGGAGGAGGCACAAAGAGGGTGTACCCACCCTCAGGGCTAGTAGCCATTGGCTACTAACCCCCCAGACCTAAACACGCCCTTAAATTTAGTATTTAAGGGCTCCCCTGAACCTAAGAATTTAGATTCCTGCAACTTACGAAGAAGAGGACTGCTGAGCTGAAAAACCCCTGCAGATAAGACGGAGACACCAACTGCTTTGACCCCAGCCCTACCGGCCTGTCTCCCTCCTTCAGAAGAAAACTGCTCCAGCGACGCTTTCCCCAGGACCAGCGACCTCTGAATCCTCAGAGGACTGCCCTGCTTCCAAAAGACCAAGAAACTCCCGAGAACAGCGGCCCTGTTCAACAAAGACTGCAACTTTGTTTCCAGAGGAGCAGATTTAAAGACCCCTGCAATCCCCGCAAGAAGCGTGAGACTTGCAACACTGCACCCTGCGACCCCGACTCGACTGGTGAAGAAACAATGCTACAGGGAGGACCCCCAGGCGACTCCAAGCCTGTGAGTAACCAAAGTTGTCCCCCCTGAGCCCCCACAGCGACACCTGCAGAGGGAATCCCGAGGCTCCCCCTGACCGCGACTGCCTGACTCTGAAATCTCGACGCCTGGAAAAGGCCCTGCACCCGCAGCCCCCAGGACCTGAAGAATCGGAACTTCAGTGCAGGAGTGACCCCCAGGAGGCCCTCTCCCTTGCCCAGGTGGTGGCTACCCTGAGGAGCCCCCCCCCACCCTTGCCTGCCTGCACCGCTGAAGAGACCCCTTGGTCTCCCATAGAAACCTACAGAGAACCCGACGCTTGTTTGCACACTGCACCCGGCCTCCCCCGCGCTGCTGAGGGTGTACTTTTTGTGTGGACTTCTGTGTCCCCCCCCCGGTGCCCTACAAAACCCCCCTGGTCTGCCCTCCGAAGACGCGGGTACTTACCTGCTGGCAGACTGGAACCGGGGCACCCCCTTACCTCCATTGAAGCCTATGTGTTTTGGGCACCTCTTTGACCTCTGCACCTGACCGGCCCTGAGCTGCTGGTGTGGTGACTTTGGGGTTGCTCTGAACCCCCAACGGTGGGCTACCTTGGACCCCAATTTGAACCCCGTAGGTGGTTTACTTACCTGCAAGAACTAACAATACTTACCTCCCCCAGGAACTGTGAAAATTGCACTGTGTCCACTTTTAAAATAGCTATATGTGTTTTATGTTAAAAGTATATATGCTATTTTGATTATTCAAAGTTCCTAAAGTACTTACCTACAATACCTTTCAAATGAGATATTACATGTAGAATTTGAACCTGTGGTTCTTAAAATAAACTAAGAAAAGATATTTTTCTATACAAAAACCTATTGGCCTGGAATTGTCTCTGAGCGCGTGTTCCTCATTTATTGCCTGTGTGTATGTACAACAAATGCTTAACACTACTTCTTTGATAAGTCTACTGCTCGACCACACTACCACAAAATAGAGCATTAGTATTATCTCTTTTTGCCACTATCTTAACTCTTAAGGGGAACCCTTGGACTCTGTGCATGTTATTTCTTACTTTGAAATAACACTTACAGAGCCAACTTCCTACATTAGTGGATCAGCGGTGGGGTACAGGACTTTGCATTTGCTGGACTACTCAGCCAATACCTGATCACACGACAAATTCCAAAAATTGTCATTAGAAATTGATTTTTGCAATTTGAATTATTTTTCAAAATGTTTAAAAGTCCTGCTAGGGCCTTGTGTTAGTCCCTGTTAGCATTTCTTTTAGAGTTTAAAAGTTTGTGAAAGTTTGAATTAGAACCTAGAACTAGTTTTAGATTCTTAAAAAGTATTCCAACTTTTAGAAGCATAATGTCTAGTGCAGAGATGAATGTGGAGGAACTCGACCTCACACCTTACCTCCATCTTAAGATGAGGGAGCTAAGGTCACTCTGCAAACTAAAGAAAATAACAATGGGCCCCAGACCTTCCAAACTACAGCTCCAGGAGCTTTTGGCAGAGTTTGAAAGAGCCAACCCCTCTGAGGATGGCAACACAGAGGATGAAGATAGTGACTTGGAAGGAAATTCCCACCAACCAGTCCTAACTAGGGAGAACAGGGCCACTCCAGCCCTGTCTCCAAATATAATAGTCAGAGATGCTGCTTCCCTCACAGGAGGGACCAACATCTCTGAAATCACTGAGGATAACTCCAGTGAAGAGGACATCCAGTTAGCCAGGATGGCCAAAAGATTGGCTTTGGAAAGACAGATCCTAGCCTTAGAAAGGGAAAGACAAGAGATGGGCCTAGGGCCCATCAATGGTGGCAGCAACATAACTAGGGTCAGAGATTCTCCTGACATGTTGAAAATCCCTAAAGGGATTGTAACTAAATATGAAGATGGTGATGACATCACCAAATGGTTCAGAGCTTTTGAGAGGGCTTGTGTAACCAGAAAAGTGACCAGATCTCACTGGGGTGCTCTCCTTTGGGAAATGTTCACTGGAAAGTGTAGGGATAGACTCCTCACACTCTCTGGAAAAGATGCAGAATCTTATGACCTCATGAAGGGTACCCTGATTGAGGGCATTGGATTCTCCACTGAGGAGTATAGGATTAGATTCAGGGGGGCTAAAAAATCCTCGAGCCAGACCTGGGTTGATTTTGTAGACTACTCAGTGAAAACACTGGATGGTTGGATTCAAGGCAGTGGTGTAAGTAATTATGATGGGCTGTACAATGTATTTGTGAAAGAACACCTATTAAGTAATTGTTTCAATGATAAACTGCATCAGCATCTGGTAGACCTAGGACCAATTTCTCCCCAAGAATTGGGTCAAGACTAGGGTGACCAAGACTTCCACAGGGGGTGACCAAAAGAAAGGGGTCACAAAGCCTCCCCAGGGGAAAGGTGTTGAGACATCCAAAAATAAAAATAGTAATACAGGCCCCCAAAAACCTGCACAGGAGGGTGGGCCCAGAGCCTCTTCACAAACAAATTTTGGGTACAAGGGTAAAAACTTTGATCCCAAAAAGGCCTGGTGTCGTAGCTGTAATCAGCCTGGACACCAAACTGGAGACCAGGCCTGTCCCAAGAAAAGTACCACTTCTAACTCCACTCCAGCTAACACTGGAATGGCTAGTCTCCAAGTGGGATCAACAGTGTGCCCAGAGCAAATCAGGTGTCACACTGAAGCTACATTAGTCTCTGAGGGTGGGGTGGATTTAGCCACACTGGCTGCCTGGCCTCCTAACATGCAAACATACAGGCAGCAGCTCTTAATTAATGGGACAAGTGTAGAAGGCCTGAGGGATACAGGTGCCAGTGTCACCATGGTGACAGAGAAACTGGTTTCCCCTGGTCAATACCTGGCTGGACAAACTTATCCAGTCACCAATGCTGACAATCAAACTAAAGTACATCCCATGGCTATGGTAACTTTAGAGTGGGGAGGGGTCAATGGCCTGAAACAGGTGGTGGTCTCCTCAAATATCCCAGTAGACTGTTTGCTTGGAAATGACCTGGAGTCCTCAGCATGGGCTAAGATGGAACTGAAAACCCATGCAGCCATGTTGGGTATCCCTGAACTGGTGTGTGTCAAGACAAGGGCACAGTGCAAGGCTCAGGGTGAAAAAGTAGAGCTGGAGTCTGGGAAAAAGAGCCCAGCCTACCAAGAGAAAAGGAAAGCCAGCTGGGAAACCAGCTGCAACACAACAACAGAAAGAGAACCTCTCTTCTCAGGAAGAAGTTCTGCCCTCTGAGGGAACTGAGTGTAAGGAAATGCCTCCTTGGCATGGTTACCCCCTGACTTTTTGCCTTTGCTGATGCTATGTTTTGTATTGAAAGTGTGCTGAGGCCTGCTAACCAGGCCCCAGCACCAGTGTTCTTTCCCTAACCTGTACTTTTTGATTCCACAATTGGCACACCCTGGCCTCCAGATAAGTCCCTTGTAACTGGTACCTCTGGTACCAAGGGCCCTGATGCCAGGGAAGGTCTCTAAGGGCTGCAGCATGTATTATGCCACCCTAGAGACCCCTCACTCAGCACAGACACACTGCTTACCAGCTTGTGTGTGCTAGTGAGAACAAACTGAGTAAGTCGACATGGCACTCCCCTCAGGGTGCCATGCCAGCCTCTCACTGCCTATGCAGTATAGGTAAGACACCCCTCTAGCAGGCCTTACAGCCCTAAGGCAGGGTGCACTATACCATAGGTGAGGGCACCAGTGCATGAGCACTGTGCCCCTACAGTGTCTAAGCAAAACCTTAGACATTGTAAGTGCAGGGTAGCCATAAGAGTATATGGTCTGGGAGTCTGTCAAACACGAACTCCACAGCACCATAATGGCTACACTGAAAACTGGGAAGTTTGGTATCAAACTTCTCAGCACAATAAATGCACACTGATGCCAGTGTACATTTTATTGTAAAATACACCCCAGAGGGCACCTTAGAGGTGCCCCCTGAAACTTAACCGACTATCTGTGTAGGCTGACTGGTTCCAGCAGCCTGCCACACTAGAGACATGTTGCTGGCCCCATGGGGAGAGTGCCTTTGTCACTCTGAGGCCAGTAACAAAGCCTGCACTGGGTGGAGATGCTAACACCTCCCCCAGGCAGGAGCTGTAACACCTGGCGGTGAGCCTCAAAGGCTCACCCCTTTGTCACAGCACCGCAGGACACTCTAGCTAGTGGAGTTGCCCGGCCCCCACTTTTGGCGGCAAGGCCGGAGAAAATAATGAGAATAACAAGGAGGAGTCACTGGCCAGTCAGGACAGCCCCTAAGGTGTCCTGAGCTGAGGTGACTCTAACTTTTAGAAATCCTCCATCTTGCAGATAGAGGATTCCCCCAATAGGATTAGGGATGTGACCCCCTCCCCTTGGGAGGAGGCACAAAGAGGGTGTACTCACCCTCAGGGCTAGTAGCCATTGGCTACTAACCCCCCAGACCTAAACACGCCCTTAAATTTAGTATTTAAGGGCTCTCCCTGAAACTAGAAAGGAGATTCCTGCAACTACAAGAAGAAGGACTGCCGAGCTGACAAACCCCTGCAGAGGAAGAACAGAAGACACCAACTGCCTTGGCCCCAGACTTACCGGCCTGTCTCCTGCCTTCCAAAGAAACCTGCTCCAGCGACGCTTTCCAAGGGACCAGCGACCTCTGAATCCTCTGAGGACTGCCCTGCTTCGAAAAAGACAAGAAACTCCCGAGGACAGCGGCACTGCTCCAAAAGAACTGCAACTTTGTTACAAGGAGCAGATTTAAAGACCACTGCAACTCCCCGCAAGAAGCGTGAGACTTGCAACACTGCACCCGGCGACCCCGACTCGACTGGTGGAGAACAACCAACTCAGGGAGGACCCTCCGGCGACTCTACGACTGTGAGTAACCAAAGTTGTCCCCCTTGAACCCCCACAGCGACGCCTGCAGAGGGAATCCCCAGGCTCCCCCTGACCGCGACTGTCTGAACTCCATTTCCCGACGGCTGGAAAAGACCCTGCACCCGCAGCCCCCAGCCCCTAAAGAAACGGAACTTCTGTGCAGGAGTGACCCCCAGGAGGCCCTCTCCCTTGCCCAGGTGGTGGCTACCCCGAGGAGCCCCCCCCCTTGCCTGCCTGCGACGCTGAAGAGATCCCTTGATCTCTCATTGACTTCCATTGAAACCTGAAGGAAACCCGACGCGTGTTTGCACACTGCACCCGGCCGCCCCCGCGCTGCTGAGGGTGTACCTTCTGTGCTACTTTGTGTCCCCCCCGGTGCCCTACAAAACCCCCCTGGTCTGCCCTCCGAAGACGCGGGTACTTACCTGCTGGCAGACTGGAACCGGGGCACCCCCTTCTCTCCATTATAGCCTATGTGTTTTGGGCACCTCTTTGACCTTTGCACCTGACCGGCCCTGAGCTGCTGGTGTGATAACTTTGGGGTTGCTGTGAACCCCCAACGGTGGGCTACCTTGGACCAAAAACTCAAACCTGTAAGTGACTTACTTACCTGTGAAAACTAACAATAACTTACCTCCCCCAGGAACTGTGAAAATTGCACTAAGTGTCCACTTTTAAAACAGCTTATTGTGTTTTATGCAAAAAGTATACATGCTAAAGTAATGATTCAAAGTTCCTAGAGTACTTACCTGCAATACCTTTCAAAAGAGCTATTACATGTAAAATTTGAACCTGTGGTTCTTAAAATAAACTAAGAAAATATATTTTTCTTTAACAAAACCTATTGGCTGGATTTGTCTCTTGATTGTGTGTACCTCATTTATTGTCTGTGTATGTACAACAAATGCTTAACACTACTCCTTGGATAAGCCTACTGCTCGACCACACTACCACAAAATAGAGCATTAGTATTATCTATTTTTACCACTATTTTACCTCTAAGGGGAACCCTTGGACTCTGTGCATGCTATTCCTTACTTTGAAATAGCACATACAGAGCCAACTTCCTACACTGAGCCTATGGAGTTGGAACCTTATCAGGTTGAGCTCTTAGGCCCAGGGGGACCCTCAAGGGAACAGTTGTGTAAGGGGCAAGAAACCTGTCCCTCTCTTGAAGGCCTTAGGCAGCAAGCTGCTGAAGAGTCCAATGGCAAGAAAACTGGAACACATAGGGTCTATTGGGAAGATGGACTCCTGTACACTGAGGCAAGAGATCCCAAACCTGGTGCCACTAGGAGAGTGGTAGTGCCTCAGGAGTTCAGAGAGTTTATTCTGACCTTAGCCCATGATATTCCCCTTGCTGGGCATTTGGGACAAACCAAGACGTGGGAGAGACTAGTCAACCACTTCTATTGGCCCAAAATGTCCCAGAAGGTCAAGGAGTTTTGTGTTTCCTGTGCCGCCTGTCAAGCCAGTGGTAAGACAGGTGGGTACCCAAAGGCCCCCCTCATTCCACTTCCAGTGGTGGGGGTCCCCTTTGAAAGAGTGGGGGTGGACATAGTGGGTCCACTTGAACCTCCCACAGCCTCAGGAAATATGTACATCCTAGTAGTAGTGGATCATGCTACTAGGTATCCTGAAGCTATTCCCCTTAGGTCGACTACTGCCCCTGCAGTAGCCAAGGCCCTCATTGGTATCTTTACCAGAGTGGGCTTCCCTAAGGAGGTGGTGTCTGACAGAGGTACCAACTTCATGTCAGCATACTTGAAACACATGTGGAATGAGTGTGGAGTGACTTATACATTCACTACACCTTATCATCCACAAACTAATGGCCTTGTTGAGAGATTCAACAAGACATTAAAGGGCATGATCATGGGGCTCTCAGAAAAACTCAAAAGGAGATGGGATGTCCTCCTGCCATGTCTGCTCTTCGCTTACAGAGAGGTGCCTCAGAAGGGAGTAGGGTTCTCACCCTTTGAACTTCTGTTTGGCCACCCTGTAAGGGGACCACTAGCTCTTGTGAAAGAAGGCTGGGAGAGACCTCTTCATGAGCCTAAACAAGACATATTGGACTATGTACTTGGCCTTCGTTCAAGGATGGCAGAGTACATGGAAAAGGCAAGTAAAAACCTTGAGGCCAGCCAACAGCTCCAGAAGTTTTGATATGACCAAAAGGCTGCAATGGTTGAATTTCAACCAGGGCAGAAAGTCTGGGTTTTGGAGCCTGTGGCTCCCAGGGCACTTCAGGACAGATGGAGTGGCCCTTACCCAGTGCTAGAGAAGAAGAGTCAGGTCACCTACCTGGTGGACCTAGGCACTAGCAGGAGCCCCAAGAGGGTGATCCATGTGAACCGCCTAAAGCTCTTCCATGACAGGGCTGATGTAAATCTGTTGATGGTAACAGATGAGGACCAGGAAGCTGAGAGTGAACCTCTCCCTGATCTCCTCTCATCAAACCCTAAAGATGGTTCAGTAGATGGAGTGATCTATTCAGACACCCTCTCTGACCAACAGCAATCTGATTGTAGGAAGGTCTTACAACAGTTTGCTGAGCTCTTTTCCCTAACCCCTGGTCAGACACAGCTGTGTACCCATGATGTGGACACAGGAGACAGCATGCCTGTCAAAAACAAAATATTGAGACAGTCTGACCAAGTTAAGGAAAGCATCAACGTGGAAGTCCACAAGATGCTGGAATTGGGAGTCATTGAGCACTCTGCACAGACCTGGGACTGCCCATGCCAATGCAGATGGTCTTTCCAGGTTCTTCCACTTGGAAAATGAAGACTTTCTTGGGAAAGGTTAGTCTCATCCTCTTTCGTTTGGGGGGGGGGGGGGGGGGGAGGAGGTGTAAGGAAATGCCTCCTTGGCATGGTTACCCCCTAACTTTTTGCCTTTGCTGATGCTATGTTTTGAATTGAAAGTGTGCTGAGGCCTGCTAACCAGGCCCCAGCACCAGTGTTATTTCCCTAACCTGTAATTTTGTTTTCACAATTGGCACACCCTGGCATCCAGGTAAGTCCCTTGTATCTGGTACCCCTGGTACCAAGGGCCCTGATGCCAGGGAAGGTCTCTAAGGGCTGCAGCATGTCTTATGCCACCCTGGAGACCCCTCACTCAGCACAGACACACTGCTTGCCAGCTTGTGTGTGCTGGTGAGAACAAAATGAGTAAGTCGACATGGCACTCCCCTCAGGGTGCCATGCCAGCCTCTCACTGCCTATGCCAGTATAGATAAGTCAACCCTCTAGCAGGCCTTACAGCCCTAAGGCAGGGTGCACTATACCATAGGTGAGGGCACCAGTGTTTGAGCACTGTGCCCCTACAGTGTCTAAGCAAAACCTTAGACATTGTAAGTGCAGGGTAGCCATAAGAGTATATGGTCTGGGAGTTTGTCAAACACGAACTCCACAGCACCATAATGGCTACACTGAAAACTGGGAAGTTTGGTATCAAACTTCTCAGCACAATAAATGCACACTGATGCCAGTGTACATTTTATTGTAAAATACACCCCAGAGGGCACCTTAGAGGTGCCCCCTGAAACCTTAACCGACTATCTGTGTAGGCTGACTGGTTCCAGCAGCCTGCCACAACTGAGACATTTTGCTGGCCCCATGGGGAGAGTGCCTTTGTCTCTCTGAGGCCAGTAACAAAGCCTGCACTGGGTAGAGATGCTAACACCTCCCCCAGGCAGGAGCTGTAACACCTGGCGGTGAGCCTCAAAGGCTCACCCCCTTTGTTCCAGCACAACAGGGCACTCCAGCTAGTGGAGTTGCCCGCCCCCTCCGGCCACGGCCCCACTTTTGGCGGCAAGGCCGGAGGAAATAATGAGAACAACAAGGAGGAGTCACTGGCCAGTCAGGACAGCCCCTAAGGTGTCCTGAGCTGAAGTGACTCTAACTTTTAGAAATCCTCCATCTTGCAGATGGAGGATTCCCCCAATAGGGATAGGATTGTGACCCCCTCCCCTTGGGAGGAGGCACAAAGAGGGTGTACCCACCCTCAGGGCTAGTAGCCATTGGCTACTAACCCCCCAGACCTAAACACGCCCTTAAATGTAGTATTTAAGGGCTTCCCTGAACCTAAAGATTTAGATTCCTGCAACTTACAAGAAGAAGAGGACTGCTGAGCTGCAGAACTGCTGAGCTGCAGAAGAAGAAAGAAGACACCAACTGCTTTGGCCCCAGTCCTACCGGCCTGTCTCCTGCCTTCCAAAGAAACCTGCTCCAGCGACGCTTTCCCAAGGACCAGCGACCTCTGAATCCTCAGAGGACTGCCCTGCTTCATGAAAGACCAGAAACTCCCGAGGACAGCGGCACTGCTCCAAAAGAACTGCAACTTTGTTACAGAGGAGCAGATTTAAAGACCCCTGCAAATCCCCGCAAGAAGCGTGAGACTTGCAACACTGCACCCGGCGACCCCGACTCGACTGGTGGAGAACCAACACCTCAGGGAGGACCCTCCGGCGACTCCGAGACCGTGAATAACCAAAGTTGTCCCCCCTGAGCCCCCACAGCGACGCCTGCAGAGGGAATCCCGAGGCTCCCCCCGACCGTGACTGCCTGACTCTAAAATCCCGACGGCTGGAAAAGACCCTGCACCCGCAGCCCCCAGCTCCTGAAGGAACGGAACTTCAGTGCAGGAGTGACCCCCAGGAGACCCTCTCCCTTGCCTAGGTGGTGGCTACCCCGAGGAGCCCCCCCCTTGCCTGCCTGCACCGCTGAAGAGGCCCCTTGGTCTCCCATTGAAACCTACAGAGAACCCGACGCTTGTTTGCACACTGCACCCGGCCGCCCCGCGCTGCTGAGGGTGTACTTTCTGTGTGGACTTGTGTCCCCCCCCCCGGTGCCCTACAAAACCCCCCTGGTCTGCCCTCCAAAGACGCGGGTACTTACCTGCTGGCAGACTGGAACCGGGGCACCCCCTTCTCTCCATTGAAGCCTATGTGTTTTGGGCACCTCTTTGACCTCTGCACCTGACCGGCCCTGAGCTGCTGGTGTGGTAACTTTGCTGTTGCTCTGAACCCCCAACGGTGGGCTACCTTGGACCCAAAACTGAAGCCTGTAGGTGATTTACTTACCTGCTAAAACTAACATTACTTTACCTCCCCCAGGAACTGTGAAAATTGCACTGTGTCCACTTTTAAAACAGCTATTTGTGTTTTATGTGAAAAGTATATACGCTACTGTAATTATTCAAAGTTCTTAAAGTACTTGCCTGCAGTACCTTTCAAATGAGATATTACATGTAGAACTTGAACCTGTGGTTCTTAAAATAAACTAAGAAAATATATTTTTCTATAACAAAAACCTATTGGCTTGGAATTGTCTCTGAGTGTGTGTTCCTCATTTATTGCCTGTGTGTATGTACAACAAATGCTTAACACTACTCCTTTGATAAGCCTACTGCTCGACCACACTACCACAAAATAGAGCATTAGTATTATCTCTTTTTGCCACTATCTTACCTCTAAGGGGAACCCTTGGACTCTGTGCATGCTATTCCTTACTTTGAAATAGCACATACAGAGCCAACTTCCTACACCTATCTTTGATGCAGCGGCCTGTCTGCATTTTATCCATTTTCTTATTTTATTTTTTTAATTCCTAATTTACTATTTGTTGCATCTATGGGTGCCTTATAGGTTGCCCTTGCTTGCCGAGGTGCAATGCGCACATCAGTCACTGTCTCATAGGACCTCCTGTGCAGGCTTTGGACGTGCTCATAAAGGGCATGTGAAGATTCAGCGACTGATGAGTAGTGCTCCTTATCCTCAGATGAGCCATATGCTCCACTGAGCTACTCCTCACAGACCTGTGGGATTCCCAGTCACAACAAAATATCTCAGTGAACCCTCATCCCCACCCTCTGCTGGGGGTTTTGGAGGCTTGCTCTCTAGTCACCCAGGGGTTTCACCAGCATATGGGCTGCCTGGGGCAGTCACTCTTCACACAACATTGTGGGTATGCATTTTCACCTGGAGATATTTCAGAAACCTTGGGTCAAAGTAATGGAATTTCTGTGGTGTTAAGCTGGGGACAGACGAAATTATGCATTGATGATCCCATCTCAAATTCATAAGTCTTGATGCCCAGTGTATGGATTTTGACAAGACTTTATGCTTTGGGCAGCTCCAGGAGTGCAGCAGTAGGCTGTAAAACTCTAGTTCTGCCCTGCTGTAAGGCACTTGGTAGTGTCCTGACCAGGGGTCATCGTACCGGAACTCCCCACGAACCCAAAAACGTACAGCTCTCTCTGATTCAACTTCCATAGCCTTTAGGCATTCGCAGGGTGTTTTTGTCTTGAGCAAGAGGGTTTCTGGTTTCTACTCCTAGGGTACTCGCAACCAAGTCTAGTCCACAGCAGCCTCTTCCTACAGGGCCCCTGCAAGTCCGTCTTCTACTAGCCCCGAGAGTAAGGCAGAGAGAGAGTGCCTCTAGCTTTGAACACAGAGCCCAACAAAAGTCCCAGAAGTAGAAGTCTAGAGTGGGTTCACCAACTCTAAACAAGAGTTCAGGTCATTCTCCTGTTGCTCATCTTCTCAAATGTTCTTTCCTGTGTAGGGTGTTTATAATTGACAATGGACAGTTGAGCTAGTGGGAGAAAACATACAAACATGCCTCGTCACCGCTCCTACCCTTAGCTGACACTCCCATAGAGCAGCCCCTTTGATTTCCAACCCCTGGTAGAGCATCCTAAGAATAATAAAGAAGGCATCTTGAAGGAAACCTGGAGAGATCCTTCTTTTTGAGCCAAGCTCAGCACACCCAATTCTGAGTTCACACCCTGCTTCAAAGAAACCAACTAGAGGCTTGCCTGCTGTCTTTCTGTTCCATGTGGAAACCTATTGCCAGTGCTTGTCGGGGAGATGCAACTAATTAGCTGTAAGGATATCTCAGCCATGTGCTTTTGCTGTACCAGGTGAAGGCTAACCTCCCGAGAACGGGGCTATTGTTCCATGGGGTAGCTTTCAACTTCCAGTTGGCCAGAAGAGTAATCAACTCACCTAACAGGTTAGTTCAGAACATGAATACCATTACTTCTGGCTCAGGAAAATAAGGCAAGTTTTAAAAGTGCATATAAATTAAAAATGTCACCGAATATTCATTGAATTACAATGCCTTAGAAGACCATAACCAATTTATTCTGGATCCTTTCTATCATAGTGCTGCCTGGGCATGGATATCCGGATAGGTTAGTGTAGGAAGTTGGCTCTGTATGCACTATTTCAAAGTAAGGAATAGTATGCACAGAGTCTAAGGGTTCCCCTTAGAGGTAAGATAGTGGCAAAAAGAGATAATACTAATGCTCTATTTTGTGGTAGTGTGGTCGAGCAGTAGGCTTATCTAAGGAGTAGTGTTAAGAATTTGTTGTACACACACAGGCAATAAATGAGGAACACACACTCAGAGACAATTCCAGGCCAATAGGTTTTTGTATAGAAAAATATATTTTCTTAGTTTATTTTAAGAACCACAGGTTCAAGATTTACATGTAATACTTCAAATGGAAGGTATTGCAGGTAGGTACTTTAGGAACTTTGAATTAGCAAAATAGCATATACAGTTTTCACATAAATCACATATAGCTATTTTAAAACTAGACACTTGGTGCAATTTTCAACAGTTCCTGGGGGAGTAAGAGTTTGTTAGTTTTTGCAGGTAAGTAAACCACCTACGGGGTTCAAGTTTGGGTCCAAGGTAGCCCACCGTTGGGGGTTCAGAGCAACCCCAAAGTTACCACACGAGCAGCTCAGGGCCGGTCAGGTGCAGAGGTCAAAGTGGTGCCCAAAACGCATAGGCTTCAATGGAGAAGGGGGTGCCCCGGTTCCAGTCTGCCATCAGGTAAGTACCCGCGTCTTCAGAGGGCAGACCAGGGGGGTTTTGTAGGGCACCAGGGGGAGGTGGGTGTGGGGGGGGGGGGGGGGGGACACAAACTAGCACAGAAAGTACACCCTCAGCAGCACGGGGCGGCCGGGTGCAGTGTGCAAACACGTGTCGGGTTTTCAATAGGTTTCAATGGGAGACCAAGGGGTCTCTTCAGCGATGCAGGCAAGGGGGGGGGCTCCTCGGGGTAGCCACCACCTGGGCAAGGGAGAGGGCCTCCTGGGGGTCACTCCTGCACTGGAGTTAGTATCCTTCAGGTCCTGGGGGCTGCGGGTGCAGAGTCTTTACCAGGCGTCGGGATCTGAGGAGCAGGCAATCGCGGTCGGGGGGAGCCTCGGGATTCCCTCTGCAGGCGTCGCTATGGGTGCTCAGGGGGGGGCAACTCTGGCTACTCACGGTCTCTCAGTCGCCGGGGAGTCCTCCTTGAATTGTTTGTTCTCCACAAGTCGAGCCGGGGGTGTCGGGTGCAGAGTAGCAAGTCTCACGCTTCCGGCGGGAAACGCAAGTTGTTTTAAAGTTGCTCCTTTGTAACAAAGTTGCAGTCTTGGGTGAACAGAGCTGCTGTCCTTGGGAGTTCTTGGTCCTTCTAGAGCAGGCAGTCCTCTGAGGATGCAGAGGTCGCTGGTCCCTGGGGAAAGCGTCGCTGGAGCAGTGTCTTTGGAAGTGGGGACACAGGCCGGTAGAGCTGGGGCCAAAGCAGTTGGTGTCTCCGTCTTCTCTGCAGGGTTTTTCAGCTTGGCAGTCCTCTTCTTCTTAGGTTGCAGGAATCTGAATTCCTAGGTTCTGGGGAGCCCTTAAATACTAAATTTAAGGGCGTGTTTAGGTCTGGGGGGTTAGTAGCCAATGGCTACTAGCCCTGAGGGTTGGTACACCCTCTTTGTGCCTCCTCCCAAGGGGAGGGGGTCACATTCCTATCCCTATTGGGGGAATCCTCCATCTGCAAGATGGAGGATTTCTAAAAGTCAGAGTCACCTCAGCTCAGGACACCTTAGGGGCTGTCCTGACTGGCCAGTGACTCCTCCTTGTTATTCTCATTATCTCCTCCAGCCTTGCCGCCAAAAGTGGGGCTGTGGCCGGAGGGGGCGGGCAACTCCACTAGCTGGAGTGCCCTGTGGTGCTGTAACAAAGGGGGTGAGCCTTTGAGGCTCACCGACAGGTGTTGCAGTTCCTGCAGGGGGAGGTGTGAAGCACTCCACCCAGTACAGGCTTTGTTACTAGCCTCAGAGGGACAAAGGCACTCTCCCCAAGTGGCCTGCAACATGTCTGGTGTGTGGCAGGCTGCTTGAACTAGTCAGCCTACACAGATAGTCGGTTTAGGTTTCAGGGGGCACCTCTAAGGTGCCCTCTGGGGTATATGTTACAATAAAATGTACACTGGCACCCGTGTGCATTTATTGTGCTGAGAAGTTTGATACCAAACTTCCCAGTTTTCAGTGTAGCCATTATGGTGCTGTGGAGTTCGTGTTTGACAGACTCCCAGACCATAAACTCTTATGGCTACCCTGCACTTACAATGTCTAAGGTTTTGCTTAGACAATGTAGAGGCACAGTGCTCATGCACTGGTGCCCTCACCTATGGTATAGTGCACCCTGCCTTAGGGCTGTAAGGCCTGCTAGAGGGGTGACTGATCTATACTGCATAGGCAGTGTGAGGTTGGCATGGCACCCTGAGGGGAGTGCTATGTTGACTTACTTGTTTTGTCCTCACCAGCATACACGAGCTGGCAAGCAGTGTGTCTGTGCTGAGTGAGGGGTCCCTAGGGTGGCATAAGATATGCTGCAGCCCTTGGAGACCTTCCCTGTCATCAGGGCCCTTGGTACCAGGGGTACCAGTTATAAGGGACTTACTTGGATGCCAGGGTGTGCCAATTGTGAAAACAAAAGTACAGGTTAGGGAAAGAACACTGGTGCTTGGGCCTGGTTAGCAGGCCTCAGCACACTTTCAAATCAAAACTTAGCATCAGCAAAGGCAAAAAGTCAGGGGGTAACCATGCCAAGGAGGCATTTCCTTACAGTTAGGTAAGTATTTTTTTTTTTTTTCAGTCACTGTACATTTGCTAACTCGTGGAAACACTTCTGTGCAGACGGCTCAGAATCCTTTACTGTAGCTGCCAACCAAACTTGACCTTATTTGAAATGGTGAGCTCTCTGACAGTTGTGTGTCAAATTAATTTTTAAAGATGCTTATAGTGGGTGAAGCTCCATTAGGAGGTCGAGGTGCAAAGACCTGAGGTTCATAAGCAAAAAAGCAAACTGGGGATTTTTACATCAGAATCTGCTTCCCTACAGAGGCCCTCTATCTGGTATCCAACACATCAACAGTTTTCAGGCCATGGAATGTAGTCAGGTTTCTGATCAAATCTTCATCATGACTTTGTTTTACAACATAGATGTTGATGCACTCATGCAGGCGAGAAATATGTCTTCATAAAGCTTTTCAAAACCGTTATTTAGATTTAAAAACTAACTTCTGCTAGAGGTTTTAGGTACCTAGCTAATCTGTTGCAATTGTGCCAGAAGATCTAGCTTCTCACAGATCCTTCCCTAGTCAATTCATTAGTTCTTTTTTTCCCCAGTGGCCAAGCCAAGAGGTGGAGGGGTCCCCATTAAAATGCTCCAGGAAATGGTATTCCCTCCTGTTTTGAGGGTGGCCCCTTTGGTGGCAGCCTGCATGTTTTGCTGAGGTTTCCATACAACATATAGGACCTCTCTATGACCCACAGTAGTGTAGTGCCCTCAGAGACTCAAATTTGGTGTTATCTAAAGCCTTCATTCATAACCTGTCAAGAGACTACAGTCTATCCTCAATCACAAACGGAAGAACTTGTACTCGTTTTAGAGGGGGGTGAAAATGTAATTCCCTGCCACCCAAGGTTCATCTTCTGGTTTAATAATCCTTGCTGTCCCTTCACTTCCCTACTTGGTACACTGTTGGTACCTTGCACTCTCACTTGCGAGCTTCCCAGTCTCATCTGGCTCTTCAGATGGCTGCAGCAATCTTGGATGAATAGGGTTCGAACTTTGGACTGATTCCTGGACTCTTGTGTCTTGGTGTGCACCATAGTGGGTCTGTAGAGTAGAGGGTAGGAGCACTTTTAAATGCAAGGCGGGCCTAAAAAAATGTCTGAGGACAGGGACTAGGAGAAGATCAGTGGTAACATGCATGAACCTCAGGGTAAACAGCTTAATTTCTCAGTGTTCCCTGTGAGTCTCCATTCCCTTCACCTCCCATCTCATTTCTGATCTTAGTTTTCCAAGTTTTGGGGTCACTATGTATTTCAACTAAGCCCTTGAGTATCACCTCAGACGCTGATTAGCTCCTGGTCTCGCTTGGACTCTTTTGTGAAGTGTTTGTTAACTGATGTATTTGTGATCACTGCCCAACTTTAAATTAAACATTTAGGAAGTTGCTGATTTAGTCTTGTCCCGCTCATCACTATTTATTCCAAACTGTTTAATTACCACCTACTACAGATTTTCCTCACGCTCTGTTTTCGTGCATTTTGTATAGCATTTCTATTTCCGATGTTCTAGATATTAGATACATAAAAAGAAAAATAATAAAGACTTCCATGTTCTTCAGCTATTTTATCTTTGCGTTTTTCAGCAGTAGCTTCATCAAGGAACCACAACGCTGAACATAACACCAAAATCATAGGCAATGCAGTTGATTCTCCAATCCCTCCAGGTTCCACTTCACATGGTGCTATTGAGAACTATTACAGTCAACAGTATGGCGATTATACACAGGTATGCATTTACGTAATTGATAGATATTCTACTAATGCAGCAGTTTAAGTCAAATAAATATTTTCAGACATGTAAAAGTATGCTTTGTATGTACTCTGTTCTATTGGGGAAATGGACTTGAGTGAGTCACAGATTCCTGGCCCTCCGGTAACCCTTGATGACTTTGATAACACACTGCCAGTGTTTACATGTTTTATTTATTCTATTTTTATCAATGCTCCTCATTACTGAAATGACTCTTCCCCACTCTGTATAATACAAAACATGTAAAAAAAATGAAAGTATGTGTCAGGCTTTTTGAAAAACGTTCTGCTTTTTTTTTCTGTGTACGGTTTATCAATCCACTCTTCTTAATAAACAGAGCTCCTAAGAACTGTTTGCAGTTGAGTTTGACTGAGCAAATGGGTTTGGTGTTCAGACCAATTTGAGGGGTGTGAGAGTAAACTGAACAAGCCATAAAGTAATCTTTAAACAGCTTTCTGCAGCAAGCAACTAGCAGGGCAGTATCCCTTTGGCCTGGAATTCTCCTTTGGAAATGAACACAACTCCTCTTTGATTGTTTCCTTCATTTCTAATGAGTAGTGGGTTCTCTTCTAGGCTTGTGCTGGGAGAAGTGGTCTCTGGACTTCACCTTGTCATATACAGTGTTTTTGAGGTGCAAATATCTTAACTTGATGATATAAGTAATTAGCTCAGATTCATCTTTTTTCCGTTATCCGCAGCACAATTTGATGGGAGAGGTCTGCATTGTTTTAGTTTTTTTTATTTTTTTTAAACCATAGGCTGTGGTAATTCCTTTACACTGGCCCGTTTCAAGTTGCTCTAAACGGGGTGCGGTGAGTGGAATAAATCATTTCCCTGGTTCAGGGTACTAATTTGCTTACTGCATGCTGTGATAAGAAGCTATATATGAGCCGGGGACCACAGAGGGATCTGTACCTGTGTCCCAGTGAGGGTAATTTAGGATGATGAGGGTGGACACTGCCGGCACAAGGGCTGCCGGGGGAGTGTTTCATGCTCCACTGCGCTGTAGAATGGGATCAGGTAGGAACCACTCTGTAAAATTGGGCCTAGTATTCTTGCACCTTGTAGTTTTATGTGCGGAAACATTAAGACCACATGGAATAGGCCCGAACAGAAAGGAAACTGCTGCAGCCAAATCACAATGGGGGTCATGGTGGGAAAAGTGAATATGGTCATGGGGCTGCTTGGTTCATATTTTAAGATGAGGACATTTTATTGCAGGAAGGAGCACAGCAGTGGTATTCACAGTTTCCATCTACGTATGATGGCTCCCAAGAACAGCAGTATGAGCATCAAAATGCGAACAAAGAGGTAGGCAATGATGTGGTCTTTTCTTCATTTGTAGTTTGCTTTTACTTGTGTCTGTTTTCAGGTTATTTGCTCATAATGTAACCAGAGAAGTGCCTGAGACCACATGCTATTTCATCTAGTGGCCCTTCGGACTTTCTCCTTCTAAATGAATTCTTCACTTTTAGCATTTGAAGGTATCTCATAATGTTTCCCCTTGCAGATGATTGGTAGTGTTGCATTGTGAACTGCAATTGTAAAGCTCATTCATTTCTTTTAAGGTGCTTGTTTGTATTATATTGAAAATGTCTCAATTTGTCTGTAGAGTACATGGTTAAGGTTCATGACACTCAGCTTAAATGTCACATTGCTAAAACCACAGTCTGTTTTGCTGCTGCATCACTAGACCATTTCCAGTAATCCTTTCTTCTATTTTATTGAAAAAATGAACAACAAAACTTTTGATTAGACTTTGTCATCTATAACAGTGTCACTTAAACCCCTAGTCTATCAGGCCCTCTTCATCTTTCCCATAACCTTACAGTAGGATTTGGCTGTGATCTCGGTGGCAGTCTTGTTAATTGCTCTCTAAACACCACCAAAGAATAGTTAATAAACAGCATGTAAACGTGCAAATCACAGAGTAGTCAACTGCCCTTTGTTTTCCAGTCTAAACAATACTTGCTACAGAAGTGAGAATATCTGTACTCTCTGCGCAGACCTCCGCATAGAATGTGCCACAATAAACCCTAATTCGTATTTTGGACACAGAAGAGGAGAAGAGCAATGATATTGAGACCTCCATTGTAGCATGGGGCCTATCATCATGACATACATTAGGTTGCAGCAGTGGTGAAGGGGGAACGAAGTTTCCAAGGCAATTGCCACCAGTTCTGTTAATCTAGAGATAGCTTCCAGAGCCTCGTGATGGAGCTCCTTGTTGATTGACTTTCTCATGTCCCTTCAGTAAATGATGAGTGACTTTTGTAAAAGATATCCCAGTTGCTTTCTTCAACGCCTCCCTCTTTGTGATAGTTCTATCCTAACCTGTTTGGAAGGAGTTGACTGTGCACGAGTATGCTGAGATGGTAGTGGATGGTAATTGAACAAGAAGAGGCAGAGAAAGCACCAAAGGAGGAACAACAAACCAAATAGCCACCATCAGCTGACTTTCACTGATCACATTCCCTATTTCCAAAGCTTGTTGGAAGGAACCTGGAAATATTTTGATTTACATTTACTCTTTATTATCATATAATTTCAGTGAACAGGATTGTAATGCTGTGAAAGCCATCCCTTATACAGGTCATATCAGGGAAGAGGAACAACACTTGATGAGAAATATATCCATGATTCAAGCTCTGGTCTCTACACTGGAAAGGTACAAGACCCTAGATACTGCTCCATCTTTACTTCCTGCTTATTAAAAAAAACAGATTTAGTTAGTTCTGCAGCTTCTGCAAGAAAATAGAGTATCTACATTGCCTTGTGCTGCTTCCAGGATCACGAAGGAAGGCAAATTGATACAGTTGGCAAGACAGTGAGCTTGATGGAAGCAGCTGCAATTATGGCTACCCATGGTCAGAGGAACCCTGTGCCTGCTGCTGACCATTGGATGGCATGGATACTCCACTCACAAAAGCTAGGAGATATCCTTCTGCCCACAACCACCAACTCATTACAGAAGAGATATTCTTGCTAAGTCCTAACCATCAGCAAAAATGACCTGCTGTCTCACCAGGACTGCACAGTGCCACTTTACAGCACCAAGTAGGTAGGAAAATTCCAGGGTATTTGGTGTTGAAGGTAAAGTAACTCGATATGCACTAGAATTAATTGAAAGACCTTTTTGGGTGCCACCAGCCCCAGAGAAAACCCCAAGAAACTTCAGCAGGAAATCCTCACCATGCTTTTAGTACGATTGATGATGCGGGAACACAGATCAACAAGAGAATCAGTGCTGGAGACCTATCCTAGATTTCATGCATCTCAAAAGGGTCATTCCGATTGGGGACTCAACAGAATGCAATCCAACTACTAAAGAAAGGAGAATTTATCCCCTCTGTGGACCCTCCCCTTGTCAGACAGACTGCTGCAAATTTTGACCAACATCTAGTCAGTGAGAATAATATATGCATTTACAGATCACAGGACGATATAATGCAAGTCACTCCTGAGAGACTTTTTGAGTTTTGAATGAAAACAAGCCTATAATAATGACACTAAGTGCAAAACCTCATGTTTGATGACATGTGTGGCTGTAAATATACATGCTCTGCATACGTCTACGTCTACCATATAGTGTTGGTGTGGGAGTGTTGCAAGTTGTTTTTCTTCAAGAAGCATTTTAGAGTTGAGGGATTGAGTGGCTCCTCCTTCTTATGTGATATTTCGCTTTGGCATCAAGTCCTTTGTTCTCTCTCCACTCCTGGGTTTCAGCGTGTATTTCTTCTCTTCGTCTTTGATTTGCTCTGGTCAGAGACTTTCTTTCCATCTGTCCTTTTTTCAACAATATTGTTATTTTGGTCACGTTTTCCCTCATGCATTCATGCGTCCAGAACTGTCCGACCTCCCTTTGGGGGGTCGGACTCACCCAGCCTTGGGCCTACTTCCACATGGCACCAAAGAAAAGGCTGAACTGATTAAACAGACACTGTTCTGTTTCTGCCCTCAGTGCCACTCCAAGTTACCGAACAACAGGTGTGTAATTTGTGCCTCCCACCGGATCACGAGGAGGCTACCTGTGATGCGCGGCGTTCATTCAGATCGAAGGAGACCCTTCGGGATCGAAGAGTGCACGGTTTGGAGATGGTGCATAAATCCCAAGAAGACACCCTGAACATCTTTGTGAAAGAGCACGCACAGGCGGAGCCCTTCTCCATTCAAGATTTGGACTCTGATGTTCAGTCCGAAATGGAGAGTCACGAGGTAATGGTGCAGCGGGTGGATACTGTGGCCTTTCCTGCCCCCACTAAGACTCATAAAAAAGCCCTAATAGAGTTCACCGGACCACCACTGCCGCCAGGCCATAGTCTGTTTCAAAAGGACATTTTGCCTGCCCCGCCCGTTGGCTTGGCACCGAAAAGAATGAAGACTGCTGCTGCGTCTTTGGCATCAACCTCCTCTATTTTGGTCCGAATCTTAACCACCAAACATTTGCCACCGATTGTATTGTCTCTGAGCCGAAGCAGCTGGGAATCAGTTTTTGCATTGAAAAAGGTCCACCGGCCGAAATCATTGGTACTGAGAATTCAAGACACTACTCCTTCAGAGCAATTGAATTCTAGTCAGTCCTCCACTACACCATATACTATTGAGCAGATACTAGAAACCATGGATGCCAAACAGCACCGGTTTGTTTATTCAAGAAGGGACAGGAGGTATTGTGACTTCCCCCTCTGGTACTTTTAAGAGAAAGCTAACTTTCCAGGAGGCCTTGGACACTTCACTACCTCCGAAAAAACCTTAAAGGACAAGGCCACCACTTCTTCAACCAAGCATTTACTTCCTCTTCCTCCTGATCCACCATATTGACCAGCCCCGCTTTCCCTCCACCTCCTTCTCATCCTCATCCTCATTCTCCTGACTCCTACTGCAGGCGACCTCACCTGTCAGGGTTCACCTTTGATTGTAGGGGGCTACTTAAGGGACACGCATCAAGACCCAGACCCTTGGGATTCTTATGATCCAGATCCTATCATTAACATGGATCCAGATTTATATCCTACATGACCCGCTCCTCCAGAGGATACTACTAGCTATCAACAGGTCATTTATAGGGCAGCCACTTATCACAATGTGCAGCTCCATAAAGACCTAATAGAGCAAGACTTTGTTTGATGCCCTCACCCCCACCCACAGAGAAGTTTAGTTCCTCCCTATGCTCCCAGGGATGCTTTGTCATGCAGACAACATCGTTAAAGAGCCTGTCCACTCTAAGATTATAACACCCCAGGTGGACAAGAAATACAAATCTGCGCCTTCCGACCAACTATTCATTAGGTCTCTGGTCCCACCAGATTTGATAGTGGCTACCACCACCAGAAAGAGGGCTAACAGCCAGCCTACTGGAGACTCTTCTGCACCAGAAAAGGAGAGCAAGAAGCTTGATGCGGCAGGCAAGAGAGTGGCTTGCACAATCAGCAAACAATTGGCGTATTGCAAGTTCAAGGGCCTTGCTTTCTAGGTACGATTGTGCTCACAGGGATAAGAAGGAGCTCGTCCATTATCTCCAAGATGAGCACCGAAAACGTGGCCAGCAGATTGATTTGGGGGGGGGGGGGCAAACAATCGCAATCAGATGTGCACTAGATGCCGCTGATACAGTTGCACGTGGGATAAACACCAGCATCTTTTTTGAGGAGGCATGCTAGGCTTAGATGCTCAGGCTTCAAGCCAGAAGTTCAACAAGCTGTGCTTAATGTGCCCTTTGACAAGGAGCATCTCTTTCAACTTCAAGTTGATTCCACACTTGAGAAGTTAAAGAAAGTTAGGGACACCACAAAGTC
The DNA here is from genome assembly GCF_031143425.1 of Pleurodeles waltl. Classification (NCBI taxonomy): domain Eukaryota; kingdom Metazoa; phylum Chordata; class Amphibia; order Caudata; family Salamandridae; genus Pleurodeles; species Pleurodeles waltl. The sequence continues at coordinate 818,856,547 of NC_090443.1, read as the reverse complement.
CCAAACACAGAGTTTTTTTTTGTCGCCCAGCATAGAGAGGCGATTATAGAACATCAACACCCTCAGATCCAAACACCTCCCAAACTAAGCAAGCCTTAACGTCTTACTCTGAAGGTTCTTTCAGAGGGACATATTGAGGTAACAATTTCAGAGCACTACCACCTGTGGCTCGAGACAGCCATTCCACCCCACTGGCACAGTACAGCCAGAAAGACTTCAGCACTGGTCTTGGGTACCCCACTGCTTGCCAGCCATGGTCGGACCAGAACAATGACCAGCCTTCGGGTTTTACATCGAAAAACAAGGCCGACCAAGCAGCTTGCCATACCTGTTTCGGGATCAAGCCGAAAGTCAGAGACTTCCACCTCGGAGCCGAAATAAGTATCAACGCTTTTGGAACAGACATTTTCGGCCCGACTCAAACATTCGGTTTCTAAACTTTCACCCCCTCACGAAAACACTGACTATATATATCTCCCCAAACCCCACACCACACCTGTAGGGGGACATCTTCAGTATTATAACATACAATGGACAGACATTACATCGGACCTATGGATCCTCTCCATCATCCAACATGGTTATTGCCTGGAGCTTACTTCCACACCTCCAAACATTGCCCTTCACACACCCAGGTTAGCTCACTAACATTTCACCCTCTTAAAAGAAGTGCAGTTTCTACTCCTCAAAGGAACCATAGAGCCTGTCCCATTACAGTATCAGGAGTATACTCCCTATACTTCCTAATCCCCAAAAAGGATGGATCACTAAGACCCATACTGGATTTCAGACCCCTAACCCACTGCATTCTTTCAGAACACTCTCATATGGTTACTCTTCAGGATGTTATTCCACTGCTTCAACAAGGAAATTGTGATGGCTGTAGATCTGAAGGACACCTCCTTCCACATCCCCATTCACCCTGCGTACTGCAAATACCTAAGATTTGTGGTCGCAGGAAAACATTATCAATTCAAAGTTCTCCCTTTTGGAGTCACAACCACTCCCAGGGTATTTACCAAGTGCCTAGCCGAGTGGGTCTCAACCTTTTGACTTCTGTGAATACCCACTTTATCATGACTGGGGGAGGGGGACCCTCTCTGAATCATTACTGGAAGCCGAGGACACCAGCCGAAACATTGTTGGTGATTTGAAAGGCAAAACAATAAACAAAAAAACAGAAACAAGCATTCATCAAACAAATAGACAAATGAGAACACATTCAATGGCATGTGTAACTGCAGATACACATGCTTTGCATATGTCCGCAATCTAGTGTTGGGCTCGGAGTGTTAGAAGTTGTTTTTATTCGAAAAAGGTTTTCGAGTCACAAGATCGAGTGACTCCTCCTCTCTGCAATAGTGCGCATAGGCATCGAGTCCCATGTCACATTGTTTTCATTCCGCTGTCAGGTTCGGACGTGTTTCCTCTTACTCCGGTAGATCTTGGTTTGGTACTATCTGAACTTCTCTCTTCTTTTCTGTAAACATTGGTATAGTTCTCAATCGTGTTTTCTAAACTTAAATTCAATCTCATTGAAATCGTCGGTGTCGATTAAACACCATTTTCGGGCAACCTTGTTGTAGGAAGTTGGCTCTGTATATACTATTTCAAAGTAAGAAATTAGTGTGCACAGAGTCCAAGGGTTCCCCTTAGAGGTAAGATAGTGGCAAAATTAGATAATTCTAATGCTCTGTTTTGTGGCAGTGTGGTCGAGCAGTAGGCTTATCAGAGGGTGGTGTTAAGCATTTGTTGTACACACACAGGCAATAAATGAGGAACACATACTCAAAGACTTACTCCAGGCCAATAGGTTTTTATATTGAAAAATATTTTTTCTTAGTTTATTTTAAGCACCACAGGTTCAAGATTTGCAGTAAACACTTTAAATGCAAGGTATTTCACTTAGATACTTTAGGAACTTTGAATAAAAGCAATATCATATACAGTCTTTGTAAAAATGGCAATAAGCTATTTTCAAAGTGGACACTTTGTGCAACAATCAACAGTTCCTGGGGGAGGTAAGTAAAGGTTAGATTAGAAGGTAAGTAAAACACTTACAAGTCTCAGTGCGGGGCATAGGCAGCCCACCGTTGGGGGTTCAAGGCAACCCCAAAGTTACCACACCAGCAGCTCAGGGCCGGTCAGGTGCAGAGGTCAAAGAGGTCCCCAAAACACATAGGCGCCTATGGAGAACAGGGGTGCTCCGGTTCCAGTCTGCCAGCAGGTGAGTACCTGCGTCATCGGGGGGCAGACCAGGGGGGTTTTATAGAGCACTGGGGGGAGGGGGGGTGGACACTAGCACACAAAACACACTCTCAGCAGCACAGGGGTGGCCGGGTGCAGTGTGCAAAGTAGGTGTCGGCTTTGCTGTAGAAATCAATGGAGGTAGCCGGGGGGGGGGGGGAGGGGGCAGTAGGTGGTTCCTCTCGGTCCTGGGGGCTGCGGGTGCAGTGCTTGGGCCAGGCATCGGGTTCTTTTCTTACCAGGCAATCGCGGTCAGGAGGAGCCTCTGGATCCTCTCTGCAGGCGTCGCTGTGGGAGTGCGGGGGGTCGACTCAGGGTGTCCATGTCGTTTGAGTCACCTGGGAGTCCTCTCTGCAGTGTTGGTTGTCCTGAACTCGAGCCAGGGGCGTCGGCTGCAGTGTGAGAAGACGCACGCTTCTGGCGGGAAGTGAGAGTCTCTTTAAAGTTGGATCTTTATTGCAATTTTGTTGCTGTTTCTGGACAGAGCGGCTGTCCACTGGAGGTTCATGGTCCTTTAAGTGCAGGTCAGTCCTCAGAGGTTGCTGGTCCCGCAGGATGTGGCGCCCTGCAGGTTCCTTTAATCTGGAGACAGGCCAGTAAGGCTGGGGCCAAGTCAGTTGTCTCTGCGGTGCTTTCAGGTCAGTAGTCCTCCTTGTTGTTGTAGATTGTGGGAATCTGATAGGGGTGTCAGTGCAGGGGCCCCCAGGCATAGCCCCGTCGCGCATTTCACTGCCCGAATGTCGGGCAGTGAAGTGCACGACGGGTGCCGCTGCACATCAGCATTGCTGCCGGCTCTATTACGAGCCGGCTGCAATGTTGATGTGACATTTCCGCTGGGCCACCGGAAATGTCATAATAGGGAGACAGAAATACCACCGGCAATGGCGGTATTCTGTCTCCCGCGGCCTCGGCGGTCTTTTGAAAAGACCGCCGAGGTCGTAATGACCCCCAATATGTCCAAACAACACTTAGACCTATTACAAATAGAGGTTCAAGCACTATTACAAAAAAAGCAATCGAGTTAGTACCCAACCATCAGAAAGGAACAGGCGTCTACTCACTATATGTAGGAAGTTGGCTCTGTATGTGCTATTTCAAAGTAAGGAATAGCATGCACAGAGTCCAAGGGTTCCCCTTAGAGGTAAAATAGTGGTAAAAAATAGATAATACTAATGCTCTATTTTGTGGTAGTGTGGTCGAGCAGTAGGCTTATCCAAGGAGTAGTGTTAAGCATTTGTTGTACATACACATAGACAATAAATGAGGTACACACACTCAGAGACAAATCCAGCCAATAGGTTTTTATATAGAAAAATATCTTTTCTTAGTTTATTTTAAGAACCACAGGTTCAAATTCTACATGTAATATCTCATTCGAAAGGTATTGCAGGTAAGTACTTTAGGAACTTCAAATCATCAAAATTGCATGTATACTTTTCAAGTTATTCACAAATAGCTGTTTTAAAAGTGGACACTTAGTGCAATTTTCACAGTTCCTAGGGGAGGTAAGTATTTGTTAGGTTAACCAGGTAAGTAAGGCACTTACAGGGCTTAGTTCTTGGTCCAAGGTAGCCCACCGTTGGGGGTTCAGAGCAACCCCAAAGTCACCACACCAGCAGCTCAGGGCCGGTCAGGTGCAGAGTTCAAAGTGGTGCCCAAAACACATAGGCTAGAATGGAGAGAAGGGGGTGCCCCGGTTCCGGTCTGCTTGCAGGTAAGTACCCGCGTCTTCGGAGGGCAGACCAGGGGGGTTTTGTAGGGCACCGGGGGGGACACAAGCCCACACAGAAATTTCACCCTCAGCAGCGTGGGGGCGGCCGGGTGCAGTGTAGAAACAAGCGTCGGGTTTGTAATGGAAGTCAATGGGAGATCTAGGGATCTCTTCAGCGCTGCAGGCAGGCAAGGGGGGGGTTCCTCGGGGAAACCTCCACTTGGTCAAGGGAGAGGGACTCCTGGGGGTCACTCCTCCAGTGAAAGTCCGGTCCTTCCGGTCCTGGGGGCTGCGGGTGCAGGGTCTCTCCCAGGTGTCGGGACTTAGGATTCAAAGAGTCGCGGTCAGGGGAAGCCTCGGGATTCCCTCTGCAGGCGGCGCTGTGGGGGCTCAGGGGGGACAGGTTTTTGTACTCACAGTCTTAGAGTAGTCCTGGGGTCCCTCCTGAGGTGTTGGATCTCCACCAGCCGAGTCGGGGTCGCCGGGTGCAGTGTTGCAAGTCTCACGCTTCTTGCGGGGAGCTTGCAGGGTTCTTTAAAGCTGCTGGAAACAAAGTTGCAGCTTTTCTTGGAGCAGGTCCGCTGTCCTCGGGAGTTTCTTGTCTTTTCGAAGCAGGGGCAGTCCTCAGAGGATGTCTCGGTCGCTGGTCCCTTTGGAAGGCGTCGCTGGAGCAGGATCTTTGGAAGGCAGGAGACAGGCCGGTGAGTTTCTGGAGCCAAGGCAGTTGTCGTCTTCTGGTCTTCCTCTGCAGGGGTTTTTCAGCTAGGCAGTCCTTCTTGTAGTTGCAGGAATCTAATTTTCTAGGGTTCAGGGTAGCCCTTAAATACTAAATTTAAGGGCGTGTTTAGGTCTGGGGGGTTAGTAGCCAATGGCTACTAGCCCTGAGAGTGGGTACACCCTCTTTGTGCCTCCTCCCAAGGGGAGGGGGTCACAATCCTAACCCTATTGGGGGAATCCTCCATCTGCAAGATGGAGGATTTCTAAAAGTTAGAGTCACTTCAGCTCAGGACACCTTAGGGGCTGTCCTGACTGGCCAGTGACTCCTCCTTGTTGCTTTCTTTGTTCCCTCCAGCCTTGCCGCCAAAAGTGGGGGCCGTGGCCGGAGGGGGCGGGCAACTCCACTAAGCTGGAGTGCCCTGCTGGGCTGTGACAAAGGGGGGAGCCTTTGAGGCTCACCGCCAGGTGTCACAGTTCCTGCCTGGGGGAGGTGTTAGCATCTCCACCCAGTGCAGGCTTTGTTACTGGCCTCAGAGTGACAAAGGCACTCTCCCCATGGGGCCAGCAACATGTCTCTGGTGTGGCAGGCTGCTGGAACTAGTCAGCCTACACAGACAGTCGGTTAAGTTTCAGGGGGCACCTCTAAGGTGCCCTCTGGGGTGTATTTTACAATAAAATGTACACTGGCATCAGTGTGCATTCATTGTGCTGAGAAGTTTGATACCAAACTTCCCAGTTTTCAGTGTAGCCATTATGGTGCTGTGGAGTTCGTGTTTGACAGACTCCCAGACCATATACTCTTATGGCTACCCTGCACTTACAATGTCTAAGGTTTTGTTTAGACACTGTAGGGGTACCATGCTCATGCACTGGTACCCTCACCTATGGTATAGTGCACCCTGCCTTAGGGATGTAAGGCCTGCTAGAGGGGTGTCTTACCTATACTGCATAGGCAGTGAGAGGCTGGCATGGCACCCTGAGGGGAGTGCCATGTCGACTTACTCGTTTTGTCCTCACTAGCACACACAAGCTGGCAAGCAGTGTGTCTGTGCTGAGTGAGAGGTCTCCAGGGTGGCATAAGACATGCTGCAGCCCTTAGAGACCTTCCTTGGCATCAGGGCCCTTGGTACTAGAAGTACCAGTTATAAGGGACTTATCTGGATGCCAGGGTCTGCCAATTGTGGATACAAAAGTACAGGTTAGGGAAAGAACACTGGTGCTGGGGCCTGGTTAGCAGGCCTCAGCACACTTTCAATTGTAAACATAGCATCATCAAAGGCAAAAAGTCAGGGGGCAACCATGCCAAGGAGGCATTTCCTTACACAACCCCCCCCCAAACGAAAGAGGATGAGACTAACCTTTCCCAAGAGAGTCTTCATTTTCTAAGTGGAAGAACCTGGAAAGGCCATCTGCATTGGCATGGGCAGTCCCAGGTCTGTGTTCCACTATAAAGTCCATTCCCTGTAGGGAGATGGACCACCTCAACAGTTTAGGATTTTCACCTTTCATTTGCATCAGCCATTTGAGAGGTCTGTGGTCAGTTTGAACTAGGAAGTGAGTCCCAAAGAGGTATGGTCTCAGCTTCTTCAGGGACCAAACCACAGCAAAGGCCTCCCTCTCAATGGCACTCCAACGCTGCTCCCTGGAGAGTAACCTCCTGCTAATGAAAGCAACAGGCTGGTCAAGGCCATCATCATTTGTTTGGGACAAAACTGCCCCTATCCCATGTTCAGAGGCATCAGTCTGCACAATGAACTGCTTAGAATAATCTGGAGCTTTTAGAACTGGTGCTGAGCACATTGCTTGTTTCAGGGTGTCAAAGGCCTGTTGGCATTCCACAGTCCAGTTCACTTTCTTGGGCATTTTCTTGGAGGTGAGTTCAGTGAGGGCTGTCACAATGGATCCATATCCCTTCACAAACCTCCTGTAATACCCAGTCAAGCCAAGGAATGCCTTGACTTGAGTCTGGGTTTTTGGAGCTACCCAGTCCAGAATAGTCTGGATCTTGGGTTGGAGTGGCTGAACTTGGCCTCCACCTACAAGGTGTCCCAAGTAAACCACAGTTCCCTGCCCTATCTGGCATTTGGATGCCTTGATAGAGAGGCCTGCAGATTGCAGAGCCTTCAAAACCTTCCTCAGGTGGACCAGGTGATCCTGCCAGGTGGAGCTAAAGACAGCAATATCATCAAGATAAGCTGTGCTAAAGGACTCCAAGCCAGCAAGGACTTGATTCACCAACCTTTGGAAGGTGGCAGGGGCATTCTTTAAACCAAAGGGCATAACAGTAAACTGATAATGCCCATCAGGTGTGGAGAATGCTGTCTTTTCTTTTGCTCCAGGTGCCATTTTTATTTGCCAGTACCCTGCTGTCAAGTCAAAGGTACTTAGAAATTTGGCAGCACCTAATTTATCAATGAGCTCATCAGCTCTTGGAATTGGATGGGCATCTGTCTTGGTGACAGAATTGAGCCCTCTGTAGTCCACACAAAACCTCATCTCTTTCTTTCCATCTTTGGTGTGAGGTTTGGGGACTAAGACCACTGGGCTAGCCCAGGGGCTGTCAGAGCGCTCAATCACTCCCAATTCCAGCATCTTGTGGACTTCCACCTTGATGCTTTCCTTAACATGGTCAGATTGTCTAAAGATTTTATTTTTGACAGGCATGCTGTCTCCTGTGTCCACATCATGGGTACACAGGTGTGTCTGACCAGGGGTTAAGGAGAAGAGTTCAGGAAACTGTTGTAGGACTCTCCTACAATCAGCTTGCTGTTGGCCAGAGAGGGTGTCTGAGTAGATCACTCCATCTACTGTGCCATCTTTCGGGTCTGATGACAGAAGATCAGGGAGAGGTTCACTCTCTGCCTCCTGATCCTCATCTGTTACCATTAACAGATTCACATCAGCCCTGTCATGGAAGAGCTTAAGGCGGTTCACATGGATCACCCTCTTGGGGCTCCTGCTTGTGCCCAGGTCCACCAGGTAGGTGACCTGACTCTTCCTCTCTAGCACTGGGTAAGGGCCACTCCATTTGTCCTGGAGTGCCCTGGGAGCCACAGGCTCCAGAACCCAGACTTTCTGCCCTGGTTGGAACTCAACCAGTGCAGCCTTTTGGTCATACCAAAACTTCTGGAGCTGTTGGCTGGCCTCAAGGTTTTTGGTTGCCTTTTCCATGTACTCTGCCATTCTAGAGCGAAGGCCAAGTACATAGTCCACTATGTCTTGTTTTGGCTCATGGAGAGGTCTCTCCCAGCCTTCTTTAACAAGAGCAAGTGGTCCCCTTACAGGGTGACCAAACAGAAGTTCAAAGGGTGAGAATCCTACTCCCTTCTGTGGCACCTCTCTGTAAGCGAAAAGCAGACATGGCAAGAGGACATCCCATCTCCTTTTGAGCTTTTCTGGGAGCCCCATGATCATGCCTTTTAATGTCTTGTTGAATCTCTCCACCAAGCCATTAGTTTGTGGATGGTATGGTGTAGTGAATTTATAAGTCACTCCACACTCATTCCACATGTGCTTTAGGTATGCTGACATGAAGTTGGTACCTCTGTCAGACACCACCTCCTTAGGGAAACCCACTCTGGTAAAGATACCAATGAGGGCCTTGGCTACTGCAGGGGCAGTAGTCGACCTAAGGGGAATAGCTTCAGGATACCTGGTAGCATGATCCACTACTACCAGGATATACATATTTCCTGAGGCTGTGGGAGGTTCTAGTGGACCAACTATGTCCACACCCACTCTTTCAAAGGGAACCCCCACCACTGGAAGTGGAATGAGGGGGGCCTTTGGATGCCCACCTGTCTTACCACTGGCTTGACAGGTGGGGCAGGAGAGGCAAAACTCCTTAACCATGTTGGACATATTGGGCCAGTAGAAGTGGTTGACTAACCTCTCCCACGTCTTGGTTTGTCCCAAATGTCCAGCAAGTGGAATGTCATGGGCCAATGTTAGGATGAACTCTCTGAACAGCTGAGGCACTACCACTCTCCTAGTGGCACCAGGTTTGGGGTCTCTGGCCTCAGTGTACAGGAGTCCATCTTCCCAATAGACCCTATGCGTTCCAATTTTCTTGCCTTTGGACTCTTCAGCAGCTTGCTGCCTAAGGCCTTCAAGAGAGGGACAGGTTTCTTGTCCCTTACACAGCTCCTCCCTTGAGGGTCCCCCTGGGCCTAAGAGCTCAACCTGGTAAGGTTCAAGCTCCAAAGGCTCAGTTCCCTCAGAGGGCAGAACTTCTTCCTGAGAAGAGAGGTTCCCTTTCTTTTGCTGTGTTGCAGTTGGTTTCCCAACTGACTTTCCTTTCCTCTTGGTAGGCTGGGCCATTCTTCCAGACTCCAGCTCTACTTGTTCACCCTGTGCCTTGCATTGTGCTCTTGTTTTCACACACACCAGTTCAGGGATACCCAGCATTGCTGCATGGGTTTTTAGTTCTACCTCAGCCCATGCTGAGGACTCCAGGTCATTTCCAAGCAGACAGTCCACTGGGATATTTGAGGAGACCACCACCTGTTTCAGGCCATTGACCCCTCCCCATTCTAAAGTAACCATTGCCATGGGATGTACTTTTTTCTGATTGTCAGCGTTGGTGACTGTGTAAGTTTTTCCAGTCAGGTATTGGCCAGGGGAAACCAGTTTCTCTGTCACCATGGTGACACTGGCACCTGTATCCCTCAGGCCCTCTATTCTAGTCCCATTAATTAAGAGTTGCTGTCTGTATTTTTGCATGTTAGGCGGCCAGACAGCTAGTGTGGCTAAATCCACCCCACCCTCAGAAACTAGAGTAGCTTCAGTGTGGACCCTGATTTGCTCTGGGCACACTGTTGATCCCACTTGGAGACTAGCCATACCAGTGTTACCTGGATGGGAGTTTGGAGTGGAACCTTTCTTGGGACAGGCCTTGTCTCCAGTTTGGTGTCCATGCTGTTTACAGCTATGACACCAGGCCTTTTTGGGATCAAAGTTTTTACCCTTGTACCCATTGTTTTGTGAAGAGGCTCTGGGCCCACCCTCCTGTGCAGGTTTTTGGGGGCCTGTAGAAGACTCTTTACTACTTTTAGCTTTGGTTGTCTCATCACCCTTCCCCTGGGGAGTCTTTGTGACCCCTTTCTTTTGGTCACCCCCTGTTGAAGTCTTGGACACCCTTGTCTTGACCCAATGGTCCGCCTTCTTTCCCAATTCTTGGGGAGAAATTGGTCCTAGGTCTACCAGATGCTGATGCAGTTTATCATTGAAACAATTACTTAACAGGTGTTCTTTCACAAATAAATTGTACAGCCCATCATAATTACTTACACCACTGCCTTGAATCCAACCATCTAGTGTTTTCACTGAGTAGTCTACAAAGTCAACCCAGGTCTGGCTCGAGGATTTTTGAGCCCCCCTGAATCTAATCCTATACTCCTCAGTGGAGAATCCAAAGCCCTCAATCAGGGTACCCTTCATGAGGTCATAAGATTCTGCATCTTGTCCAGAGAGTGTGAGGAGTCTATCCCTACACTTTCCTGTGAACATTTCCCAAAGGAGAGCACCCCAGTGAGATCTGTTCACTTTTCTGGTTACACAAGCCCTCTCAAAAGCTGTGAACCATTTGGTGATGTCATCACCATCTTCATATTTAGTTACAATCCCTTTAGGGATTTTCAACATGTCAGGAGAATCTCTGACCCTATTTATGTTGCTGCCACCATTGATGGGTCCTAGGCCCATCTCTTGTCTTTCCCTCTCTATGGCTAGGATCTGTCTTTCCAAAGCCAATCTTTTGGCCATCCTGGCTAACTGGATGTCCTCTTCACTGGGGCTATCCTCAGTGATTTCAGAGGTGTTGGTCTCTCCTGTGAGGGAGCCAGCATCTCTGACTATTATTTTAGGAGTCAGGGTTTGAGGGACCCTGTTCTCCCTAGATAGGACTGGTAGGGGGGAATTTTCCTCCAAGTCACTATCCTCTTCCTCTGAGTTGCCACCCTCAGAGGGGTTGGCCTTTTCAAACTCTGCCAAAAGCTCCTGGAGCTGTATTTTGGTAGGTTTGGGGCCCATTGTTATTTTCTTTATTTTACAGAGTGACCTTAGCTCCCTCATCTTAAGATGGAGGTAAGGTGTGGTGTCGAGTTCCACCACAGTCACATCTGTGCTAGACATTTTGCTTCTAAAAGTTGGAATACTTTTTAAGAATCTACAACTGGTTCTAGAATCTAATTCAAACTTTTACAAACTTTTAAACTCTAAAAGAAATGCTAAACAGGATCTAACACAAGGCCCTAGCAGGTCTTTTAAGAATTTAGAAAACTTTTCAAATTGCAAAAATCAATTTCTAATGACAATTTTGGAATTTGTCGTGTGATCAGGTATTGGCTGAGTAGTCCAGCAAATGCAAAGTCTTGTACCCCACCGCTGATCCACCAATGTAGGAAGTTGGCTCTGTATGTGCTATTTCAAAGTAAGGAATAGCATGCACAGAGTCCAAGGGTTCCCCTTAGAGGTAAAATAGTGGTAAAAAATAGATAATACTAATGCTCTATTTTGTGGTAGTGTGGTCGAGCAGTAGGCTTATCCAAGGAGTAGTGTTAAGCATTTGTTGTACATACACATAGACAATAAATGAGGTACACACACTCAGAGACAAATCCAGCCAATAGGTTTTTATATAGAAAAATATCTTTTCTTAGTTTATTTTAAGAACCACAGGTTCAAATTCTACATGTAATATCTCATTCGAAAGGTATTGCAGGTAAGTACTTTAGGAACTTCAAATCATCAAAATTGCATGTATACTTTTCAAGTTATTCACAAATAGCTGTTTTAAAAGTGGACACTTAGTGCAATTTTCACAGTTCCTAGGGGAGGTAAGTATTTGTTAGGTTAACCAGGTAAGTAAGGCACTTACAGGGCTTAGTTCTTGGTCCAAGGTAGCCCACCGTTGGGGGTTCAGAGCAACCCCAAAGTCACCACACCAGCAGTTCAGGGCCGGTCAGGTGCAGAGTTCAAAGTGGTGCCCAAAACACATAGGCTAGAATGGAGAGAAGGGGGTGCCCCGGTTCCGGTCTGCTTGCAGGTAAGTACCCGCGTCTTCGGAGGGCAGACCAGGGGGGTTTTGTAGGGCACCGGGGGGGACACAAGCCCACACAGAAATTTCACCCTCAGCAGCGTGGGGGCGGCCGGGTGCAGTGTAGAAACAAGCGTCGGGTTTGTAATGGAAGTCAATGGGAGCTCTAGGGATCTCTTCAGCGCTGCAGGCAGGCAAGGGGGGGGTTCCTCGGGGAAACCTCCACTTGGTCAAGGGAGAGGGACTCCTGGGGGTCACTCCTCCAGTGAAAGTCCGGTCCTTCCGGTCCTGGGGGCTGCGGGTGCAGGGTCTCTCCCAGGTGTCGGGACTTAGGATTCAAAGAGTCGCGGTCAGGGGAAGCCTCGGGATTCCCTCTGCAGGCGGCGCTGTGGGGGCTCAGGGGGGACAGGTTTTTGTACTCACAGTCTTAGAGTAGTCCTGGGGTCCCTCCTGAGGTGTTGGATCTCCACCAGCCGAGTCGGGGTCGCCGGGTGCAGTGTTGCAAGTCTCACGCTTCTTGCGGGGAGCTTGCAGGGTTCTTTAAAGCTGCTGGAAACAAAGTTGCAGCTTTTCTTGGAGCAGGTCCGCTGTCCTCGGGAGTTTCTTGTCTTTTCGAAGCAGGGGCAGTCCTCAGAGGATGTCGAGGTCGCTGGTCCCTTTGGAAGGCGTCGCTGGAGCAGGATCTTTGGAAGGCAGGAGACAGGCCGGTGAGTTTCTGGAGCCAAGGCAGTTGTCGTCTTCTGGTCTTCCTCTGCAGGGGTTTTTCAGCTAGGCAGTCCTTCTTGTAGTTGCAGGAATCTAATTTTCTAGGGTTCAGGGTAGCCCTTAAATACTAAATTTAAGGGCGTGTTTAGGTCTGGGGGGTTAGTAGCCAATGGCTACTAGCCCTGAGAGTGGGTACACCCTCTTTGTGCCTCCTCCCAAGGGGAGGGGGTCACAATCCTAACCCTATTGGGGGGAATCCTCCATCTGCAAGATGGAGGATTTCTAAAAGTTAGAGTCACTTCAGCTCAGGACACCTTAGGGGCTGTCCTGACTGGCCAGTGACTCCTCCTTGTTGCTTTCTTTGTTCCCTCCAGCCTTGCCGCCAAAAGTGGGGGCCGTGGCCGGAGGGGGCGGGCAACTCCACTAAGCTGGAGTGCCCTGCTGGGCTGTGACAAAGGGGGGAGCCTTTGAGGCTCACCGCCAGGTGTCACAGTTCCTGCCTGGGGGAGGTGTTAGCATCTCCACCCAGTGCAGGCTTTGTTACTGGCCTCAGAGTGACAAAGGCACTCTCCCCATGGGGCCAGCAACATGTCTCTGGTGTGGCAGGCTGCTGGAACTAGTCAGCCTACACAGACAGTCGGTTAAGTTTCAGGGGGCACCTCTAAGGTGCCCTCTGGGGTGTATTTTACAATAAAATGTACACTGGCATCAGTGTGCATTCATTGTGCTGAGAAGTTTGATACCAAACTTCCCAGTTTTCAGTGTAGCCATTATGGTGCTGTGGAGTTCGTGTTTGACAGACTCCCAGACCATATACTCTTATGGCTACCCTGCACTTACAATGTCTAAGGTTTTGTTTAGACACTGTAGGGGTACCATGCTCATGCACTGGTACCCTCACCTATGGTATAGTGCACCCTGCCTTAGGGATGTAAGGCCTGCTAGAGGGGTGTCTTACCTATACTGCATAGGCAGTGAGAGGCTGGCATGGCACCCTGAGGGGAGTGCCATGTCGACTTACTCGTTTTGTCCTCACTAGCACACACAAGCTGGCAAGCAGTGTGTCTGTGCTGAGTGAGAGGTCTCCAGGGTGGCATAAGACATGCTGCAGCCCTTAGAGACCTTCCTTGGCATCAGGGCCCTTGGTACTAGAAGTACCAGTTATAAGGGACTTATCTGGATGCCAGGGTCTGCCAATTGTGGATACAAAAGTACAGGTTAGGGAAAGAACACTGGTGCTGGGGCCTGGTTAGCAGGCCTCAGCACACTTTCAATTGTAAACATAGCATCAGCAAAGGCAAAAAGTCAGGGGGCAACCATGCCAAGGAGGCATTTCCTTACACTATATTTCCTAATTCCAAAGAAGGACAAAACGTTAAGACCTATCTGTAAAGAAATGGCTCCCTGTTGCAGTTACCCCCCACTTTTTGCCTGATACTGATGCTGACTTGACTGAGAAGTGTGCTGGGACCCTGCTAACCAGGCCCCAGCACCAGTGTTCCTTCACCTAAAATGTACCATTGTATCCACAATTGGCACACCCTGGCATTCAGATAAGTGCCAGGGTGCCTAGCTGAAAACCCCTGCAGCGGAAGACCAGAAGACGACAACTGCCTTGGCTCCAGAAACTCACCGGCCTGTCTCCTGCCTTCCAAAGATCCTGCTCCAGCGACGCCTTCCAAAGGGACCAGCGACCTCGACATCCTCTGAGGACTGCCCCTGCTTCGAAAAGACAAGAAACTCCCGAGGACAGCGGACCTGCTCCAAGAAAGGCTGCAACTTTGTTTCCAGCAGCCTTGAAAGAACCCTGCAAGCTCCCCGCAAGAAGCGTGAGACTTGCAACACTGCACCCGGCGACCCCGACTCGGCGGGTGGAGATCCGACACCTCAGGAGGGACCCCAGGACTACTCTGATACTGTGAGTACCAAAACCTGTCCCCCCTGAGCCCCCACAGCGCCGCCTGCAGAGGGAATCCCGAGGCTTCCCCTGACCGCGACTCTTTGAACCTAAAGTCCCGACGCCTGGGAGAGACCCTGCACCCGCAGCCCCCAGGACCCGAAGGACCGGACTTTCACTGGAGAAGTGACCCCCAGGAGTCCCTCTCCCTTGCCCAAGTGGAGGTTTCCCCGAGGAACCCCCCCCTTGCCTGCCTGCAGCGCTGAAGAGATCCCGAGATCTCTCATAGACTAACATTGCGAACCCGACGCTTGTTTCTACACTGCACCCGGCCGCCCCCGCGCCGCTGAGGGTGAAATTTCTGTGTGGGCTTGTGTCCCCCCCGGTGCCCTACAAAACCCCCCTGGTCTGCCCTCCGAAGACGCGGGTACTTACCTGCAAGCAGACCGGAACCGGGGCACCCCCTTCTCTCCATTCTAGCCTATGTGTTTTGGGCACCACTTTGAACTCTGCACCTGACCGGCCCTGAGCTGCTGGTGTGGTGACTTTGGGGTTGCTCTGAACCCCCAACGGTGGGCTACCTTGGACCAAGAACTGAGCCCTGTAAGTGTCTTACTTACCTGGTTAACCTAACAAATACTTACCTCCGCTAGGAACTGTGAAAATTGCACTAAGTGTCCACTTTTAAAACAGCTATTTGTGAATAACTTGAAAAGTATACATGCAATTTTGATGATTTGAAGTTCCTAAAGTACTTACCTGCAATACCTTTCGAATGAGATATTACATGTAGAATTTGAACCTGTGGTTCTTAAAATAAACTAAGAAAAGATATTTTTCTATACAAAAACCTATTGGCTGGATTTGTCTCTGAGTGTGTGTACCTCATTTATTGTCTATGTGTATGTACAACAAATGCTTAACACTACTCCTTGGGTAAGCCTACTGCTCGACCACACTACCACAAAATAGAGCATTAGTATTATCTCTTTTTGCCACTATCTTACCTCTAAGGGGAACCCTTGGACTCTGTGCATGCTATTCCTTACTTTGAAATAGCACATACAGAGCCAACTTCCTACACTATCTTAGACCTCAGAACACTGAATCTATTCATCAAGTCAGACCACTTCCACATGGTAACACTTCAAGACGTGGTTCCCTTACTAAAAAAGGAGGACTACATGTCAACATTGGATCTCAAGGATGCGTACTTTCACATACCCATCCATCCTTCCCACAGAAAATACTTAAGGTTTGTGATACACGGCATACACTATCAATTCAAAGTGTTACCGTTCGGGATAACAACAGCCCCAAGGGTATTCACAAAATGCCTTGCAGTAGTAGCCGCTCACATAAGGAGACAGAACATGCATGTATTCCCATATTTAGACGACTGGCTAATAAAAACCAACACTCAACAACAGTGTCTTATTCACACGCAATACGTTATAGCAACTCTACACAAACTAGGGTTCTCTATAAATTACCAGAAATCACATCTGCAGCCATCCCAAATACAACATTACTTGGGAGCAGCACTCAACACACAAAAAGCAATTGCCACTCCAAGTCCACAAAGGGTCCAAGAGTTCCAAAATATAACATCAAGCATACAGTCAAACCAACACTACCCAGTAAGGTTTGTAATGAAACCTCTGGGCATGATGTCTTCATGCATAGCCATTGTCCCAAACGCAAGATTACACCTGCGGCCCTTACAACAGTGCCTGGCAAAACAATGGACACAAGCACAGGGTCAACTTCAAGATCTAGTGTTGATAGACCGCCAGACACACTCCTCCCTTCAATGGTGGAACCCTATAAATTTAAACCGAGGGCGGCCATTCAAAGACCCAGTGCCTCAAGATGTGATAACAACAGATGCTTCCATGATGGGGTGGGGAGCACACCTCAACAAGCACGGCATACAGGGTCAATGGGACAATCAACAAAAACAATTCCACATTAATCATTTGGAACTGCTGGCAGTGTTTCTAGCATTAAAAGCATTTCAACCACTAATAGCCCACAAACACATTCTTATCAAAACCGACGACATGACAACAATGTATAATCTCAACAAACAAGGAGGGACACACTCGTCACAACTGTGTCTCTTAGCACAAAAAAATTGGCATTGGGCAATTCACAATCACATTCGCCTAATAGCACAATACATCCTAGGCATTCAGAACCAGTTAGCCAACAATCTCAGCCGAGATCACCAGCAAACACACAAATGGGAAATTCATCCCCAGATCCTACAGGATCACTTCCTACGCTGGGGAACACCAAAAATAGACCTATTCGCAACAAAAGAAAACGCAAAATGCCAAAACTTTGCGTCCAGGTACCCACACCCTCAATCCAAGGGCAATGCGTTATGGATCAGTTGGTCAGGGATATTTGCTTACGCTTTTCCCCCTCTCCCACTCATTCCTTATCTGGTAAACAAAGTCAAAACAGACTCAAACTAATACTCATAGCACCAACCTGTGCTCGCAAACCGTGGTGCACAACACTGCTGGACTTATCAGTAGTACCGCACATCAAATTACCAAACAGACCAGATCTGTTAACGCAACAAAAACAACAAATCAGACACCCAAATCCAGCATTGCTCAATCTAGCAATCTGGCTCCTGAAGTCTTAGAATTTGGACACTTATACCTTACACAAGAATGTATGGAGGTCATTAAACAAGCTAGAAAACCTACTACAAGACATTGTTACGCAAACCAATGGAAAAGATTTGTTTACTACTGCCACACTAATCAGATTCAACCACTACATGCTTCCGCAAAGGACATTGTAAGTTACTTATTAAACTTACAAAAGTCTAAGCTAGCATTCTCTTCAATTAAAATACATCTCACAGCAATATCTGCCTATCTGCAGATTACACATACAACATCGCTTTTTAGAATCCCAGTCATCAAAGCATTTATGGCGGGACTAAAAAGAATCATACCCCCAAGAACACCACCAGTACCTTCGTGGAACCTTAATATTGTATTAACACGACTCATGGGACCACCATTTGAACCCAGGCACTCTTGTGAAATGCAATGCTTAACTTGGAAAGTAGCCTTTCTAATAGCTATCACATCACTTAGAAGAGTAAGTGAGATACAAGCATTCACTATAGAAGAACCCTTTATACAAATACATAAACATAAAGTGGTTCTCCATACAAATCCCAAGTTCCTACCAAAGGTCATATCGCCATTCCACCTAAACCAAACAGTGGAACTCCCAGTCTTCTTTCCACAACCAGACTCAGTAGCTGAAAGAGCCTTACATACATTAGACATAAAGAGAGCACTAATGTATTACATTGACAGAACAAAACAATTTCGTAAAACAAAACAATTGTTCGTAACCTTCCAAAAACCTCATGCAGGTAATCCTATATCCAAACAGGGCATTGCCAGATGGATAGTTAAATGTATTCAAACTTGTTATATTGAAGCAAAAACAGATCTTCCTATTACACCAAGAGCGCATTCCACTAGGAAAAAAGGCGCCACAATGGCTTTTCTGGGGAATATACCTATGACAGAAATTTGTAAGGCAGACACCTGGTCTACGCCTCATACATTCACTAAGCATCACTGTGTAGATGTGTTAGCAACACAACAAGCCACAGTAAGACAGGCTGTATTAAGAACATTATTTCAGACAACTTCAACTCCTACTGGCTAAGCCACCGCTTTTTGGGGAGTTACTGCTTATTAGTCTATGCACAGCATGTGTATCTGCAGCTACACATGCCACCAAACGAAAAATTTCACTTACCCAGTGTACATCTGTTCGTGGCATGAGACGCTGCAGATTCACATGCGCCCTCCCACCTCCCCGGGAGCCTGTAGCCGTTATTAGTTGAATGAAAATTGTAAATTTGTAAATAAATATTATTTTAATACACATTATGTACATACATACCTACTCCATTGCATGGGCACATCTAGTATATTCACAACTCCAACCTCACCCTCTGCGGGGAAAACAATCTAAGATGGAGTCGACACCCATGCACAATGGAGCCGAAAAGGAGTAGTCCCTCGGTCTCTTGACTCAAAAAGACTTCTTCGAAGAAAAACAACTTGTAACACTCGGAGCCCAACACTAGATGGCAGGATAATGCACAGCATGTGAATCTGCAGCGTCTCATGCCACGAACAGATGTACACTGGGTAAGTGACATTTTCCATATATATATATATGTTCGATGGCATGTGTAGCTGCAGATACACATGCTTTGCACATCCCGCCATCTAGTGCTGGGCTCGGAGTGTTACAAGTTGTTTTTCTTCGAAGAAGTCTTTTCGAGTCACGAGATCGAGGGACTCCTCCCCTTTCGGCTCCATTGCGCATGGGCGTCGACTCCATCTTAGATTGTTTTCTTTCCGCCATCTGGTTCGGACGTGTTCCTTTTCGCTCCGCGTTTCGGTTTGGAAAGATAGTTAGAATCTCGGAAAATTCGACGGTATTGTTTGCGTTCGGTATCGGGTTAGTTACAACAGATCGACACCGAATTTTGAAGAGCTCCGGTGACCCTTCGGGGTTTTCGATTCCCCCGTCGGGGCCTGGTCGGCCCGACCACGTGTTCCTTCAAGGCTAATGGAGAGCAGCCCATTCCGCTTCTGCCCCAAATGTCACAACAAGTATCCTTTTACAGATCAGCATCTGGTCTGTAACTTGTGTTTGTCTCCAGAACACAAAGAAGATACTTGTGAAGCTTGTTGAGCGTTTCGGTCGAGGAAGACGTTAAGAGACCGAAGAGCGAGAAGACTACAGATGGCGTCGGCGCCGACAGGACAAAAACACTTGGAAGAGGAAGAAGAAACCTTCTCCATCGAGGACTCGGACGAGGTCGATCCCGAACAGACGCCGAAAACCGTGAGTAAGACGTCCATACATAAAACTCACGGAAAGACCACTAAAGCCCATGGGATGCCACCGCCAGCAGGCCATGGCTTAACCCGAAAAATAGGTGACCGAGCATCGGCACCGAAAAAGGGCATGCATGTGTTGAAGACATCCGACTCCGGTCGAGATACCGGCACAGAGCAGACTCTACCCCGAGACAGCAGGTCAGAGCAAGTTCGGCACCGAAACGAGTCTGCACCGAGAAACCAGAACGCCGAAAATTAAAAAAGTGTCGTCGGAGCCGAAAAAGACTGCCGAAAAAGTTTCCATTCCGAAACATCCGGCCTCGGAACCAAAAACAAGTTCCTACACAGAGGAACAGGGACTGTCCTCACAAATGCAAAGACACAGGTTCGGACAAGAACTAGAGTCAATGGAGCCAGACTACACCCAGAGAAGGCTCCACAGCCAAAAGGACACAGGGAAGATAAGTACTCTTCCCCCAATTAGGATGAAAAGAAGACTTGCTTTTCAAGAAAAAGACAAGCAGCCACAGGCAAAGGTGGCAAGACAAGTAACACCGCCACCATCTCCACCACGCTCAACGCACACATCACCGGTAGCCACTCCACCACTGATGCAGTCCCCAACTCATACTGGAATGAGTCAGGATGATCCCGACGCATGGGATCTTTATGATGCGCTAGTATCAGATAACAGCCCAGACTGTTATCCAGCGAGACCGTCACCACCTGAGGACAGTACAGCCTACACACAGGTGGTGTCAAGAGTAGCGGCATTTCATAATGTCACCCTGCATGCAGGGCCTATTGAGGATGACTTTTTATTTAATACGCTATCCTCCACACATAGCCAATACCAAAGTCTCCCTATGCTACCTGGAATGCTAAAACACTCCAAACGGGTGTTTCAGGAGCCTGTAAAGGGCAGAGCCATAACTCCAAGGGTGGAGAAGAAATACAAGTCACCGCCAACAGACCCGGTATACATAACGCAGCAATTAACACCAGACTCTGTGGTAGTAGGGGCAGCTCGTAGGAGAGCGAACTCACACACCTCAGGAGACGCACCACCTCCAGACAAGGAGAGTCGCAAGTTCGATGCTGCGGGGAAAAGGGTTGCAGCACAAGCAGCCAACCAATGGCGCATTGCCAATTCACAGGAGTTGCTGGCGAGATATGATAGGGCTCATTGGGACGAAATGCAACATTTCATTGAACACTTACCCAAAGAGTTCCAAAAGAGGGCACAACAGGTGGTGGAGGAAGGACAGAGCATCTCAAACAATCAGATACGCTCGGCAATGGATGCAGCAGATACAGCTGCTAGGTCAGTAAATACAGCAGTAACCATAAGGAGACATGCATGGCTGCGTACATCAGGATTCCAACCTGAAATACAACAAGCCGTGCTGAATATGCCATTTAACGGACAGCAGTTGTTTGGGCCGGAGGTGGACACTGCTATCGAAAAACTTAAAAAGGACTGTGTGGTCCAAGCCATGGGTGCACTCTACTCCCCACAGAGCAGAGGCACATTTTGTAAAACACAGTTTAAAGGGGGGTTTTGAGGACAAAGCACAGAACCCACAACCTCACAAGCAAGGCCCACTTATCAAAGCCAATATCAGAGGGGAAGTTTTCGAGGTCAATATAGAGGGGGCCAATTCCAGAAGAGTAGAGGGAAGTTCCAAAGTCCCAAAACTCCTCAAAACAAGCAGTGACTTCGTCACAACCCCCCACACATAACACCTGTGGGGGGGAGACTAACAAAGTTCTACAAACATTGGGAGGAAATAACAACAGACACTTGGGTCCTAGCAATTATCCAGCATGGTTATTGCATAGAATTTCTCAAATTCCCTCCAAATGTCCCACCGAAAACACACAATATATCAAAACAACACATGGGTCTTCTAGAAATAGAGGTCCAAGCGTTGTTACAAAAACATGCAATAGAACTGGTACCAATTCATCGGAGAGGAACAGGAGTTTACTCGCTGTACATTCTCATACCCAAAAAAGACAAAACTCTAAGACCTATATTAGATCTCAAAACATTAAATACCTACATCAAATCAGATCACTTTCACATGGTAACATTACAGGACGTAATCCCATTGCTCAAACAACAAGACTACATGACAACACTAGACCTAAAGGATGCATACTTCCATATACCGATACATCCTTCACACAGGAAGTACTTAAGGTTTGTATTCCAAGGGGTACATTACCAATTCAAAGTGTTGCCATTCGGAATAACAACTGCACCAAGAGTTTTTACAAAATGCCCGGCAGTAGTGCCTGCACATATCAGGAGGCAGAAAATACATGTGTTCCCGTACCTAGACGATTGGTTAATCAAAACCAACATGCAAGAACGGTGTTCACAACACACAAATTACGTCATAGAAACCCTCCACAAATTAGGTTTCTCACTCAACTACACAAAGTCACACCTTCAGCCGTGTCAAACACAGCAATACTTAGGGGCAACAATCAACACAACAAAAGGGATTGCCACTCCAAGTCCACAAAGGGTACAAGCATTTCACAATGTAATACAGGCCCTTGTATCTATAACAAAAGATGGTGATGAAACTACTAGGCATGATGTCCTCATGCATAGCCATTGTCCCAAACGCAAGGTTGCACATGCGGCCCTTACAACAGTGCCTAGCAGCACAATGGTCACAGGCACAGGGTCAACTTCTAGATCTAGTGTTGATAGACCGCCAAACATACACCTCGCTTCAATGGTGGAACAATATAAATTTAAACCAAGGGCGGCCTTTCCAAGACCCAGTGCCTCAATACGTAATAACGACAGATGCCTCCATGATAGGGTGGGGAGCACACCTCAATCAACACAGCATCCAAGGACAATGGGACACTCAGCAGAGACAGTTTCACATAAATCACTTAAAACTACTGGCAGTATTTCTAGCATTGAAGGCATTTCAACCCATAATAAGCCACAAACACATTCTTGTCAAAACCGAAAACATGACAACAATGTATTATCTGAACAAACAGGGAGGAACACACTCAACACAGTTGTGTCTCCTGGCACAGAGAATATGGCATTAGGCGATTCACAACCACATTCGCCTAATAGCACAGTTTATTCCAGGGATTCAGAATCAGTTAGCAGACAATCTCTCTCAGGATCACCAACAGATCCACGAATGGGAGATTCACCCCCAAATACTAAACTCTTACTTCCAAAGATGGGGAACACCACAAATAGACCTATTTGCAACAAAAGAAAACACAAAATGCCAAAACTTCGCATCCAGGTACCCACAAGATCAATCTCAGGGCAATGCGTTATGGATGAGCTGGTCAGGGATATTTGCATATGCTTTTCCCCCTCCCACTCCTTCCGTATCTAGTAAACAAATTGAGTCAAAACAAACTCAAACTAATAGCACCAACCTGGGCAAGACAACCTTGGTACACAACACTACTAGACCTCTCAGTAGTGCCTCATATCAAGCTTCCAAACAGACCTGATGTGTTAACTCAACACAAACAACAAATCAGGCATCCAAATCCAGCATCACTGAATCTAGCAATTTGGCTCCTGAAGTCTTAGAATTCGGACATCTAGACCTTACACAGGAATGTATGGAAGTCATAAAACAAACAAGGAAACCAACCACAAGACATTGCTATGCAAATAAGTGGAAAAGATTTGTTTATTATTGCCATAATAAGCAAATTCAGCCATTACACGCATCTGCTAAAGACATCGTAAGCTACTTACTGCATTTACAAAAGTCAAACCTAGCTTTTTCATCCATTAAAATACATCTTACCGCAATTTCAGCTTATCTGCAAACTACGCACACAACTTCATTATTTAGGATCCCAGTCATAAAAGTATTTATGGAGGGCCTAAAGAGAATTATTCCACCAAGAACGCCACCAGTTCCTTCGTGGAACCTTAACATTGTCTTAACACGACTCATGGGTCCACCTTTTGAACCCATGCACTCGTGTGAGATACAATTTTTGACATGGAAAGTAGCTTTTCTTATTGCCATCACATCTCTAAGAAGAGTAAGTGAAATACAAGCATTTACCATACAAGAACCCTTTATTCAGATACACAAGCATAAAGTAGTTTTACGAACTAACCCAAAGTTCTTACCAAAAGTCATATCACCGTTTCACTTAAATCAAACAGTAGAACTACCAGTGTTCTTTCCAGAACCAGATTCTGTAGCTGAAAGAGCACTACATACATTGGACATCAAAAGAGCTTTAAAGTACTACATTGATAGAACAAAACAAATACGGAAAACAAAACAACTGTTAGTTGCTTTTCAAAAACCTCATACAGGGAATCCAATATCCAAACAAGGCATTGCCAGATGGATAGTCAAATGTATTCAAACCTGTTATCTCAAAGCAAAAAGAGAACTGCCTATAACACCAAAGGCACATTCAACTAGGAAGAAAGGTGCTACTATGGCCTTTCTAGGAAACATTCCAATCACTGAAATATGTAAGGCAGCCACATGGTCTACGCCTCATACATTCACCAAACATTACTGCGTGGATGTGTTAACAACACAACAAGCCACAGTAGGACAAGCAGTACTACGAACTTTATTTCAAACAACTTCAACTCCTACAGTCTGAGCCACCGCTTTTGGGGAGATAACTGCTTACTAGTCTATGCAAAGCATGTGTATCTGCAGCTACACATGCCATCGAACGGAAAATGTCACTTACCTAGTGTACATCTGTTCGTGGCATGAGACGCTGCAGATTCACATGCGCCCACCTGCCTCCCCGGGAGCCTGTAGCCGTTTCGAAGTTGATCTTGAACATTTGTAAATTTGTAAATATATCACTTTAAACCACATTATGTACATACATATTTACTCCATTGCATGGGCACTATTACTATAATACACAGCTCCTACCTCACCCTCTGCGGGGAAAACAATCTAAGATGGAGTCGACGCCCATGCGCAATGGAGCCGAAAGGGGATGAGTCCCTCGATCTCGTGACTCGAAAAGACTTCTTCGAAGAAAAACAACTTGTAACACTCCGAGCCCAACACTAGATGGCGGGATGTGCAAAGCATGTGAATCTGCAGCGTCTCATGCCACTAACAGATGTACACTGGGTAAGTGACATTTTCCATATATATAGATAGATATATATATATATATATATGTATGCAAGATGTGCACTGGTAGGGCATACTGTTTTTAAAATGTTAACTTTTTGCATGCCAATAGATAAACTGCATTTAACTCTACAACTGACTCATGCTGCAAAAAGAAACCATTTCTTACCTCTAGTCATTGTAATTCATCTGTTGTATATTCGTGTGGAGATAGACATCATAAGACATAGTAACAAGTTTAAAACTTGTGTAAAGAAATGGCTCCCTGTTGCAGTTACCCCCCACTTTTTGCCTGACACTGATGCTGACTTGACTGAGAAGTGTGCTGGGACCCTGCTAACCAGGCCCCAGCACCAGTGTTCTTTCACCTAAAATGTACAGTTGTTTCCACAATTGGCACAACCCTGGCACCCAGGTAAGTCCCTTGAAACTGGTACCCCTGGTACCAAGGGCCCTGATGCCAGGGAAGGTCTCTAAGGGCTGCAGCATATCTTATGCCACCCTGTGGACCCCTCACTCAGCACAGACACACTGCTTGCCAGCTTGTGTGTGCTGATGAGAACAAAACGAGTAAGTCGACATGGCACTCCCCTCAGGGTGCCATGCCAACCTCACACTGCCTATGCAGTATAGATAAGTCACCCCTCTAGTAGGCCTTACAGCCCTAAGGCAGGGTGCACTATACCATAGGTGAGGGCACCAGTGCATGAGCACTATGCCCCTACAGTGTCTAAGCAAAACCTTAGACATTGTAAGTGCAGGGTAGCCATAAGAGAATACGGTCTGGGAGTCTGTCAAAAACGAACTCCACAGCTCCATAATGGCTACACTGAATACTGGGAAGTTTGGTATCAAACTTCTCAGAATAATAAACCCACACTGATGCCAGTGTTGGATTTATAAAAAAAATGCACACAGAGGGCATCTTAGAGATACCCCCTGTATTTTACCCAATTGTTCAGTGCAGGACTGACTGGTCTGTGCCAGCCTGCTGCTGAGAGACGAGTGTCTGACCTCATGCGGTGAGAGCCTTTGTGCTCTCTGAGGACAGAAACAAAGCCTGCTCTGGGTGGAGGTGCTTCACACCTCCCCCCTGCAGGAACTGTAACACCTAGCAGCGAGCTTCAAAGGCTCAAGCTTCGTGTTACAATGCCCCAGGGCACTCCAGCTAGTGGAGATGCCCGCCCCCTGGACACAGCCCCCACTTTTGGCGGCAAGTCCAGGAGAGATAATGAGAAAAACAAAGAGGAGTCACTGGCCAGTCAGGACAGCCCCTAAGGTGTCCTGAGCTGAGGTGACTCTGACTTTTAGAAATCCTCCATCTTGTAGAAGGAGGATTCCCCCAATAGGGATAGGAATGTGACCCCCCACCCCTTGGGAGGAGGCACAAAGAGGGTGTATCCACCCTCAGGGCTAGTAGCCATTGGCTACTAACCCCCCAGACCTAAACACGCCCTTAAATTTTGTATTTAAGGGCTCCCCTGAACCTAAGAATTTAGATTCCTGCAATTAACAAGAAGAAGGACTGCTGAGCTGACAAACCCCTGCAGAGGAAGAACAGAAGACACCAACTGCCTTGGCCCCAGACTTACCGGCCTGTCTCCTGCCTTCCAAAGAAACCTGCTCCAGCGACGCTTTTCAAGGGACCAGCGACCTCTGAATCCTCTGAGGACTGCCCGGCTTCGAAAAAGACAAGAAACTCCAGAGGACAGCGGCACTGCTCC
The DNA here is from genome assembly GCF_031143425.1 of Pleurodeles waltl. Classification (NCBI taxonomy): domain Eukaryota; kingdom Metazoa; phylum Chordata; class Amphibia; order Caudata; family Salamandridae; genus Pleurodeles; species Pleurodeles waltl. The sequence continues at coordinate 818,830,462 of NC_090443.1, read as the reverse complement.
AAAAGAACTGCAACTTTGTTACAAGGAGCAGATTTAAAGACCCCTGCAACTCCCCGCAAGAAGCGTGAGACTTGCACACTGCACCCGGCCGCCCCCGCGCTGCTGAGGGTGTACTTTCTGTGCTGACTTGTGTCCCCCCCGGTGCCCTACAAAACCCCCCTGGTCTGCCCTCCGAAGACGCGGGTACTTACCTGCTGGCAGACTGGAACCGGGGCACCCCCTTCTCTCCATTGAAGCCTATGTGTTTTGGGCACCTCTTTGACCTTTGCACCTGACCGGCCCTGAGCTGCTGGTGTGATAACTTTGGGGTTGCTCTGAACCCCCAACGCTGGGCTACCTTGGACCCAAACCTGAGACTTGTAAGTGATTTACTTACCTGACAAAACTAACAAAAACTTACCTCCCCCAGGAACTGTGAAAATTGCACAGTGTCCACTTTTAAAACAGCTTATTGTGTTTTATGTAAAAAGTATACATGCTAAAGTAATGATTCAAAGTTCCTAGAGTACTTACCTGCAATACCTTTAAAATGAGATATTACATGTAAAATTTGAACCTGTGGTTCTTAAAATAAACTAAGAAGAGATATTTTTCTATAACAAAACCTATTGGCTGGATTTGTCTCTGAGTGTGTGTTCCTCATTTATTGCCTGTGTGTATGTACAACAAATGCTTAACACTACTCCTTTGATAAGCCTACTGCTCAACCACACTACCACAAAATAGAGCATTAGTATTATCTCTTTTTGCCACTATCTTCCCTCTAAGGGGAACCCTTGGACTCTGTGCATGCTATTCCTTACTTTGAAATAGCACATACAGAGCCAACTTCCTACATTGGTGGATCAGCGGTGGGGTACAAGACTTTGCATTTGCTGGACTACTCAGCCAATACCTGATCACACGACAAATTCCAAAATTGTCATTAGAAATTGATTTTTGCAATTTGAAAAGTTTTCTAAATTCTTTAAAGTCCTGCTAGGGCCTTGTGTTAGTCCCTGTTAGCATTTCTTTTAGAGTTTAAAAATTTTGTAAAAGTTTGAATTAGATTCTAGAACTAGTTTTAGATTCTTAAACCCATTCCAACTTTTAGAAAAATAATTTCTAGTACAGAGATGAATGTGGTGCAACTCGACACCACACCTTACCTCCATCTCCAGATGAAAGAGCTAAGGTCACTCTGTAACATAAGAAAAATAACAAAGGGCTCCAGACCTACCAAAGTACAGCTCCAGGAGCTGTTGGCAGAGTATGATAGAGCCAACCCCTCTGTGGATAACACAGAGGAGGATGATAGTGAACTGGAGGAAGAATCCCCTCCACCAGTCCTATCTAGGGAGAACAGGGCTTCTCAAGCCCTGACTCCAAAAATAATAGTCAGAGATGCTGGCTCCCTCACAGGAGGGTCCAGCCTCTCTGAAATCACTGAGGATAACTCCAGTGAAGAGGACATCCAGTTAGCCAGGATGGCCAAAAGATTGGCTTTGGAAAAACAGATCCTAGCCATAGAAAGGGAAAGACAAGAGATGGGCCTAGGACCCATCAATGGTGGCAGCAACATAACTAGGGTCGGAGATTCTCCTGACATGTTGAAAATCCCCAAAGGGATTGTAACTAAATATGAAGATGGTGATGACATCACCAAATGGTTCACAGCTTTTGAGAGGGCTTGTGAAACCAGAAAAGTGAACAAATCTCACTGGGGTGCTCTCCTTTGGGAAATGTTCACAGGAAAGTGTAGGGATAGACTCCTCACACTCTCTAAAAAAGATGCAGAATCTTATGACCTCATGAAGGGTACCCTGATTGAGGGCTTTGGATTCTCCACTGAGGAGTATAGGATTAGATTCAGGGGGGCTCAAAAATCCTCGAGCCAGACCTGGGTTGACTTTGTAGACTACTCCGTAAAAACACTAGATGGTTGGATTCAAGGCAATGGTGTAAATGATTATGATGGGCTGTACAATTTATTTGTGAAAGAACACCTATTAAGTAATTGTTTCAATGATAAACTGCATCAGCATCTGGTGGACCTAGCACCAATTTCTCCCCAAGAATTGGGAAAGCAGGCGGACCATTGGGTCAAGACTAGGGTGTCCAAAACTTCCACAGGGGGTGACCAAAAGAAAGGGGTCACAAAACCTCCCCAGGGGAAAGGTGGTGAGACAGCCAAAAACAAAAATAGTAAAGAGTCATCTACAGGCCCCCAAAAACCTGCACAGGAGGGTGGGCCCAGAGCCTCTTCACAAAACAATTCTGGGTACAAGGGTAAAAACTTTGATCCCAAAAAGGCCTGGTGTCGTAACTGTAGTCAGTCTGGACACCAAACTGGAGACAAGGCCTGTCCCAAGAAAGATACCACTTCTAACTCCCATCCAGCTAAAACTGGCCAGTCTCCAAGTGGGATCAACAGTGTGCCCAGAGCAAATCAGGTGTCACACTGAAGCTACATTAGTCTCTGAGGGTGGGGTGGATTTAGCCACACTGGCTGCCTGGCCCCCTAACATGCAAAAATACAGGCAGCAGCTCTTAATTAATGGGACAAGTGTAGAGGGCCTGAGGGATACAGGTGCCAGTGTCACCATGGTGACAGAGAAACTGGTTTCCCCTGGCCAATACCTGACTGGACAAACTTATCCAGTCACCAACGCTGACAATCAGACTAAAGTACATCCCATGGCTATGGTAACTTTAGAGTGGGGAGGGGTCAATGGCCTGAAACAGGTGGTGGTCTCCTCAAATATCCCAGTAGACTGTTTGCTTGGAAACGACCTGGAGTCCTCAGCATGGGCTGAGGTAGAACTGAAAACCCATGCAGCCATGCTGGGTATCCCTGAACTGGTGTGTGTCAAGACTAGGGCACAGTGCAAGGCACAGGGTGAAAAAGTAGAGCTGGAGTCTGGAAAAATGGCCCAGCCTACCAAGAGAAAAGGAAAGTCAGCTGGGAAACCAGCTGCAACACAACACCAAAAAGAGAACCTCTCTTCTCAGGAAGACGTTCTGCCCTCTGAGGGAACTGAGCCTATGGAGCTGGAACCTTATCAGGTTGAGCTCTTGGGCCCAGGAGGACCCTCAAGGGAAGAGTTGTGTAAGGGACTAGAAACCTGTCCCTCTCTTGAAGGCCTTAGGCAGCAAGCTGCTGAAGAGTCCAAAGGCAAGAAAAATGGAACACATAGGGTCTATTGGGAAGATGGACTCCTGTACACTGAGGCAAGAGATCCCAAACCTGGTGCCACTAGGAGAGTGGTAGTGCCTCAGGGTTTCAGAGAGTTTATTCTGACCTTAGCCCATGATATTCCCCTTGCTGGGCATTTGGGACAAACCAAGACGTGGGAGAGGTTAGTCAACCACTTCTACTGGCCCAATATGTCCCAGAAGGTTAAGGAGTTTTGCCTCTCCTGCCCCACCTGTCAAGCCAGTGGTAAGACAGGTGGGCATCCAAAGGCCCCCCTCATTCCACTTCCAGTGGTGGGGGTCCCCTTTGAAAGAGTGGGTGTGGACATAGTTGGTCCACTAGAACCTCCCACAGCCTCAGGAAACATTTACATCCTAGTAGTAGTGGATCATGCTACTAGGTATCCTGAAGCTATTCCCCTTAGGTCGACTACTGCCCCTGCAGTAGCCAAGGCCCTCATTGGTATCTTTACCAGAGTGGGCTTCCCTAAGGAGGTGGTTTCTGACAGAGGTACCAACTTCATGTCAGCTTACCTAAAACACATGTGGAATGAGTGTGGAGTGACTTATAAATTCACTACACCATATCATCCACAAACTAATGGCCTTGTTGAGAGATTCAACAAGACATTAAAGGGCATGATCATGGGGCTCCCAGAAAAACTCAAAAGGAGATGGGATGTCCTCCTGCCATGTCTGCTTTTAGCTTACAGAGAGGTGCCTCAGAAGGGAGTAGGATTCTCACCCTTTGAACTTCTGTTTGGCCACCCTGTAAGGGGACCACTTGCTCTTGTTAAAGAAGGCTGGGAGAGACCTCTTCATGAGCCTAAACAAGACATAGTGGACTATGTACTTGGCCTTCGCTCAAGAATGGCAGAGTACATGGAAAAGGCAAGTAAAAACCTTGAGGCCAGCCAACAACTCCAGAAGTTGTGGTATGACCAAAAGGCTGCACTGGTTGAATTTCCACCAGGGCAGAAAGTCTGGGTTCTGGAGCCTGTGGCTCCCAGGGCACTTCAGGACAAATGGAGTGGCCCTTACCCAGTACTAGAGAGGAAGAGTCAGGTCACCTACCTGGTGGACCTGGGCACAAGCAGGAGCCCCAAGAGGGTGATCCATGTGAACCGCCTTAAGCTCTTCCATGACAGGGCTGATGTAAATCTGTTGATGGTAACAGATGAGGACCAGGAAGCTGAGAGTGAGCCTCTCCCTGATCTCCTCTCATCAGACCCTAAAGATGGCTCAGTGGATGGAGTGATCTACTCAGACACCCTCTCTGGCCAACAGCAAGCTGACTGTAGGAAGGTCCTGCAACAGTTTGCTGAACTCTTTTCCCTAACCCCTGGTCAGACACACCTGTGTACCCATGATGTGGACACAGGAGACAGCATGCCTGTCAAAAACAAAATATTTAGACAGTCTGATCAAGTTAAGGAAAGCCTCAAGGTGGAAGTCCACAAGATGCTGGAATTGGGAGTAATAGAGCACTCTGACAGCCCCTGGGCTAGCCCAGTGGTCTTAGTCCCCAAACCTCACACCAAAGATGGAAAGAGAGAGATGAGGTTTTGTGTGGACTACAGAGGTCTCAACTCTGTCACCAAGACAGATGCCCATCCCATTCCTAGAGCTGATGAGCTCATAGACAAATTAGGGGCTGCCAAATTCTTAAGTACCTTTGACTTAACAGCAGGGTACTGGCAAATCAAAATGGCCCCTGGAGCAAAAGAAAAGACAGCATTCTCCACACCTGATGGGCATTATCAGTTCACTGTTATGCCCTTTGGTTTAAAGAATGCCCCTGCCACCTTCCAAAGGCTGGTGAATCAAGTCCTTGCTGGGCTGGAATCCTGTAGTGCAGCTTATCTTGACGATATTGCTGTCTTCAGCTCCACCTGGCAGGATCACCTGGTCCACCTGAAGAAGGTTTTGAAGGCTCTGCAATCTGCAGGCCTCTCTATCAAGGCATCCAAATGCCAGATAGGGCAGGGAACTGTGGTTTACTTGGGACACCTTGTAGGTGGAGGCCAAGTTCAGCCACTCCAGCCTAAGATCCAGACTATTCTGGACTGGGCAGCTCCAAAAACCCAGACTCAAGTCAGGGCATTCCTTGGCTTGCCTGGGTACTATAGGAGGTTTGTGAAGGGATATGGATCCATTGTGACAGCCCTCACAGAACTCACCTCCAAGAAAATGCCCAAGAAAGTAAACTGGACTGTAGAATGCCAACAGCCTTTGACACCCTGAAGCAAGCTATGTGCACAGCACCAGTTCTAAAAGCTCCAGATTACTCCAAGCAATTCATTGTGCAAACAGATGCCTCTGAACATGGGATAGGGGCAGTTTTGTCCCAAACAAATGATGATGGCCTTGACCAGCCTGTTGCTTTCATTAGCAGGAGGTTACTCCCCAGGGAGCAGCGTTGGAGTGCCATTGAGAGGGAGGCCTTTGCTGTGGTTTGGTCCCTGAAGAAGCTGAGACCATACCTCTTTGGTACTCACTTCCTAGTTCAGACTGACCACAGACCTCTCAGGTGGCTGATGCAAATGAAAGGTGAAAATCCAAAACTGTTGGGGTGGTCCATCTCCCTACAGGGAATGGACTTTATAGTGGAACACAGACCTGGGACTGCCCATGCCAATGCAGATGGCCTTTCCAGGTTCTTCCACTTAGACAATGAAGACTCTCTTGGGAAAGGTTAGTCTCCTCCTCTTTCGTTTGGGGGGGGGGAGGGGTTGTGTAAGGAAATGCCTCCTTGGCATGGTTACCCCCTGACTTTTTGCCTTTGCTGATGCTATGTTTTGAATTGAAAGTGTGCTGAGGCCTGCTAACCAGGCCCCAGCACCAGTGTTCTTTCCCTAACCTGTACTTTTGATTCCACAATTGGCACACCCTGGCATCCAGATAAGTCCCTTGTAACTGGTACCTCTGGTACCAAGGGCCCTGATGCCAGGGAAGGTCTCTAAGGGCTGCAGCATGAATTATGCCACCCTGGAGACCCCTCACTCAGCACAGACACACTGCTTACCAGCTTGTGTGTGCTAGTGAGAACAAAATGAGTAAGTCGACATGGCACTCCCCTCAGGGTGCCATGCCAGCCTCTCACTGCCTATGCAGTATAGGTAAGACACCCCTCTAGCAGGCCTTACAGCCCTAAGGCAGGGTGCACTATACCATAGGTGAGGGTACCAGTGCATGAGCACTGTGCCCCTTCAGTGTCTAAGCAAAACCTTAGACATTGTAAGTGCAGGGTAGCCATAAGAGTATATGGTCTGGGAGTCTGTTTTACACGAACTCCGCAGCACCATAATGGCTACACTGAAAACTGGGAAGTTTGGTATCAAACTTCTCAGCACAATAAATGCACACTGATGCCAGTGTACATTTTATTGTAAAATACACCACAGAGGGCACCTTAGAGGTGCCCCCTGAAACTTAACCGACTATCTGTGTAGGCTGACTGGTTCCAGCAGCCTGCCACACTAGAGACATGTTGCTGGCCCCATGGGGAGAGTGCCTTTGTCACTCTGAGGCCAGTAACAAAGCCTGCACTGGGTGGAGATGCTAACACCTCCCCCAGGCAGGAGCTGTAACACCTGGCGGTGAGCCTCAAAGGCTCACCCCTTTGTCACAGCACCGCAGGACACTCCAGCTTAGTGGAGTTGCCCGCCCCCTCCGGCCACGGCCCCCACTTTTGGCAGCAAGGCTGGAGGAAACAAAGAAAGCAACAAGGAGTCGTCACTGGCCAGTCAGGACAGCCCCTAAGGTGTCCTGAGCTGAAGTGACTCTAACTTTTAGAAATCCTCCATCTTGCAGATGGAGGATTCCCCCAATAGGATTAGGGATGTGACCCCCCCTCCCCTTGGGAGGAGGCACAAAGAGGGTGTACTCACCCTCAGGGCTAGTAGCCATTGGCTACTAACCCCCCAGACCTAAACACGCCCTTAAATTTAGTATTTAAGGGCTCTCCCTGAACCTAGAAATTAGATTCCTGCAACTACAAGAAGAAGGACTGCTGAGCTGACAAACCCCTGCAGAGGAAGAACAGAAGACACCAACTGCCTTGGCCCCAGACTTACCGGCCTGTCTCCTGCCTTCCAAAGAAACCTGCTCCAGCGACTTCTGAATCCTCTGAGGACTGCCCTGCTTTGAAAAAGACGAGAAACTCCCGAGGACAGCGGCACTGCTCCAAAAGAACTGCAACTTTGTTACAAGGAGCAGATTTAAAGACCCCTGCAACTCCCCGCAAGAAGCGTGAGACTTGCAACACTGCACCCGGCGACCCCGACTCGACTGGTGGAGAACAACCAACTCAGGGAGGACCCTCCGGCGACTACGACTGTGAGTAACCAAAGTTGTCCTCCCTGAGCCCCCACAGCGACGCCTGCAGAGGGAATCCCCAGGCTCCCCCTGACCGTGACTGTCTGAACTCCATTTCCCGACGGCTGGAAAAGACCCTGCACCCGCAGCCCCCAGCCACTAAAGAAACGAAACTTCTGTGCAGGAGTGACCCCCAGGAGGCCCTCTCCCTTGCCTAGGTGGTGGCTACCCCGAGGAGCCCCCCCCCTTGCCTGCCTGCACCGCTGAAGAGACCCCTTGGTCTCCCATTGAAAACTGAAGGAAACCCGACGCGTGTTTGCACACTACACCCGGCCGCCCCCGCGCTGCTGAGGGTGTACTTTCTGTGCTGACTTGTGTCCCCCCCGGTGCCCTACAAAACCCCCCTGGTCTGCCCTCCGAAGACGCGGGTACTTACCTGCTGGCAGACTGGAACCGGGGCACCCCCTTCTCTCCATTGAAGCCTATGTGTTTTGGGCACCTCTTTGACCTTTGCACCTGACCGGCCCTGAGCTGCTGGTGTGATAACTTTGGGGTTGCTCTGAACCCCCAACGGTGGGCTACCTTGGACCAAAAACTGAAAACTGTAAGTGACTTACTTACCTGTGAAAACTAACAATAACTTACCTCCCCCAGGAACTGTGAAAATTGCACTAAGTGTCCACTTTTAAAACAGCTTATTGTGTTTTATGTGAAAAGTATACATGCTTATGTAATGATTCAATGTTTCTAGAGTACTTACCTGCAATACCTTTCAAATGAGCTATTACATGTAAAATTTGAACCTGTGGTTCTTAAAATAAACTAAGAAAATATATTTTTCTATAACAAAACCTATTGGCTGGATTTGTCTCTGAGTGTGCGTACCTCATTTATTGCCTATGTGTATGTACAACAAATGCTTAACACTACTCCTTGGATAGGCCTACTGCTCGACCACACTACCACAAAATAGAGCATTAGTATTATCTCTTTTTACCACTATTTTACCTCTAAGGGGAACCCTTGGACTCTGTGCATGCTATTCCTTACTTTGAAATAGCACATACAGAGCCAACTTCCTACAGTAGCCATAAGAGAATACGGTCTGGGAGTCTGTCAAAAACGAACTCCACAGCTCCATAAAGGCTACACTGAATACTGGGAAGTTTGGTATCAAACTTCTCAGAATAATAAACCCACACTGATGCCAGTGTTGGATTTATTAAAAAATGCACACAGAGGGCATCTTAGAGACACCCCCTGTATTTTACCCAATTGTTCAGTGCAGGACTGACTGGTCTGTGCCAGCCTGCTGCTGAGAGACGAGTGTCGGACCTCATGCGGTGAGAGCCTTTGTGCTCTCTGAGGACAGAAACAAAGCCTGCTCTGGGTGGAGGTGCTTCACACCTCCCCCCTGCAGGAACTGTAACACCTAGCAGCGAGCTTCAAAGGCTCAAGATTCGTGTTACAATGCCCCAGGGCACTCCAGCTAGTGGAGATGCCCGCCCCCTGGACACAGCCCCCACTTTTGGCGGCAAGTCCAGGAGAGATAATGAGAAAAACAAGGAGGAGTCACTGGCCAGTCAGGACAGCCCCTAAGGTGTCCTGAGCTGAGGTGACTCTGACTTTTAGAAATCCTCCATCTTGTAGAAGGAGGATTCCCCCAATAGGGATAGGAATGTGACCCACCACCCCTTGGGAGGAGGCACAAAGAGGGTGTACCCACCCTCAGGGCTAGTAGCCATTGGCTACTAACCCCCCAGACCTAAACACGCCCTTAAATTTAGTATTTAAGGGCTCCCCTGAACCTAAGAATTTAGATTCCTGCAATTAACAAGAAGAAGGACTGCTGAGCTGACAAACCCCTGCAGAGGAAGAACAGAAGACACCAACTGCCTTGGCCCCAGACTTACCGGCCTGTCTCCTGCCTTCCAAAGAAACCTGCTCCAGCGACGCTTTCCAAGGGACCAGCGACCTCTGAATCCTCTGAGGACTGCCCGGCTTCGAAAAAGACAAGAAACTCCCGAGGACAGCGGCACTGCTCCAAAAGAACTGCAACTTTGTTACAAGGAGCAGATTTAAAGACCCCTGCAACTCCCCGCAAGAAGCGTGAGACTTGCACACTGCACCCGGCCGCCCCCGCGCTGCTGAGGGTGTACTTTTTGTGCTGACTTGTGTCCCCCCCGGTGCCCTACAAAACCCCCCTGGTCTGCCCTCCGAAGTCGCGGGTACTTACCTGCTGGCAGACTGGAACCGGGGCACCCCCTTCTCTCCATTGAAGCCTATGTGTTTTGGGCACCTCTTTGACCTTTGCACCTGACCGGCCCTGAGCTGCTGGTGTGATAACTTTGGGGTTGCTCTGAACCCCCAACGGTGGGCTACCTTGGACCCAAACCTGAGACTTGTAAGTGATTTACTTACCTGACAAAACTAACAAAAACTTACCTCCCCCAGGAACTGTGACAATTGCACTGTGTCCACTTTTAAAACAGCTTATTGTGTTTTATGTAAAAAGTATACATGCTAAAGTAATATTTCAAAGTTCCTAGAGTACTTACCTGCAATACCTTTCAAATGAGATATTACATGTAAAATTTGAACCTGTGGTTCTTAAAATAAACTAAGAAGAGATATTTTTCTATAACAAAACCTATTGGCTTGGAATTGTCTCTGAGTGTGTGTTCCTCATTTATTGCCTGTGTGTATGTACAACAAATGCTTAACACTACTCCTTTGATAAGCCTACTGCTCGACCACACTACCACAAAATAGAGCATTAGTATTATCTCTTTTTGCCACTATCTTACCTCTAAGGGGAACCCTCGGACTCTCTGCATGCTATTCCTTACTTTGAAATAGCACATACAGAGCCAACTTCCTACAACTTGTATACACAGACACTTTAGCAGCATACATGTGCTACTCAATAACGTGATAGAATTGTGCTCTAAAAGTGCAATCTGGGTTTTTAATTGACATAGGAGTGATTTGGAAAAAGAACAGATGACGGACGGAATGCTAAACAATGCAAACATTCACCCCCCTGTCACACAGATCTGAGTTTAATCCATTGTTTTTTTGCACACCATGCCAACCCAGTTTGGACCCAGCCATATGCAAATCAGTCTTGACCCTGTTATTTGGGGCACACCTCCCGTGGGTGTCCAAACAAAAAATTGAGAAAACAAATTGCACATTCGGAGGCCAAACATAGGCAGATGGGCTATGCACAACCTGTGACTACAACATGGATCTTCTGCAAAGTTATCCTTACAGTTATGTATGTTTCCTTCTGTTTTGTTCTTCAGTCATTGTAAGGAAATGCCTCCTTGGCATGGTTACCCCCTGACTTTTTGCCTTTGCTGATGCTATGTTTTGAATTGAAAGTGTGCTGAGGCCTGCTAACCAGGCCCCAGCGTTCTTTCCCTAACCTGTACTTTTGTTTTCACAATTGGCACACCCTGGCATCCAGGTAAGTCCCTTGTAACTGGTACCCCCGGTACCAAGGGCCCTGATGCCAGGGAAGGTCTCTAAGAACTGCAGCATGTTTAGGCCACCCTGGGGACCCCTCACTCAGCACAGACACACTGCTTGCCAGCTTGTGTGTGCTGGTGAGGACAAAACAAGCAAGTCGACATGGCACTCCCCTCAGGGTGCCATGCCAACCTCACACTGCCTATGCAGTATAGATAAGTCACCCCTCTAGCAGGCCTTACAGCCCTAAGGCAGGGTGCACTATACCATAGGTGAGGGCACCAGTGCATGAGCACTGTGCCCCTACAGTGTCTAAGCCAAACCTTAGACATTGTAAGTGCAGGGTAGCCATAAGAGTATATGGTCTGGGAGTCTGTCAAACACGAACTCCACAGCACCATAATGGCTACACTGAAAACTGGGAAGTTTGGTATCAAACTTCTCAGAACAATAAATGCACACTGATGCCAGTGTACATTTTATTGTAAAATACCCCCCAGAGGGCACCTTAGAGGTGCCCCCTGAAACCTTATCCGACTGGTTCCAGCAGCCTGCCACACTCGACACATGTTGCTGGCCACATGGGGAGAGGGCCTTTGTCACTCTGTGGCTAGTAACAAAGCCTGCACTGGGTGGGGATGCTATCAGCTCCCCCAGGCAGGAGCTGTAACACCTGGCGGTGAGCCTCAAAGGCTCACCCCCTTTGTTCCAGCACCACAGGGCATTCCAGCTAGTGGAGTTGCCCGCCCCCTCCGGCCACGGCCCCACTTTTGGCGGCAAGGCCGGAGGAGATAAGGAGAAAAACAAGGAGGAGTCACTGACCAGTCAGGACAGCCCCTAAGGCAACCTGAGCTGAAGTGACTCCGACTTTTAGGAATCCTCCATCTTGCAGATGGAGGATCCCCCCAATAGGGATAGGAATGTGACCCCCTCCCCTTGGGAGGAGGCACAAAGAGGGTGTAGCCACCCTTAGGGCTAGTAGCCATTGGCTACTGCCCTCCCTGACCTAAACACACCCCTAAATTCTGTATTTAGGGGCTCCCCTGAACCTAGGAAATCAGATTCCTGCAACTTAAGAAGAAGAGGACTGCTGAGCTGAAAAACCCTGCAGAGAAGACGGAGACACCAACTGCTTTGGCCCCAGCCCTACCGGCCTGTCTCCCCCCTTCGGAAGAAAACTGCTCCAGCGACGCTTTCCCCAGGACCAGCGACCTCTGAATCCTCAGAGGACTGACCTGCTCTAAAAAGACCAAGAAACTCCCGAGAACAGCGGCCCTGTTCAACAAAGACTGCAACTTTGTTTCCAGAAGAGCAGCTTTAAAGACCCCTGCAATCCCCGCCAGAAGCGTGAGACTTGCAACACTGCACCCGGCGACCCCGACTCGACTGGTGAAGAAACAACGCTACAGGGAGGACCCCCCGGCGACTCCAAGACTATGAGTAACCAAAGTTGTCCCCCCTGAGCCCCCACAGCGACGCCTGCAGAGGGAATCCCGAGGCTCCCCCTGACCGCGACTGCCTGACTCTAAAATCCTGACGCCTGGAAGAGACCCTGCACCCGCAGCCCCCAGGACCTGAAGGATCGGAACTCCAGTGCAGGAGTGACCCCCAGGAGGCCCTCTCCCTTGCCCAGGTGGTGGCTACCCCGAGGAGCCCCCCCTTGCCTGCCTGCATCACTTAAGAGACCCCTTGGTCTCTCATTGAAACCTATTGAAAACCCGACGCATGTTGGCACACTGCACCCGGCCGCCCCCTTGCTGCTGAGGGTGTACTTTTTTGTGTTGACTTGTGTCCCCCCCGGTGCCCTACAAAACCCCCCTGGTCTGCCCTCCGAAGACGCCGGTACTTACCTGCTGGCAGACTGGAACCGGGGCACCCCCTTCTCCATTGAAGCCTATGCGTTTTGGGCACCACTTTGAACTCTGCACCTGACCGGCCCTGAGCTGCTGGTGTGGTAACTTTGGGGTAGCTCTGAACCCCCAACGGTGGGCTACCTTGGACCCCAATTTGAACCCCATAGGTGGTTTACTTACCTGCAAGAACTAACATTAACTTACCTCCCCCAGGAACTGTGAAAATTGCACTGTGTCCACTTTTAAAATAGCTATATGTGTTTTATGTGAAAAATATATATGCTATTGTGATTATTCAAAGTTCCTAAAGTACTTACCTGCAATACCTTTCAAATGAGATATTACATGTAGAATTTGAACCTGTGGTTCTTAAAATAAACTAAGAAAATATATTTTTCTATAACAAAACCTATTGGCTGGATTAGTCTCCGAGTGTGTGTTCCTCATTTATTGCCTGTGTGTATGTACAACAAATGCTTAACACTACTCCTTTGATAAGCCTACTGCTCGACCACACTACCACAAAATAGAGCATTAGTATTATCTCTTTTTGCCACTATCTTACCTCTAAGGCAGTGGTTCCCAAACTGTGCGCCGCGGCTCCTTGGTGCGCCGTCAAAATTAGCCAGGGGCGCCGCACACAGTCTGGAAACCACTCGGAGGTGCTTTTAATCGGTAGCTTTTCACCGTGGTTTTGGAAACAAAACCCCCTGCATTAATTATTGTGACCAGCGGAGGGCGCCAGAGTACCATTAATAATATCCCTATGACAAAAGAAAAGAAATAATTTAAAATAAATGGTTTTCAGGAACCTGAACGAGAGAATTAAGAAGTCAAACTGTAATTAGTGTAGGTACAGGTACAGGCTGGGATTACGTTCCCCCACCCGCCAAAAAAAAGTAACATAATGGGGAGCCGTGGCCAACACGGCCAATAGGTCAAAGGAGCCGGGGATCGAAAAAGTTTGGGAACCACTGCTCTAAGGGGAACCCTTGGACTCTGTGCATACTATTCCTTACTTTGAAATAGTGCATACAGAGCCAACTTCCTACAGTCATCTTTCATTAATGTCTGTGCTCATTGCCTCTGTCAACGCAACTTCAGTCTTGTTTTTCAAACCTCTTTGCCTCAAATCTATGAACAAGATATCAGTATGGACTCCTTATGTATTCTGTAGACAGTGGCTTCTGATGCATCCCTCTAGGAGCAGTGCATAGTTCTGCTAATACAAATTAAGAAAGGGGAAAGATAGCTTTATGTTCAGTACAGTTTTCCTAGTCCGGTGTGTAACCTCCTGGGCAAATACCACATGATTGCATCAAAGTATACTCAGCTTTGATGAACAGTTTTCGAAGGTGGGTTCCAGTCCCACAACTAGGTAGCTGGGCATCCAGCCTTGACTGGAGATTGAATCACCGTAAAGGTACTTTTATTTTGTTTCCATGTCTACAGTGAGCTGTCTCCATAAAACTTGTATGTATGTTTGGAGGATATATATATATTGCTTTTCCTCACTTTAGATCGATGATATATATATTTTTTTTCCAGCTGTGCCCACCAGGATCTGATGAATACTATAATCAAGTAAGCTTACACAATTATACTACATTGCCTATTGTTTGTTAATATAACATCTTAATCATCACTTTCTGTATTTAGGTACCTACCACTGCAGCTTATGGAGATTACAATACCTACTTGCATGTAATGCCTTCATATTACACTGGTAGTCAAGAAACCTACCAGCCACAGGCCATCCTGCAGTCAAGCTTACAATCAGCGTCTCAGAATCCACTGCTAATGGTAAAGTATACTTTTGAAGTATAATCCATATTTCTCTCAAATTAACATCAGCGATGTGCGATGTCCCTTTATTTATTACAAGCACACAGTAATTTTTTTCTTCTTCTTAAACAGTCGAATTGATCATTCTTTTGTGTGCTGTATTAAAGATTATGCTTCCAAAATATTGTGTAATTTATATGACCTAGCAAAATAATACAATGTATTCAAAATTAAGCACCACTCACTAAAACCAGATTTTATACTACTATATGAGTTTGCTGTTTCCTCTTGAGTTTATTAAAAGTGCCCAAATACATGGTGGATAAGAAAAAAACAAATTTTTAAAAGAATAAATTCCAATTCTAAAGGCAATCAATCAGTTCTAAGATTTCAAGAGTAATGCACAAATATCAGAAACAATCCAATAAGAGAAACAGAACAAAATAACTTGAGAAACACAAGTCCCAATACAAGAATCAAACATTGTAACAAAAAATACCTAGTGCTCCCCTTAGAGGACATTAAAGTTTTGCATTGTCAATCTTTTCTGTATTCACATGCTGTGCATTATTCTGCCATCTATTGGTTGGATCCGGAATTCTCCAAATTCTTGTAGTCTATCTTTTATTTTTTTGTTGTTGTTGTTGTTGGGCGTCAACTCATCCTCTATTTGATGCTTCCTGTGACGTCATACGCCCTCCCCTGGAAGCTGCTAAGTTAGTCCGCCATCTTCAGATTCTTGTTTTCCGCTGTGGGGTCAAGATGCTTGGCTGAAGGCTCCAACTTGAGGAAGAAAAAGTTTGCAAAGAAGTTCGTGAGAAGTTTGCCGAAAGTTGTCATAAAAATCTGAGACGAGCATCGATGGAGATATTCAGAGGAGAAATCGAGAGGGAAAGACATTTTTTTTCTCGGATTTCGAGAATGCCCAGACACGGGGGCTCCCTGTGCGGCCTAATGGACAAGACTAGATTCTAGTTCTGTCTGAATTGCCACCACAAATTTGCATAGAAGGACCATGTAAGGAAATGCCTCCTTGGCATGGTTGCCCCCTGACTTTTTGCCTTTGCTGATGCTCTGTTTTGAATTGAAAGTGTGCTGAGGCCTGCTAACCAGGCCCCAGCACCAGTGTTCTTTCCCTAACCTGTACTTTTGTATCCACAATTGGCACACCCTGGCATCCAGGTAAGTCCCTTGTAACTGGTACCTCTGGTACCAAGGGCCCTGATGCCAGGGAAGGTCTCTAAGGGCTGCAGCCTGTCTTATGCCACCCTGGAGACCCCTCACTCAGCACAGACACACTGCTTACCAGCTTGTGTGTGCTAGTGAGAACAAAATGAGTAAGTCGACATGGCACTCCCCTCAGGGTGCCATGCCAGCCTCTCACTGCCTATGCAGTATAGGTAAGACACCCCTCTAGCAGGCCTTACAGCCCTAAGGCAGGGTGCACTATACCATAGGTGAGGGCACCAGTGCATGAGCACTGTGCCCCTACAGTGTCTAAGCCAAACCTTAGACATTGTAAGTGCAGGGTAGCCATAAGAGTATATGGTCTGGGAGTCTGTCAAACACGAACTCCACAGCACCATAATGGCTACACTGAAAACTGGGAAGTTTGGTATCAAACTTCTCAGCACAATAAATGCACACTGTACATTTTATTGTGAAACACACCCCAGAGGGCACCTTAGAGGTGCCCCCTGAAACTGTATCCAACTATCTGTGTAGGCTGACTGGTTCCAGCAGCCTGCCACACTAGAGACATGTTGCTGGCCCCATGGGGAGAGTGCTTTTGTCACTCTGAGGCCAGTAACAAAGCCTGCACTGGGTGGAGATGCTAACACCTCCCCCAGGCAGGAGCTGTAACACCTGGCAGTGAGCCTCAAAGGCTCACCCCTTTGTTCCAACACCGCAGGACACTCCAGCTAGTGGAGTTGCCCGCCCCCTCCGGCCACGGCCCCCACTTTTGGCAGCAAGGCCGGAGAAAATAATGAGAAAAACAAGGAGGAGTCACTGGCCAGTCAGGACAGCCCCTAAGGTGTCCTGAGCTGAAGTGACTGTAACTTTTAGAAATCCTCCATCTTGCAGATGGAGGATTCCCCCAATAGGATTAGGGATGTGCCCCCCTCCCCTTGGGAGGAGGCACAAAGAGGGTGTACTCACCCTCAGGGCTAGTAGCCATTGGCTACTAACCCCCCAGACCTAAACACGCCCTTAAATTTAGTATTTAAGGGCTCCCCTGAACCTAAAACTTAGATTCCTGAAACTACAAGAAGAAGAGGACTGCTGAGCTGAAAAAAACCCTGCAGAGGAAGAACAGAAGACACCAACTGCTTTGGCCCCAGACTCACCGGCCTGTCTCCTGCCTTCCAAAGAAACCTGCTCCAGCGACGCTTTCCAAGGGACCAGCGACCTCTGAATCCTCTGAGGACTGCCCTGCTTCACGAAAGACAAGAAACTCCAGAGGACAGCGGCACTGCTCCAAAAGAACTGCAGCTTTGTTTCAAGGAGTGGATTTAAAGACCCCTGCAACTCCCCGCAAGAAGCGTGAGACTTGCAACACTGCACCCGGCGACCCCGACTCGACTGGTGGAGAACCAACACCTCAGGGAGGACCCTCCGGCGACTCCAAGACTGTGAGTAACCAAAGTTGTCCCCCCTGAGCCCCACAGCGACGCCTGCAGAGGGAATCCCGAGGCTCCCCCTGACCGCAACTGCCTGAACTCCATTTCCCGACGGCTGGAAAAGACCCTGCACCCGCAGCCCCCAGCACCTAAAGGAACGGAACTCCTGTGCAGGAGTGACCCCCAGGAGGCCCTCTCCCTTGCCCAGGTGGTGGCTACCCCGAGGAGCCCCCCCCCCTTGCCTGCCTGCACCGCTGAAGAGACCCCTTGGTCTCCCATTGAAATCAACAGAAAACCCGACGCATGTTTGCACACTGCACCCGGCCGCCCCCGCGCTGCTGAGGGTGTACTTTTTGTGCTGACTTGTGTCCCCCCCGGTGCCCTACAAAACCCCCCTGGTCTGCCCTCCGAAGACGCGGGTACTTACCTGCTGGCAGACTGGAACCGGGGCACCCCCTTCTCTCCATTGAAGCCTATGTGTTTTGGGCACCTCTTTGACCTTTGCACCTGACCGGCCCTGAGCTGCTGGTGTGTTAACTTTGGGGTGGCTCTGAACCCCCAACGGTGGGCTACCTTGGACCCAAAACTGAAACCTGTAAGTGACTTACTTACCTGTTAAAACTAACATTACTTTACCTCCCCCAGGAACTGTGAAAATTGCACTGTGTCCACTTTTAAAACAGCTATTTGTGTTTTATGTAAAAAGTATACATGCTAATATAATGATTCAAAGTTCCTAAAGTACTTACCTGCAATACCTTTCAAATGAGATATTACATGTAGAATTCGAACCTGTGGTTCTTAAAATAAACTAAGAAAATATATTTTTCTATAACAAAACCTATTGGCTGGATTTGTCTCTGTGTGTTCCTCATTTATTGCCTGTGTGTATGTACAACAAATGCTTAACACTACTCCTTTGATAAGCCTACTGCTCGACCACACTACCACAAAATAGAGCATTAGTATTATCTCTTTTTGCCTCTATCTTACCTCTAAGGGGAACCCTTGGACTCTGTGCATGCTATTCCTTACTTTGAAATAGCACATACAGAGCCAACTTCCTACAGACCAACACCCAGTCTACAAGCTCTGCCTGCTCTAATGACCATCAAAGCGATGACCTCAACGCCTGTGCCATTTCCACGTTGAAGACATTGAGGATGGGAGAGAGACAGAGATGGGTGCTTAACAACATGCAGAGGCAGAAGACGGCTCCATCCCTGAGAGACCTGGGTCTATTGAGTGACAAGGAGAAAAACATTGGTTGAAGGTGCCAAGGGTGAAACATGAGATGCTGACCCGAGGATCATCCGCGTCGAAGCCCAGCCAACCAAGGAGGACAGGAGACCGGAGGTAAGAAGGACATCGACCCAGGAAAAAGTGTCCTAGTCTCGAAGATCGGTCTCATGGACGTCAAAGGGAGCCTCGTTGTCAAAACACTCGCCAGCCGAAAGCAGGCTCAGAAAAAGAGAACCCCTTGCATCGCTTGAAGGGAACACAGTAGGAGATAGATCTCCAGAAAAAACTCAGTTGACAGGCGATCAAAGGAAAGTCTCTTCAATGTCATAAAAGAAGGTCTCAAGACAAACACTGAAGCTGGTGACCGATAAGTCCTTGAAGAAATCTTCAACGTCCAAGTGAAAAGTGATGGAGAGCATTGATGCTGAAGAACGTTCTGCGGAAAGAGAAGAAAAAGAGGCACCTCGAGGCCGAAATGGCTGCCTTGCTGCAAAAGAATTACGACTTTGACAAATCCTTAAGGAGGTTTGAATTCTGCCAAGAACTTCAATACCAAAAGGTCAACGAGAAAAGGATGTTAAAAAAATTTAACCTCCTCTAACAAAGCCACAAGAGGCGGAGGAAGAACTCTTCTGCGAAGAAGAGGAGCAAGTAGGAGGTATGTTTCCGGGCTCATAGGAGTCAGATTGCATGGAGCCTCAGTGGCAGGACCCGGAGACTAACTCACCGGAGGAGGGAGTCAGTTGCCACCCGTTGAGGCCTTGGGCTCTAGAGGACATCTGCCTATATAGCAAGGTTATCATGAAATCTGCGGACACGTTTGCAGCTGGAGGTTGCGAGACCACAGACTTGTTTTGCTTTTGGAAACCCTCTTGCCATTCCAAGCCAGAGACCAGTTCCTGCCGACTTATCAAGCCGCCAGCTGATGATGGGCATAACCCTAAGCCGTCACTCATGGCTGAGAATATCAAGATTCAAGCCAGACGTACAGGCTAATAGCCTAAATACACCATTCAACTGGGAACAGTTATGCAGGAGCACTGTCAATGACATCCTGTACCAACTAAAGACAGACAATGAAACAGCAAAGTCCATGGGAGCTTTGCATTTTAGGGGAGGCATGCGCAAAGTGACAGTACCATCACGCGGCCTGCTGAGAGAGGCAATTTCCAGTTGGGAACATCACACCAGACCTTCAAGGGAAGCAGTCAAACATCTGCACCCCAGCAGGACTGGCAGTAGCAGCATTAGGGATGGCAGTCCTTTTGAGGACAAGCAAGCGGAACGGGGCAGCCTTACAGGGAAGGACAAACTGCCACCAGCAGCTGGCTTCATGAATATCAGAGCGTCTCACACACAACACCAGTGGGAGGCAGAATGAAAGGGATTCTTCAGGAGTGGAGGAAGATGGATTATGAACGCACTACAATATGGATATTGCATAGAATTGAAAAAATGCCTTCTGCACAGGGCCCAAAAAAGAAGATCCATTCAAAAGAAGAAACATTTTGTCTCCTTAAGAAAGTGGAGGAATTGCTAGAGAAAAGAGCACTAGAAAAGGTGACCAGACCAGAGATCAACAGGGGAAATTACTCCGCATTTTCCCTAATACTGAAAGGAGACGAATCTCCATGCCGAATTCTGCACCTTACATTTATAAACCAGTTTATAAAAACACAAACATTCAAACTGGCAACCTTACAGGAAGTAACCCACAATTGGAAACAGTATTCCATGCAACTATAGTTCTAAAAGACTCCTCCCTACACATTCCAATGAATGCAAGACGCACAAAATACCTGAGGTTTTTGGTGAACAAGACTCACTATCAGTTCACAGTTTTGGCATTTTGGATCAAATCCGTGCCAAGAGTCTTTACAAAGTGTCTGGTGGCAGTTGCAGCTCACTTAAGACAGGGAACACACTATCCTTACGTGGACGACTGGTTAGTAAGAACAAACTCCCACAACAAGTGCAAAGATCATATACAACAAGCAATGAGAAAACTATTCATTGTGGGTGTTATTCAATAAACCTATAGGAATCATCCCCCACACCAAAGCAAGAAAAAAACGTTTCTTGGAGCAAGAATCAACTCAATCCAAGGGAAAGTATATCCCAGCGAAAAGAGGAGGCAGTTACTGTTGCAGGAAAGTCACTTGTACCAGAACTGGCATGCTCCGCCAGAGAGGACAATGAGGCAATTGTTAGAGAAAATGGCATCATGTATCCCTTTGTCTCCATATGTGAGACAACACACGAAACCAATCCAGGAATGACTTCAAAACCAATGGTCACAAGCAACAGTGAATTGGGAAGATGAAGTGGTTGGCAGGCAGGAATTCCAGGAGGATATGGCGTGGCAGAACACATCACATATAACACAAAGTAGAAACTCTGCTCAGCCAACTCCAAGAGTGTCAATCAAAACAGATGCCTCTGATATGGGTTGGAGAGCTTACATGGGCTCACCCTGGTGGCCATAATACCTCTTCACGGGGCGATTTAAATACGAGCACTCACGATTCAATAACCATATTTACAAATTCACAAAGACAGAATTGTCATGAGGACAGATCCACAGTTCCTACCCAAGGTAGTTTCTCACTTCTACATAAACCACCAAACTATATAAATGCCAAGTTTTTTTTCCAAAACCCAAAAAACCAAGCGGAGAGCGTTACACACACTAGACAGAGGACGTGCTATAAAGTACTACATTGAAAGGACACAGGCAAGCAGGAAGACTAAGCAACTATTTGTCTCCTTTGCCGACAAGAATATGGGGAAACCTGTACCTAACCTGTAGGAAGTTGGCTCTGTATGTGCTATTTCAAAGTAAGGAATAGCATGCACAGAGTCCAAGGGTTCCCCTTAGAGGTAAAATAGTGGTAAAAATAGATAATACTAATGCTCTATTTTGTGGTAGTGTGGTCGAGCAGTAGGCTTATCCAAGGAGTAGTGTTAAGCATTTGTTGTACATACACCTAGACAATAAATGAGGTACACACACTCAGAGACAAATCCAGCCAATAGGTTTTGTTATAGAAAAATATATTTTCTTAGTTTATTTTAAGAACCACAGGTTCAAATTTAACATGTAATATCTTGTTTGAAAGGTATTGCAGGTAAGTACATTAGGAACTTCAATCATTTCAATTGCATGTATACTTTTCAAGTTATTCACAAATAGCTACTTTAAAAGTGGACACAGTGCAATTTTCACAGTTCCTGGGGGAGGTAAGTTTTTGTTAGTTTTACCAGGTAAGTAAGACACTTACAGGGTTCAGTTCTTGGTCCAAGGTAGCCCACCGTTGGGGGTTCAGAGCAACCCCAAAGTTATCACACCAGCAGCTCAGGGCTGGTCAGGTGCAGAGTCCAAAGTGGTGCCCAAAACGCATAGGCTAGAATGGAGAAAAGGGGGTGCCCCGGTTCCGGTCTGCTTGCAGGTAAGTACCCGCGTCTTCGGAGGGCAGACCAGGGGGGTTTTGTAGGGCACCGGGGGGGACACAAGCCCACACAGAAATTTCACCCTCAGCGGCGCGGGGGCGGCCGGGTGCAGTGTTAGAACAAGCGTCGGGTTTGCAATGTTAGTCAATGAGAGATCAAGGGATCTCTTCAGCGCTGCAGGCAGGCAAGGGGGGGCTTCCTCGGGGAAACCTCCACTTGGGCAAGGGAGAGGGACTCCTGGGGGTCACTTCTGCAGTGAAAGTCCGGTCCTTCAGGTCCTGGGGGCTGCGGGTGCAGGGTCTTTTCCAGGCGTCGGGACTTAGGTTTCAGAGAGTCGCGGTCAGGGGAAGCCTCGGGATTCCCTCTGCAGGCGGCGCTGTGGGGGCCCAGGGGGGACAGGTTTTGGTACTCACAGTCGTAGAGTAGTCCGGGGGTCCTCCCTGAGGTGTTGGTTCTCCACCAGCCGAGTCGGGGTCGCCGGGTGCAGTGTTGCAAGTCTCACGCTTCTTGCGGGGAGTTGCAGGGTTCTTTAAAGCTGCTTCTGGAAACAAAGTTGCAGTCTTTTTGGAGCAGGTCCGCTGTCCTCGGGAGTTTCTTGTCTTTTTCGAAGCAGGGCAGTCCTCAGAGGATTCAGAGGTCACTGGTCCCTTGGAAGGCGTCGCTGGAGCAGAGTTCTTTGGAAGGCAGGAGACAGGCCGGTGAGTTTCTGGAGCCAAGGCAGTTGTCGTCTTCTGGTCTTCCTCTGCAGGGGTTTTCAGCTAGGCAGTCCTTCTTCTTGTAGTTTGCAGGAATCTAATTTCTAGGTTCAGGGAGAGCCCTTAAATACTAAATTTAAGGGCGTGTTTAGGTCTGGGGGGTTAGTAGCCAATGGCTACTAGCCCTGAGGGTGGGTACACCCTCTTTGTGCCTCCTCCCGAGGGGAGGGGGTCACATCCCTAATCCTATTGGGGGAATCCTCCATCTGCAAGATGGAGGATTTCTAAAAGTTAGTCACCTCAGCTCAGGACACCTTAGGGGCTGTCCTGACTGGCCAGTGACTCCTCCTTGTTTTTCTCATTATCTCTCCTGGACTTGCCGCCAAAAGTGGGGGCTGGGTCCAGGAGGCGGGCATCTCCACTAGCTGGAGTGCCCTGGGGCATTGTAACACGAAGCTTGAGCCTTTGAAGCTCACTGCTAGGTGTTACAGTTCCTGCAGGGGGGAGGTGTGAAGCACCTCCACCCAGAGCAGGCTTTGTTTCTGTCCTCCGAGAGCACAAAGGCTCTCACCGCATGAGGTCAGACACTCGTCTCTCAGCAGCAGGCTGGCACAGACCAGTCAGTCCTGCACTGAACAATTGCTGTGTGCATTTTTTAATAAATCCAACACTGGCATCAGTATGGGTTTATTATTCTGAGAAGTTTGATACTAAACTTCCCAGTATTCAGTGGAGCTGTGGAGTTCGTTTTTGACAGACTCCCAGCCCATATACTCTTATGGCTACCCTGCACTTACAATGTCTAAGGTTTTGCTTAGACACTGTAGGGGCATAGTGCTCATGCACATATGCCCTCACCTGTGGTATAGTGCACCCTGCCTTAGGGCTGTAAGGCCTACTAGAGGGGTGACTTACCTATGCCACAGGCAGTGGGAGGTTGGCATGGCACCCTGAGGGGAGTGCCATGTCGACTTAGTCATTTTCTCCCCATCAGCACACACAAGCTGGCAAGCAGTGTGTCTGTGCTGAGTGAGGGGTCCCTAGGGTGGCATAAGACATGCTGCAGCCCTTAGAGACCTTCCCTGGCATCAGGGCCCTTGGTACCAGGGGTACCAGTTACAAGGGACTTACCTAGGTGCCAGGGTTGTGCCAATTGTGGAAACAATGGTACATTTTAGGTGAAAGAACACTGGTGCTGGGGCCTGGTTAGCAGGGTCCCAGCACACTTCTCAGTCAAGTCAGCATCAGTATCAGGCAAAAAGTGGGGGGTAACTGCAACAGGGAGCCATTTCTTTACATAACCCCAAAGGCACACTCAGCCAAGAAAACAAGAGCAACCATTGCCTCTCTGGCAAATACACCTTTTCAACATATATGTATGGCAGCAATGTTGGCATCACAACACACATTTACAAAACACTACTGCATAGACATTCAAATGAACAAGGAAGCTCAAGTGGGACAAAAGGTGTTAAAACATTATGAATTTAAGTCCATCTTCAACCAAACCACTGCAAAATGAACAAAAAAACGCTACAAACCCGATGCACAGCCTGTGAATTCAGAAAAGATTCACACTGCAAAACAAATAGTTTCTTACCTGTAGTTTTGCAGCTTGAAAAATTTACTAAATTCACAAGGGACCCACCCACCCACCACCACCATGAAGATGGAAAGAAACAACAGACTGTAAAAAAAAAAAAAAAAATGTAGGAGCTTCTGGAGGATAGCGTATCACATTACATGAAGCTCCAAACGGGGGATCAGTTGACGCCCAACAGCAAAAAAACTGAAATAGGACTACAACAGTTTGGAGAATTCCAGACCCAGCCACTAGAAGGCAGAATAATGCAATGCATGTGACTCCAGAAAATTCTTCAAGCTGCAGAACTACACCAACAGGTAAGAAACTATTCATTCCCATCCGTCAGGAAAATGTAAATTCTATAAAGCAGTGGTTCCCAGCCTTTTGACTTCTGTGGGCCCCCACTTTATCAGTACCGTATCCTGCTGACCCCCACTAAACCATCCTCATTTTTGGAATCTGGGGACCCCCCAACTAAGTGATCAATTAAAACTGGAGACCTAATCTGTTAAAATTATAAAATTTCCTAAGCATTTGCGGACCCCCTGAGGAAGCTTTGCGAACTCCCAGGGGTCCTGGGACCACAGGTTGGGAACAACTGCCATCAAGTATTCATAGGTAAGGATTATGTATTCTTTCTTCTGTATTCAACTCAGCAGCCATAAGTAGTGAATTTATTCAAGAACCACAACTTTTAGGACTTCAGAACCTAGTCAGTTTCCCGTTTCCAGTGCTTAATCATTCAGAAAAAACTCACTTCCTTTTTCTTCTTGTGATGCAATGTTTATTCAGATCTTAGTGTTCGATGGCATCTGTCGCTGTAGATACGCATGTTTTGCAATAGCTCGCCATCTGGTGTTGGGCCGGAGTGTTACAAGTTGTTTTTCTTCGAAGAAGTCTTTCGAGTCACGGGACCGAGTGACTCCTCCTTTTGTCTCCATTGCGCATGGGCGTCGACTCCATCTTCGATTGTTTTTTTTTCCGCCATCGGGTTCGGACGTGTTCCTGTCGCTCCGAGTTTCGGAACGTAAAGATAGCTAATTTCGGAAGATTTTCGTCGGTATTGTTGCGTTCGGGATCGGCGTAGTTAGATTCAACACCGCATCGAAGATCGAAGAGCTCCGGTGCCCTTCGGGGTAGTTTTTCGATCCCCCGTCGGGGCCTGGTCGGCCCGACCGCGTGCTGAAGAACGCCGATGGAACGGACCCCATTCCGTTTCTGCCCCAAATGCCACAATAAATACCCCTATACAGACCAACACTTGGTCTGTAACCTGTGCCTGTCACCTGAGCACAGTGAAGACACCTGCGAGGCCTGTCGTGCGTTCCGGTCCCGAAAAACACTCCGAGACCGTCGAGCCAGAAGACTTCAGATGGCGTCCGCGCCAACAGCCCACCGAGAGTTCGAGGAACAAGAAGAGGAAGGTACCTTCTCGATCCAAGAATCGGACTCCGAAGGATTCGACGATACACAAACCGTGAGTAAGACGTCGAAAACCACACAGAGGAAGATTTACAAGGCCCAGGGGACGCCACTGCCATCAGGCCATGGCTCCACCCATAAATTCGGTGACCGACCGTCGGCACCGAAAAAGGCCCAAACAGTGCCGAGATCGTCCGACTCCGGTCGAGACACCGGCACGCAGCCTTCTCGGGACCGAGAAAGTGCTGGAGACAAGCCTCGACACCGATATGCCGGTGTGGACACGGCTCGACGCCGAGACAGCGGCACCGAAGAAGATAGACGCCGAGAGGTTTCGGCCCCGAAAAAGAAAAAAGTCACCTCGGAGCCGAAAAAACACGCAGACAGGGTTTCGGTGCCGAAACAAACTGCAAGCGACCCAGCTTCAGGCTCTTATACAGAAGAGCACTCGCTAACCTCCCAAATGCAAAAGCATAGGTTTGAGGAAGAGCTACAATCAACTGATGTGGACCATACGCAAAAGCGTATTTTCATACAGCAGGGGACAGGAAAAATAAGCACCCTTCCCCCCATTAGAAGAAAGAGAAGGTTGGAGTTCCAAACTGAACAGACACCACAACCAAAAGTGGTGAAAAGAGTTACCCCACCACCCTCTCCTCCGCCCGTGATTAACGTCTCACCAGCACAAACTCCATCACACTCCCCAGCTCACACCACCATAAGCCAGGGTGACCAAGATCAAGACGCATGGGACCTATACGACGCCCCAGTGTCAGATAACAGTCCGGAGGCATACCCTACGAAGCCATCTCCACCAGAGGACAGCACCGCGTATTCTCAAGTGGTGGCTAGAGCAGCACAATTTCACAACGTAAGCCTCCACTCAGAACAGGTTGAGGACGATTTTTTATTCAACACACTCTCCTCCACCCACAGCTCATACCAAAGCCTGCCTATGCTCTGGCACGCAAAAGAAATCTTTAAGGAGCCGGTCAAAAGTAGAGCAATCACACCAAGGGTGGAAAAAAAGTATAAGGCGCCTCCTACAGACCCGGTTTTCATCACTACACAGCTGCCACCAGACTCTGTCGTTGTAGGAGCAGCTAGGAAAAGGGCCAACTCCCACACATCTGGAGATGCACCACCCCGAGATAAAGAAAGCCGCAAGTTCGATGCAGCTGGTAAGAGAGTCGCAGCACAAGCTGCAAACCAGTGGCGCATCGCGAACTCCCAGGCACTACTTGCGCGCTATGACAGAGCCCACTGGGACGAGATGCAACATCTCATTGAACATCTGCCCAAGGACTTACAAAATAGGGCAAAACAAGTGGTTGAGGAGGGACAGACCATTTCCAACAACCAGATCCGCTCCTCCATGGACGCTGCAGATACAGCTGCACGGACAATTAATACATCTGTAACTATCAGAAGGCATGCATTACTCCGAACATCTGGATTTAAACCAGAGATTCAACAAGCAGTTCTCAATATGCCGTTTAACGAAAAAGAACTGTTCGGTCCAGAAGTGGATACAGCGATTGAGAAACTCAAAAAAGATACGGACACTGCCAAAGCCATGGGCGCACTCTACTCCCCGCAGAGCAGAGGGAATTACAGCACATTCCGTAAAACACCCTTTCGAGGGGGGTTTCGGGGTCAGAGCACACAAGCCAGCACCTCACAAGCAACACCGTCCAGTTACCAGGGACAGTATAGAGGAGGTTTTCGGGGACATTATAGAGGAGGGCAATTCCCTAGGAATAGAGGAAGATTTCAGAGCCCCAAAACCCCTACTACTAAACAGTGACTCACATGTCACTCACCCCCTCCACACAACACCAGTGGGGGGAAGAATAAGTCATTATTACAAAGCATGGGAGGAAATCACTACAGACACTTGGGTTCTAGCAATTATCCAACATGGTTATTGCATAGAATTTCTACAATTCCCTCCAAACATACCACCAAAAGCACAAAATTTGACAACACACCATTCCAATCTCCTGGAGATAGAAGTGCAGGCACTATTGCAAAAGAATGCAATCGAATTAGTGCCAAACACACAAATAAACACAGGAGTTTACTCACTGTACTTTCTGATACCAAAGAAGGACAAAACGCTGAGACCAATCCTAGACCTCAGAGTAGTGAACACTTTCATCAAATCAGACCACTTTCACATGGTCACACTACAAGAAGTATTGCCATTGCTAAAACTACACGACTACATGGCAACTTTAGACCTCAAGGATGCTTATTTCCATATACCAATACACCCATCGCACAGGAAATACCTAAGGTTTGTATTCAAGGGAATACATTACCAATTCAAGGTACTGCCTTTCGGATTAACAACCGCACCAAGAGTCTTTACCAAATGTCTAGCGGTAGTCGCTGCACACATAAGAAGGCAGCAAATACATGTGTTCCCATATCTAGACGACTGGCTAATCAAGGCCCATTCGTTTATATAGTGCTCAAATCACACATCATATCATACAAACCCTCTTCAAACTAGGGTTCACCGTCAATTTCACAAAATCCAAAATTCTGCCGCGCAAGGTACAACAATACCTGGGAGCCATAATAGACACATCAAAAGGAGTAGCCACTCCAAGTCCACAAAGAATTCAAAATTTCAACACCATCATACAACGCATGTATCCAACACAAAGGATACAAGCAAAGATGGTACTACAACTCCTAGGCATGATGTCTTCATGCATAGCCATTGTCCCAAACGCAAGACTGCACATGAGGCCCTTACAACAGTGCCTAGCATCACAATGGTCACAAGCACAGGGTCACCTTCTAGATCTGGTGTTAATAGACCGCCAAACTTACCTCTCGCTTCTGTGGTGGAACAACATAAATTTAAACAAAGGGCGGCCTTTCCAAGACCCAGTGCCACAATACGTAATAACAACAGATGCTTCCATGACAGGGTGGGGAGCACACCTCGATCAACACAGCATACAAGGACAATGGAACGTACATCAAACAAAACTGCATATAAATCACCTAGAACTTCTAGCAGTTTTTCAAGCACTAAAAGCTTTCCAACCAATAATAGTTCACAAATACATTCTCGTCAAAACAGACAACATGACAACAATGTATTATCTAAACAAGCAAGGGGGGACGCACTCCACGCAGTTAAGCCTGCTAGCACAAAAGATTTGGCGTTGGGCAATTCACAACCAAATTCGCCTAATAGCACAATTTATACCAGGGATCCAAAATCAACTCGCAGACAATCTCTCTCGAGATCACCAACAGGTCCACGAATGGGAAATTCACCCCCAAATTCTGAACACTTATTTCAAACTCTGGGGAACACCTCAGATAGACTTGTTTGCGAGTCGCAAGGAGAACGCAAAGGAGAACGCAAAATGCCAAAACTTCGCATCCAGATACCCACACAAACAGTCCCAAGGCAATGCCCTATGGATGAACTGGTCAGGGATATTTGCTTACGCTTTTCCTCCTCTCCCTCTCCTTCCTTACCTGGTAAACAAACTCAGTCAAAACAAACTCAAACTCATATTAATAGCACCAACTTGGGCAAGGCAACCCTGGTACACAACGCTGCTAGACCTATCAGTAGTACCCTGCATCAAATTGCCCAACAGGCCAGATCTGTTGACACAGCACAACCAAAAGATCAGACACCCAGATCCAGCATCGCTGAATCTAGCAATCTGGCTCCTGAAATCCTAGAATTCGGGCACTTACAACTTACCCAAGAATGTATGGAAGTCATAAAACAAGCCAGAAGGCCATCCACCAGGCACTGCTATGCAAGTAAATGGAAGAGGTTTGTTTGCTACTGCCATATTAATCAAATACAACCATTACACACAACTCCAGAACATGTAGTGGGTTACTTGCTTCACTTACAAAAATCTAACCTGGCTTTCTCTTCCATTAAAATACACCTTGCAGCAATATCTGCATACCTGCAGACTACCTATTCAACTTCCCTATATAAGATACCAGTCATTAAAGCATTCATGGAGGGCCTTAGGAGAATTATACCACCAAGAACACCACCTGTTCCTTCATGGAACCTAAATTTTGTCCTAACTAGACTTATGGGTCCACCTTTTGAACCCATGCACTCCTGCGAAATACAGTTCCTAACCTGGAAGGTGGCATTTCTCATCGCCATTACTTCCCTAACAAGAGTAAGCGAGATTCAGGCGTTTACAATACAGGAACCTTTTATACAACTACACAAGAATAAGGTCGTCCTAAGGACCAATCCTAAATTGTTGCCAAAGGTTATTTCACCGTTCCATCTAAATCAAACAGTGGAACTTCCAGTGTTCTTTCCACAGCCAGATACCGTAGCTGAAAGGGCACTACATACATTAGATGTCAAAAGAGCATTGATGTATTACATTGACAGAACAAAAAACATCAGAAAGACTAAACAACTATTTATTGCATTTCAAAAACCTCATGCAGGAAACCCAATATCAAAACAAGGTATAGCCAGATGGATAGTTAAATGCATCCAAATCTGCTACCTTAAAGCTAAACGACAGCTGCCCATTACACCAAGGGCACACTCAACCAGAAAGAAAGGTGCTACCATGGCCTTCCTAGGAAACATCCCAATGCAAGAAATATGTAAGGCAGCCACATGGTCTACGCCTCACACATTCACCAAGCACTACTGTGTAGACGTGTTATCCGCACAACAAGCCACAGTAGGTCAAGCCGTATTAAGAACATTATTTCAGACTACTTCCACTCCTACAGGCTGATCCACCGCTTTTGGGGAGATAACTGATTACTAGTCTATACAAAACATGCGTATCTACAGCGACAGATGCCATCGAACTGAAAATGTCACGTTCGATGGCATCTGTCGCTGTAGATACACATGGTATGCATGAGCGCTCGCCATCTGGTGTTGGGTCGGAGTGTTACAAGTTGTTTTTCTTCGAAGAAGTGTTTTCGAGTCACGGGACCGAGTGACTCCACCTTCTGTGCTCATTGCGCATGGGCGTCGACTCCATCTTCGATTGTTTTCTTTCCGCCATCGGGTTCGGACGTGTTCATGTCGCTCCGAGTTTCGGAACGGAAAGATAGCTGAAGACGGAAGATTTTCGACGGTATCGTTGCGATCCGGTTAGAGATAGACACATACGACGACGCGTTGAACATCGAAGCGCTTCGGTGCCCTTCGGGGTAGATTTCGGCACCCCGTCGGGGCCTAGTCGGCCCGACCGCGTGGAGGACAACGCCGATGGATCGGACCCCGTTTCGATTCTGCCCCGAATGCCACAACAAATATCCTTATACGGACCTGCACTCGGTCTGTAATCTGTGCCTGTCACCCGAGCACAGTGAAGAATCCTGCGAGGCCTGTCGGGCGTTCCGGTCCCGAAAAACTCTGCGCGACCGTCGAGCGAGAAGACTGCAGATGGCGTCCACGCCAAAAGAGCGTCGACAGTTCGAGACAGAAGAAGAACAGGAGGAATCCTTTTCCATCCAGGATTCAGACTCCGACGAGCTACACTCTACAAGAACTGTGAGTAAGACGTCGAGATCAAACCTTAAAAAAGGAAAGAAGGCCCAGGGGACGCCACTGCCAACCGGCCATGGCTCCACCCAAATTCTCGGTGACCAACAATCGGCACCGAAAAAGGCCCATTCAGTGTCGAGATCGTCCGACTTCGGTCGAGACACCGGCACGCAGCCTCCTCGGGACCGAGAGAGTGCTAAACAGAAGCATCGACACCGAGAGTTCGGTGTCGACACCGATCGACGCCGAGACAGTGGCGCCGAAGACCATAGAGGCCAAGAATTTTCGGCACAGAAAAAGAGGAAGGTTACCTCGGAGCCGAAAAAACAATCGACAGGGCTTTCGGAGCCGAAAAAAGCGACACCAGACCCTGTTTCCGGCTCCTATACCGAAGAGCATTCTATGTCTTCTCAAATGAAGAAACATAGATTTGAACAAGAACTGCAATCCACTGACGTGGATCACACGCAAAAGCGTATCTTTATTCAGCAGGGGACTGGGAAGATCAGTACCCTTCCACCTGTCAAACGAAAGAGAACGCTTCAGTTTACTCCTCAGCAACAAACAACACAAAAGGTAACACCTCCTCCCTCGCCTCCACCTGTAACTCCGGCTTCGCCAACTTACACCCCGTCACATTCGCCAGCTCACACCGCCATGAGCCACGACGACCAAGATCAGGATGCGTGGGACTTGTACGACGCACCAGTGTCTGATAACAGCCCAGACACATACCCAACTAGGCCATCACCACCGGAAGACAGCACAGCCTACTCACAAGTGGTGGCTAGAGCAGCTCTATTCCATAATGTGGAACTACACTCGGAACAAGTGGAGGATGATTTTTTATTTAACACCCTCTCCTCAACCCACAGCTCCTACCAAAGCCTGCCGATGCTCCCAGGCATGCTACGCCATGCAAAGGACATTTTCAAGGAGCCAGTTAAAAGTAGGGCAGTGACGCCTAGGGTGGACAAAAAGTATAAGGCGCCTCCTACGGACCCTGTCTTCATCACCTCTCAGCTGCCACCAGACTCTGTGGTGGTAGGGGCTGCCAGAAAACGGGCAAACTCACACACTTCTGGGGATGCACCTCCCCCAGATAAAGAAAGTAGGAAGTTCGATGCAGCCGGGAAGAGGGTTGCTGTCCAAGCAGCAAACCAGTGGCGCATCGCAAATTCACAAGCGCTGCTAGCGCGATACGACAGAGCCCACTGGGATGAGATGCAGCATCTCATTGAACATCTCCCAAAAGATCTGCAAAAAAGAGCAAAACAGGTTGTTGAGGAGGGTCAAAACATTTCCAACAATCAAATACGCTCCTCCATGGATGCAGCAGACACGGCCGCAAGAACCATTAATACGTCGGTTACCATCCGTAGGCACGCATGGCTCAGAACGTCTGGATTCAAGCCAGAAATTCAGCAGGCAGTGCTTAACATGCCAGTAAACGAGAAACTTCTGTTCGGTCCGGAGGTCGACACAGCTATAGAAAAGCTCAAGAAGGACACTGACACTGCCAAGGCCATGGGCGCACTCTACTCCCCGCAGAGCAGAGGATCTTATAACACCTTCCGCAAAACACCTTTTAGAGGAGGGTTTCGGGGTAAGGCCACACAAGCTAGCACCTCACAGTCCGCACCGCCCACCTACCAGGGACAGTACAGGGGAGGTTTTCGGGGCCAGTATAGAGGGGGGCAATTTCCTAGGAATAGAGGAAGATTTCAAAGCCCCAAAACCACTACCAACAAGCAGTGACTCACACGTCACTCACCCCTCCCACACAACACCAGTGGGGGGGAGGATGCATCAATATTACGAAGCATGGGACAAAATAACTACAGATACATGGGTCCTAGCAATTATCCAACATGGTTATTGCATAGAATTCATGCAATTCCCTCCAGACATACCACCAAAATCACAAAATTTATCAAAATACCATTCACAACTTCTAGAGATAGAAGTTCAAGCACTACTGCAAAAAAATGCAATAGAATTAGTACCAAGCACACAAATAAACACAGGAGTTTATTCACTGTACTTCTTGATACCAAAAAAGGACGAAACACTGAGACCAATTCTAGACCTCAGGGTAGTAAACACATTCATCAAATCAGACCACTTTCACATGGTCACACTACAAGAAGTGTTACCATTGCTCAGAAAACACGACTACATGACAACCCTAGACCTCAAGGACGCATATTTCCATATACCAATCCATCAATCACACAGGAAATATCTAAGGTTTGTATTCAAAGGAATACATTACCAATTCAAAGTATTGCCTTTTGGTTTAACAACCGCTCCAAGAGTATTCACAAAGTGCCTAGCAGTAGTCGCTGCACACATCAGAAGGCAGCAAATACATGTGTTCCCGTATCTAGACGACTGGCTAATCAAAACCAGTTCGCTCACACAATGCTCAAACCACACAAATCAAGTCATACAAACCCTCTACAATTTAGGGTTCACCGTCAACTTTGCAAAATCAAACATTCTGCCAAGCAAAGTACAGCAATATCTAGGAGCCATAATAGACACGACAAAAGGAGTAGCAACGCCAACTCCACAAAGGATCCACAATTTCAACAGGGTCATTCAACACATGTCTCCAAACCAAACAATACAAGCAAGAACAATACTACAGCTCCTAGGCATGATGTCCTCATGCATAGCCATTGTCCCAAACGCAAGACTGCACATGAGGCCCTTACAACAGTGCCTAGCCTCACAGTGGTCTCAAGCACAGGGTCACCTTCTAGATCTGGTGTTGCTAGACCGCCAAACTTACCTATCGCTTCTATGGTGGAACAGCTTTCCAACCAATCATAACCCACAAATACATCCTTGTCAAAACAGACAACATGACAACGATGTATTATCTAAACAAACAAGGAGGAACACATTCAACGCAGTTAAGCTTGTTAGCTCAAAAAATATGGAAGTGGGCAATTCACCATCAAATTGGTCTAATAGCACAGTTTATTCCGGGGATCCAGAATCAGCTGGCAGACAATCTCTCTCGAGATCACCAGCAAGTCCACGAATGGGAAATCCACCCACAAATTCTGAACACCTACTTCACACTCTGGGGAACACCACAAATAGACTTATTTGCAACAAAAGAGAACGCAAAATGCCAAAACTTCGCGTCCAGATACCCACACAAGCAATCCCAAGGCAATGCCCTATGGATGAACTGGTCAGGAATATTTGCTTACGCTTTTCCTCCTCTCCCTCTCCTTCCTTACCTAGTAAACAAATTGAGTCAAAACAAACTCAAACTCATTTTAATAGCACCAACGTGGGCAAGACAACCCTGGTACACAACACTGCTAGATCTGTCTGTAGTACCACACATCAAACTGCCCAACAAACCAGATCTGTTAACGCAACACAACCAACAGATCAGACACCCGGACCCAGCATCGCTGAATCTAGCAATCTGGCTCCTGAAATCCTAGAATTCGGACACTTACAACTTAGCCAAGAGTGTATGGAAGTCATAAAGCAGGCCAGAAGGCCATCCACTAGACACTGCTACGCAAGTAAGTGGAAAAGATTTGTTTGTTACTGCCATCACAATCAGATACAACCACTAGAGGCAACTCCAAAACATATAGTAGATTACTTGCTCCATTTACAAAAAGCAAAGCTAGCCTTCTCTTCTATTAAAATACACCTTGCAGCAATATCTGCATACCTGCAAACTACATATTCAACTTCCTTGTATAGGATACCAGTTATCAAAGCATTCATAGAAGGGCTTAAAAGAATTATACCACCAAGAACACCACCTGTTCCTTCATGGAACCTAAACGTGGTTCTAACAAGACTCATGGGCCCACCCTTCGAACCCATGCACTCTTGCGGAATACAATTCCTCACCTGGAAAGTTGCCTTTCTCATCGCCATTACATCTCTAAGAAGAGTAAGTGAAATTCAAGCGTTCACAACACAAGAGCCTTTTATACAAATACATAAAAATAAGGTCGTCCTACGACCTAATCCAAAATTTTTACCAAAAGTTATTTCTCCATTCCATCTAAATCAAACGGTAGAATTACCAGTATTCTTCCCACAGCCAGATTCTGTGGCTGAAAGAGCACTACATACATTAGATGTCAAAAGAGCATTAATGTACTACATTGACAGAACGAAGAACATCAGAAAAACTAAACAGCTATTTATTGCATTCCAAAAACCTCATGCAGGTAACCCAATATCAAAACAAGGTATAGCCAGATGGATAGTTAAATGCATCCAAATCTGCTACCTTAAAGCAAAAAGACAACTGCCCATTACTCCCAGGGCACATTCAACAAGGAAAAAAGGTGCTTCAATGGCCTTTTTAGGAAACATCCCAATGCAAGAAATATGTAAGGCAGCCACTTGGTCTACGCCTCACACATTCACCAAACACTACTGTATAGATGTGCTATCCGCACAACAAGCTACAGTAGGTCAAGCTGTATTAAGAACTCTATTTCAGACAACTTCTACTCCTACAGGCTAAACCACCGCTTATGGGGAACTAACTGCTTACTAGTCTATGCATACCATGTGTATCTACAGCGACAGATGCCATCGAACTGAAAATGTCACTTACCCAGTGTACATCTGTTCGTGGCATCAGTCGCTGAGATTCACATGGACCCACCCACCTCCCCGGAAGCCTGTAGCAGTTCAGAAGTTACCTTCAATTTTTGTACATTTGTATATATATTACTTAATCCTTTAATAGGTACATACTTACATTTTTCATTGCGCGGGCACTATTACTATAGTACAACTCCTACCTCACCCTCTGCGGGGAAAACAATCGAAGATGGAGTCGACGCCCATGCGCAATGAGCACAGAAGGTGGAGTCACTCGGTCCCGTGACTCGAAAACACTTCTTCGAAGAAAAACAACTTGTAACACTCCGACCCAACACCAGATGGCGAGCGCTCATGCATACCATGTGAATCTCAGCGACTGATGCCACGAACAGATGTACACTGGGTAAGTGACATTTTCATTACCCAGTGTACATCTGTTCGTGGCATCAGTCGCAGTAGATTCGCATGTGCCCACCCGCCTCCCCGGGAGCCTGTAGCAGTTTGGAAGTTACCTTCAACTATTTTTATATGTATCATCTCAACCTTAAATAGGTGCATACTTAGTCACTCCATTGCATGGGCACTATTACTACAATTCAACTCCTACCTCACCCTCTGCGGGGAAAAACAATCGAAGATGGAGTCGACGCCCATGCGCAATGGAGACAAAAGGAGGAGTCACTCGGTCCCGTGACTCGAAAGACTTCTTCGAAGAAAAACAACTTGTAACACTCCGGCCCAACACCAGATGGCGAGCTATTGCAAAACATGCGAATCTACTGCGACTGATGCCACGAACAGATGTACACTGGGTAAGTGACATTTTCATTTCTTTGTTTTAAGTTTTGAAGCAGTTCTTCAGTTCGAATAACACCTTTTAGTTTCCATCATGTGCTAGCACTTTCACATATTACTTTGGGACGGATGATGCAAATTATTTTGGTTTCAAGATGTGTTGTGATCATTCCCCAACTCCACAATGCACCAGAATAGACTCCACCCCAGATTGCTTTTTTCCACCATTGGGTCCAGACACTTTTGGAGGGCATTCAATGGAGAGTTGCTCAACTTGGAGAACAGGTATCAAATCCCTCAAACTCTAGAACTTCATTAGATATCTTGTGAGTAAAGGTAACTAATATCCCTTACTTTTAAGGAATTTCCTTAAGTCCTCATAAACTTTCAGAATTCAATAGCTTCAGCAAAGAAAGCTGGTGTTGATTTGTGACCTGACCGCCCATCAACACATGTCCCATTCCCTTCTGGAATTTGTTTTTCTGGCTTTAAGAATAGTAGTGTCTCTTTATCTCCAAGACATTAAATAATCGTGAAATAAGTGTGAGCTCCTCATTGCTCACCATTTCCGGAGTGATAGTAACAGCCATTTTCTGAGCAGTCAACACTTGCAAAGTCTTCTGTTAGGTCCTGAAGGATGTCACCCAAATCAATAAAAGGACAAAAAGGCCTCTCCAAGTGTTTTTTGTTTCCATTCTGCCAGTGGCGTAATTGCTCAAAGTAACCTTATTACAGTGCGGATCATGTAAGAAATCCAAGATGACTGGTCAGTGGACAGGCTGAATCTCGAAGCAGCCATTGTGTTTTCTACAGTATTTTGATTCCAAGTTTATAGTCTTTCTTTCAGAAGACCTTTTTCACTTGCGTTTCAGGCCTATAGGACAACTTTGCGCTGAACTTTTTTCTTCACCTGCTGCAACCCTTCTTCAATTTGAAGAATTCCTTTTTCTTATTATAGCTTTTGGTACTGATAGCTGAAGACAATGAAAACCACAATCCTTGGATCCGAGTATTTTTCTTGATATTTAATGACACTGATTTTCCTCACTTGACTCGGAAAGAAACTTTTGAAGCCAGACCTTTTTTATACTTCATTTGCTGGGTACCATCCTTCGTTCTAGTAATTAAATCCAGAGTTGTATGTTGTGTTTCCTCCAAAAGGTAAAAATGTGGGCCCTGTCCTTAGTGGTTTCATTAAAATGAACAACCTTAAATGACTCTGCACTAAGCCATTTTCAGATATTTTGTCTTTAACTGATTTTACCCCCAAGTAGCAAAATTGCAAGATGTTATGAATGAAAATTATGCAGAACCAGCTAATCACACAAAATAGTGTAGGAAAACTCATGAAAATAGAGAACAGCTTCGGAAACTGCAAGGAAGAAGACAAGTTGAGACACAAAAACTATGAACTCTTAAAAGTTCTTCTGAAAGGGACATAAAACCCTTACCATGTCCTCTTGCTTCCTGTAGCAGACAAATCCCAAAAGTCAGGACATCTTTTTAAGTCTACCTCGCTAGCACTCCACACCTTGACAGACTTTGGATAGTTAGTTGGCATGGAACCTCCCCTGCAGGAGATGTTAGATTAGCTTCACGGACACAGTGTGTAAGGAAATGCCTCCTTGGCATGGTTGCCCCCTGACTTTTTGCCTTTGCTGATGCTATGTTTACAATTGAAAGTGTGCTGAGGCCTGCTAACCAGGCCCCAGCACCAGTGTTCTTTCCCTAACCTGTACTTTTGTATCCACAATTGGCAGACCCTGGCATCCAGATAAGTCCCTTGTAACTGGTACTTCTAGTACCAAGGGCCCTGATGCCAAGGAAGGTCTCTAAGGGCTGCAGCATGTCTTATGCCACCCTGGAGACCTCTCACTCAGCACAGACACCCTGCTTGCCAGCTTGTGTGTGCTAGTGAGGACAAAACGAGTAAGTCGACATGGCACTCCCCTCAGGGTGCCATGCCAGCCTCTCACTGCCTATGCAGTATAGGTAAGACACCCCTCTAGCAGGCCTTACAGCCCTAAGGCAGGGTGCACTATACCATAGGTGAGGGTACCAGTGCATGAGCATGGTACCCCTACAGTGTCTAAACAAAACCTTAGACATTGTAAGTGCAGGGTAGCCATAAGAGTATATGGTCTGGGAGTTTGTCAAACACGAACTCCACAGCCCCATAATGGCTACACTGAAAACTGGGAAGTTTGGTATCAAACTTCTCAGCACAATAAATGCACACTGATGCCAGTGTACATTTTATTGTAAAATACACCCCAGAGGGCACCTTAGAGGTGCCCCCTGAAACTTAACCGACTATCTGTGTAGGCTGACTAGTTTTAGCAGCCTGCCACAAACCGAGACATGTTGCTGGCCCCATGGGGAGAGTGCCTTTGTCACTCTGAGGCCAGTAACAAAGCCTGCACTGGGTGGAGATGCTAACACCTCCCCCAGGCAGGAATTGTCACACCTGGCGGTGAGCCTCAAAGGCTCACCTCCTTTGTGCCAACCCAGCAGGACACTCCAGCTAGTGGAGTTGCCCGCCCCCTCCGGCCAGGCCCCACTTTTGGCGGCAAGGCCGGAGAAAATAATGAGAAAAACAAGGAGGAGTCACTGGCCAGTCAGGACAGCCCCTAAGGTGTCCTGAGCTGAGGTGACTCTGACTTTTAGAGATCCTCCATCTTGCAGATGGAGGATTCCCCCAATAGGGTTAGGATTGTGACCCCCTCCCCTTGGGAGGAGGCACAAAGAGGGTGTACCCACCCTCAGGGCTAGTAGCCATTGGCTACTAACCCCCCAGACCTAAACACGCCCTTAAATTTAGTATTTAAGGGCTACCCTGAACCCTAGAAAATTAGATTCCTGCAACTACAAGAAGAAGGACTGCCTAGCTGAAACCCCTGCAGAGGAAGACCAGAAGACGACAACTGCCTTGGCTCCAGAAACTCACCGGCCTGTCTTCTGCCTTCCAAAGATCCTGCTCCAGCGACGCCTTCCAAAGGGACCAGCGACCTCGACATCCTCTGAGGACTGCCCCTGCTTCGAAAAGACAAGAAACTCCCGAGGACAGCGGACCTGCTCCAAGAAAAGCTGCAACTTTGTTTCCAGCAGCTTTAAAGAACCCTGCAAGCTCCCCGCAAGAAGCGTGAGACTTGCAACACTGCACCCGGCGACCCCGACTCGGCTGGTGGCGATCCAACACCTCAGGAGGGACCCCAGGACTACTCTGATACTGTGAGTACCAAAACCTGTCCCCCCTGAGCCCCCACAGCGCCGCCTGCAGAGGGAATCCCGAGGCTTCCCCTGACCGCGACTCTTTGAACCTAAAGTCCCGACGCCTGGGAGAGACCCTGCACCCGCAGCCCCCAGGACCTGAAGGACCGGACTTTCACTGGAGAAGTGACCCCCAGGAGTCCCTCTCCCTTGCCCAAGTGGAGGTTTCCCCGAGGAACCCCCCCCTTGCCTGCCTGCAGCGCTGAAGAGATCCCGAGATCTCTCATAGACTAACATTGCAAACCCGACGCTTGTTTCTACACTGCACCCGGCCGCCCCCGCGCTGCTGAGGGTGAAATTTCTGTGTGGACTTGTGTCCCCCCCGGTGCCCTACAAAACCCCCCTGGTCTGCCCTCCGAAGACGCGGGTACTTACCTGCAAGCAGACCGGAACCGGGGCACCCCCTTCTCTCCATTCTAGCCTATGTGTTTTGGGCACCACTTTGAACTCTGCACCTGACCGGCCCTGAGCTGCTGGTGTGGTGACTTTGGGGTTGCTCTGAACCCCCAACGGTGGGCTACCTTGGACCAAGAACTAAGCCCTGTAAGTGTCTTACTTACCTGGTTAACCTAACAAATACTTACCCCCCCTAGGAACTGTGAAAATTGCACTAAGTGTCCACTTTTAAAACAGCTATTTGTGAATAACTTGAAAAGTATACATGCAATTTTGATGATTTGAAGTTCCTAAAGTACTTACCTGCAATACCTTTCGAATGAGATATTACATGTAGAATTTGAACCTGTGGTTCTTAAAATAAACTAAGAAAAGATATTTTTCTATATAAAAACCTATTGGCTGGATTTGTCTCTGAGTGTGTGTACCTCATTTATTGTCTATGTGTATGTACAACAAATGCTTAACACTACTCCTTGGATAAGCCTACTGCTCGACCACACTACCACAAAATAGAGCATTAGTATTATCTCTTTTTGCCAC
Organism: Pleurodeles waltl; assembly: GCF_031143425.1. Taxonomy (NCBI): domain Eukaryota; kingdom Metazoa; phylum Chordata; class Amphibia; order Caudata; family Salamandridae; genus Pleurodeles; species Pleurodeles waltl. The sequence goes on along the minus strand of NC_090443.1, from coordinate 818,789,696 downwards.
TATCTTACCTCTAAGGGGAACCCTTGGACTCTGTGCATGCTATTCCTTACTTTGAAATAGCACATACAGAGCCAACTTCCTACACAGTGTTATATGGTTCAAACCCCTTTTGAACATTACTCTAGGTTATTAACAGGGGATTTTTAGTGACCAACATATACAGCATCCAGACTCATTAGAGGGACCCAATGCAGTACATTTGGTTATCGGTGCAGATGGTGGGAACTAAGTGCTGCTTTGTACAAAAGATTAGCCCACTACTGATGTGTATTTACGCAGAATGTACAACTCTGTCATTGCATCCTGTGTAGTGTTCCATTACTGAAAGGTGGACACTGTATACTTCAATAAAGAACCACAAGTACAAATAAAATAAGTCTCCCTCACAAATTTTATACTCCACCTCATTGTGAGGTGCTTCCCTGTGAGCAGTATGATTCAGTCCAATGTTCAGCATACAGTGTTCAGTTTCAGCACTGTTCCTAAGCACTGTTCTTCTGTTTGTTTTGTATTTGGCCCATCAAAGCATTGCAGAAGTTTACTTACAGCCTTTCTATATTTGCCTGATGAGTCTCCCTTGTTTAATTCACGTGATGTGATTTATAGAGAGCTTAACACACCTTTCCATCTAAACCGTTTGTGCCAAGGTGGCACCTTAATTTGGTCTTCACATTTCTCATGTCCACACTCTTTTAAGCGGATACACAGCTGCTCGCTGCTTTTTTGGACTTGGAAGACTTCCATCATCACTATGATTACTTCAGCTTATCTTGTGATTGAGCTTTAGGCACTCAAGTACATTTGCCGTACACCATCGTTTTCCAGACAAACAGGAGTGGAGGACACTGGTGGCCTTCTTACCTAAAGCTGAGACTCATTTCTAAGTTGGGCAAACCATTACCCTGCATTCATTCTTTGCCCGTGCTCACCCTTGGAAGGAGGAGGAGAGGCTTCATCGGTTGGACACGATAAGCAAAAGGGGTTTGAGCTTTTATATTGATCGTATCAAAGACCACTGTATGGATGAATAGCTTTTTGTGTGAATCTTTGGGTTGAGGAAAGGTTGAACTGTACAGAAGAGTACCTTGTTGAAGGAGATTCTCTGTGGAACTGGCTAAGAAGCAGCCCCCTGGACATTCTGAGAGCTCTTATCACCAGGGCTAAGATTGCTACCGCTGCGTTGGCAGGTGGAGAGCCTGTCCTTGACATTTGCCAGACTGCGGCGTGGACCTAAGTGCACATATTCACAAAGCACTATTGCCTTCAAAAACTCAATCCACATTTGTAAACCACAGCACTGTCACCTCTAGGGCTGTCTGGGCGCTGGTACCTGGCCTTGACAGCCAGGTTCCACAAGAAGGGCATTCCATTCAGTGCTGCAGGCCTGTTTGGGCAGACACAGACACTCAGGCTTGTTTTGGTATGTAGTCTTAGGTGAGGTTCAAGTTGCATACCTTCAGTAATTTCCTTTCTGGTGGGTACTGTAATCAGATTTCTCACTGACCTCCCGCCCTACCTTTCTGTGGAGTGTGCTCTTTTATAATATCTAAAAAGGTCTCAAGCTCTGCATACTGGTACTACTACTACTGTTCACGCTCCACATCCGAGGGTGCAGAAAGAGGCAAGCGAGAAAGTGACATCAGCCCTTCTGAGTGGTGCTTATGTGCATCACTGCTCCCTCACTATGGGGTGGTACATTGTCAACTCTTAGCCACATGGCGCTACTTGGCGGTGCTTTGAAGCATTGGTAGAGAAACGTTTTCCTGATCCCGTCTAGTATTCTAAGGTGAGAAATCTGGGTTAGATAGGGTATCTGCCAGAAAGAGCCTTACCAAAGATATGCGACTGTCTTAACTTGAGTCTGGTTCACCTTAACTTCTACCAGTATCCTCTCCTTATCCTTGCATTCTGTGATCTGAATTTGTTGTCACCCGCTTCATGTTCCCCTTCCAGACTATTCATATTCGGTTTGATCCCATATCACTTGTTAGTGTACAGTGAATCCCCTTAAATGTTCCAATCAGGATTTGGGTAGGAGTGGTGAGGGCAGACAGTTTGAGGTAAAATACTGCCAACTTGTTCTCTCATAGCAGGTTTAGTGCCCCTAGCTGGTAAAGATGGACTTATTTTAACATATTTCTCAGGACTGATTTTTCCTTTATCTCTGTCCAGTTTTGGGACTCACTCCCCTTTCCTCATTGTGACATGATCAATTAACTTTTTACATTTCGCCTTCACAGCACTTGCACTATGCGTGAAATCTTTTGTGAATAAACAAAAATCTTAAAAGGGTCTTTCTTAGAGCCCACCTGTAAGGAAATGCCTCCTTGGCATGGTTGCCCCCTGACTTTTTGCCTTTGCTGATGCTATGTTTACAATTGAAAGTGTGCTGAGGCCTGCTAACCAGGCCCCAGCACCAGTGTTCTTTCCCTAACCTGTACTTTTGTATCCACAATTGGCAGACCCTGGCATCCAGATAAGTCCCTTGTAACTGGTACTTCTAGTACCAAGGGCCCTGATGCCAAGGAAGGTCTCTAAGGGCTGCAGCATGTCTTATGCCACCCTGGAGACCTCTCACTCAGCACAGACACACTGCTTGCCAGCTTGTGTGTGCTAGTGAGGACAAAACGAGTAAGTCGACATGGCACTCCCCTCAGGGTGCCATGCCAGCCTCTCACTGCCTATGCAGTATAGGTAAGACACCCCTCTAGCAGGCCTTACAGCCCTAAGGCAGGGTGCACTATACCATAGGTGAGGGTACCAGTGCATGAGCATGGTACCCCTACAGTGTCTAAACAAAACCTTAGACATTGTAAGTGCAGGGTAGCCATAAGAGTATATGGTCTGGGAGTCTGTCAAACACGAACTCCACAGCACCATAATGGCTACACTGAAAACTGGGAAGTTTGGTATCAAACTTCTCAGCACAATAAATGCACACTGATGCCAGTGTACATTTTATTGTAAAATACACCCCAGAGGGCACCTTAGAGGTGCCCCCTGAAACCTATCCGACTATCTGTGTAGGCTGACTGGTTCCAGCAGCCTGCCACACTAGAGACATGTTGCTGGCCCCATGGGGAGAGTGCCTTTGTCACTCTGAGGCCAGTAACAAAGCCTGCACTGGGTGGAGATGCTAACACCTCCCCCAGGCAGGAGCTGTAACACCTGGCGGTGAGCCTCAAAGGCTCACCCCTTTGTCACAGCCCAGCAGGGCACTCCAGCTTAGTGGAGTTGCCCGCCCCCTCCGGCCACGGCCCCCACTTTTGGCGGCAAGGCTGGAGGGAACAAAGAAAGCAACAAGGAGGAGTCACTGGCCAGTCAGGACAGCCCCTAAGGTGTCCTGAACTGAGGTGACTCTGACTTTTAGAAATCCTCCATCTTGCAGATGGAGGATTCCCCCAATAGGGTTAGGATTGTGACCCCCTCCCCTTGGGAGGGGGCACAAAGAGGGTGTACCCACCCTCAGGGCTAGTAGCCATTGGCTACTAACCCCCCAGACCTAAACACGCCCTTAAATTTAGTATTTAAGGGCTACCCTGAACCCTAAAAAAGTAGATTCCTGCAACTACAAGAAGAAGGACTGCCTAGCTGAAAACCCCTGCAGAGGAAGACCAGAAGACGACAACTGCCTTGGCTCCAGAAACTCACCGGCCTGTCTCCTGCCTTCCAAAGATCCTGCTCCAGCGACGCCTTCCAAAGGGACCAGCGACCTCGACATCCTCTGAGGACTGCCCCTGCTTCGAAAAGACAAGAAACTCCCGAGGACAGCGGACCTGCTCCAAGAAAAGCTGCAACTTTGTTTCCAGCAGCTTTTAAAGAACCCTGCAAGCTCCCCGCAAGAAGCGTGAGACTTGCAACACTGCACCCGGCGACCCCGACTCGGCTGGTGGCGATCCAACACCTCAGGAGGGACCCCAGGACTACTCTGATACTGTGAGTACCAAAACCTGTCCCCCCTGAGCCCCCACAGCGCCGCCTGCAGAGGGAATCCCGAGGCTTCCCCTGACCGCGACTCTTGGAATCCCAAGTCCCGACACCTGGGAGAGACCCTGCACCCGCAGCCCCCAGGACCTGAAGGACCGGACTTTCACTGGAGAAGTGACCCCCAGGAGTCCCTCTCCCTTGCCCAAGTGGAGGTTTCCCCGAGGAACCCCCCCCTTGCCTGCCTGCAGCGCTGAAGAGATCCCTAGATCTCCCATTGACTTCCATTACAAACCCGACGCTTGTTTCTACACTGCACCCGGCCGCCCCCGCGCTGCTGAGGGTGAAATTTCTGTGTGGGCTTGTGTCCCCCCCGGTGCCCTACAAAACCCCCCTGGTCTGCCCTCCGAAGACGCGGGTACTTACCTGCAAGCAGACCGGAACCGGGGCACCCCCTCCTCTCCATTCTAGCCTATGTGTTTTGGGCACCACTTTGAACTCTGCACCTGACCGGCCCTGAGCTGCTGGTGTGGTGACTTTGGGGTTGCTCTGAACCCCCAACGGTGGGCTACCTTGGACCAAGAACTAAGCCCTGTAAGTGCCTTACTTACCTGGTTAACCTAACAAATACTTACCTCCCCTAGGAACTGTGAAAATTGCACTGTGTCCACTTTTAAAACAGCTATTTGTGAATAACTTGAAAAATATACATGCAATTTTGATGATTTGAAGTTCCTAAAGTACTTACCTGCAATACCTTTCGAATGAGATATTACATGTAGAATTTGAACCTGTGGTTCTTAAAATAAACTAAGAAAAGATATTTTTCTATATAAAAACCTATTGGCTGGATTTGTCTCTGAGTGTGTGTACCTCATTTATTGTCTATGTGTATGTACAACAAATGCTTAACACTACTCCTTGGATAAGCCTACTGCTCGACCACACTACCACAAAATAGAGCATTAGTATTATCTCTTTTTACCACTATTTTACCTCTAAGGGGAACCCTTGGACTCTGTGCATGCTATTCCTTACTTTGAAATAGCACATACAGAGCCAACTTCCTACACCACCCATTACTTAACCATAGTTCCCATTGGTTGGCACCCACGTCACTCTCCATTCCAGTCCTCTATTGGTCAGCAGCTCCTCCTGGATTTGTTTTCCTCCTAGGCATTCGAGTTGAGTCTTCGTCCGTGGAGCTTGGGTCATGTACTCCTTCCAGAGGCTAGTGTCCTTACCCAGGCCACATGCTCCTGCAAGTACTTCTTTTGACTTTTTGGCACAACCCTCCTCCTCCCTTCATATTATACTTTTCGGCACCTCTCTCTTTTATCCCACTCAACTTTTTGGCACAACTGCCTACCCCGTCTTTAACCCATTTTCTGTGCAGGCTGTTATTTAAGTTTTGTCCCTCGTCCCTACTGCGCCTTCCTGCTTAGTTGCGGGCTCTCCTGCTCCACTTCCCGCCGAACCTTGTTTTAACTTTTAGACATGCTGCACAGCAGCTTCTGCTGCTGTGTAACATATCTAAAAAAAGTTGCCAAACCAATAGATTTTGCTGAGGTGAACCCTTTTGGCATTGCCAGTGGTTATTTGATCTTCTTTCAAAAAACGTTATTTTGAAATTTAACTCTGTGTTGCCAGCACCTGGTCATGAATAGTTGATGAGCACATCTACGAAGCCTGATCAGTGAAAGTAATTTTTACTAAACTAAAAGCTCCGTGCCTTCAATCTTTGACCTCTAATGGGAAGGACACTATTGGTTATGCAAGGCTTTTGTCTGAGTCCACTCCACAGACCCTCCATCTTGGGGATATTGTGCTTTGGTTTCCGTTCTAAGATAAGATATCTGCAATTAGAAGTATCCATAAATAGAAAAAGTTACTTACAAGCCTGGTAGGTAGCTAACAGCTCACTGCCCTCACACCTCCCCATTCTCCTAAGTGCTAGCCTCCTTTACCATCTGAAACAGTCCCAAACTAGTGTTCAGCACCCTGTAACCAACAAGTGTTCACACTCTGCTTCTGAAGGTGAGAAAAAGGAAAAAACAAACTGACATCAGCATAAATGGGTGATACTTGTACATGGCTTATTTTTATCACTTTGGGCCCAGTATGAATACAGCACAAATCAACTAAGACAGAAGCAGTGTTTTCAGGTTCAGGGTTGATGTTACTAAAGGGAAAAAAAGCACTCTGTCAAATCCAGCCCACCAAAATTGCAGATGAGTTCATATAGAGTTCAATATTAGAGTAAACAATATAATATAGAAATATAGATGAGCAGCCGTGAATATGGAGTATGTTTTTTCACCAATGGATTCTGTTATCTGGTAGACAATGAAGGTGAAGCCTAAGATGTTTGAGATTTCACTCAGGACCCCAAGCTGTAAAACATCCTCTTTATTCACATTTTACCCTTTTATAATTGTGTGCTGTGTATGACTCCCCCTGCCCTTCACCCCTAAATTGCTGCTCTTACTTTTAATATTACTCACGGGGAGATGCATAATTGGTGAGCTACACATAACATGGCATTCCTGCTCCTGCCAAATATGATTTTTCCAAAACAAATATTTGGCTTCCTGTCACTCATCACCCTCATCTACATTTCCCTTCCTGACAAATATATATATGTTCGGTGGCATGTGTAGCTGCAGATACACATGCTGTGCACATCCCGCCATCTAGTGTTGGGCTTGGAGTGTTACAAGTTGTTTTTCTTCGAAGAAGTCTTTCGAGTCACGAGATCGAGGGACTCCTCCCCCTTCGGCTCCATTGCGCATGGGCGTCGACTCCATCTTAGATTGGTTTTTTTCCATCGGGTTCGGACGTGTTCCTTTTCGCTCTGCGTTTCGGTTCGGAAAGATAGTTAGAATCTCTGAAAATTAGACGGTATTGTTTGCGTTCGGTATCGGGTTAGTTACAACAGATCGACACCACCTTTTGAAGAGCTCCGGTGGCCCTTTGTTTTTTTTTTTTATCCCCCGTCGGGGCCTGGTCGGCCCGACCACGTGTCTCTTCAAGGCTGATGGAACGGACCCCATTCCGCTTCTGCCCCAAATGTCACAACAAGTATCCTTATACAGATCAGCATCTGGTCTGTAACTTGTGTTTGTCTCCAGAACACAGAGAAGATACTTGTGAAGCCTGTCGAGCGTTTCGGTCGAGGAAGACATTAAGACACCGAAGAGCAAGAAGGCGTCGACGCCGACAGGACAAAGACACTTCGAGGAGGAAGAAGAAACCTTCTCCATCCAGGAGTCGGACTCGGACGACCTCGATCCCGAAGAGACGCCTAAAACCGTGAGTAAGATGTCGACACACAAAACTCACGAGAAGACCACAAAAGCCCAGGGGACGCCACCGCCAACAGGCCATGGCTTAACCCGAAAAATAGGTGACCGATCATCGGCACCGAAAAAGGGCACGCATGTGTCGAAGTCATCCGACTCCGGTCGAGATACCGGCAAACTCGACCCGAGACAGCGGGTCCGAGCAAGTTCGGCACCGAGAGGGCGGCACCGAATCGAGTCGGCACCGAGAGACCGGGACGCCGAAAGTAAAGAAAGTGTCGTCGGAGCCGAAAAAGGCTACCAAAAAGGTTTCCATTCCGAAACATCCAGCCTCTGAACCGAAATCAGGTTCCTACACAGAGGAACAGGGACTGTCCTCCCAAATGCAAGGACATAAGTTCGGACAAGAACTAGAGTCAATGGAGCCAGACTACACTCAAAGAAGGCTCCACATCCAAAAGGACACAGGGGAAGATAAGTACTCTTCCCCCAATTAGTATGAAAAGAAGACTTGCCTTTCAAGAAAAGGACAAGCAGCCAAAGGCAAAGGTGGCAAGACAAACAACTCCGCCACCGTCTCCACCACCATCAACGAACACATCACCGGTAGCCACTCCACCACTGATGCAATCCCCAACTCATACTGGAATGAGTCTGGATGATCCCGACGCATGGGATCTTTATGATGCGCCGGTGTCAGATAACAGCCCAGACTGTTAACCAGCGAGGCCGTCGCCACCTGAGGACAGTACAGCCTACACACAGGTGGTGTCGAGAGCAGCAGCATTTCATAATGTCACCTAGCACGCAGAACCTATTGAGGATGACTTTTTGTTTAACACACTGTCCTCCACTCATAGCCAATACCAAAGCTTACCTATGCTACCTGGAATGCTAAAACACTCAAAACAGGTGTTTCAGGAGACGGTGAAGGGCAGGGCCATTACTCCAAGGGTGGAGAAAAAGTACAAGCCACCGCCAACAGACCCTGTATATATTACGCAGCAATTAACACCAGACTCGGTGGTAGCAGGGGCAGATCGCAAGAGAGCAAACTCTCACACCTCGGGAGACGCACCACCTCCCGACAAGGAGAGTCGCAAGTTCGACGCTGCAGGGAAAAGGGTTGCAGCACAAGCGGACAACCAATGGCGCATTGCCAACTCACAAGCACTGCTGGCAAGATATGACAGGGCTTATTGGGACGAAATGCAGCATTTCATTGAACACTTACCCAAAGAGTTTCAAAAAAGGACACAACAAGTGGTGGAGGAAGGACGAAGTATCTCAAATAATCAGATACGGTCAGCAATGGATGCAGCAGATACAGCTGCTAGGACAGTAAATACAGCAGTAACCATAAGGAGACACGCATGGTTGCGTACGTCAGGATTCAAGCCGCAAATACAACAAGCCGTGCTGAATATGCCTTTTAACAGACAGCAGTTGTTTGGGCCGGAGGTGGACACTGCTATCGAAAAACTTAAAAAAGACACTGATACTGCCAAAGCCATGGGCGCACTCTACTCCCCACAGAGCAGAGGGACATTTCGCAAAACACAGTTTAGAGGGGGGTTTCGAGGACAAACTACAGAACCCACAACCTCACAAACAAGGCCCACTTATCAGAGCCAATATCAGCGGGGAGGTTTTCGGGGACAATATAGAGGGGGACAATTCCAAAAGAATAGAGGGAAGTTCCAAAGTCCCAAAACTCCTCAAAACAAGCAGTGACTTCCACTTCACAAATCCCCAACACAACACCTGTGGGGGGGGAGACTAACTGAATTTTACAAACATTGGGAGGAAATAACAACAGACACTTAGGTCCTAGCAATTATCCAGCATGGTTATTGCATAGAATTTCTCAAATTCTCTCCAAACGTCCCACCGAAAACACACAATATGTCAAAACAACACATGGACCTTCTAGGACTAGAGGTCCAAGTGCTGCTACAAAAAGGAGCAATAGAATTAGTACCAATTCAACAGAAAGGAACAGGAGTTTACTCTCTGTACTTTCTCTTACCCAAAAAAAGACAAGACTCTAAGATCTATATTAGATCTCAGAACATTAAATACCTACATCAAATCAGATCACTTTCACATGGTGACATTACAGGATGTAATCCCACTGCTCAAACAACGAGACTACATGGCAACACTAGACCTAAAGGATGCATATTTCCATATACCGATACATCCTTCACACAGAAAGTACTTAAGGTTTGTATTCCAAGGGGTACATTACCAATTCAAGGTGTTGCCATTCGGAATAACGACTCAGCCAAGAGTTTTCACAAAATGCCTGGCAGTGGTAGCTGCACATATCAGAAGGCAGCAAATACATGTGTTCCCGTACCTAGACGATTGGTTAATCAAAACCAACACGCTAGAACGGTGTTCACAACACACAAAGTACGTCATAGAAAACCTCTCAATCAACTACACAAAGTCACACCTTCAGCCGTGTCAGACACAGCAATACTTAGGGGCGACAATCAACACAACAAAAGGGATTGCCACTCCAAGTCCACAAAGAGTACAAGCATTTCACAATGTAATACAGACCATGTATCCAAAACAAAGAATACAAGTCAAACTGGTGATGAAACTCCTAGGCATGATGTCCTCATGCATAGCCATTGTCCCAAACGCAAGGTTGCACATGCGGCCCTTACAACAGTGCCTAGCATCACAAAGGTCACAGGCACAGGGTCAACTTCTAGATCTAGTGTTGATAGCCAAACATACACCTCGCTTCAATGGTGGAACAATATAAATTTAAACCAAGGGCGGCCTTTCCAAGACCCAGTGCCTCAATACGTAATAACGACAGATGCCTCCATGATAGGGTGGGGAGCACACCTCAATCAACACAGCATCCAGGGACAATGGGACACTCAGCAAAGACAGTTTCACATAAATCACTTAGAACTATTGGCAGTATTTCTAGCGTTAAAGGCATTTCCACCCATAATAAGCCACAAACACATTCTTGTCAAAACAGACAACATGACAACGATGTATTACCTAAACAAACAGGGAGGGACACACTCAACACAGTTGTGTCTCCTGGCACAGAGAATATGGCATTGGGCGATTCGCAACCACATTCGCCTAATTGCACAGTTTATTCCAGGGATTCAGAATCAGTTAGCAGACAATCTCTCTCTGGATCACCAACAGATCCACGAATGGGAGATTCACCCCCAAATACTAAACACTTACTTCCAAAGTAGGGGAACACCACAAATAGACCTATTTGCAACAAAGGAAAACGCAAAATGCCAAAACTTTGCATCCAGGTACCCACAAGATCAGTCTCAGGGCAATGCGTTATGGATGAGTTGGTCAGGGATATTTGCATACGCTTTTCCCCCTCTCCCACTCCTTCCATATCTGGTAAACAAGTTGAGTCAAAACAAACTCAAACTCATACTAATAGCACCAACTTGGGCAAGACAACCTTGGTACACAACACTACTAGACCTCTCAGTAGTGCCTCATGTCAAACTACCAAACAGACCAGATCTGTTAACTCAACACAAACAACAGATCAGACATCCAAATCCAGCATCGCTGAATCTAGCAATTTGGCTCCTGAAGTCTTAGAGTTCGGACACTTAGACCTTACACAGGAATGTATGGAAGTCATAAAACAAACTAAGAAACCTACCACTAGACATTGCTATGCAAATAAGTGGAAAAGGTTTGTTTATTATTGCCATAATAATCAAATTCAACCCTTACACGCTTCTGCCGGAGACATCGTAAGCTACTTACTACATTTGCAAAAGTCAAAGCTAGCTTTTTCATCCATTAAGATACATCTTACCGCAATTTCAGCTTACCTGCAAATCACGCACTCAACTTCACTATTTAGGATACCAGTCATAAAAGCGTTTATGGAAGGCCTAAAGATAATTATACCACCAAGAACACCACCAGTTCCTTCATGGAACCTCAACATTGTCTTAACACGACTCATGGGTCCACCTTTTGAGCCCATGCACTCTTGTGAAATGCAATACTTAACATGGAAAGTTGCATTTCTGATTGCCATCACATCTCTAAGAAGAGTAATTGAGATTCAAGCATTTACCATACAAGAACCATTTATTCAAATACACAAGCATAAAATAGTTCTACGGACAAATCCTAAATTTTTACCGATAGTCATATCACCGTTCCACTTGAATCAAACAGTAGAATTACCAGTGTTCTTCCCACAGCCAGATTCTGTAGCTGAAAGAGCACTACATACATTAGACATCAAAAGAGCGTTAATGTACTACATTGACAGAACAAAACTAATTCGGAAAACAAAACAATTATTTGTTGCTTTCCAAAAACCTCATGCAGGAAATCCAATTTCCAAACAAGGCATTGCTAGATGGATAGTTAAATGCATTCAAACCTGTTATCTCAAAGCAAAAATACAACTGCCTATTACACCAAAGGCACACTCAACTAGAAAGAAAGGTGCTACGATGGCCTTTCTAGGAAACATTCCAATGACTGAAATATGTAAGGCAGCCCCATGGTCTACGCCTCATAAGTTTACCAAGCACTATTGCGTGGATGTGTTAACAGCACAACAAGCCACAGTAGGACAAGCAGTACTACGATCTTTGTTTCAGACAACTTCAACTCCTACAGGCTAAACCACCGCTTTTGGGGAGATAACTGCTTACTAGTCTATGCACAGCATGTGTATCTGCAGCTACACATGCCATCAAACGGAAAATGTCACTTACCCAGTGTACATCTGTTCGTGGCATGAGACGCTGCAGATTCACATGCGCCCACCTGACTCCCCAGGAGCCGTTAGCCGTTTTAAAGTTGATCTTAAACATTTGTAAATTTTTAAATATATCACCTTAAACTATATTATGTACATACATATTTACTCCATTGCATTGGCACTATTACTGTAATACACTACTCCTACCTCACCCTCTGCGGGGAAAACACTCTAAGATGGAGTCGACGCCCATGCGCAATGGAGCCGAAAGGGGAGGAGTCCCTCGATCTCGTGACTCGAAAGACTTCTTCGAAGAAAAACAACTTGTAACACTCCGAGCTCAACACTAGATGGCGGGATGTGCACAGCATGTGAATCTGCAGCGTCTCATGCCACGAACAGATGTACACTGGGTAAGTGACATTTTCCTTTTTTAAACCTGACCGCCTGCCACCCACCTTTTCCACCCTCTGCTTCTTCTCTCCTCCTTCCTATATAAAGCGACACTCTCCGCTCTCGCATATGCATAGATCCAGAGCTGTTAACAGCAGCTCTGTGAGAGCTCCTGGCCAGCTGGCAGGTTTTCTCCTCTCCATTGTTGGCACAAGTTTTTGCAAAGTATGGGTGTTGGTGCAGGCAGTGTGCTGCCCACTGTCTCCTGTCTCCCCCTGGTATGCTGAACTCAGGAGAGGCAGTAGAAAGCAGGTGAGGCTTCCAGTTATAGACCATCCGTAGACCCAAGCCAGTCAGGACAGCACCGGGGAATAGATGACTTACCACTGTGGTGAGGTCATCAGGGAAGCAATTTTTGTATCACTGTGTTGCATCACAACATTGAATAACCCAATTTTGGTCAGGTTATTCGTGTTAAGGGCATATAACAGAACCTACATGTAACAAAGCGATCCTTGAATGGGCCTATCAGCAAGAGAAGCATCTCAATAGTATACACTTGCTTCTGGAGTCTCACCATTCATATATGTAATGTAATGTGGGGGCACCTATGTCTTTGTTGTATTGAAAGAAACATTCCAGCACAGAGAAAGACTTTCACATACTATCATCCATAAATGACATTTTCAATAAATAGATCATTCTCTGACAGGCAAAGAGTCCACATGCAGGGTTTCATAGGACATAGACAATAGAGGAGTTCGAGGCTACACTACAGTCTGTTTGAACTGAAAATTGATTTAGCTTTCATATCTGTCCAGACCAGCACAAAACTGGTACAGCTCTGAAGGGACAGCAGGACCACTAGGTATGACATTTGTAACATTTGGACCATGCATAGAAGAGGTTGAAGTAGAATGCAGGATCACCGCACCAAACTTGAGAGAGCAGAAACATACAATGCGTACTAGATAAAGGAATTTTTAAAAAAAGACCAAGAAGCTGCTTGTTCCTGAATGAATTTCAAAGGAAGAAAACCTCATTGTTGAATCGGGTTGGCCAGATCAGTTGTCAGTACAACAGTGTTGGATATGCAGGGAATGAATTACAAGTCCTAGAAAAAAACACTGCAGTTGCTCAGATGGAAGCCACGGAATGCAGCAACCTGTTCCTCTTCAGAAAACGTTCAGAGCTATAAGTGAAAGATCGGTCAGTACATTCACCGAAAATAATTGTGCCACATTGCGCACAAAGCTAATCTTTACATTTGACTCTACAATGGATTCTTTCTGTGGTAGAAAACATTACTTTACCTGTGACAGTAAATGTAGATTGATATATAACCCACCCAGGCTCTGAGATGGATAGATTCAGACAATAACAACTGGACACATCACAATGAGTGGCAGAAACAAATTAAAGATGGTACACTACGCAGCGTCACTCAGGAGTCTTGATACAGATAATCTCTGGGTCTGCTGCCTCAGCCATGAAAACCTTTTTATCAAAACCAAATTCTGATAGATTGAAGGATATGCAAAACATGTGCATTAGTAACTATTAAAGTTCAAAATTAGTAGTATTGGTAAGAAAGCTTTTCTGCTGATGTAGGATTATGCCCAGTAGTGCAAATCAAGTGTTTACTTACCATTAACAATGTGCATAATGCATTTGCTAAACCATAACATATACTGTGTACTTGATCACTTAAAAATACGTTTATCATAATGGATCGAAATAATTTATTTTAAGATAGATCTCTGACTTTTCCTGTTGGAATTAAGTAAAAACGGAAAGCTACGCTACGTTTCGTAGTTAAGACATTAAAACGTTGTTTGTTTTCTTTTTGTTTTCCGTAATTGATTTATTTTATTGTCTTCTGTTTTCTTTACAAATTAGACAACTGTAAGAAATGAAAAGAGAGGCTCCTCATATCTTCTTCCTACTCCTGAAAGTTTTCCAGTTGGATTTGCTGACCAACAGTCTCAGGATGGGGGAGAGAACTATGCAGACAACTTTAAACGGAAACGGGTTTTTTAATGTCTTATCAACATGTCTCTGTATGTGTTGGTACCACTGCTGTCTACTTCTGCCTTAATTCACCACACACTGGTCTCCTTCAAAAATGGGGCTATGCCGAAATATGAATGCTGTATCTTTTACCAGGCAGCCTTGCCAAATAAAATATATTTAGCAATAAAAGAGAGCTGTTTGAATATTTTCTATTGTTTCAAAAATACTGTTGACATTTTTTTGGTGCAAACTTTGTTGTCAGTTTTTATTGCTATTGTCTTAAAAGTCTGCCAATATGAAGTGTACTCTGTGTTTTGTGCTGTGATTTTCAGCCCTTTTTAATTCAAGGACTATAAGTATTGCCTTGTTTTTGTAAATGAATGAAACAAAATTGTATTTTTTCTTTAATTATCCGAACCAGAGTTCTTTTCAATCAGTGTGTTTGTACTTTGCATGACAGTCCTTCCATCATTACAGTACAGTGATACAAAACTAAAAACCTGAATGCGACTGCTTTATTCCTGTTGACCCTAGAACTTGATTCCAGGTTTTCAAATGCATTCCTGTTTTTCTATTTGTTCAACTATGAAAGCAAAATAAGTCTTCATTTTTATCCAACAGTGACTGAGTGTGGTTTCTTATATAAAGGTGAAGACATTGTTATTTTATGTTGCTTGAATACATAACAATTAGAAAAGTAGTGCATCATTTCAAAATATTAAAGTTGTTGCCTTTAAAAAATAGAATCCACAAATAACTGTTAACTGCGCCAACTAAGGCAATTTTTCTTTTACTGGAGGATTTCTCCAAAGTTATTTTACTGTATATTCAAATTGCATATTTCATCTTGTTGCTCTTCTAAAATGGTTTAAACACATGGGCCCTCATAACCCTGGCGGTCCTTAAGCGAGACTGCCAAAACCACGGGCACTAGAAGACCACCCTCCATATAATGGGTACCTCTGGATTTCCGCCACACTGTGGACGGATATCCAACAGTAGCCATGCTGGCGGGCGGTGGCATTCTGGTGTTGCTATCACTTGCACCGCCACGCCAGTAGGATGCTGCGAGCCGTATTAAGACCAGCCTGGCGGTGTCCTGGTGGCAGGGCGATGCCGGTGCGGCAGCACCCCATCTCGTTCCTTGCCGGACGACTTCCTTGCCGGACAAGGCAAGTCGGGCATCCGACAGGGGATGAGGGTGTTGTGTGGTGTCTGTGTGTGCGCATGAATGTGTGTGTGTGAATGTTGGAATGAGTGTGTCTGCATGTCAGTGTGGATGTGTGTATGTGTATTTGGATGTTTGTGGGTATGCGTGTATGGATGGATGTGTGAGTGAATGTGTTTATGGATGAGTGTAAATGCGTGTATGGATGTGTGTGTGTGAATGCGTGTATAGATGTGTGAGTGAATGTGTGTATGGATGATAGTGGATGCGTGTCTGGAAGTGTAGGTGAAAGTGCGTGGTGCGTGTCTGTGCATGTATGCGGGGAGGGGGCACTATGTGAGTATGGGGGTGAGGGGTTCAGGTGCCTGCTAGGGGGAGGATGAGCCATCTACCGGTGACAGGGAAAAAATTCCCTGTCACCAGTAGCCCTACCGCCATGGTTTTCGTGGCGGTGCTATCGCCGCGGAAACCATGACGGTAGGCAGGCTCCAAATGCCCCCGGGTTGGAGATGAACATCTCTGGCCCAGAGGTTCATACCACCATGGTGGTATGAATGGAGATCTGGCGGTCTTCACCGGGAGCCTGTTGGCAGTGATACCGCCACCAGGGTCATAATGACTGCCATAGTTATATTTTGTCTTTGCATGGCTTTTACTTCTATTTACATTTAGGTAATTTCTGATGAACTTCCCAGTCTGCTAGTTTATAGTCCTATGAATTAGGCAGGACCACAGTTACTTACTGTGAGTACATTTTAATCGCCCGATGATGCATGTTCAATACTGAGAAGCGACCGGTGGCAACCGTAAAACACACAGTATTTGAGGATGACCCCCAGGTATTAGATGTTTCTTTGTTAGAAATGGGGTCTCTAGGTGGCAGTCAGTTTACATACACCCTGTCCACGTAGGGACCCTCGCTCTAGTCTTGGCAAAGGAGTCAAACACCTAAGATAACCCATTGGTAGCTTGACTCAAGCAGTCAGGCTTATCTCAGAGGCAATGTGCTAAGTATTTGCGCGCACACACTCAGTAACACAGTGAAAACAGCACAAAAGCACTCAACACCAGTTTAGAACAGTAGCCAATATTTATCTGAGTTACACAAGACCAAAATTACACAAACCACGCATACACAAGCAAAGATATCACTTTTAAAAGTTGCAGAGAGTCTTAATCCAGAGGAATCAAGGGTTGTCTCTTTTTAACACAAAGTTCCTGGGATTCATCACAAACAAAGACAGTGAGGGCTGCAGATGAAGGGAGGTGCCGGAAAACAAAGCAATGTGTTGGTTCCTTACTGTAATGGGGAGGTGTTGCATCAGTTCCTTATTGACAGGGGTGGTGATGTGTCGATTCTCTCCCCGCAACAAAGGTGATGTGTTGGTTCCTTACTGACAGGGGAGGTGACGCGTCAGTTCTCTTCCCACAGGAGAGGGGATGCGTTGGTTTCTGGTCACACAGCCTCCGTTCCTTGCTGCGGTGCGGGGTTGATGCGAAAATGACGCCCAGGGAAAATGTATGGGAAAATTCAGGTGCACTGTGATGATAGAGCTGCAGTGGAACAGGCGCTGTGTTGGTCCTACAGGTGGTGCGTCGATCCTTCCATTGCAAGGCAGGCGCTGCATCGATTCCTCAGCCTCAATGCAGGCGCTGTGTTGCTTCTTCTGCTGCAAGCCAGGCAATGCGTTGATTTTCAGCCGTTGTGGCCTGATGGTTGGATTTTCATCCTCTGGACACCAGTTTCCACTTAAAAGGGCCCAGAGACTGGATTTGGCACCAGGACTCTCAGCAAAAGAGTCCAGGCACTGGCAGATGAAGTCTTTGATGTCCATGAGACTTCTAACAGGAGGCAACTTAGTTCACGCCCTTGGAGAACCTTGGAAAGCAGGATATGGGAAGCAAAGTCCAGTCCTTTTCACTCCCAGGACAGAAGCAGCAGGCCAGCACATCAAAGCAACAGGCAGAGTGGCAGTTCCTCCAACAACATCCAGCTCTTCTTCCTGGCAGAATGACCTCAATCCAGAAATGTTCTAAAGTTGTGCTCTCAGACGTCCAATACGTATACTCATTTCTGCCTTTGAAGTAGGCAAATTTCAAAGGAAAGTGTTTGTACTGCACAAGATCCTGCTTTTCCTGCCCTGGCCCCAGACACACCCCAGGGGATTGGGGACTGCTTTGTCTAAGGACAGACACAACCCTATCCATGTGAAAGTGTCAGCATCTCCCACCATTCTAGCCCAGGAAGAGCCATCAGAATATACACTGCCGCTCCCTTTGTGTGACTGTGTAGAGTGACTTAACAAACAGCCACCCTGACTTAGAGGTGTATTCCAAAGCCAGGCAGAGGCACAGAACAGTTAAGCAAAAACAAATTCCCACTTTCTAAAAGTGGTGTTTTCACCCTTCCGAATTAGAAACCAATTTCAGCAATAGATGTATTTTGAAATTGTGAGTTCAGAGACCCCAAACTCCGCATCTCTATCTGCTCTCAATTGGAAATTACACTTAAAAGATATTTAGAGGCAGACTCTATGTTAACCTCTGGGAGAGATAGTCCTTTCAATAGTGAAAACTGAATTTAGCAGTATTTCACTATCAGGACATGCAAAACGCCTGTACGTGTCCTACCTCCTAAATACACCACACCCTGCCCATGGGGCTGCCTTGGGCCTACCTAAGGAGGGACTTACATGCAGTAAACGGGAAGGTTTGGGCCTGGTATGTGGGTGCACTTGCTAGGTCGAACTAGCAGCTTAACACTACACACACTCACACTCACACACTCTCTCTCACTCTCTGCAGTGACAGGTCCGAGACATCTTTACAGGGTTACTCAAGGGGGTGGCACAGTCTGCAGGCCCACTAGTAGAGTGTGATTTACAGGCCCTGGACACACATTGTGCACTATACTAGGGACTTACTAGTAAATATATTATGCCAATCCTGGATAAATCAATCCAATTTATACCGAGAGTACTTGCTCTTTAGCACTGGTCAGCACTGGTAAAGTGCCCAGAGTCCTAAAACCAGCAAAAACAGATCAGAGAAAATAGGAGGAAGAAGACAAGTTTGGGGATAATCCTGCAAAAAGGGCCATTTCCAACATTCTTTATTGATGGTTTGTTACTAACAAAATCAGCATAATGAATTCCTTGACTTAATGGTTCTTAAGACAGTTCTGTGACATGCGTCACAGAGGGAGCCCTCCCTTAGTACATTCCTTATGACATTGCCTCTTTTAAGGATTAAAATTGTTTGTGCATCCCTGCCTAAAAACACCTACGTGCCATCTATCAAATGTTATAAATTTTGACAAAAATGTATGATTGTAGAAGTGAGCTACAAACGCATCTGATGTAGATTCTGGGGGGCATCCAATCCTGCTCTTTTGGTTGTGCCTTAATCATGTATTGTTAATATTATTGAATTTTCATTAATAGATTGTTTTTCTTGGCATGCATGTTTAATTTATTAGGTTGTCACTGAAGGCCCCTTGGGTCAAGTTCAGGATAATGAGTTCATCTGCATATGTTAATATGTTGAAAAGTATTTACTTTTGAAGGATCGTAGTTGAAGGGCATGTTTGGAAAGCTCGGTCTGGTCTCCTTGGTTAGTGGCAGTAGGCTGCCATGGACACTACCCTATTACCATTATACAATGGATGGTAGGTCAAATGAGATAAGACAGAGGTCCTCATCCTTGGCCTGGGACGACTCCTGGTGGCCGACTGCTCTAGGAGCACCCCTGACACCAACCAAGCACGCATCCTGGGTGTCATCCTTGACTCAACACTCTCCATGACCAAGCAAGTCGGCGCTGTCTCCTCATCCTGCTTCAACACCCTCCGCATGCTCCGCAAGATCTATAGATGGATCCCCACAGATACAAGAGCAACAGTCACCAAGCCCTCGTCAGCAGCAAAGTTGACTACCGAAATGCCCTCTACCCAGTAGCCCCGGCCAAACTCCTCAAACGACTGCAACACATACAAAATGCCTCTGCACGCCTGATCCTCGATACCCACAGCCACATCACTCCCATTCTGAGAAACCTACACTGGCTCAACGTCAACAAAAGGATAACCTTCAAGCTCCTCACCCATGCACACAAGGCGCTTCACAACACCGGCCCAGCCTACCTCAACAGACGACTCAACTTCTACACCCCGCCCCGCCAACTCTGCTCAGGCGACCTCGCCACCGTCGCACGCATCCGAAGAGCTACTACCGGAGGCAAATCCTTCTCCCACCTCACCGCCAAGACCTTGAACAACCTTCCCCTGCCCCTACGACAGACCGAATACCTGCTGACTTTCAGAAAGCGGCTCAATACCTGGCTATTTGAGCAGTAGCAGAACCCTTCCTCTCCCCCACCCCCCCCCCCGCCCCCACCCCCCCCAAAAGCGCCATGAGACCCTGGCGGGTGGTAGCACGCTATACAAATACACTGATTGATTGATGGTGCGCAGGGATGACCAATTGTTTGGCACCAGTTACAGAGGCTGTACTCCTACCACTAGCAAGTCCAAGATTAATGGAATGTGCTTTTAGCAGTTTTTTTCAATATTTTTTCCACCACCACGTACAGAGCGGGCACCAGAGGTGGATTCGTACATTATTTTAGATGAATAACGATACCACTGCAATGTTTTATGTGAACAAAAAAGACAACGCTGTGTGATGAGGTGATGTCTTTCAGCATGCTGTACTAACAATAGAATTGAGAAAGCAGCACTTCATCTGGTAAGGGGTCAGACTGTAGAAGCTAATCACTAAAGCAGGCAGTCAGTGAATCCTGAATGATGGTCGCAGCAAAGCCAGTTGAATGTGAATTTATTCACATGGGGGCACTCCAGTGTTGAATCTTTTTGTGATGTCTAGGACTAGGAGGGTCCCCTGTTATGTTCTTTTTGGAGGGATTCCCCTCATTCCTTGGTAGATGTTTTGATGCTGGGGGTTTAATTATTTATCTTGTATTTCACGTTTCCTCCTCTTCCCCTCGTTAAAAGGGTTGTGAGGGAAAGAAGCCACCAAAGGGCACATGTTGTATGGAGCACACTAGGCTGGAGAAGAGGCCCATGGGACCTGAATTTACAACTGAGCTTTGTATCGCTGTGGATGCTATTATCAGACTCCCTGCAGCCACAGTAAGAGTGCTGGATGTTTTACACATTTGTATCATCAATGCATCATTTTACATGGACCATGAATAGATTGCCCTTATGCAGTGGCTTGCCAGCTGATGTATTGGATGTTCTCCTATGCACTAGGCGCCTCTCACAACATGCGTCCTCGAAAGTGTTTTCGTTTTTTGCCTCGTGGTGTAAATCAAAATCTGTGTAGTTTCACACATTGGGTCAGGAGAGTTGAGGGAAAGCATCATCAACGGCTGCTTTGCAATCATTTCAGATTTCTCTTTCTCCCCCTGACCAGGTGTCATTCTTCAGACACCTGGCTGTTGTGAGGTGCCTTGAGGGGTTGTAGAACAAATGACTTCCAAGTTTCTTTTATGGTACTTCACATAAGTTTGACATTTCCCATGGTGTCCTCAGCTGAGAGTTTACATTCTTCTCCATTGAAATTCCTGACATAAAAAACTGTCTTTGTAGTGGTTGTTAAAATGTTTTCTCACACATCTGCATCATCCACCTACACGCTAATGCTTTAACCGAAGAGTGCCAATTTCCAGTCTATTCAGAGGTTAGTTACCTTGACATATCTCTTCATAGTGCTCTCTGGATGTAGGCTGTACTCCAGTTACTTTCACTAACATTTTGTGCCAAAAACACAATCTGCGGTGAATTCTTATTGCAGGTGCATTGTGAGCTTTGGGAAGGAATCACAAGTTATCTTGGAACCAAAAGTTTTACTTTGAAGTAAAACAACTTAAAACATGCACACACGGCATTAGATGACAGGAGTGTGCAAAGCATGTGAATCTACAAGCAGATACATGCAAGGTAAGTGAACTTTTTCCATACGGTCTGTGAAGCCATATGTGGTGTCATTGGACTCCTTTGTCCCACCTCCAGAAGAGAGGACACAGCTACATATCGAATTCACCCCTGCATACTAAAATTGGTTCCTCTTTTTCTACGATTTTGCAGCATGAATCTTTTTTGGATTCACATGCTGTGCATTGTTCTACCGTCTAGTGGTTGGCTCTGGATTTCTTCCCTTTTGTAGTCCTACTTTTTTTCTGTTGTTGGGGGGTCTACGTATTCCCCATCTGGTGCTGCCTGTGACATCATACGCCCTCCCCCGGAAGCACCCACCTTTGGTCACTATCTTCAGATTATTTTTTTTCAGGTGTTGGGTCTGGATGATTGACTGAAGGCTCTCTGACATGAGGAAGTAATAAGTTTGTGAGAAGTTCGCCAAAAGATTGGACATAGTCCAAAGAAGAACATCAAGAAAGAGTATCTGGAGGAGACTGACAGTAAGGGTAATGTCCTTAACAGTTTCAAGAATGCCCAGAAAGGGGGTTCCCTGTTTGGCGTAATGGAGAAAACTCTGTTTCAGTTTTGCCTGCATTGTCGCCACAAATTCTCACAGAAGGACCGTC
The DNA here is from genome assembly GCF_031143425.1 of Pleurodeles waltl. Classification (NCBI taxonomy): domain Eukaryota; kingdom Metazoa; phylum Chordata; class Amphibia; order Caudata; family Salamandridae; genus Pleurodeles; species Pleurodeles waltl. Next base: position 818,767,582 of record NC_090443.1, on the reverse strand, counting down.
AACTAGTCTGCAACCTCTGGCTTCCGATTGATCACTGAATCTACTGCAACGCCTGTGCCAGGTTCAAGTTGAAGACACTGAGGGATAAGCAGAGACAAGCACACTTCAACATGTAGGGATAGAAACAACCCCATCTGGGAGACATGGGTCTGTCGTGCGACAAGGAGGAAAGCGTCACTGAAGGTGCCAAGGAAGAAGCATTGAACACTGACAAGAGAATTGTCAATGCAGAAGCCCATATGACCAAAAAAAGACAAGAGACCACAGGTAAAAGATACATCTAACCCAAACCAATTGCCTGAGACTCGTAAAACAAACTCAAAGGAGTTGAAAGGATCCTCATTGTTAACACACTGTAGGAAGTTGGCTCTGTATGTGCTATTTCAAAGTAAGGAATAGCATGCACAGAGTCCAAGGGTTCCCCTTAGAGGTAAAATAGTGGTAAAAATAGATAATACTAATGCTCTATTTTGTGGTAGTGTGGTCGAGCAATAGGCTTATCCAAGGAGTAGTGTTAAGCATTTGTTGTACATACACATAGACAATAAATGAGGTACACACACTCAGAGACAAATCCAGCCAATAGGTTTTTATATAGAAAAATATCTTTTCTTAGTTTATTTTAAGAACCACAGGTTCAAATTCTACATGTAATATCTCATTCGAAAGGTATTGCAGGTAAGTACTTTAGGAACTTCAAATCATCAAAATTGCATGTATACTTTTCAAGTTATTCACAAATAGCTGTTTTAAAAGTGGACACTTAGTGCAATTTTCACAGTTCCTAGGGGAGGTAAGTATTTGTTAGGTTAACCAGGTAAGTAAGACACTTACAGGGCTTAGTTCTTGGTCCAAGGTAGCCCACCGTTGGGGGTTCAGAGCAACCCCAAAGTCACCACACCAGCAGCTCAGGGCCGGTCAGGTGCAGAGTTCAAAGTGGTGCCCAAAACACATAGGCTAGAATGGAGAGAAGGGGGTGCCCCGGTTCCGGTCTGCTTGCAGGTAAGTACCCGCGTCTTCGGAGGGCAGACCAGGGGGGTTTTGTAGGGCACCGGGGGGGACACAAGCCCACACAGAAATTTCACCCTCAGCGGCGCGGGGGCGGCCGGGTGCAGTGTAGAAACAAGCGTCGGGTTCGCAATGTTAGTCTATGAGAGATCTCGGGATCTCTTCAGCGCTGCAGGCAGGCAAGGGGGGGGTTCCTCGGGGAAACCTCCACTTGGGCAAGGGAGAGGGACTCCTGGGGGTCACTTCTCCAGTGAAAGTCCGGTCCTTCAGGTCCTGGGGGCTGCGGGTGCAGGGTCTCTCCCAGGTGTCGGGACTTAGGATTCAAAGAGTCGCGGTCAGGGGAAGCCTCGGGATTCCCTCTGCAGGCGGCGCTGTGGGGGCTCAGGGGGGACAGGTTTTGGTACTCACAGTATCAGAGTAGTCCTGGGGTCCCTCCTGAGGCGTCGGATCTCCACCAGCCGAGTCGGGGTCGCCGGGTGCAGTGTTGCAAGTCTCACGCTTCTTGCGGGGAGCTTGCAGGGATCTTTAAAGCTGCTGGAAACAAAGTTGCAGCTTTTCTTGGAGCAGGTCCGCTGTCCTCGGGAGTTTCTTGTCTTTTCGAAGCAGGGGCAGTCCTCAGAGGATGTCGAGGTCGCTGGTCCCTTTGGAAGGCGTCGCTGGAGCAGGATCTTTGGAAGGCAGGAGACAGGCCGGTGAGTTTCTGGAGCCAAGGCAGTTGTCGTCTTCTGGTCTTCCGCTGCAGGGGTTTTCAGCTAGGCAGTCCTTCTTCTTGTAGTTGCAGGAATCTAATTTTCTAGGGTTCAGGGTAGCCCTTAAATACTAAATTTAAGGGCGTGTTTAGGTCTGGGGGGTTAGTAGCCAATGGCTACTAGCCCTGAGGGTGGGTACACCCTCTTTGTGCCTCCTCCCAAGGGGAGGGGGTCACAATCCTAACCCTATTGGGGGAACCCTCCATCTGCAAGATGGAGGATTTCTAAAAGTTAGTCACCTCAGCTCAGGACACCTTAGGGGCTGTCCTGACTGGCCAGTGACTCCTCCTTGTTTTTCTCATTATCTTCTCCGGCCTTGCCGCCAAAAGTGGGGGCCTGGCCGGAGGGGGCGGGCAACTCCACTAGCTGGAGTGTCCTGCTGGGTTGGCACAAAGGAGGGGAGCCTTTGAGGCTCACCGCCAGGTGTGACAATTCCTGCCTGGGGGAGGTGTTAGCATCTCCACCCAGTGCAGGCTTTGTTACTGGCCTCAGAGTGACAAAGGCACTCTCCCCATGGGGCCAGCAACATGTCTCGGTTTGTGGCAGGCTGCTAGAACTAGTCAGCCTACACAGACAGTCGGTTAAGTTTCAGGGGGCACCTCTAAGGTGCCCTCTGTGGTGTATTTTACAATAAAATGTACACTGGCATCAGTGTGCATTTATTGTGCTGAGAAGTTTGATACCAAACTTCCCAGTTTTCAGTGTAGCCATTATGGTGCTGTGGAGTTCGTGCTTGACAGACTCCCAGACCATATACTCTTATGGCTACCCTGCACTTACAATGTCTAAGGTTTTGTTTAGACACTGTAGGGGTACCATGCTCATGCACTGGTACCCTCACCTATGGTATAGTGCACCCTGCCTTAGGGCTGTAAGGCCTGCTAGAGGGGTGGCTTACCTATACTGCATAGGCAGTGAGAGGCTGGCATGGCACCCTGAGGGGAGTGCCATGTCGACTTACTCGTTTTGTCCTCACTAGCACACACAAGCTGGCAAGCAGTGTGTCTGTGCTGAGTGAGAGGTCTCCAGGGTGGCATAAGACATGCTGCAGCCCTTAGAGACCTTCCTTGGCATCAGGGCCCTTGGTACTAGAAGTACCAGTTACAAGGGACTTATCTGGATGCCAGGGTCTGCCAATTGTGGATACAAAAGTACAGGTTAGGGAAAGAACACTGGTGCTGGGGCCTGGTTAGCAGGCCTCAGCACACTTTCAATTGTAAACATAGCATCAGCAAAGGTAAAAAGTCAGGGGGCAACCATGCCAAGGAGGCATTTCCTTACACAACCCCCCCCCCAAACGAAAGAGGATGAGACTAACCTTTCCCAAGAGAGTCTTCATTTTCTAAGTGGAAGAACCTGGAAAGGCCATCTGCATTGGCATGGGCAGTCCCAGGTCTGTGTTCCACTATAAAGTCCATTCCCTGTAGGGAGATGGACCACCTCAACAGTTTAGGATTTTCACCTTTCATTTGCATCAGCCATTTGAGAGGTCTGTGGTCAGTTTGAACTAGGAAGTGAGTCCCAAAGAGGTATGGTCTCAGCTTCTTCAGGGACCAAACCACAGCAAAGGCCTCCCTCTCAATGGCACTCCAACGCTGCTCCCTGGGGAGTAACCTCCTGCTAATGAAGGCAACAGGCTGGTCAAGGCCATCATCATTTGTTTGGGACAAAACTGCCCCTATCCCATGTTCAGAGGCATCAGTCTGCACAATGAACTGCTTAGAATAATCTGGAGCTTTTAGAACTGGTGCTGAGCACATTGCCTGTTTCAGGGTGTCAAAGGCCTGTTGGCATTCTACAGTCCAGTTCACTTTCTTGGGCATTTTCTTGGAGGTGAGTTCAGTGAGGGCTGTCACAATGGATCCATATCCCTTCACAAACCTCCTGTAATACCCAGTCAAGCCAAGGAATGCCCTGACTTGAGTCTGGGTTTTTGGAGCTACCCAGTCCAGAATAGTCTGGATCTTGGGTTGGAGTGGCTGAACTTGGCCTCCACCTACAAGGTGTCCCAAGTAAACCACAGTTCCCTGCCCTATCTGGCATTTGGATGCCTTGATAGAGAGGCCTGCAGATTGCAGAGCCTTCAAAACCTTCTTCAGGTGGACCAGGTGATCCTGCCAGGTGGAGCTAAAGACAGCAATATCATCTAGATAAGCTGTGCTAAAGGACTCCAAGCCAGCAAGGACTTGATTCACCAACCTTTGGAAGGTGGCAGGGGCATTCTTTAAACCAAAGGGCATAACAGTAAACTGATAATGCCCATCAGGTGTGGAGAATGCTGTTTTCTCTTTTGCTCCAGGTGCCATTTTTATTTGCCAGTACCCTGCTGTCAAGTCAAAGGTACTTAAGAATTTGGCAGCACCTAATTTGTCTATGAGCTCATCAGCTCTTGGAATTGGATGAGCATCTGTCTTGGTGACAGAATTGAGCCCTCTGTAGTCCACACAAAACCTCATCTCTTTCTTTCCATCTTTGGTGTGAGGTTTGGGGACTAAGACCACTGGGCTAGCCCAGGGGCTGTCAGAGCGCTCAATTACTCCCAATTCCAGCATCTTGTGGACTTCCACCTTGATGCTTTCCTTAACATGGTCAGATTGTCTAAAGATTTTGTTCTTGACAGGCATGCTGTCTCCTGTGTCCACATCATGGGTACACAGGTGTGTCTGACCAGGGGTTAAGGAGAAGAGTTCAGGAAACTGTTGTAGGACTCTCCTACAATCAGCTTGTTGTTGGCCAGAGAGGGTGTCTGAGTAGATCACTCCATCTACTGTGCCATCTTTTGGGTCTGATGACAGAAGATCAGGGAGAGGTTCACTCTCTGCCTCCTGATCCTCATCTGTTACCATCAACAGATTGACATCAGCCCTGTCGTGGAAGAGCTTAAGGCGGTTTACATGGATCACCCTCTTGGGGCTCCTGCTTGTGCCCAGGTCCACCAGGTAGGTGACCTGACTCTTCCTTTCTAGTACTGGGTAAGGGCCACTCCATTTGTCCTGGAGTGCCCTGGGAGCCACAGGCTCCAGAACCCAGACTTTCTGCCCTGGTTGGAACTCAACCAGTGCAGCCTTTTGGTCATACCAAAACTTCTGGAGCTGTTGGCTGGCCTCAAGGTTTTTGGTTGCCTTTTCCATGTACTCTGCCATTCTAGAGCGAAGGCCAAGTACATAGTCCACTATGTCCTGTTTAGGCTCATGGAGAGGTCTCTCCCAGCCTTCTTTAACAAGGGCAAGTGGTCCCCTTACAGGATGACCAAACAGAAGTTCAAAGGGTGAGAATCCTACTCCCTTCTGTGGCACCTCTCTGTAAGCGAAAAGCAGACATGGCAAGAGGACATCCCATCTCCTTTTGAGCTTTTCTGGGAGCCCCATGATCATGCCTTTTAATGTCTTGTTGAATCTCTCAACCAAGCCATTAGTTTGTGGATGGTATGGTGTAGTGAATTTATAAGTCACTCCACACTCATTCCACATGTGCTTTGGGTATGCTGACATGAAGTTGGTACCTCTGTCAGACACCACCTCCTTAGGGAAACCCACTCTGGTAAAGATACCAATGAGGGCCTTGGCTACTGCAGGGGCAGTAGTCGACCTAAGGGGAATAGCTTCAGGATACCTGGTAGCATGATCCACTACTACCAGGATATACATATTTCCTGAGGCTGTGGGAGGTTCCAGTGGACCAACTATGTCCACACCCACTCTTTCAAAGGGAACCCCCACCACTGGAAGTGGAATGAGGGGGGCCTTTGGATGCCCACCTGTCTTACCACTGGCTTGACAGGTGGGGCAGGAGAGGCAAAACTCCTTAACCATGTTGGACATATTGGGCCAGTAGAAGTGGTTGACTAACCTCTCCCACGTCTTGGTTTGTCCCAAATGTCCAGCAAGGGGAATGTCATGGGCCAATGTTAGGATGAACTCTCTGAACAGCTGAGGCACCACCACTCTCCTAGTGGCACCAGGTTTGGGGTCTCTGGCCTCAGTGTACAGGAGTCCATCTTCCCAATAGACCCTATGCGTTCCATTTTTCTTGCCTTTGGACTCTTCAGCAGCTTGCTGCCTAAGGCCTTCAAGAGAGGGACAGGTTTCTTGTCCCTTACACAGCTCCTCCCTTGAGGGTCCCCCTGGGCCTAAGAGCTCAACCTGATAAGGTTCAAGCTCCAAAGGCTCAGTTCCCTCAGAGGGCAGAACTTCTTCCTGAGAAGAGAGGTTCCCTTTCTTTTGCTGTGTTGCAGTTGGTTTCCCAACTGACTTTCCTTTCCTCTTGGTAGGCTGGGCCATTCTTCCAGACTCCAGCTCTACTTGTTCACCCTGTGCCTTGCACTGTGCTCTGGTTTTCACACACACCAGTTCAGGGATACCCAGCATTGCTGCATGGGTTTTTAGTTCTACCTCAGCCCATGCTGAGGACTCCAGGTCATTTCCAAGCGGACAGTCCACTGGGATATTTGAGGAGACCACCACCTGTTTCAGGCCATTGACCCCTCCCCATTCTAAAGTAACCATTGCCATGGGATGTACTTTTCTCTGATTGTCAGCGTTGGTGACAGTGTAAGTTTTTCCAGTCAGGTATTGGCCAGGGGAAACCAGTTTCTCTGTCACCATGGTGACACTGGCACCTGTATCCCTCAGGCCCTCTATTCTAGTCCCATTAATTAAGAGTTGCTGTCTGTATTTTTGCATGTTAGGCGGCCAGACAGCTAGTGTGGCTAAATCCACCCCACCCTCAGAAACTAGAGTAGCTTCAGTGTGGACCCTGATTTGCTCTGGGCACACTGTTGATCCCACTTGGAGACTAGCCATACCAGTGTTACCTGGATGGGAGTTTGGAGTGGAACCTTTCTTGGGACAGGCCTTGTCTCCAGTTTGGTGTCCATGCTGTTTACAGCTATGACACCAGGCCTTTTTGGGATCAAAGTTTTTACCCTTGTACCCATTGTTTTGTGAAGAGGCTCTGGGCCCACCCTCCTGTGCAGGTTTTTGGGGGCCTGTAGAAGACTCTTTACTATTTTTAGTTTTGGTTGTCTCATCACCCTTCCCCTGGGGAGTCTTTGTGACCCCTTTCTTTTGGTCACCCCCTGTTGAAGTCTTGGACACCCTTGTCTTGACCCAATGGTCCGCCTTCTTTCCCAATTCTTGGGGAGAAATTGGTCCTAGGTCTACCAGATGCTGATGCAGTTTATCATTGAAACAATTACTTAACAGGTGTTCTTTCACAAATAAATTGTACAGCCCATCATAATTACTTACACCACTGCCTTGAATCCAACCATCTAGTGTTTTCACTGAGTAGTCTACAAAGTCAACCCAGGTCTGGCTCGAGGATTTTTGAGCCCCCCTGAATCTAATCCTATACTCCTCAGTGGAGAATCCAAAGCCCTCAATCAGGGTACCCTTCATGAGGTCATAAGATTCTGCATCTTGTCCAGAGAGTGTGAGGAGTCTATCCCTACACTTTCCTGTGAACATTTCCCAAAGGAGAGCACCCCAGTGAGATCTGTTCACTTTTCTGGTTACACAAGCCCTCTCAAAAGCTGTGAACCATTTGGTGATGTCATCACCATCTTCATATTTAGTTACAATCCCTTTAGGGATTTTCAACATGTCAGGAGAATCTCTGACCCTATTTATGTTGCTGCCACCATTGATGGGTCCTAGGCCCATCTCTTGTCTTTCCCTCTCTATGGCTAGGATCTGTCTTTCCAAAGCCAATCTTTTGGCCATCCTGGCTAACTGGATGTCCTCTTCACTGGGGCTATCCTCAGTGATTTCAGAGGTGTTGGTCTCTCCTGTGAGGGAACCAGCATCTCTGACTATTATTTTTGGAGTCAGGGTTTGAGGGACCCTGTTCTCCCTAGATAGGATTGGTAGGGGGGAATTGTCCTCCAAGTCACTATCCTCTTCCTCTGAGTTGCCACCCTCAGAGGGGTTGGCCTTTTCAAACTCCGCCAAAAGCTCCTGGAGCTGTATTTTGGTAGGTTTGGGGCCCATTGTTATTTTCTTTATTTTACAGAGTGACCTTAGCTCCCTCATCTTAAGATGGAGGTAAGGTGTGGTGTCGAGTTCCACCACAGTCACATCTGTGCTAGACATTTTGCTTCTAAAAGTTGGAATACTTTTTAAGAATCTACAACTGGTTCTAGAATCTAATTCAAACTTTTACAAACTTTTAAACTCTAAAAGAAATGCTAAACAGGATCTAACACAAGGCCCTAGCAGGTCTTTTAAGAATTTAGAAAACTTTTCAAATTGCAAAAATCAATTTCTAATGACAATTTTGGAATTTGTCGTGTGATCAGGTATTGGCTGAGTAGTCCAGCAAATGCAAAGTCTTGTACCCCACCGCTGATCCACCAATGTAGGAAGTTGGCTCTGTATGTGCTATTTCAAAGTAAGGAATAGCATGCACAGAGTCCAAGGGTTCCCCTTAGAGGTAAAATAGTGGTAAAAATAGATAATACTAATGCTCTATTTTGTGGTAGTGTGGTCGAGCAATAGGCTTATCCAAGGAGTAGTGTTAAGCATTTGTTGTACATACACATAGACAATAAATGAGGTACACACACTCAGAGACAAATCCAGCCAATAGGTTTTTATATAGAAAAATATATTTTCTTAGTTTATTTTAAGAACCACAGGTTCAAATTCTACATGTAATATCTCATTCGAAAGGTATTGCAGGTAAGTACTTTAGGAACTTCAAATCATCAAAATTGCATGTATACTTTTCAAGTTATTCACAAATAGCTGTTTTAAAAGTGGACACAGTGCAATTTTCACAGTTCCTAGGGGAGGTAAGTATTTGTTAGGTTAACCAGGTAAGTAAGACACTTACAGGGCTTAGTTCTTGGTCCAAGGTAGCCCACCGTTGGGGGTTCAGAGCAACCCCAAAGTCACCACACCAGCAGCTCAGGGCCGGTCAGGTGCAGAGTTCAAAGTGGTGCCCAAAACACATAGGCTAGAATGGAGAGAAGGGGGTGCCCCGGTTCCGGTCTGCTTGCAGGTAAGTACCCGCGTCTTCGGAGGGCAGACCAGGGGGGTTTTGTAGGGCACCGGGGGGGACACAAGCCCACACAGAAATTTCACCCTCAGCGGCGCGGGGGCGGCCGGGTGCAGTGTAGAAACAAGCGTCGGGTTCGCAATGTTAGTCTATGAGAGATCTCGGGATCTCTTCAGCGCTGCAGGCAGGCAAGGGGGGGGTTCCTCGGGGAAACCTCCACTTGGGCAAGGGAGAGGGACTCCTGGGGGTCACTTCTCCAGTGAAAGTCCGGTCCTTCAGGTCCTGGGGGCTGCGGGTGCAGGGTCTCTCCCAGGTGTCGGGACTTAGGATTCAAAGAGTCGCGGTCAGGGGAAGCCTCGGGATTCCCTCTGCAGGCGGCGCTGTGGGGGCTCAGGGGGGACAGGTTTTGGTACTCACAGTATCAGAGTAGTCCTGGGGTCCCTCCTGAGGCGTCGGATCTCCACCAGCCGAGTCGGGGTCGCCGGGTGCAGTGTTGCAAGTCTCACGCTTCTTGCGGGGAGCTTGCAGGGATCTTTAAAGCTGCTGGAAACAAAGTTGCAGCTTTTCTTGGAGCAGGTCCGCTGTCCTCGGGAGTTTCTTGTCTTTTCGAAGCAGGGGCAGTCCTCAGAGGATGTCGAGGTCGCTGGTCCCTTTGGAAGGCGTCGCTGGAGCAGGATCTTTGGAAGGCAGGAGACAGGCCGGTGAGTTTCTGGAGCCAAGGCAGATGTCGTCTTCTGGTCTTCCGCTGCAGGGGTTTTCAGCTAGGCAGTCCTTCTTCTTGTAGTTGCAGGAATCTAATTTTCTAGGGTTCAGGGTAGCCCTTAAATACTAAATTTAAGGGCGTGTTTAGGTCTGGGGGGTTAGTAGCCAATGGCTACTAGCCCTGAGGGTGGGTACACCCTCTTTGTGCCTCCTCCCAAGGGGAGGGGGTCACAATCCTAACCCTATTGGGGGAACCCTCCATCTGCAAGATGGAGGATTTCTAAAAGTTAGAGTCACCTCAGCTCAGGACACCTTAGGGGCTGTCCTGACTGGCCAGTGACTCCTCCTTGTTTTTCTCATTATCTTCTCCGGCCTTGCCGCCAAAAGTGGGGGCCTGGCCGGAGGGGGCGGGCAACTCCACTAGCTGGAGTGTCCTGCTGGGTTGGCACAAAGGAGGGGAGCCTTTGAGGCTCACCGCCAGGTGTGACAATTCCTGCCTGGGGGAGGTGTTAGCATCTCCACCCAGTGCAGGCTTTGTTACTGGCCTCAGAGTGACAAAGGCACTCTCCCCATGGGGCCAGCAACATGTCTCGGTTTGTGGCAGGCTGCTAGAACTAGTCAGCCTACACAGACAGTCGGTTAAGTTTCAGGGGGCACCTCTAAGGTGCCCTCTGTGGTGTATTTTACAATAAAATGTACACTGGCATCAGTGTGCATTTATTGTGCTGAGAAGTTTGATACCAAACTTCCCAGTTTTCAGTGTAGCCATTATGGTGCTGTGGAGTTCGTGCTTGACAGACTCCCAGACCATATACTCTTATGGCTACCCTGCACTTACAATGTCTAAGGTTTTGTTTAGACACTGTAGGGGTACCATGCTCATGCACTGGTACCCTCACCTATGGTATAGTGCACCCTGCCTTAGGGCTGTAAGGCCTGCTAGAGGGGTGGCTTACCTATACTGCATAGGCAGTGAGAGGCTGGCATGGCACCCTGAGGGGAGTGCCATGTCGACTTACTCGTTTTGTCCTCACTAGCACACACAAGCTGGCAAGCAGTGTGTCTGTGCTGAGTGAGAGGTCTCCAGGGTGGCATAAGACATGCTGCAGCCCTTAGAGACCTTCCTTGGCATCAGGGCCCTTGGTACTAGAAGTACCAGTTACAAGGGACTTATCTGGATGCCAGGGTCTGCCAATTGTGGATACAAAAGTACAGGTTAGGGAAAGAACACTGGTGCTGGGGCCTGGTTAGCAGGCCTCAGCACACTTTCAATTGTAAACATAGCATCAGCAAAGGTAAAAAGTCAGGGGGCAACCATGCCAAGGAGGCATTTCCTTACACACACTAGCTGACCGAAGGCAGGCCCTGAAACAAAGATCCACTCGAATCCCTCAAAAGGAACACCAAAGGAGGAAAGTCATAATAAAAAATACTTAAGGAAAGACACTCAGATGATGAAGAAAAACAGGTTTCAGGACGAGCAAAGAAGCTCAATGACACAAGCCATTGATCAACCCAAAGGAACGCTCAGCGAAGATCGAGAGTAAGAGGAGACACCTCGAGGCGGAAATGGCTGCATTGCTTCAGATGAAGGAAGACTTCAATGCAGCATTGAAAGAATTTTGAATTCCTTCGAAAACTTTGATGCTGAAAGACCAGGACGAGAAGGATGTGGAACATCTGAACCACAGAAGGAGAAAGAGGAGCACTTTTGTGAGAAAGAAGAGTAGCAAGAAGGAATGGGCTTTTTCAGGTCTCTGAAGGGTCAGAGTACATGGATCCTCAGTGGCAGGAGCTGGAGACAGACTCTCCAAAGAAGGGAGTAGACTGTTATCATGTACAACTACGTCACAAAAAAGGCTGCTGATAAATACAGAGTACAGCTGGAGGAAGAAGAACCACAGTCTTGTTTCCTGCTGGAAACTTTGTTGCCATCCCAAGCCAGGAACCATTTCCTTTTGATGCTGCCTATTGTCTTGGACGAAGGAAGGCATTCAAGGAATCTGCCACATGTCTAGCAGTGACTCAATGGGCAGAGGAGAAGTATAAATATTCATTTAAAGACCCAGCATACATTAAAGGTTCAGTACTGGCTGAGTCCATTATCACTTCTACAGCACGGAAAAGGGTCAACACCCCCTCAACATCTGGACCACCTCCTGATACGAATAGCAAGAGGATGGACCTTATGGGCAGAAAGATTTAACACAGCGCAGTCAATCATTAGTGCATCACAAATTTAAACGCCCTCCTAAATAGACATGCCTACCAACCCTGGGAGGAGTTGGCGGAGCTGGTGAAACACCAGCCAGAGCAATACAGAAAATGAGCTGCAAATCTGGCGGAAAGGAGCACAAATATTGCCAATACAACCCTGAAATCAGCATTGGGGGCAACAGATATCCGGCAAATGATGAGGATCACGCTACATTGTCATTCTGGGAGGATTTGGCGGAGCTAATGAAACACCTGCCAGAGCAATACAGAATATGAGCTGCACATCTGGCGGACAGCAGCAAAAATATTGCCAATACAAGCCTGAAATCAGCATTGGGGGTAGCAGACACAGATATCTGGCAAATGATGAGGATCACGCTACATTGTCATTCTTGGCTAAGAATTTCAGGTATCAAGTCGGAAGTACAAAGAAACATATGAAATACTCTGTTCAGCTGACAACAGTTGTTCAGGAGCACTGTTGATTATGCCCTGAACCAACTAAAACAAGATGAGACTGCAAAGGCCATGGGGACGTTGCTGTTCAGAGGAAATATACGATATGGGGCAGTGCCGACACTCAGGCCTACTGGGAGAAGCAGCTTCCAAACTGGCACATCACACCCGACCTTCCAGGGAAGTAGCCACTCTTCTGCAGCACTGGCAGTGTCAGCAGCAAGGATGGCAGTCCTTTCAGGGAAGAGCACGTGCAAGAGGATAAGCTTACAAGGGAGGCACAACCCAAGCCAATAAGTGACTTCCTAAGAACACAAAGCCTCTCACACATGACACCAGTTGGAGACCGAATCAAAAACGCCCTTCAGAAGTGGAAGAAGATAATGTCCAACAATTGAATCTTAAACATCATAGATTTGGATATTGCATAGAATGGGAAAGCATACCTCCAGCAAGGGGACCAAGAAATAAGCTACATTCAAAAGGTCTACTCAAGAAGGTAGAGGAATTACTGGAAAAAGAGCAACAGAAAAGGTGCCCAGAACAGAGATCAAGAAAGGGAATTACTCACCATGTTTCCTAAAACCAAAGGTAGACGGGTCTCTACAACCAATTCTAGACCTGAAATTCACAAACTAGTTCATAGAGATACCATGATTCAAAATTGCAACCTTGCAGGAAGTCATCCCACAGTTGCAAAAAAAAGGGGATTATATGGCAGCTATACATATAAAAAATGCCTACTTGCACAACCCAATGAATTCAAAACACAAAAAAGTATGAGATTTGTGGTAAACAAGAGTCACTACCAGTTCACATTGCTGGCATTCAAGATGAAATCAGCACCAGGTGTCTTTACAAAGTGTCTAGCAGCAGTAGCAGCTCATCTCAGAAGACCATGCATTCATGTCTATCCTTGCTTGGATGACTGTTTAGTAAGGGCAAACACCCACAGTAAGTGCAAAGAGCATTTACAGCAGGTAATAAAGACATTATTCACACTGGGTTTCTCTATAAACTTAGAGAATTCATCACTTGACCAGAACAAGAAAAACGTTTCTGGGAGCAAGCGTCAACTCAATCCAAGGAAAAGTATATCCCAGGAAATGGAGAATACGGTCACTGTTAATGGAAGGGGCGAGCTCTGACAGCGAGGACTTTGAGGAAATTGTTAGGGAAGGTGGCTTCATGTATCCTTTTGATTCCTATGCAAGATTACACAAGACCAATTCAGGAATGACTACAGAACCAATGGTCACAAGCCACAGGGAGTTGGGAGGATCTAGTGGTTGTCACATAGAAACTACAGCAGGAAATGGCATGGTGGAACAAATCACATGTAACACAAAGAAGGACATTCACACAACCAACTCCAACAGTAACCTTTTCAACAGATGCCTCTCATATGGGCTGGGGAGTACACTATAAACACGCTCAAAGTATGTGGAGTCTGGAAGGAACAGAACAGGATGGTGTAGAGCATATTAATATCCTGGAGCTAAAGACAGTGTTGCTAGCCTTAAAAGCCTTTCAGAAAGACCTATTGGGGCAGACAATATTGGCCCAACCAGACCACACAATGACAATGTTTTACATCAACAAGGTTGAGGGGGGTGGGGGGGGGCTTAATCCTTTGATATTTTGAAACCAGCACAATAAATCTGGAAGTGGGCAATACGGAGAAAAATATAGATAACAGTTAATTTCCCATGCAAGGACAATGTAAACAGGCTGAGCAAACAAGCATTTTGATCTCATGAATTGGAACTCAATCAAAGAAAAATAACTTCAGGAGTTGGGAAACACCAAAAATAGATCTATTCACAACCCCAAGGAACTCAAAATGCCAAAACGTTCGTCTATACAATCATACCACCAATCCCTAGAGAATGCCCTGTTGATAGACTGGTCAGGGATACTTGCATGTTCTTTCCCCCAATACCCCTGTTATACAGAGTGATCAGCAGATGCAAGAGAAGCAAGATGAATCTAATACTAATTGCTTGGTGGGCAAGGCAGACAGTTTTCATGGCACAAGGGAACATTCTAAACTTACCAACACAACAAGACCTGTTCAATAAAAGGAGGAAGAGCGCTACACCCAGAACCAGAGTCTGTGTGGGGCAGCCTGGCTTCTGAAGGCTTAGAATTTGGTAGTCTACAACTACCAGAGAAAACAATGGATGCTCTTAGAGAAGCAAGAAATCCAGTAACAAGGAAGTGCTACATCACTAAATGAAAACGATACTCCTTATGGTGTCATAAAAGGGGCTTATTAAGGAAAAACACTTAAGGACACAGTGGCGTTAAAAGGTCTAACACCTACTAGACTGCAAGTTAAAATATGCATCTTTGAAAGTGCACTTAGCTGCAATAGTGGCCTACACAAGAGGTCACATAGGAACAAGTTTCTCCACAGCTCCGGTAATAAAACGGTTCTTAGAAGGGCAAAGAGAATTGTGCCACCATGGAGGGTACCTGCACACCCATGGAATCTAAATATGGTACTGACTCCCATTAATGAAGACACCCTTTGGCCTTTAAACAAAGCCGTATTAAAGATGCTCATGCTAAAGACAGCGTTCCTGGTGGCTAAAACATCTTTGGAGGGTGAGTGAAATACAAGCATTCATAATTCAAGAACTGTAATTACAGGTTCACAAAGACCGAATTGTCATGAGGACGGATACACAGTTCTTTCCCAAGATTGTGCCACACTTGATTGTGTCCACACTTCCACATAAATCAAACAATAAAAATACCAAGCTTTTTCCAAAACCCAGAAAAATCAAGCAGAGAGCGTTGCACACGTTGGATGCAAGATGTGCTATAATGTACTACATTGAAAAGACAAGCAGGAAGACAAAGCAACTTTTTGGCCCTTTTGCAGACAACAATATGGGAAAACCTGTGACTAAGGGCACAGTTGTATCACACAAACTTTTCAACTATACCACACAAGTGCAGGGGGGAAAATAAAGTCAATTCCAAAGCCACGCTCCATAAGGAAAGAAGGAGCAACCCCCTTGCCTTTCTAGCAAATACACCTTTACAAGCTATATGTATGGCAGCAACGTAGTCATCTCTACACACCCTCACAAAGCACTTTTGCATAGACTTCAAAATGAACAAGGAAGCATAGGTAGGACAAAAGGTGTCAAAACCTCTGTTTACAAAATGAAGTCCATCTTCAACCCAAACACCGCATAACTAACAAAACGGTTACAAAAGTGACGCACAGCATTTGAATCCAGAAAGGATTCATACTGCAAAATGAATAGTTTCTTACCACTAAGTGTAGTTTTGCACCTTGAAGAATTTTCTGGATTCACAAGCAACCCACCCCACTCCACCAAAAAGGTGGAAGGAAACAGACAGTAACCAAAAAAAAAAAAGAATCTGAAGGTGGTAATCAAAGGTGGGACTTCCGGGGGCCCAGGAAGGGCGTGCAACCTCACAGAAAGCACCAATAGGGGGGATCCATTGACGCCCAACAACAAAATAAAATAGGACTGCACAAGGAAGAATTCCAGACCCAACACTAGATGGTGAAATAATGCACAGCATGTGAATCCAGAAAATTCTTCAAGCTGCAAAATTACTCCTGCAGGTAAGAAAATATTATTTTTTTGTGTAGTGTTCTGCTTACAACTTTTGTTGGTGTTCCACTGATTTTTGTTAAAACTCTTTTTTTGCTGCAGTATGCACGGTTGTCTCCATCAGTTTACGCTGTTCTGTGTCTGTAGGGAACAAATGTCAGCCACTAACTGGCTCAGCGTGAGTCTTGGTGTTTTGGCTCCAATCAAGACTTGAAAGCGTGGTGCAAATTGTCCTTGATGCATCCAAAGGCCACTAGGGAGCATAAAGATGCACTCTGCCTTGCGACGCATAAGAAGCAGTGCCAGTACCATTTGAAGTCACCATCCTCAGCTCATTCTCAATCGAAGCAGTGCCAGTACCATTTGAAGTCACCATCCTCAGCTCATTCTCAATCATTGGTTAAGTTGAAGTGAAAAGACAAGTCTTGATGCAAGAACAAGCATTGCAATTGGGATTCCATACTGTCCTGCCCTTTCCTTTTCATGGAGATGTTGAGGAGTCTGCACTCATAAGCTCCAGTGGTGGCATCCAGTTCACGTCCCATTCAGACACTGGAGCTGCAACACCCCGAATTTGCCGGCTCATTGGGGCGCTGCAGCAGATTAAGGCAATGTTGCAATTATTTTGTACTGTTCTAAGTCCTTCTGGCATGCCCTGAGACCCCACAGACCCGTTAGTGCTCACAGTTGGATATCCGCAGTCGAGTCCTTACCTAATATTGAGTGACCCCACTCAGCTTTAGCCGGTACCAGGCTGCACCCTTAATCCTTTGCTAAAGACCTTGCTGGTGGTGCCAAGGTAGGTAGGTGCCTTAGCACCAGAATCAGCCCCGATTCTGGTGTTGGATCCAAAACCGACTCCAGCCTCATCTCAGTCCGTATCATGCTACAAACTAATGTGTGCAGCCTTTGGATTGTGAGTATAGTCCTCAGGCTCCCTTACCTCAACTTCCGTATTATTGGAGGTTGGAAGCTATTTTCGGTTCTAACCAGTGTGGTTCAGGGATGTGAATAGGTGCCCTACAATGGTGATGAGGCAGATACTTTACTGCCCCTCATTCCACTGAACCTGAACTCTACTTTAACCATCAAAATGCCTTTAAATTGGACAGTTTGTTGGAAACAGAATTGGATTTACCCCTGGACGACCCTTCTGAAGAGACTGTGTCCACTGCGTGTTGGCAAGTAGGGTTTCAGAAGTTCTGGATATGTAGTTGCTCACAATAGAGAAAAGGGCAAACCTAATAACTGAAGTCTTGCAACCTTGGCCAGCACTTCCATTTAACAAAGCCCTGACTGACTCTAAAGGCAGGCAGGTTTAACCTTTTACCTTTTCTTTGAGATAACCTCCAAATCCAGAGAGACTTATTTAGGATTCAGCATTCTTTACCTTCTGCCGGCTAGAGAATCTAAAAAAGTTGACATTCTGAATGAAAGAGTTTTTTTTGTTTTGTTCTACCAGATTGGCCTTGCATTCTTTGAATGCAGCATACCTTTTGGGCCATTATAAATATGGCGAGAAAGATCTTGCCTACTTTCCCCAAGTACTTTCGGGTTCCATTGCTTGACCCATACATGATGACCAGGGCATCATGGACAGGATTAGAGGCCACACAATGTGTTGGTCCTGCCATGGACCCAGCGTCGTCGTAAGATGACTTGTTTATGTGTGTGCTGCTAGGTTCTCCGGAGACGTCCAAGGTTTGATAGTTATGGCATCTTATGGAGCCAGTCTTGTAGCCAAGATAAATTCAGCATGGCATCGCTTTAAAGGTAGCCAGGGTACGCTGCTACTTGGAGCCTACTGTCCCTGCTAGCCAGTTCCACCACCCCAATACCAGACATTCTGGGGCTACTGGGGTGGCCTTCCCCACTGATAGAGCCATCCTTCACAGCCTGTCCATCAGTCCATGTAGCCTTTCATTTGGCTTCAGAGGGCGAGGTGATAGTGGAGGGTGTGATAGTGGCCACCAGCAACTGCATTAAACTTCATCCATTTTCACACCAGCTGCCACCAAGACACTTTAAATCCCCTAAAGGGGATCGGTAGAAGGGGGTAAAAACTGCCTACGTGGTTAGCACGCAGTTACTTCAGAACAATGGATCCTTCAGGTTGTTTAGATCTGCTACTTCTTCCCGTTTTGTTCACCCATTCCCAGACATTGTTTGTGGCCAGACATGATCAAAGCAAGCTGCAATATTAGCCAAAGGAATCCAGACATTACTACTTGCCAAGGGTGTGATCAAGGACCTACCTGAGACAGACAGGGACACATGATACTACTGCATTGCTTTCTTGCACTACACATATTTACATATGCCAATATTGCAGCCCTACAGGTATCTCCTCCGTTTTATAGTGAAGTCAGAGCATTTTCATTTCAGAATTCTGTCCTTAAGCCTTTTCTCTGCCACCCTGGTATCCACAAAGTCAGTAGTCACGGCTCACCTTTGTCCTACCTCAGCGACAGGGCACCGCTAGGAAAATTTGCTCCATTCCTGCCTTGGTCCACTTGTACACAACAGCTTTGCTACTATATTTACTAATGTAGAGAATATCCTTTATAGAGTCCATCCTGGACTTAATTGCTTTGAAGGCCTTTGTGCCTCTGCAGTAAGTCCATTACATTCAGTCTATGATCCGGATGTTTAGGGCTCAAGCTTTGGTTTTGGCCCAAATGGTTCTGAGGTTTCTTTGTCTCCTGGCCTGAGACCTCATGCCCACTGACAAACCAGAGCCCTATAGCAGAACCTTGGTCGCCATGGGCCCAACAGTAGGGGTGCTTCTTGGGAGCGCCAGTTCACTATCTTAATTAGTGGATAGTGAAGTCTAACATGAAGCAGATTGTTCTTACTGCCCCATTTTGATTCAAGATAGTGATTGATTCATCGTCTGTATGCTGGAAGGTGACTTGGACAGGGTGAATATTGAGGTCACAGACCCGCAGTGAAGCGTCATCACCATGTCACCTTTTTGGAGCTGCTTATCAACTATAAGACTCAAGACCTTTCAGTCCTCATCATGTGATTCCAGGACCTGGACCTCCCATGTGGTACTGTAGCAAGTAGCACTGTGTTGGGTTCAGGGTGCTCTATCCTCTTCCGAGACCTCGAGTGTGTGACTTGGCTGGATCCTCACAAAATAACTCTGATTGTCCATAATTTGGTATAGTTCCTAAATATCAGAATGGACAAATTCAGTAGACATTAACTTGCCAATCCAAAGTGGATTGTAGGTGGCCCAGGGCATCTTTGCAAAGAGGATGGTGCCATTAAGTCCTTTTGTTTGCTATTGCAAAGAATGTTCAAGGGCTCCAGAGGGTTCTCTGGGAAATGCCTTCTATAAGATTCTAGCCTCATTTATGCATTCCCACCTCTGCAGCTGATCCCAAGGGTCCTGAGCAAGTTCAAGAGGGACTGTGTCCAGCTCATCTTGATTGCACTGTATTGTGCAGAGAGACCTACAGCCTGGCCTTCTGGATCTGACCATCAGCCCTCCACTTTGACTGCATTTTATTCAGTAGGCCAGAATTCTGCGCCCAAAACTCTACAATCTACACTTGAAACTCTGCAGTCTACACCCCCAGGCTTGGAAAGTGAGCATAATCTACTGATTAGTGACTTTGATCTTCCACCAGAAATGGTGGATGTTATTTGACTGCTCACTGTCCATCCACAGGGTCCATTTACTTTTCATTCCAGGTTGTCTGATGTTATGTTTCTTTCTTTTGTCTATGGCCCGGCAAGCTTTGGTTGTGAACACAGTTAGAGGTTTTTATTGGCCCTGTCGGCTTACCTTCGTTTGCCTGATCAACCCTCTTTATTAAAGTCAGTGGTTGTGACACGTTTATTTAAAGGACTCTCATTTTTATTTTCATCTGCCCCTAATATTATGCTGCAGTGGGACCTTAATTTGGTCATTGTGTTTTTTGGTGTGAGCACGGTTTGAACCTATGATCATTTGCACTGAGACACTTGACCCTCAAGGGTTTTTACTTATTGCTGTCACTTCTGCATGTTGCATCCATGATTTGCAAGCATTAATCTGCTCAGCTGCCTTACCTTTTTCCCCTGACACGTTGGTGTTTAAACCTTGAGCATTCTTACTTCCGAAACTGGTGTTTCTTCCCTTGTGGGGCAGTCCTTGACACTCTTGAGATCCTTCTCTCTGTCAGGAGAGGCTACATTAGTTGGATCCTTGGAGGGCCCTTAGTTACTATATCAGTATTAAGGAGCACTGGGCGGACAATTAGCTCTTTGTTGGGTTTGCTAGCGCAAAGAAAGGAAAGGCAGTCTAGAAATAATCCTTATCAAGGTTGATTGTCCTTTGCATCAAGCTGTACTATGCTCTGGCCAAAATGCAGTCCTTTGAGTCTATCACACCAAGGTGAAGATAGCAACTACAGTACTTACCAGAGTATTCCAGTATTGGACATCTGCCAGGCTGCTACTTAAGTGTCTCTCCATAACTTAACTAGGTAGTAATTTGTTGAGTCACAGGTCCACTTGGAGGAGACGTTTGCCTGGTTGATCCTACTGGACTGCACAGTGTAAGGCAGTTCTCAGACCCACAACATTTGGAGGTGGGGGGGGGGGGGGGGTTGATGTCAAATCAGAGGTGAGGAGTTTGTGGTTAGAACTGTTCATTAAAAAACAAGTTACTTTCACCTTTGGTAGTGCTCTGGTGTGTACTCTAACTGCAGAATCCTTACTGCCAGCCTCCTTGTTATGTGAACTATGGGTGTGACATATGTTCCTCAGTTATAATTCACAGACTATAATTTTCTTAATTTGTTGCTTGCTCTGTAGCGGAGGATGTGGAAATAATGTATTAATAAACTAATGCCAGAGTGCCTAGGTGGTGCTTTTATGCACCTCCATGTCACTTCTGTATGTGAAATGGGCCCCCCACTGATTCAGACACTACCTCCTGCTGGCATGAAGGTGTTATTGAAGAATATTACTCAGATTTATTTTGGTTCTTTGCGGATTCAGATGGTGAGAATTCTGTGGTTATGTAGAGCAGTGGTTCCCAACCTTCTGATTTCTGTGGACCCCACTTTATCATTACTGGAACCCAGCACCCCCACTGAATCATTATTGAGATCTAGCGAACCCCGACTGAGTCATTACTTGAAGTCAGGGGCCCCGGCCTAAACGTTGATGATTTGAAACTCAAAACAATGCACAGAAAATACAGAAACAAGCATTTATCCAATGCACACACAAATGATAGCACATTTTATTTAATTTGAAACAAATCTAAATTAAAAAATAATAATTTTAACAGGATTGTTGGGGCTTTTCTAAAGCCAGTGGAAGCCACACATTGTCGATACTATATTGTTTGTTGCACCTGCTCCCACAAATCAACCTGAGGATACAAATTAAATTTTTAGCCTCCAACTTGCTTGACACTTACAGTACGTTTTAAAATTTGTAATTGTACATTTAGCCACTTTGCTTATATACACTTTTTTAATGTGTTAATATTATTTAATTTTCTAAGCAGTTATGGACATCCGGAGTAGGCTTCGTGGATCCCCCACGGGTCCCCTGACCACAGGTTTGGGACTACTGATGTAGAGTATTTCCCAGAAAGAGTGTAACCAAAGGTGTGTAAACTGTTCTTTCATAATGTGATCCTAAAATGTCATATCACTGGTCATATACTTGCCTTTTCTTTTGGCTATAGACGACTGTTGGTGGGCAAAGGCTCGAGGAAGTAGGCCTCTTGATGGATTTCTCTCTCTGTCGTGCATTTACGTTTGGTAATGTTTTAAAATGGGAGTGATGGCTCCCACAGATTCCCTGTTTGCTTCTTGCCTTCTTTCTTGGGGATGATTATCTTCTTGACAGATTATTCTAGCTGCAGATTTCGGTTTCTGCAGACCGCCCAGTTTTAACACAAACCACAAATACAATGATGGAGACAATCAAATACCATAGTATACTGACGATAACTTTTCCAGACACTGGCTTGGTTCCCTCCCCTGCATCTGCCACTGAGGAAAGTGCCTTCTTCGCTGTGGTGATGTGAAGGGTGCCAGAGATCCTTCTTCTACAAATACCTCTATGAAGGTAAAAACAAGTGTCTCACAGAGGTCCTATAACGTGGGCAGACATATACAGAGCCCCTGTTTTGCCCCTAGTTAACTGACATATAGCTCGGTGCCATTTCCCTGCTCCGGTTTACCCAATCTTCTTGATGCAACAACCGCTACTGGAAAGTCTAGTGGTCCAGGTATCAAACAGCAGGATAAACCTGAACACTTTCCAAATACTCCACCGGACCATGAATTTAAGTGCATCAAAACCTCCGGTAAGTGCACATTCTCATCTGTTATTCTAGGCCTGCGCTCGGTCAACAACAGCTGCTTGCTTGGCTGCTACTCCCACGCACTTAGAGAGTCTTTTGCTTAGGTGTTGTTGACAGTTTTTTCAGAGATTTATACACTTCTCTCACACAGGCCATTCAACTCACCCGTGATGCTACAAAATATCTCATTAACTGTGGGCTGGACACTACGGATGGCCTAGGTCAGGGAATAGGCACTATAGAGGCACACAAATGACATGCATGGATGAGGTCTATAGGTTTCTCCGGAGATACTTTCAATCTTCTTTCATGGACACACCCTTCTTTAGTGGTTGTATCTTCAGTGAAAAAACAGATTGGGCCCTTGAGTGATTTATGGGGTCATGGATCACACAGACAGTGTGGACACCAGGGGCAGCGTGCAGCTCAGTCCCCCGCCCCTCCAGCTGCATAACCACTGTAGTGTGTCCTTCCTGATACACAGCCACCCTATCTAAGGCAAGATCTGGCATTTCCTCCAGTGGTGGGAAGCAATTACTTCAGACAAGTGGATCCTGCAAATAGTCCATTTGGGTTATGCCCTACTGTTTACTTCCACTTTGCCACACCTTACACCACCGTTAAGTCGACTGATGGAGGGCCATCTGGCTGTTCTATCGCAGGAAGTGCAGGCCAAAGGAGCTATAAATAGGGTTCTGACTTCAAAAATAAGTACTGGCTGCTACTCCTACTATTTTCTGGTGCAGAAGATAGAGGCCTGTGTCCTATTCTAGACCTGCGCTTGCAGCTCACCTTCTGTGGTCAGGGATCCCAATCTTCCCCTATCTTGTCAACTGACTACCTAGAGCTCTCGCAAGGCCGTCATTACCTGCCTCCTGACTATGGTGAACTTCCTAATATCATTGAGGTTCACTATGAATATGCAGAAGACACACTTGACTCCTTTGCAGTCGCTCCCATTCATCGGGGATGTTCTGGACACAGTGCACTTTAGTGCCATTACCCCAGAGTGGGTATAATTTTGATGTTTCAGCCTCTGTCCTGATTCTCAGTAAGGATGGCTCTGAGTCTGCTGGGGCTACCGGCCTACTGCATCCTGCTGGTGAAGCATGCCAGATGGCATACGCGGATTCTACAGTGAGACCTGAAGTCCCCATGGGTATAGAACCAGGAGGATCTATCTGATCCACTTCAGATTTAGAAGGAGACTGCAGGAGTTCTGCAGTGGTGGTTGCTGGACCATGATTGAGTCAGATTCAGGCCTCTCTCCTTACTCCACCCAGGGCTGAGAGTGGTGACAGATGCATTGCTTCTGGGTTGGCGAGGTTATCTAGGAGAAGCAGAGATCTGAGGCATCTGGTCTCCAGCTCAGGCCTCGCTCAACATCAACCAACCTACTGGTGTAGCAGGCCATCTGCTTGGCTTCGAAAGCCTTCCTGCCATCCATGAAAAGGAGACTGGTACAGGTGTCCACAGACAACACTGCCATGTAGTACTGTGAGCAGGGCAGGGTGGGGTTGTGAACTCTGTGTTATGAGGCACTATGCCTCTGGAAGTGACTGAATCACAAGGGGATTTTTCTGGCTAATGCACCATTTGTCAGGATTTTAAGCTCCAGGGCTGACAAACTCAGCCACTGGCACCAGCAGATAACAAATGGCACCTAAACCCGGAGGTGGTGTGGGGTATCTTCCATAAATGGGGAGAACCCTGGTTTGCCATATTCACAATAGCATAGAACACGCAGTGTCGGAAATTTTGGGTGTTGGAGTTCCCAAAACAGTTCTGTCTCTGAGGTTTGTTTCGTTGAGAGTGAAGCTCTGGACTCCTGTACTCCTTCCCACTGCAATCTCTCCTTCCTAGAATTCTAAAGAAGATTAGAAATGACCAAGTTATAATGGCACCGGATTGGGCTAGGAGAGTGTGCTGCCCGGAATTCCTAGGCATAAGCATTTGTCCTTCGACCAGACTACTGCTTCATGTGGATCTTGTGTAACAAAAGCAAGGCAGGGTCCTGCAGCCGGGCCTGCACAATATTCATCCCTACATGCTTAGAGACTGGGCGTCAATAGGTGACAACATTCGACCTTTCTCCTGGAGTAATTGATGCCCTTTTTGCAGCCATGCGTCCCTCTTCAAAATCAGTATACGCCTGCTGTTTGGACAAGTTTATGGCTTGCATAAACAGATTGATCCACAGCAGATTGATCCACTTCAAATCAAGCTACCCGTCTCTTGTGTTGTCCCTAGACCAGCATGACTTGGCTTTGGGCACAGTTAAAGGTTACTTCTCTGCTCTTTCAACTTTTTAGAGGTTGCCAGATCAGCCATCCTCATTTAAATCACCAGTTTTGAGGTGTTTTTTACAGCATTTGTTCCCGTCTACACCATTCATCATGCCTCAGTGGAACTTGAATTTGGTCCTCACTTTCCTAATCTGTACTCCCTGTTTTACTGTTGCACAGCTGTCCATTGCACCTTCTATTCTAAATGCAGTTTTCCTCATTACCATAACATTGGTGCAGCATGTGAGTGAGGGATAAGCCCTCTCTGTCAACCCTCACTGCATAACATTCTTTCCTTACAAGCCGGTGTTGAGGATGCAAGCTTCTTTTCTTCTGAAAGGAGTCACTCCTTTGCATGTCAGGCAAAACGTCACAGTCCCAGCATTCTTTGCTTCATCTCGTCTCTTTAAGAAGGAATAGAGACTTAATTGGCTGCATACTAAAAGCTCCCTCAACCTTTACATTGATCTTACCAAGGATCAGAGTGTGGAACACCAGCTCTTTGTTGGATTTGCTAGAGCGAATAAAGGCAAGGCAGTGCAGAAAAGGACCACCTCTCACTGGATAGTTCTCAGCATCAAAATCTGCTCTGCACTAGCTAAGAATCAGCCCACAGAAGATTCTAGGGTTATTCTACCAGAGTCAAAGCTACTACCCGCGCATTGGCAGGTGGAGTGTCTGTCCTGGACATCAGGCCACCACTTGGGCATAATTTCATACATTCTGTTAGCATTACTGTCTGGGAAGCCAGTCCGTAGAGGATTATTTTGCCCATGTGGGGCTGCTGGACTTTTTGTTGTCTGAGCCAGTTCGCATATCCACCACCTGGAAGATACTGGTTTTGTACCTATTCAGAGGGTGAAGAATCTGGGATTAGCAGTATCCATCAGAAGAGCAAGTTACTGACCTTTGTTACACTCTTTCTGGTAGCTACTCTATTTCTCACCGATCCTCCCTGCTCTGTGAGCTGGACCCTTTTCCATTTTATAAGATACCACATTTAGAGATGTGCACACTGGTCAAAGCCAGTCTGCTGTTGGGCTCTCAGTCTGGGGCGTGGAAAGCATAGAAAGCATTTGACGGCTGTGCACATGAGTGGCACTTGTATGAGGCCCACAGGTCACTTCTGGAGTGAAACAGCATTGGCACTGAACCACATGTCGGTGTGCCGGGTTACAGTTGAAGAGTTTCCTGATCCAGTCTAGCTTTTGGAGGCTACTCCGTAGTTCGAGCATCCACCAGAAAGAGCATTACTGAAGCATTTCTTGTTTATTCTGCAGTCTTATTCGCATCACTGGTGTCAGAAGAAAGGGTATGACCCTTTGTATTATTGTAATGTGAACACTACAATTTCCGCAAGATGTTTTCTCTATTGGTTTAAAATTGTCTTCAAAAAATCCTCAGCAGCACACATCAAAGCCTTTAGAGAGAATTGTGCAGATATCAGTGTGAAACTTTGGCCTCATGTCCTTTTAAGGCTTTTATTAATATCAGACCTGACCTTAAAACCTCCATTTGCAACATGGAATTTGTTGTTGGTTTTAGAGTAATAGAGGAATTCTGATATTGAACCTTTAGACTCTAGACTTAAAGTTGTTAACAATGAAAGTTTCTTTCTTAGTAGCAAAAGCAATGGCTAAGCTGATAGGAGAAATTGGATCTTTGTTGCAAATATCAGTATCTAAGGAACGTTTGAGGTGGCATAATTTTAAGAGGGAGACCTTCATTTATTCCTAAAGTTTCATCACATTTCATTTGGAACAGAATGTTATTTTGCTGGAATTTTGTCCAGATCCTTCTACTCGGGTGGAAATAGATTTATACAAACTAGATATGAAGAGCGCGGTTTCTATTTATACTGAGACAGTTGCTCCATTCAGACAGATGGGCCTGTTATTTGTTCAAATTGGGTCAGCAAACAAAGGAGGCTGTCCATCCCTACGGCCTTTAAGCAGGTGGCTAAAGTCAGTGAGTGGGGTGCCTTACCGGAACCAAGGTAATCGAGGGAGAAGTACTAGAAGTATGTCTGGGCATCTTTGCAAGAGATTTGCAGAGCTGCCACATAGACAAATCTGTCTACCTTAGTCAATCACTATAGGTTTGGTAACGTTAACTATACTTCCTTATTCTATTACATTCCTTCCAGCCCTCCCTCACAATTATTTTAAATGACTCTAGTAGTGGGAAATGACAATTGTAGGACTTGGTATAATACAGAACGCGGCCAATGAATGAAGAAGGGTCTATATACTCGTGTTGGGGGAGCAGCATGAAGTATTTTCATTCTATGGGACGTTGGACTTTAAATTTGTCTTTGTAGGCATAATGCTTCATATGTAACGAGCAGAACATGGAAGTATGGATACAGAGTAATGGAATTACTGGTAAGTGATTTAAGCATTACATTTACAAAAATGCAAACTTAGGCCCAGTAAGTAATGGTGAGTACAGTGGGTCATTTATTGTAAATGTGTTTTTTCAGGATTCAGGGACGGGTTCAGCATACGAGCGGTAAGGGGTTTTTAGGTTTTAGGATGGATAGTTAATAGGGATAGCAAAGCATTTTTAGGTTCACAGAGGGTAGTGCGTGGATCTCTTATGCTTCAGGATGGAGGTATTTATGATTTAGACTGCAAATTTAGGCCCATATTTATGGAAAGTTAGCGGCGCCTTAGTATCATTTTATTACGCTAAAGCAGCGCTAATTAAACTCCATATTTATATTTTGACGCTAGACCCGTCTAGCGTCAAAATATGAGTTAGCGTCATTTATAGGTAGCGCCAACCCACCTTGAGTCAAATTGCGACAATGGTATGCAAGGTGGGCATTCCCTTCCCAAAAATGTCGATAACCCCTCAGCGCCATATTCACCTCCCAATGCGAAAACAAAGCACACTAAGGAGGCGGACCTAAAAAATGACACTAAGGCTGATTAGCATCAACATTTAACACCTAGTCAGACCTCCTGGTCAGCGTCTGATGCCTTCCCCAGCACCTCTGGCTGGCTACTGGCTTTGCCTTGCTGGGAACAAACTTAGAGCCTGCCTGACTCAATTGGAAGCCCTCCTCCACCCACAGGCTCATGTCTGCACCTCATTCCTGGTGGTCTGGAGGCCATCACAAGTAAGTATCTCTCTCTCCTTTACTCCTGCTTCTTTTTTATGCCTTTTCTTTCACTTATTTTTTTTACTTTTTGGTTTCTTCCCTCTTTTTCTGTCCTTTATCTGACCTCCCCCCTGAAGCGCCTTTCACGCCCTTCCAGCTGACCAGTGACCCCAACCCCCTTCTTAATGGCAGCCGCGGACCGTGCGAGGAACCCTGGATCTCCGTCAAGCCATCCCCTAGCCAGAATCCATTACGACGCCGTGAGCCTTCAATGCCTTAATATCAGATGTCTTAGCGACTACTGCACCACATCCCTCAAGGATAGCCACAGACTTTTTTTGTGCAGAACCTGCAACTTCAGTGCCAACCAAAACAAGAAGAAGGCACTCCCCACACCCGGAAACACCAACACCCTCCACAACCCCATCAACTGCCTCCTCCTGAACATCTACTCCCTCCACAAGCATGCCACCAAACTCTGGGATTTGATCGACACCTCTTGACCGGACATCACCTTCCTTACCAAAACCTGGACCAAACCCACCGCGGGACTGGACATCGCCATCACCATCCCAGACAGATACAGCATCCTAAGGAGGGACCGGCCCTCCCACCCGGGTGGAGGATTCACCATCGTACACAAGTCCTCACTATGTAACAAGGCCAATTCAGAATAACAGTACACCACCATGGAACACATTCACTTCTTGGTCCCCACCGATCACAACTCCTCCATCCACGGCACCCTGGTCTACAGACCACCAGGCCCCTGTCCAGCATTCATCGACGACATTGTAGACATCACCACCCCAGGCCCTGGCATCCGACGACTACCTCCAGCTCGGCGACCTGAACTTCCACCTCAAGGACCGTAACGATCCAAACACCATCGCTCTACTCAACAGCTTCGCCACCCTTGGCTTCAAACAGCTGATCACTGTGCCCACGCACATCGTAGGACACACACTGGACCCCATCTTCATCTCAATCAACCGGATTACCATCAAGATCACCTCCACCCCCAGACTGGACAAACCACCGCTGCCTACACTTCACCATCACCCCACCCAGTAGCTGCATCCACGCCCCCAGGACCCCCCTCCCACAGGAACTGGAACAAAATAACCAAAGAGCAACTCACCACAACTCTCGCCAAATCCCTCCCGCCTCCCTCCAATGAAGCCAACACCGCAGCACGCAATCTCAATGCATGGATCACCAAATGCGCCGACACTCTAGGCCCGCTCCTTCTGACATCAGCCAAGTGCATACCAAAGAGAGCCAACTGGTTCTCCACCGAACTCGAAGAATCCAAACGCACCCGCAGGTGCCTAATGAAAAAATGGGGGAATAGCCAAACAAGCGAAGACCTCGTCTCCTTCAGTGCCGCAACCGCCGACACATCAAGAACGATAGAACGCACTCCCGGAATGCATCAACTCCTCCACACACAACATGAAGGAACTTTTCTCAGTCATAAGCAAGTTCACAAATCCCCCCTCTGAAGCCACCAGCATCCCCCGTCCAAAGACCTCTGCAACAAACTTGTCATCTTCTTGTACTGTAAGATCCAAGACATTTACTACTGCTTCCTCCTGGAAAACTAACCCAGCACCAAAAAAAAGACCGCCCCCCCCCCGAAAACCCACCCAGACCATTCACAGTTAGTCCACAATCACCACGGAGGAAACAGAAAGCATCATGAACAGCACCCACTCTGGAGCTCCCACTGACCCTTTCCCACACCACATCTATGTTAGAGCCAGCACATCCATCACCCCCAAACTCCGGAACACGATAAACTGCTCTATCAAAACTGGCACCTTCCCTGAGGACTGGAAACATGCCGAAGTACGCCCCCGCCTGAAGAAACCCTCAGCCGACCCATCAGAACTAAAAAGCTTTCAGCCCATCTCGCTGCTAACCTATCCGGTCAAAGTACTGGAGAAAGCCATCAACACACAACTAGAAATTTCATAGAGGTCAACAACTCTCTAGACAGCTCCCAGTCCAGGTTCTGCAGCAACCACAGCATGGAGACGGCTCTTCTTGCAGCCACCGACAACATCCAATCACTTCTAGACCACAGCCACACCGCAGCACTCAGACTCCTCGACCTCTCAGCGGTCTTCGACACGGTCTCCCACAGAACACTGTGCACCAGACTCCATGACATAGGAATCCGTGGAACAGCCCTGAAATGTATCTACTCCTCCCTCTCCAGAAGGACTCAGAGGGTCAGGTTCCCTCCCTACACATCTAAACCCACAGGAGTCAGCTGCGGAGATCCCCAAGGATCCTCACATTTCAACATATACATGACCCCACTCGGAGCCATCGTCAGAAGCCACAGAATGAACATCATGCCATACGCAGATGACACACAACTCATCATTTCCGTCACCGAAGACCGGGAAACAGCCTAAAGGAATTTCCACTTCGGAATGGAAGCCGTTACCACCTGACTGAGAGAAAGCTGCCTCAAGCTTGACTCTGACAAGACGGAGCTAATCATCTTCGGAAACACCACCTCAGCATGGGACGACTACTGGTGACCCTCATCTCTCAGCACTCTGCCTTCACCAACTGAGCACGCCCGCAACCTAGGCATCATCGTCGACTCCTCCCTATATATGACCCAACAGGTAAACTCAGTCACCTCCTCCTGCTGGCACACCCTCCACCAACTCCAGGAAAATTTGCAAATGGATCCCAGCAGACTGCCGCAGGACAGTACCCACACCTTAGTCACAAGGAGGCCTGACTACAGCAACACTACACCGGCACCACGAGAAACATCAAAAGCTGCAACTCATCCAGCATGCCGCCGCCAGACATGTCCTTAACCTCCTATGCCAAGAACATATCTCCCAGCACCTGAGGACCCTCCACTGGCTCCCGATAGAAAAATTAATCACCTTCAAGCTACTCACCCACAAGTACAAAGCCATACACAATGTTGGACCGGCATACCTGAACCACCGTGTCTCCTTCCACACCCCGCCAGATCCCTCCGCTCCACTCAACTGGCTCTGGCCACTATCCCTCGCATTCGAAAAACCACCGCCGGAGGACGATCCTTCACCTACATTGCAGCAAAGAGCTGGAACAACCTGCCCCTAGACTTTGGACAAAGACCATCGCTCACCATCTTCAGGAACAACCTCAAGATGTAGCTCTTCGGATGAGGCTCCACCGTTCCCCCCCCGCCCCCTCTCCACCCAGCGATTTGAGACCCTAGCGGGTGAGTAGCCACGCTTTACAAAAACTGAATGATTGATTGATTGGCCAGGTTTTAATGAGAGGCCACACACCATCACTTAAGGAAAACACACATAAGGAGCATTATCAACCTCCAAGACAACATGGAATTGCCATTGCTCCTGCTTGGCACACACCGCAGACTTCAGAGACGACAAGAGGTCCCTCCACCACCACCGCAGCAACCTCAAACACCATCACAGCTGCCACATAGGCAGTGCAGAAGAAGGGAGAGGATCTTACGACAGCGTACACTTGTGCTTAATCTTCTCCTTCTCCTGGGACTTTGCTGGACCCTCCTGGCTGGTACTTGGGTGGTTGGGGTCTCCCTGGGGTATCTCCTGCCTCCTGGCCTGGAATTGTCTCTGAGTGTGTGTTCCTCATTTATTGCCTGTGTGTGTACAACAAATGCTTAACACTACTCCTTTGATAAGCCTACTGCTCGACCACAAAATAGAGCATTAGTATTATCTCTTTTTGCCACTATCTTACCTCTAAGGGGAACCCTTGGACTCTGTGCATACTATTCCTTACTTTGAAATAGTGCATACAGAGCCAACTTCCTACATTGGTGGATCAGCAGTGGGGTACAAGACTTTGCATTTGCTGGACTACTCATCCAATACCTGTTCACACGACAAATTCCAAAAATTGTCCTGCTAGGTCCTTGTGTTAGTCCATGTTAGCATTTCTTTTAGAGTTTAAAAGTTTTCTGAAAGTTTGAATTAGGTTCTAGAAATAGTTGTAGATTCTTAAAAAGTATTCCAACTTTTAGAAACATAGGCCTGTATTTATACTTTTTTTAGCGCCGCATTTGCGCTGCTTTTTGACGCAAAACGGCGCAAACCTACAAAATACAATGGTATTTTGCAAGTTTGCGCCGTTTTTGCGTAAAAAAACTACGCAAATGCGGCGCTAAAAAAGTATTAATACGGGCCATAATGCCTGGTGCAGATGAGAACATGGTGGAACTCGACCTCACACCTTACCTCCATCTTAAGATGAGGGAGCTAAGGTCTCTCTGCAAAATAAAGAAAATCTCAGTTGGCTTAAGACCCTCCAAACAACAGCTCCAGGAGCTTTTGGCAGAGTTTGAAAAAGCCAACCCCTCTGAGGATGACAACCCAGAGGATGATGATAGTGACTTGGAGGAGACTTCCCCCCCTCCAGTCCTACATAGGGAGAACAGGGCCCCTCAAGCCCTGTCTCCAAATATACTAGTCAGAGACGCTGCTTCCCTCACACGAGGGGCCAGCACCTCTGAAATCACTGAGGATAGCCTCAGTGAAGATGACCTCCTGTTAGCCAGGATGGCCAAAAGATTGGCTTTGGAGAGACAGCTCCTAGCCATAGAAAGGGAAAGACAAGAGATGGGTTTTGGTTCCATCCATGGTGGCAGCAACTTAAATAGGGTCAGAGATTCTGCTGACCTGTTGAAAATCCCTAAAGGGATTGTAACCAAATATGAAGATGGTGATGACGTCACCAAATGGTTCACAGCTTTTAAGAGGGCTTGTGCAACCAGAAAAGTAAACAGATCTCACTGGGGTGTTCTCCTTTGGGAAATGTTCACTGGAAAGTGTAGGGATAGACTCCTCACACTCTTTGGAAAAGATGCAGAATCTAATGACCTCATGAAGGGTACCCTGATTTAGGGCTTTGGATTGTCCACTGAGGAGTATAGAATTAGATTCAGGGGGGCTCAAAACTCCTCGAGCCAGACCTGGGTTGATTTTGTGGACTACTCAGTAAAAACACTGGATGGTTGGATTCAAGGCAGTGGTGTAAATGATTATGATGGGCTGTACAATTTATTTGTGAAAGAACACCTATTGAGAAATTGTTCAAATGATAAACTGCATCAGCATCTGGTAGACCTAGGACCAATTTCTCCCCAAGAATTGGGAAAGAAGGCGGACCATTGGGTCAAGACTAGGGTGACCAAGACTTCCACAGGGGGGTGACCAAAAGAAAGGGGTTACAAAGCCTCCCCAGGGGAAGAGTGTTGAGACATCCAAAAACAAAAATAGTAAAGAGTCTTCTACAGGCCCCCAAAAACCTGCACAGGAGGGTGGGCCCAGAGCCTCTTCACAAAACATTTTTGGGTACAAGGGTAAAAACTTTGATCCCAAAAAGGCCTGGTGTCGTAGCTGTAATCAGCCTGGACACCAAACTAGAGACAAGGCCTGTCCCAAGAAAAGTACCACTTCTAACTCCACTCCAGCTAACACTGGAATGGCTAGTCTCCAAGTGGGATCAACAGTGTGCCCAGAGCAAATCAGGTGTCACACTGAAGCTACATTAGTCTCTGAGGGTGGGGTGGATTTAGCCACACTGGCCTCCTAACATGCAAAAATACAGGCAGCAGCTCTTAATTAATGGGACAAGTGTAGAAGGCCTGAGGGATACAGGTGCCAGTGTCACCATGGTGACAGAGAAACTGGTTTCCCCTGGTCAACACCTGGCTGGACAAACGTATCCAGTCACCAACGCTGACAATCAGACTAAAGTACATCCCATGGCTATGGTAACTTTAGAGTGGGGAGGGGTCAATGGCCTGAAACAGGTGGTGGTCTCCTCAAATATCCCAGTAGACTGTTTGCTTGGAAATGACCTGGAGTCCTCAGCATGGGCTGAGGTAGAACTGAAAACCCATGCAGCCATGCTGGGTATCCCTGAACTGGTGTGTGTCAAGACAAGGGCACAGTGCAAGGCTCAGGGTGAAAAAGTAGAGCTGGAGCCTGGAAAAAGAGCCCAGCCTACCAAGAGAAAAGGAAAGACAACTGGGAAACCAGCTGCAACACAACAACAAAAAGAGAACCTCTCTTCTCAGGAAGAAGTTGTGCCCTCTGAGGGAACTGAGCCTCTGGAGTTAGAACCTTATCAGGTTGAGCTCCTAGGCCTAGGGGGACCCTCAAGGGAGCAGTTGTGTAAGGGGCAAGAAACCTGTCCCTCTCTTGAAGGCCTTAGGCAGCAAGCTGCTGAAGAGTCCAATGGCAAGAAAACTGGAACACATAGGGTCTATTGGGAAGATGGACTCCTTTACAGTGAGGCAAGAGATCCCAAACCTGGTGCCACTAGGAGAGTGGTAGTGCCTCAGGAGTTTAGGGAGTTCATACTGACCTTAGCCCATGATATTCCTCTTGCTGGGCATTTGGGACAAACCAAGACGTGGGAGAGACTAGTCAACCACTTCTACTGGCCCAACATGTCCCAGAAAGTCAAGGAGTTTTGTGTCTCCTGTACTACCTGTCAAGCCAGTGGTAAGACAGGTGGGCACCCAAAGGCCCCCCTCATTCCACTTCCAGTGGTGGGAGTCCCCTTTGAAAGAGTGGGTGTGGACATAGTGGGTCCACTTGAACCTCCCACAGCCTCAGGGAACATGTACATACTAGTAGTAGTGGATCATGCTACTAGATACCCTGAAGCTATTCCCCTTAGGTCGACTACTGCCCCTGCAGTAGCCAAGGCCCTCATTGGTATTTTCACCAGAGTGGGTTTCCCTAAGGAGGTGGTGTCTGACAGAGGTACCAACTTCATGTCCGCATACCTGAAACACATGTGGAATGAGTGTGGAGTGACTTATAAATTCACTACACCATACCATCCACAAACTAATGGCCTTGTTGAGAGATTCAACAAGGCATTAAAAGGCATGATCATGAGGCTCCATGAAAAACTCAAAAGGAGATGGGATGTCCTCTTGCCATGTCTGCTTTTCGCTTACAGAGAGGTGCCTCAGAAAGGAGTAGGGTTCTCACCTTTTGAACTTCTGTTTGGCCACCCTGTAAGGGGACCACTAGCTCTTTTGAAAGAAGGCTGGGAGAGACCTCTTCATGAGCCTAAACAAGACATAGTGGAGTATGTACTTGGCCTACGTTCAAGGATGGCAGAGTACATGGAAAAGGCAAGTAAAAACCTTGAGGCCAGCCAACAGCTCCAGAGGTTTTGGTATGACCAAAAGGCTGCAATGGTTGAATTTCAACCAAGGCAGAAAGTCTGGGTTCTGGAGCCTGTGGATCCCAGGGCACTTCAGGACAAATGGAGTGGCCCTTACCCAGTGCTAGAGAAGAAGAGTCAGGTCACCTACCTGGTGGACCTAGGCACTAGCAGGAGCCCCAAGAGGGTGATCCATGTGAACCGCCTTAAGCTCTTCCATGATAGGTCTGATGGGAATCTGTTGATGGTAACAGATGAGGACCAGGAAGCTGAGAGTGAACCTCTCCCTGATCTCCTCTCTTCAAACCCTAAAGATGGCTCAGTTGCTGGAGTGATCTATTCAGACACCCTCTCTAGCCAACAGCAATCTGACTGTAGGAAGGTCCTGCAATAGTTTGCTGAGCTCTTTTCCTTAACCCCTGGTCAGACACACCTGTGTACCCATGACGTGGACACAGGAGACAGCATGCCTGTCAAAAACAAAATATTCAGACAGTCTGACCAAGTTAAGGAAAGCATCAAGGTGGAAGTCCACAAGATGCTGGAATTGGGAGTAATTGAGCACTCTGACAGCCCCTGGGCTAGCCCAGTGGTCTTAGTCCCCAAACCTCACACCAAAGATGGAAAGAGAGAGATGAGGTTTTGTGTGGACTACAGAGGACTTAATTCTGTCACCAAGACAGATGCCCATCCCATTCCAAGGGCTGATGAACTGATTGATAAATTAGGTGCTGCCAAATTCTTAAGTACCTTTGACTTAACAGCAGGGTACTGGCAAATCAAAATGGCATCTGGAGCAAAAGAAAATACAGCATTCTCCACACCTGATGGGCATTATCAGTTTACTGTTATGCCCTTTGGGTTAAAGAATGCCCCTGCCACCTTCCAAAGGTTGGTGAATCAAGTCCTTGCTGGCTTGGAGTCCTTTAGTGCAGCTTATCTTGACGATATTGCCGTCTTTAGCTCCAACTGGCAGGATCACCTGATCATCCAGAAGAAGGTTTTGAAAGGCTCTACAATCAGCAGGCCTCTCTATCAAGGCATCCAAATGCCAGATAGGGCAGGGAACTGTGGTTTACTTGGGACACCTTGTAGGTGGAGGCCAAGTTCAGCCACTCCAGCCTAAGATCCAGACTATTCTGGACTGGGCAGCTCTAAAAACCCAGACTCAAGTCAGGGCATTCCTTGGCTTGACTGGGTACTACAGGAGGTTTGTGAAGGGATATGGATCCATAGTGACAGCCCTCACAGAACTTACCTCCAAGAAAATGCCCAAGAAGGTAAACTGGACTGTAGAATGCCAACAGGCCTTTGACACCCTGAAACAAGCAATGTGCACAGCACCAGTTCTAAAAGCTCCAGATTACTCCAAGCAGTTCATTGTGCAGACCAATGCCTCTGAACATGGGATAGGGGCAGTTTTGTCCCAAACAAATGATGATGGCCTTGACCAGCCTGTTGCTGTCATTAGCAGGAGGTTACTCCCCAGGGAGCAGCGTTGGAGTGCCATTGAGAGGGAGGCCTTTGCTGTGGTTTGGTCCCTGAAGAAGCTGAGACCATACCTCTTTGGTACTCACTTTGTAGTTCAAACTGACCACGGACCTCTCAGATGGTTGATGCAAATGAAAGGTGAAAATCCAAAACTGTTGAGGTGGTCCATCTCCCTACAGGGAATGGACTTTATAGTGGAACACAGACCTGGGACTGCCCATGCCAATGCAGATGGCCTTTCCAGGTTCTTCCACTTAGAAAATGAAGACTCTCTTGGGAAAGGTTAGTCTCATCCTCTTTCGTTTGGGGGGTGGGGGGGTTGTGTAAGGAAATGCCTCCTTGGCATGGTTACCCCCTGACTTTTTGCCTTTGCTGATGCTAAGTTTTGATTTGAAAGTGTGCTGATGCCTGCTTACCAGGCCCCAGCACCAGTGTTCTTTCCCTACCCTGTACTTTTGTTTTCACAATTGGCACACCCTGGCATCCAGGTAAGTCCCTTGTAACTGGTACCCCTGGTACCAAGGGCCCTGATGCCAGGGAAGGTCTCTAAGGGATGCAGCATGTCTTATGCCACCCTGGGGACCCCTCACTCAGCACAGACACACTGCTTGCCAGCTTGTGTGTGCTGGTGAGGACAAAACGAGTAAGTCGACATGGCACTCCCCTCAGGGTGCCATGCCAACCTCACACTGCCTATGCAGTATAGATAAGTCACCCCTCTAGCAAGCCTTACAGCCCTAAGGCAGGGTGCACTATACCATAGGTGAGGGCATAAGTGCATGAGCACTGTGCCCCTACAGTGTCTAAGCAAAACCCTAGACATTGTAAGTGCAGGGTAGCCATAAGAGTATATGGTCTGGGAGTCTGTCATGCACGAACTCCACAGCACCATAGTGGCTACACTGAAAACTGGGAAGTTTGGTATCAAACCTCTCAGCACAATAAATGCACACTGATGCCAGTGTACATTTTATTGTAACATACACCCCAGAGGGCACCTTAGAGGTGCCCCCTGAAACCTTAACCAACTACCCGTGTAGGCTGACTGGTTTTAGCAGCCTGCCACACTCGAGACATGTTGCTGGCCACATGGGGAGAGTGCCTTTGTCACTCTGTGGCTAGTAACAAAGCCTGTACTGGGTTGAGATGCTTATCACGTCCCCCTTGCAGGAACTGTAACATCTGGCGGTGAGCCTCAAAGGCTCACCCCCTTTGTTACAGCACCACAGGGCACTCCAGCTAGTGGAGTTGCCCACCCTCTCCGGCCACGGACCCACTTTTGGCGGCAAGGCCGGAGGAGATAATGAGAAAAACAAGGAGGAGTCACTGGCCAGTCAGGACAGCCCCTAAGGCAACCTGAGCTGAGGTGACTCTGACTTGTAGAAATCCTCCATCTTGCAGATGGAGGATTCCCCCAATAGGGATAGGAATGTGACCCCCTCCCCTTGGGAGGAGGCACAAAGAGGGTGTAGCCACCCTCGGGGCTAGTAGCCATTAGCTACTGCCCTCCCAGACCTAAACACACCACTAAATTCTGTATTTAGGGGCTCCCCTGAACCTAGGAACTCAGATTCCTGCAACCTAAGAAGAAGAGGACTGCTAAGCTGAAAAACCCTGCAGAGAAGACGGAGACACCAACTGCTTTGGCCCCAGCTCTACCGGCCTGTCTCCCCACTTCTAAAGACACTGCTCCAGCGACGCTTTCCCCAGGGACCAGCGACCTCTGAATCCTCAGAGGACTGCCCTGCTCTAGAAGGACCAAGAAACTCCCGAGGAAAGCGGCTCTGTTCATCCAAGACTGCAACTTTGTTTCAAAGGAGCAACTTTAAAACAACTTGCGTTTCCCGCTGGAAGCGTGAGACTTGCTACTCTGCACCCGACTTGTGAAGAAACAACACTTCAGGGAGGACTTCCCGGCGACTACGAGACCGTAAGTAGCCAGAGTTGCCCCCCCCGAACCCCCACAGCGACGCCTGCAGAGGGAATCCCGAGGCTCCCCCTGACCGCGACTGCCTGACTCCCAGATCCCGACGCCTGGTAAAGACTCTGCACCCACAGCCCCCAGGACCTGAAAGATCGGAACTCCAGTGCAGGAGTGACCCCCAGGAGGCCCTCTCCCTTGCCCAGGTGGTGGCTACCCCGAGGAGCCCCCCCTTGCTTGCCTGCATCGCTGAAGAGACCCCTGGTCTCCCATTGATTTCCATTGGAAACCCTACGTGTGTTTGCACACTGCACCCGGCCGCCCCCGTGCTGCTGAGGGTGTACTTTCTGTGCTAACTTGTGTCCCCCCCCGGTGCCCTACAAAACCCCCCCTGGTCTGCCCTCCGAAGACACGGGTACTTACCTGCTGGCAGACTGGAACCGGGGCACCCCCTTCTCCATTGAAGCCTATCGGTTTTGGGCACCACTTTGACCTCTGCACCTGACCGGCCCTGAGCTGCTGGTGTGGTAACTTTGGGGTTGCTCTGAACCCCCAACGGTGGGCTACTTTGGACCCAAACTTGAACCCTGTAGGTGGTTTACTTACCTGCAAGAACTAACAAACTCTTACTCCCCCTATGAACTGTGAAAATTGCACTGTCTAGTTTTAAAATAGCTATATGTGATTTATTTGAAAACTGTGTATGCTATTTTGATTATTCAAAGTTCCTAAAGTACTTACCTGCAATACCTTTCATTTGAAGTATTACATGTAAAATTTGAACCTGTGGTTCTTAAAATAAACTAAGAAAATATATTTTTCTATACAAAAACCTATTGGCCTGGAATCGTCTCTGAGTGTGTGTTCCTCATTATTGCCTGTGTGTGTACAACAAATGCTTAACACTACTCCTTTGATACGCCTACTGCTCGACCACACTACCAGAAGATAGAGCATTAGTATTATCTCTTTTTGCCACTATCTTACCTCTAAGGGGAACCCTTGGACTCTGTGCATACTATTCCTTACTTTGAAATAGTGCATACAGAGACAACTTCCTACAGTTGGTATTTATTTTTTTGAGACGCAGGTATTTACTGAAACTGCTCATTTAGTTTTCAGGGATGGGTTATTGCTGCTGTAGTGGCATGGTTGGGGAATATTAATTTTGGGGTTCTTTTGGGTTTTTTATTTTAGACTTTATATTGTAAAATTATATCCTGTCGGCATTGGGGGAACATGGCGGCTCAAGGTCGCAGCACGCGCGTTGCTAGAACAGCTGCGGCGCTGCTCGGACCCCCACTGGCATGAAGAGAAGGGAATAAGGGACAAGGACAGGAATCCCTCCCTGTATTCCAGGGTCGCGCTGAGAGGAGCGACCGGAGGAGAAGCAGGTAGAGGCAGCACAAGACGGCGAGGCAGCATGGAGGGTAGGATTAAAGAACTGCTGCCCCATACGAGAAGAAAGGGCTCTCTCTCTCTTCCTCTGGCATCGGGACCTCCCAGCCTGTATCAGGATATTGTGAACGATGTGGATCAGGTACCGGGAGAGGGGGGAGGACATGTGGAATCTGAGGACCTTAGTAGTTTAGAGGAGGGGGGTCCTTCTTATATATTGCCATCTCAAGTTAACAAGGACATAGTTAGTGCTGCTGAAGGCTCTGTGGATGCTTTGGTGGGGAGGAGGGGGGTAGTGCTGCCACACCAAAAGAAGAAATCTGTGGGGCGGAAAAAACAGCCCTCCCTCCCCCATCCCTCAACAGAGAATAACCCCCTCATTGAGGGCATATTTTAAGGCTAAGAGTTCCGATAACATTATGGCCACCTCCAATGTATCCCCCCCGTTTCCTCAGGTGCAACTTTAAATGAGACCTTATGGTCTGAATATGAGGGGGGGGGAGCAAGCAGACTCGCTCAGGATGAACCTTTCTCCCTTATCCGCGCCCCCTTAAGTGAAGGGGAGATGTTAGGCACAGGTAAGCCAACACAGAAGCAGACCCCTCCCGATATAGGAGAAGATACTCCCCGCAACAAACTAATATCACTTCAGAGGAGATAACAGTAGACCTTCTGGGATCTCAACAGGACCTACTACCGGAGTCGAATTTAACGCATACTCAGCCATCTTTAGAATCCCTGCTGCATTCTTTATCTAAGGAAGTTAGACAGGGATTATTGGTATCACAGACTAATCAGAAAGGGATCCATGAAGCTTTGGCGACTAAGATGGATATTTTAGCACAACGAACCCAGATCCTGGAAAAATAAGTTGGTTAACTTAACGAAACAGTGGAGAAGCATTCTAGCATAATCGAATCATTAAAGATTAGGGGAAACCAGAACGCTGTGCTCCTGGAAGTGTTGGAAAATAACGTCAGGAGGAATAACATTAAAATAATGAATGTTCCGGAGGGGCCTGAGGGAGATAATATTAAATTGTTTGTGGTAGGTCTCCTGAGCCAATGCGGGGTGTGGGATGGGCCTGAGGACTTACTATCCCAAGATATACATAGGGTTCATAGGGATCCCTTTCGGAAATTACCAAATGCAGCTAAGCCAAGGAGGATACTGGTGAATTTTCTTACCTATGTTATCAAGGAAAAAAATCCTCTCTAGAGCATTGAAAACCAGAACTTTGGATGCAAGTGGTTTCTCTTTTGAAATAAGATCTGATGTAGCTCGGATGACCTCCAACCGACAATGGGAACTCAGCAGGAGGATGGAGGAGTTTAGGAAGTTGGGGGGCCACGGTCCAATTAAAATTTCCAGCAACTCTGAGAGTGATGAGAGAAAACCAGATGTATAACTTATGGGATGTACACAAAGCAGATTCTCTCCTTGAGAAATTTAAGAACAACTAAAATCAAGCCAGGATATCTGCTTGTTTTCCCCCTGTGTTCCTGCACTCCTCTTTTTTTTTTTTTTTTTTTTTTAATATAGATGGTGGGGGTCTAGCAGCGCCAAATGGCTTAACAGGCAAAAAATGGGGGGGGGGGGGGGGGGGGAGTTCCCCAGGGAGGTGAGAAGGAGGGGACTGGGGTGGGAGTTGAGAAGATGGTGGGTAGGGGTTTGGTAGGGGGGGGGATTGGTTTTGGCAGGGGGAAAAATGTGTGCCTCATTGCAAAATGGTTCGACCTGTGCTACTGTTTATCAGAAAGTCCCCAACTTTTGGAACAATACATAAGGGATGGTTGTAGGTAATTTTCAGATTCTCTCGTGGAATGTGAATGGGTTGAGAGTAAGGGCAAGGAGAAATGATATTTTACAATATATTAAGGACTCCCCGGTGCAAATTATAATGATTCAGGAGTCTCAACTGACATCTGTGGAAGCACATGAGATTTTTAAACCCCTGACTTGGGTTAGTCAAATGGTTTGTTCTAATAATAAATCACATTCGAAGGGGGTGGTAATTTTGGTTAAAAGTGCTGCCAATGCTCTGATTATGTGCACCAAGTCGGATACAAAAGGTAGATGGGTCATGGCAGATGTTAAGATTAACCAGGCTATTTATACTTTAGTATCCTATTATGGCCCCAATGTAGATGATATGACCTCTCTACGGGAAATATGCAATGCACTCCTAGAAACTCAGCAGCCAATCATAATAGCGGGCGATTTTAATGTGGTCTTAAATTATGCTTTAGACAAGTCCTCTGGTAGTAAAGCATGTGGATGTCAAAAATCCCTGGTGTACATCAAAGTGATCATGGAGCAGTATGCTCTGGTTGATATTTGGAGAGACCTACATGGTCGCTCGCGCAGTTTTACTTTCCTTAATAAAAAGTTCAGGCATCATTCCAGGATAGATT
Organism: Pleurodeles waltl; assembly: GCF_031143425.1. Classification (NCBI taxonomy): domain Eukaryota; kingdom Metazoa; phylum Chordata; class Amphibia; order Caudata; family Salamandridae; genus Pleurodeles; species Pleurodeles waltl. Next base: position 818,725,718 of record NC_090443.1, on the reverse strand, counting down.
GTTTTTTACTTGCCAAGACTCTTAAGGCATGTGTGGTGGATGTGCAACACATCCCCGCTCATTTATCTGACCATGCCGCAGTCATGTTGACTTTGAAGGAAGATGGACCACGGCCATCAAAGAGGTGGACGTTAGACCGCTCCCTATTGAGCAACACCGAAGTGGCAGAATGCCTGTTTAGGGAGACAAAGTGGTTTTTTGAAGATAATTGGAATTCTGCAGCACCTTATGTGGTGTGGGACTCTTATAAAGCTCTTATCAGGGGGGTTTTGATCTCCATCTCTGCCCGGAGAAGCAGGGAATACAGATCAGGTATTCAGGATACTGAGAAAGATTTAGAGAGCCTGGAGAAAAAATTGGTCGAGGCACATTTAGGGGGGAGAAGTAAAGACCCAATCATGCTAGAATTGATGACTAAGCGAGCAGCTCTTTCAGCATTAATAGACGCGAGTAAGGGAAAAATGGGAAGCAAGCATATTCGCAAATTTTCAATATGGGGAAAGCGCAGGGAAACTATTGGCGTGGAAAACAAAATCTGATCTCACCAGAAATCAGATTTCAGAGATAAGAGATCCCACCACAGGGGTGGTCGTAACAGACTCCTCAGCGATTCAAAGAGCATCCCAGTTTTTTTTTGAAGCTTTATATAAAGAAAATTTACCAGAAGTGGCAGATGATAAAGGAAGAAGAATTAATGCCAGGGAAACTTGATGAGGAAGGGCTGTCTCTCTTGGAGGAGGAGTTCTCGGAGGGGTAAATAGCACAGGTCATCTCAAAAGCAAAAAAAGGGAAAGCAGCGGGTCCTGATGGCTTACCTGCAGAGTTCTATGTAAAGTTAGGTAGTATCTTATCCCCTCTGCTCAAAGACATTTTTAATGCAATTTGGAGGGGAGAATCTCGATTACCAAGGTCTTGGAATGAAGCAATAATAACTGTCATATTAAAATCTGGGGAAGATTCCTCGCTTTGTGAATTATATAGGCCAATTTCCCTACTGAATAATGATTATAAAATATTTACAAGTATACTTGCCAGCAGATTAGGGAAGGGTATTGCGCCGCTGATCCATGAAGATCAGAAGGGTTTTTAAAAAAACAGGCATATGCATCAATTATCCCACAAATTAATTGGGGCAATTGATATGGCATCAGTATTGGATCTCCCTCTGGCGGTTATTACTCTTGATGCTACTAAGGTGTTTGACCGAGTGAACTGGAGCTATTCAAATCATATTTTAGTACAGTTGAATTTTGGGCCAAGGTTTTTAGGGGCTGTAAAAAGTATTTACGCCAATCCATCGGCGAGAGTTTTGATAAATGGGAGTCTAACTCCTCCTTTTTTCATTTCTAGAGGGACCAGACAGGGTTGATCTCTCTCCCCCCTGCTTTTTGATGTGTATATAGAACCGCTTGCTTGTATTATTAAAAAGGATGCTCTAATAAAACCTTTTGTTTACATGGGGTGGAAGAAAAAGGTATCCATGTATGCTGATGACATTATAATCTATACTACAGACCTTCCTGTGACATTAGATAGATTGGAGGGGATAACACGAAACTTTGGCCAGGTATCGGGATATCAAATTAATATGTCAAAGACGGAAATTATGACATGGAATATGAATATCCATCATAAACTAATAAAAGAGGAGATAAAATATCTTGGAGTTAAGATACCGCAGGATGTGGAGAAAACGCCATCTGTAAACTTGAAATTCTTGACGCATCAGATACATAAACTTTTATTAAGCTGGGTACATCTTCCTTTAACCCTATACGGGAGGGCGCATTTAGTAAAAATGTTATTCTATCGAAGCTCACTTTTCTTTTCAATATGATTCCGCTAGAATTTGAGGAAAAAAAGGATACAAGATTTACAATGAAAATAGATAGTTTCATATGGGCTTACAAGGGTATCAGGATTGCCAGGAAGAAGCTTCGCAGAAGTTATGTCAAGGGGGGATTGACCTCCCGGATATCCAGTTATGTGCATGGGCATTCCAGATAAAGAATGTTAAAGATCTATTAGTAGCAGAGGAGGTCTCCTCCCAGAAGAAGGCTATGCTGAATGGTGAAGGGAAAGGGGAGCGGAAATTCCTGTATAAATTTGGCCACCCAAGATTTGCTAAAAAAATAAGGTTGAAATCACTAAAAGCGGTGGCTTCTTTGTGGGCCAGGATAAGGAAAATCACTAATCTATTGTATTATAATATTCATGCTCCTTTCTAGGATTCCCCTGGAACCCCGGATTGTCTGAAAGACGCTTTAGCTCACCCTTTGAAGGAGGCAGGTATTATGGAATGGGGACAAGTACTATAGGATGGAGTGTTGAAACCCTGGGGAACATTTGCCTCTGTGAGTCATTGTTCGATGTCTAGGTAAAAATATTACATGCATGGGTAAGATCTTTAAGAATAGCGGAAAAGGAGACCAATGAGCTAGTGGAGTTATTACATAAGAATCATCCATGCAAGAATGAAGCTGCTGTCTATTATAGAATACTTTTGGAGTGTCTGGATAGTTTAGATGCCGAACAAAATTTTCCTGGTTCTATATGGGAGGAAGTGGTGAGCAAGAAAGAGATTAACATATTATGGGCAGGTTCTTGGCAACGCCTTTATAGGGTGGTCAAGACTGTCGCTCTAAGAAAGAATCATTTATTTGTTCTACATAGGGCATACTATACCCCAAAGAAGTTAAACAAATTCAATAAAAACGCCTATGCAGCTTGTAAAAAGTGTGGACTAGTGGGGGCAGATGACACTCATATGTTGATGCTATGTCCTCGGGTTTCTAATTTCTGGGGGGGATGTGTTTGAGACTCTATCCTCTGCGATACAGGCCCCACTAGTAGCTTCCCCAGCCTTAGTTTTATTTGGTGGTACCTTAGAACCGCAAAACCTCTCAAGTGTTCATAGGAATTTGTTATTCTATTTAATACTTTTGGCTAGGCGGGAGATCTGCAGGCATTGGATTTCTTCTATTCCTCCAATGTGGTGGGAATGGGTGGATGCCGCAATTAAAATTTGTCAATTAGATCTCTGTAGAACTGGACCCAATAATGTTAAGGAGTTATGGCAATCCTGGGTGAATTGGTTTTCTCCGAGCACTAGCTCTTAGGCATATTGTCCAATGATTATTTCAAATGGAAGGGCGGTATACAGTTTCTCCCACCCTCCCGCTACTGGTCTTCCGGATGAGGCTGAAAAAAAAAAACAAAAAAAAGTATATCCTGTCTAGGAAGTGTTTTTTGTAAATGTGAGTTGCTTATATAAATTGTAGTAAACATTTAAAACGCATATACCTTGGTTTCATTAATATATGATGATCAATGACACAACACATTCTGTAAAAAAAAAAATATATGTACATATATATATATATTATGCAAAAACAATTGTAAATAACATTCTTTTAAAACGTATAATTTTTTACAAAAAATGTACATTTTCAAAAGCATTTATCAACAACAGATTAACATTGAATCCAATGAAGGAAATCATCCTTTTGGCTTTTACAGACGCTTCCTTATCTTGAAGTTTAATGTTTGTTTGTCTTTTTCTTCAGTCAGTGGAGTATCACGATCCGGTTGCTGCGGTCAGGAAAGAAACCTATTTTTCAACTATTACTTGGAGTGCCTTTATTGTAAAGTAAGGGTAAGCGAGGTTAGTTTAGGTAAAAAAAAAAAAAAAAGTTTCTTTAAGCCAGTTACCAGAATATGTGCCTGTCTGGGCACAATTTAATAAGGAGTTTTTTTTTTAAAATAATATAAAAGGTGGTAGGGGAGGATATGCTTCTTTTATTTTTACTATGAACCTTCACTCTATATGTTTGGGGTTTTCTTGCACTGTTTCTGTTCCGGGTTTCACTAGACCTTTACTATGGCTTCATGGCATTTGGACGCTGATAGTGGTATGGAGGTTTCCGGTACATAACCTGAATTAATTCCTCCCTACTTTTTTCTCAGTATGTTTAAGGAGCATTTATTTCCTACTTATAGTACATTTTAGAGTTTTTTTAAAAAGTGTATCTTCTTTGTATTATATTTGAATGGGGTGAGGATGGAGACTTTTTTTCATTCCATGAGTAAGTATACTTTTTTGTTTTATGGATTACACACTTACATTTTAATCATGTTTCTATTTTGTATTTACATGGAGTGATTTGTCGTCTGATATCAGTGACATGTTATACATTTTTTTATGATTAACCCTTTGTACTAAGGACTATCCATTTTGAATACTTATGAATGGAGGTGGAAAGAAAGTTAAACAAAAAAAACTTTCTTTAAAAAAAAAAAAGACACGTTCAGGTAAGAAAGGTTTTTGATTTTTTTCCGTTAATATAATTTTGCGTTAATATGGTGTTTTTGTGTTTTTAAGGCATGTATTCAAAGTTTAGTTAGGTTACATTAGTTACGGAATCTATCCAGTTTTTACATTTTGCATTATGAAAAGACAGTTCAGTAAGGTAGCTTTTAGTACTGTGTTAGTAATGTAAGGTGTATGCAGTATTTTCCAAGGAGTCCACACAACTAAACATTTCCAATTGCTGTTTTTTGAAAAGTGATATTCACTCATTTCTTTTTTTTGGGGGAAACTTTGGATTGTAGATTTCTTGAATAAAAGAGCTCCACTAATTTCCTGAAAACCCTTTTTAAAAAAAAAAAAAAAAAAAACCATCAGGAAATTGTAGAATGTTGTGTGTGCCATATTATGGATGAAGAAAAATAATTATGCCAAATCTCAATGGCATTTTTCATTTTTGTACCTTGTGTAAGCAGGTCAAGTACCAGTTCCACTGTCCAGGGTTAAATAGTGGAAATCTACTTGTTTTATATAACACCCAATCCCTGTATCTTTGAAGTAATTTAATAAAGGGCCACTGTTGGTCATAATTACTCAAATACTTACTTTGAATAATGGCAGTAAAATAATAATGTACTTGCTTGGGACATACAAACATTGATGCTGATAGTATATTACATTCTGAAATTAGAAAACTATCTATTATGCATTTTCTTGTGAATTATGTTTTTTTAATTTTGTGCCAGATAGCATGGGAAAAGGGAAAAACCCTGGTCTGGTGTTTCAGGGTAGAATTTTGTTTTTGTAACTGACATCTTAGGCAATGTAAATTCAATTAGCTCCCCAGTTTTTGCATATTTGTTTTGTATTGAATCTCCGTTAAAAAAAATCAGTGTAGCTAGAAAACTGTTTGCCACTGTCACATACTAAACCATATGTGAGTGACATGGTAGTGTTGTTAAATTTTGTGTGTACAGTGTAAGTTTGGGAGAGTGAATGGGGATTAATTTAAATAAGCATCAACTATCATCCAAATTTCACTTTTATCAAGTGTTAGTAGGTAATGAGCAGTAACAAAAATAAACAAACATTTTTGAGGGTCACTGTTATTAAAACACCAGAGAAAGTTGTTAGTGGTTCTGGTATACATATTTCCGAAAACGTTTTTGGCAGTAGGTCTTTACTCATTTGTGTACTCGCGTGTTATCCAATTAACGATTTTTAAGTTGGAAATGGCAGGCCTTTGGCTCCTTTCCTAGGCACATTTTGGGCTACCTTTCGTAGCACTCAAGAAGATGGCTCATCAGACGTGCTGACTGTTACCTTAATTTGTTCACCTGTTTTTATGACCGCAATCTCAATAGCAGAGACAGAGTGTTTGTGCACTTAATTTCTTTCTACAAAGCTCCCCTTCGTAAAAGCCCTGCCCAGGCATTTGCTTGAGAAATAGTTCAGATACTTAAAATAAAGGTACCCCATATGCTTCTGCAGTCTATTCCACCTTTGTTATGATAACATATGTTTGTGATGTACTGTTTTCCATTTCAACTCATTTATTTAAAATGACAATAGAGGTAGACAAAGAAATAAGATTATCTATGTGTTTTATATGAAGTAATAAGCAATGACTAAATGTTTTTACTTTGATCACGTAACAATTACCTTTTGTTTAGGAATTGCTAGCGGAAGCATTTTGAAATTCTTCTGAAAATGCTGTGTGGATCTTTACATTATGTTTTTGTATTTGTTCATAATTTTCCGTTTTGACACAAAGTTAATCTATGCAAAAAATAATACTGATGTGCCTTTGAATTTTTAACATGCTTGGTAATATTATTATAGACATTGTTTTCTAGAAAATGCAATATTTTCCAGTAGTTTAAACAAATTGCAGAAATAATATAGGTTAGTTACTTCCCTTTGTATTTTAACATTACACATTATTTATTTTGAGAAATAATATTAAATGATTTTACGATAATTGACTGTTTTTTTTTTTAACAATTTCTTATTTGGAATTCTGTGTTCTGTATACAGTGAGATATGTACTTACGCCCCAGTGCTGAAGGAAATTATTTTTCCTGTGTGGCAAAGATGTTGTGTAAGTAAAGTCTAGATATTTTTAACAGGATATTTAAAAAAGACAGAGAAATATTTGAGTTATGTTTCTTATTTTCCCTGTGTACTTACCGACGTAGGTGGTACTGTGGTGTGGAAGCTTCAGAGCAGGTTTTTTTTTAGGTTTCTGGTCCCCAGAATGATTGACAATAGAAGAGTCCATAAAATGGAGAACTTTGTTTTATATGGATTTTTAGTGTTTCATTGTTTTTTTAAAATTGTTCTTTGATATCAGTTCCAATTTAAGTATGAATATGTGACAGAAATTGATTTTCTTTTGCTTTGTGCCACACATACGAGTATTTTGGAATGCCATCTTGGTAGGGGCCATTACACCTTATGTGTCCTGCATAGAATTTATTATTTTCTAAATTTAAAATGATGCAAAATGTACTTATTTTGTAATCTTACACATTTGTAAAGTGACGTGCGATGCAATTTTTTTAATGTAATTTAACGCTGATTACTTTTTAAAGAACGCAAAGTGACACAATTAAAAGTGATATAAAGATATGTGATGCAGCAGTATTTTACATAGTGAATGAATGAATGATTGTGATTTAGAGAGCGCGCAGCTACTCGGAGAATGCCCCAGCACAGCGAAAGGACAAAAAAGGTATGCATCTAAAACACCAGCCCTATATACCCAAGGAGAAGAGCCAGTTTTTAATTTTCTTCTGAAGGCGGCCTCCAGAGAAATCTTGCGCAGTTCACAGGGCAGCTTATTCAAGGCTTTGGCAGGAAGAAAAAAAAGCCCTACCACTCTTCCCAGCGTGCCTAGTGTGCGGGACAACCAGCAGTGTGGCAGATGCTGAGCACAGTGCTCTGGGTGGGGCAGTAAGGCTCAAATCTCCTTGCTAGGTATCCTTGGCTGCAACGAAACACAGCCCTGTGGCCCACAACAAGGTCTTTGAATAAAATAAGTTTCCTAACTGGCGGCAAGTGTAGGGATTTCAGAACAGGCAAAGTTGATGAACGCCTGGGCAGGTAGTATATTTATTCTTGTTTAAATGGCTTATGTTGTAAAACCCACAATGTAAAGTACTGCAGTATAAAATACCACAAAGTGACAACTTACATTCACAGCAGGGCCAGAAATATAGGGCACAAGACGTGCCCTCTCGCCTCTGCCCCATGTGCCTGCCCTGTGGCAGCAGCTATTCTTCCTGTTTCTTAATAATGATCTTGGTTCTGTCCATGTCCCAGGGACAAAGGGCAGTAGAAAACTGGAAGACATGTGCAGAAAAAGTGCCACAGCTGTGTTATTCATAGTGGCAGCCAGATATGACTGGTAGCAGTGTTAAAAGATGAGGAAACCTCTCCCATTCCTAATAGGTAACATTCAGAAAAAGGAAAGAAATTCATGGGAGAAGGTAGATTGACCCCCAGGCATCCTGTGAAGGCATCTTTGAACAAGGCAGACCCAGACTTCAGACATACTTGACTAGAGTTGTAGGTAACCAGACCTACAACTCTAGTCAAGTATGTCTGAAGTCTGGACATGTCACTTCTACGATGGGAACTGATCAAGTATGTTGGTGAGTCACTCAAATCCATCAATGCTGACACCAACATACTAAAGGCGATGGGAGCCTTCGCAGTGAATAGGTTTGTTTACACCAATTCAGAGATTTTTACCGCCATCGTTCCAGCAGCAGTTCTCTACTAATTATTGGCTATTTGATAAGTATCCCGTTGACTGCCTACAGTGCTTTATGTAACTGCAATGCCTCAGTAAAGGAGGATCAAGATATGTTGGGCTGTCCAGAGGCAAGTTGGATAAGTCACGTTTCCACTCTCAGCCAACCAGGGGGCATTTTCCACAGGGCTTCAAGGTGGGTTGCAGTTATTTCAGAGGGGTGGGGTGACGGGCAAATGGTACCTGCCCACACTCTGGAACTTATGGAAAAGTCACCCCTCAGGGCTCCAAGGAATCTTAAACAATTTAGACCACAAAAAGCAGAGGTGCAGGCACTCCTCAAGAGGACTGGTTCATGAACAAAACAAGGGCATTACACCAGGTACTACTAGTGCAGAAGAAGCACAAGAGCAACTACCCCAGTATATACTGACTTCATCAACAAGTTAATCTAGCAGCATTGTTTCAGTGACATTAGCAGAGTGATCTATCTATCTGGTGCACAGACTCTGGATGCCATCTTTGGACCTCAAAGATTCTCTCTTCCACTTTCCTATCCACAAGAAGCATGAGAGGTTCCTTATGCTTAGGGCATGCTGATGACACTGGCAGTCAAGACCCTGACCTTTGGATTACATTAAGCACATAAGGTGCCGACAAAATGCTCAGCACCTGTGTTGGTGCTTCTTTGCAAGCAGGTGTTTGTCTTCTCCCAGATGAACAGCTGATAAAAGCCAAGGCAATCCACATATTTATCTGCCTTGGACTGTCCATCAATGTGTAGCAATCTCTCTGGAAACTATACCATGAAATAATTTATCTGGTAGAGACTTTTAGTTGCAGATTCCTTACCTCAGAATTTCCACATGGCGTCAGTCTGAATCTGGAGATTTTTCTCTAGCTGTACCCCTGCGTGCTGTAAGGTGGCATTGGTCAGCTCTGCATCCAACATCGGTGTTGTGCGTGCTGGATATGATGTCGCAGGACCTATATAGGCGCCATCCTGGCACTCTGACATCAGTTCTTTTCTTTCTGCACTAGCCAGCACAGATCCGAAAAAGAGTTACTCCTCAGTCATTTTTTGGCTGGTCTTTTGTGAGTTTTTGTTGACTCTCCTGGTGCGTTGACATGTCATCGTATAAGATCAGAATCAAGCCCTGCTGATCCTGTCATCAGGCTGTGTGCGTGGCAGATCCACACTTCGTGTGCTTCTGGTGTCTGTAGCGCAACCCGAAGTCATGCTCCAGGTGCCGCGGCATGAATCCAAAAGCTTTGAGGGAGCAGTCCTTAAAGCTCATTGTGGTCCGGTGCTCTGCTCCATGTCGCTCCCCTTCTCGGTTAAGAGCAAGATCCGGGAAACGGTCGCAGAGCTCCCATTCATCATTGTCTCACTCCAAGTGCTCAGGACAGTCAGGTAAGCCGAGGCACAAAAAGAAGTCGAAGAAGAACAAGAGTTCTTCCACTTCACCTAGTCCGTCGGCCGACTAGAGGCAGGAGGACGAGCTTCAATATTCTAGACCTCTGTCCTCGGAACCCGCATCTGGCCAGCTCCTTGCCTCCCCATGTTTCTGGGATCTGGAGTGACCCCTTCCCAACTCTGAGAGTTTTAGGAGGCCATGCGCCTCATATTAGGGCAGTCCAACTCAGACGGGAGCCCTCGGGTCCTGCATGGTCCCCTTCGGGTTCCACACCGGTGGCTTCAGCCTCGGTTCCATGTGCACCCATGGATCAGTTCCTGGCACCAAACCGGCATTGGTCATACCACATTGAACTTCCTCGATGCCGGTTCCAATGTCAACACTCCCAAAGCTGCCTGTGCCCCTGGGTGGCATTGACCCCATCCTCATTGCCGTCTCCTACACAGAGCTGGACCGGCGTCACAGGATGTAAATTCTGACTTTGACAGGGATCTTGCTCCCTACGTCAGATCCTGACATTTATTCTCTTAGGTTGGGGCTCGTTGATGATTGGGAGGGGTCACTGGACCCTTTGGAATACCAACTAGGAGATACCATGGACTGGTGGATGGACCTGGTTGAGACCAGTGGTCTGACTTACATTGACACTGGCATATTTTCTACCCCTACTGTGGCTATGGGGGAGAGGGCACCCTACTCAATGGTGGTGGGAAGTATGGTCGAGGTCCTGGGCCTCGAGCTACCTTTGGTGGCAGTCAGGACTAACTTCCTGACCGAGGTGCTTCAGCCTGGGGCTTCCTCTTCTGAACCCCATTTGTCCTTCAATGAAGCCCTTCCTGATGTCCTGCTGGGGACCTAGTCCAAACCCAGTACAGGGGCTCCTGTGAACAGTACTATCACCCACCGCTATAGATCCGCTCCAGATGACCCAGTGTTCCTGACGCAACATCCAACCCCTGAGAGCTTGGTTATCCAAGTCACCACGTCCCCGGGTGTATTCCCTTCTCACACCCATAGACAGTGAATCCAAGAGGCTGGATCAATTTGGGAGAAGGTGTTTTCTTACTCCAGCCTGGCATTGCAGTTTGTGAACACCAAATGCCTTTTAGGCCATTACAACCATACTCTATGGGACATGGTTGCGCAGGTGCTGCCACAGGTCCCGGAGGAGCCCCGGGCCATTCTCTCCCAAGCTGTTGCTGATGGGAGGGATGCAGCAAAGTTCATAATATGATGTGAACTGGATATGACTGACTCATTAGGCAGATCGGTTGCATCAACGGAGGCCTTGAGGCGTCACACCTGGTTGAGGACATCTTGCTTTTCGGGGGATGTCCAATCCACCTCAATGGACATGCCCTTTTTTGGCACTCATCTCTTTGGAGAGAAAGCACACTTGGTGCTCGAGTGCTTTAAGGAGTCCCGGGCTAAAGTCAGGTCCTTGGGCCTCGCCGCTACCTCTCACCCCCTCCGTCTGCTTTTTGCCCCTTTCATGGCTACCGAAGGGGTGCCCAACCACATCTGCTCCCCTCCAGCCACATTGCCTTGCATGCTGCCCAGCCTCTGTGTGCCGGGGAGATGGGATCCAATGGCTCATTTATCAGGGAGCAAGCAGTCTAGCCAGTCAAATGCCCCCGCTGCAGGTGCCCTCAAAACCTTCCTAATCTGACGCTTCCTCACGAGGGACCAGTTGGAGTCAGGATTCGCCATCACCTGCCCTGTTGGCAGTATATCACGTAAGACAGGTGGGTTTTGCAAATAGTCTGAAGGGGCTACTCCCTCCCCTTTGAGACTACCTGTCCCTGCATGCCACCATCATATGATCGGATGACAGAGGATCACCTGGCACTTCTCCGAGAGGAGGTTAAGGCTCTCTTGGCCAAGGGAGCCATAGAGATCATCCCTGTACCAGAAATAGGTTGTGATTGCTATTCCTGTTACTTTTTGGTGACCAACAAGTACAAGGGCCTCCACCATATTCTAGACTTTCAATCCATCAATCTCTTCCTCAAGAAGGAGAAGCTCAAAATGCTCACTCTGGCTCAGGTTCTATCTGCCCTGGACCCAGGAGACTGGATGGTAGCATTGGACTTGCAGGACTCCTATATCCATTGTATCGTCCTGCCTGCCCACAGACTTTACTTGCAATTCACTGTAGGCCACAAGCATTTTAATTTCACTGTGCTCCCCTTTGGCCTTTACCAATGCCCCTCAGGTGTTCACGAAGGTGATGGCAGTGGTCGCAGCCCATCTGCGCAGGTCAGGGGTTTCAGTCTTCCCCTACCTCGATGACGGGCTATTGAAGGGGGGCTTACCCCAAGCTGTCGTCTCCCACCTCCAGACTAGGGCGGACCATCTGCATTCGCAGGGGTTCGCTATGAAAGTGCCAAAGTCACAGCTGACTCCCTCTCAGACACTTCATTGGAGCTCTTCTGGACATGGTGCAGTTTCAGGCTTATCCTCTGAGTGTCGAATCTAGGATATTCAGGCTATGATATTGATGTTGCATCCTCTATTCTGGATTTCGGTGAGAATGACTCTGAGGCTGCTGGATCTCATGGCCTCCTGCATCTTGCTGGTGACAGATGCCAGATGGCATATGCGGGTTCTGCGGTGGGGCCTGAAGTTCTAGTGGGAACAGCATGAGGGAAATCTCTCCAACATGGTCCAGATCCAACAGGGAACTGTGCAAGATCTGCAGTGGTGGCTCTTGAGCTGCGATTGGGTCAGAGGCAGATCGCTCTCTCTTCTCCAACCAGATCTGACGGTAGTGACAGATGCATCACTTCTGGGATGGGGGGGGGGCACATGGGAGAGGCAGAGATCAGAGGCATCTGGTCTCCAGCAGAGTCTGGGCTCCACTTCAGTCTTTTGGAGCTCGGGGTGATCCGACTGGCATTGAAAACATTCCTCCCCTCACTCAAAGTGAAAGTAGAGCAGCTGTCACGGACTACACCACTGCCATGTGGTACTGCAAGAAGCAGAGTGGGGCGGGTCGTGGACCCTTTGGCAGGAGGCTCTGCCCCTCTGGACATCGCTGGACCATCAGGGCATTTCCCTGGTGGTGCAACACCTGGCGGGCTAGCTGAACGTCAGAGCAGAGAAACTCAGCTGAGTCTTGAGTCTGGTCGATCATGAATAGCGTCTCCATCTGAAAGTAGCGCAAGGTCTCTTTCAGCAGTGGGGAGAGCCTTAGTTAGATCTGTGCACCTATGCAGAGAACACGCAATGACAGCAGTTCTGTGCGCTGGAGTTTCCAAAGCAGCACTCACTCTGCAACGCTTTTCGTCTTAAGTGGAGGTCAGGCCTCCTGTACGCCTTTCCACCCATATCACTTCTGCCCAGAGTTCTCAAGAAGATCAAGAACGACTGGGCCCAAGTAATCCTTGTGGGTCCGGACTGGACATGAAGGTCTGGCATCCCGAGCTATTGAGCATTGCCTTCGATCCTCCAATCAAACTGCTCCTTAGGGAGGATCTTTTGTTGCAGCAGCAGGCAAGGGTTCTCTACCCGAACCTGACCAGTCTTCTCCTCCTTGCGCGAAGATTGAGCGGCAGCAGTTGACAGCTTATGAACTTCCGCCTGAAATATGTAATGTTACCTTGGCAGCCAAGCATCCCTCCACCAAAACGGTATACACCTGTCCTTGGCATCAATTTGTGCCATAGTGCACAGACAAGACTGTTGACCCCCTTTCTGCTCCTCTTTCTGAAGTCCTTTTATTTATACTTTCTTTGGCTCAGCAGGGCTTTGCTTTGGGCACCCTCAAAAGCTGTTTGTCTGCTATCTCTGCATTTCTGAGGTTACATGACCAACTTTCCTTGTTTAAATCCTCCTATCGATTCAGTTCTCCTATTGTTAGTAGGATCCTTAAGGGTCTTACCCACATGATTCCTCCATCCCCATTCAGCATGCCCCAAAGGGATTTGAGTTTGGTTCTTACATTTCTCATGTGTGCTCCTTTTGAGCCTCTTCACAATTGTCCTGTCAGGCTTCTAACATTAAAAACAGCTTTCCCTGTGGCCATTCATCTGCTCGAAGGGTGAGTGAGCTACAGGCATTGTCTTCTAAGCCACCCTACCTTTCCACCTATCTTGACAAAGTGGTGCTTTGCACCAGGGCTTCCTTTTTGCCAAAAGTGGTCCTGCCCTGCTCAGGGCTTGATCCGTCTGTGACAGTAAAACGCTTCAATACGTTCCCCCATGCAATCATATATGTCTGTGCCCCCTCATCCCTACATGCTATCTACATATGTTGTTCCTCTGCCTCTCCCCACTATAGAATATCTTGCATCCAAAATTAATTGGATGGGCTCCTAGTGCTCATCCAGCTTATGGCCACCCTATGCTTAACCAACACTAGGGCCAGTTGCACCAATTTATGTGGGATTTTCTTTCCCCAGGGTTGCTTCACTGCCCTTAAAAGACATGCCAATGGTGTTACTTCTAAATCCAAACCCGTGGCCTCCTCGGCCTTCCCGACCTCCTTCCTCCAAAACTGCTGCACCTCTCTACAGGACCAAGCTAGGTGTAGGAAGGAGGCGCCCAACTCACCAAATCTGGGGCATTCCACTTCCTTAGTGGGGTCAATCTTGTTGAGACGATCAGGCGTGATATAAGTATGGTGTACAAAATTAAAATGTAGGAGCTTAAATCTATTATTACATGAGACTGTGCATAACAGTGACAAGGCCTTGGCCCAGTCCGCGTCCCCCACCGGATCCCCCAGCTCCCGCTCCCAAGCTCTCTGCGCCACACATACCGCACCTGGCTGATCACCCCCGTAGTGCTCGGTGGCCCTGAAGTTTAACAGTAGGCTAGTCAGAACTGTACGCTCATGTTATATGTGGACCTGCAGAACTCAATTGAGACTGTGTAATTGTCATCAATGCTTTGTAGTTATGTATGTCTACAGTTATTAAGCTAACAAACACAAATGATGGACGGAATACAGAACCAATTAAACATTCACACCCAGTCACAGATCTGGGTTTAATCCATCAATTCTTTTGCTCACCATGCCACCCCAGTTTGGACCCAGCCATATGCAAATCAGTCTTGACCCTGTTCCCCATAGGAACAGTCCAGCCTGAACTGCCAGGCCGGGTCCTCCCAGGAGTGGAAACAAGCATCCTGGAACCGGTTTCAGGGTATCACCGTTCATCAGCCAGGCTAGCTTGAATCCATTGGCATAGTGAGCCCGGGACCCACGTCTGGGCATACCCGGCACACTTATGGTGTCAAAAGCAAACAAACACAAGTAACAAATACAGTTATTAAGCTTCCATTACTTCCTCATGTATTTTTTTCATTGCATTACCGATCAGAACTCTATACTCATGTCGGATGAGGAACCATACAACTCCATTGAGTGTGTTTATTGTCATCAATGTTTTGTATTCTTACAGACATTAGGCTTCCAACATTTCTAAATGTAATGTTTCATAACATTACCTATGAGTATTGACCGCATCATGCACTATTGTCAGCATTAAGTATAATAACTTTTTTATACATTGAATTGTTATGCACAGGCAGAGTATGCACTCTATGGCTTTTAGGTTTCAGTTTGATGTTGTTCATTCTTTTGCATTCCAAGTGATTTCATAAAGGCACACCAATCATGGTCACACATTCAAGCTTTTTCACTGTTGGGGGTCTTTCTTTTATGTTTATTCACATCACACATTACTTAAAGCATGTACGTGGTCTAGCATGGGTTTTTGCGTCAGAAATGGCAGGAGGCAATTGTAGGAAGGTGGCTCTGTATACACTACATCAAAATGAGATATAGGCCCATATTTATATTTTTTAGCGCTGCATTTGCAACATTCTTTGATGCAAAAGCGGCTCAAACGTACAAAATACAGTCGTATTTTAGAAGTTTGCGCCGCTTTAGCATAAAAAAGCGGCGAAAAAGTGGCGCTAAAAAAGTACAAATATGGGCCATAGTGTGCACAGAGTCCAGGAGTTCCCCAAGAGGCTTGACAGAGGCAATAATAGATAATACTAATACTCTATTTGTGGTATGTGGTCGAGCAGTTAGGCTTATCAGAGGGTAGTGTTAAGCATTTGTTGTACACACACAAGCAATTAGTGAAAACACACACTCAATGACAACTCCAGGCTAATAGGTTTTTATGTAGAAAAATATTCTTGTGTTAATTTATTTTTAGAAACCGCAAGATTAATTTAGCAAGTAAGTACATTAAATGAAAGGTACTTTGTATAGTAATAGTTAGAACTTTGAATCAAATCAATATTGTACAGTTTTCTTAAAAATAGCAAAAAGCTACTTTAAAAGTGGACACAGTGCAATTTTCAACAGTTCCTGGGGGAGGTAAGTACAGTACAGTTTCTGAGTTTAAGTACCACACTTACGGGTTCAATCTCTGTGGCATAGCTATCCTACCGTTGGGGGTTCAAGGCAACCCCAAGCACCCAGCATCACAGGGCCGGTCATGTGCAGAGGTCAAACAGGAGCCAAAATAACGTGGGAGCTTATAGAGACAGGGGGTACACCGGTTTCAGTCTGCTTGCAGTTAAGTACCCGCGTTGGAGGAGTACTGGAGGGGCCCCAATTAGGCACAAAAATTACACCCTCAGCAACACGGGGGTGGCCGGGTGCAGTGTGAAAACAGGGCGTTGGGTTCTCAATAGAACTGTATGGAGGGACCCGGGGGTCACTTAGGCGCTGCAGGTAGGGCACAGGGGGCCTCTCGGGCAAGCCACTGACTGAGCAAGGGCGAGGGCCGCCTGTTGGTCGTTGCTACACTGGTGGTCGGTTTCTCACGGACCTGGGGGCTGTAGGTGCAGTGCTTCTCCAGATGTCGGATATCTTCGTCCCGGGCAGTTACGGTCAGGGATTCCCTCTGCAGGCGTCGTCATGGGGGTGCAGAGAGGTCAGCCCAGGGTGGACACGGTTGCAGGGTCTTTGAAGCAGGAGACAGGCCGTTAGGGCTTGGGCCAAGTCAGTTGTCCTCTCCTTCTCTTCTCTGCGGGGCTTTCAGCTCAGCGGTCCTTCTTCATATGAGGTCAGGGGTCAGGGTCGCCCCTCAATACTAAATTTAGTGGTGTGTTAGTATCAGAGGGCAGTAGCCAATGGCTACTGTCCCTGAGGGTCGCTACACCCTCCTTGTGCCCACTCCCTCTGGGGAGTGGGGTTCATCCCTATCCCTATTGGTCCTACTCTAGAAAGCAAGATGGAGGATTTCTCAAAAAGGGGGTCACTTCAGCTCTGGTCACCTTAGGGGTGTGGATCTGGATGGAGGGGTGACACCTCCTTGTTTTTCTCACTATGCCTCTGGACTTGCTGCCAAAAGTGGGGACTTGTCCGGGGCGGGCATCTCCACTGGCTGGAGTGCCCTGGGGGCATTGTAACACCAGGCCTGAGCCTTTGAGGCTCACCACCAGATGTTACAGTTCCTGCAGGGGGGGGAGGTGTGAAGCACCTCCACCCAGTGCAGGCTTTGTTTTCTGGCCCCAGAGAGCACAAACGCTCTCACCCCAGGGGACCAGAAACTTGTCACTCCTTGGCAGGCTGGCACGGACCAGTCAGTCCTGCACTGAAGGATTGGATAAAATACAGGGTACATCTCTAAGATGCCCTCTGTGTGCATGTTTTAATAAATCCAACACTGGCATCAGTGTGTGTTTATTATTCTGAGATGTTTGGTATCAAACTTCCCAGTATTCAGTGTAGCCATTAAGGAACCGTGGAGTTTGTTTTGACAAACTCCCAGACCATATAATTAATATAGCCACACTGTACTTACAATGTCTAAAAATGGACTTAGACACTGTAGGGGCATATTGCTCATGCAGCTATGCCCTCACCTGTGGTATAGTGCACCCTGCCTTAGGGCTTTAAGGCCTGCTATAGCGGTGACATACCTATGCCAGAGGCAGTACTTTGGGTGCATGGCACCCTGGGGGGGAATGTCATGTTGACCTTGCCCTTTTCTCCCCACCAACACACACAATCTGCCATGGCAGGGTGCATGTGTTAGGTGAGGGGTCCCTTAGGGTGGCACAACATATGCTGCAGCCCTTAGGGACCTTCCCTGGTCACAGGGACTTTGGTACCACTGGTACCTTTTACAAGGGACTTATCTGTGGGACATCCAGGGGTGTGCCAATTGTGGAAACATTGGTACATTTTTAGTGAAAGAATACTGGTGCTGGGGCCTGGTTAGCAGGGTCCCAGAACACACCCAGTCAAGTTATCATCAGATATCAGGCAAAACGTTAGGGGGTAACCATGCCAAAAGGGGCACTTTTCCTACAATCATCTACCTGGTACTCTTTTGTAAGGTACAACGCCAATGCTCTTTCTGGGTCTAGGTGGTGGAGTCCTTCCTCTTCCTTAGAAGGATGTGGGGGGGGGTGTAAAAAGTAGGCAAGGTGATGAATTGGCCTAGATGAAAGGGTGTAACCACTCCAGGCAGAAAAGAGGCCCTAGTGCAAATCACCACTTTGTCAGGATAGATGGAAAGGTAGCGTGGCTTAGATGACAATGCTTGCAGGCTACTCACCCTTATGGCCACAAGGAAGGCTGTTTTTAAAGTGAAGTCTGAGAGATCAAATGTGGCAAGGCTCAGAAGGAGCTCATATCAGAAATGTCAAAAACAAATTTAGATCACATTGGGGCATAATGAATGGGGATGGAGGATAAAGATGTGTAAGACTTTAACAAGGAATGCAGGCAACCTCAAAAAAGCAGAAATGATAGACAAATAACCTTTAAGAGTCTTGATGGGCCAGGGAAAGGACCCAACAGGACTTCAGAGAGGGGCAGGAAGGGCATCAACATACTTGTCTGTGCACCAAGCTACAATTTTCTTCCAACGACAGGCGTACACTGTTGTGGTAGAGGGACACCCAGCTGAAAAGATTGTTACAGACTTTGAGAGGAAGGTCAAAACCTGTCAACTGTCGCGCTCCGTCTCCATGCAAGAAGGTAGAGAGTGGACACGTTTGGGTGCAGATCCTCCCCATCTGCTCTGACAGCAGATCCTCCCAGAGGGGCAGTCTGATCGGAGGATCAGTGGGCATACTCAGCAGCTCAGGTTACCATATTGTCTGTGCCCAGTCCGGAGCCACAAGGATTACTTAGGTCGTTCTTGATCTTCTCTCCGGGCAGAAGTGGTATGGGTGGAAAGGCGTACAAGAGTGCCGAGTTCCACTCAAGACGAAAAGTGTCTCTGAGTGATTGGCACCTTGGCAACTCCAAAGTGCAAAACTGCTGACATTGCAGGTTCTCTGAGGAGGCAAACAGATCTAACCAAGGCTCTCCCCACTTCTGAAAGAGACCTTGCGCCATGTCTGGATGGAGAAGCCATTTGTTATCCCCTAGGCATTGTTGACAGAATTTGTCTGTCCTGGTGTTCAGAGAGCCCACCAGATGTTGAACGATGAGGGATATGCCCTGCTCTTAAGCCACATCCAGAGGTGTGGAGCCTCTTGACAAAGGGTCCACGACCCCACATGGTGGTGGTGTTGTCCTTGAACACCTATACCATCTTACTCTTGGTAGAGGGAAGAAATTAGTTGAATGCCAGATGAATCGCATGGAGCTCCAGTAGGTTGATGTGGAGTCCAGATTGTGCCAGAGACCAGATGCCTCTGATCTCCACCTCTCCCAGATGGCAGTCCCTTCCCAGGAGAGACCCATGTGTCACTACTGTCAGATCTGATGGGGAAGGGAGATGGATCTGCCTCTGACCTAATCACGGCTCTTTAACCACCACTTCAGATCTTGCACAGTTCCCGCCGAGATCTGGAACTGTTCGGAGAGATCCCCCTGATGCTGTGCCCACTGAACTTCAGGTCCCACTACAGAGTCTGCATATGCGATCCAGCATGTGTTACCAGCAGGATGCCATGAAACCCAGCAGCCTCAGTCATTCTCACCGAAATCCAGGATAGAGGCTAAAGCATCAGTATCATAGCCTGAAATCCTGGAATCACTATGTGGGAGGATAAGCCCGAAACTGCATTGTGTACAGAACAGTTCTAATGAAAGGGGGCATCTGAGAGCGAGTCAGGTGTGTCTTCGGCATGTTTATAGTGATCCCCAGTGAATGCATGAGGTCCGCCGAAGTCTGGAGGTGGGAGACGACAGCCTGGACTTAACCCACCTTCAACAGCCAGTCGTCGAGATAGGGGAAGACTAAAACCTCTGGTTTGCGAGGATGAGGTACAACCACCGTCATCACCTTGCTGAGCACCCGAGGGGTGTTAGTAAGACCACAGGGGAGCACGGTGAACTGAAAGTGCTCGTGGCCTACCATGAGCCGACGAGAATATGAAAATAAGCGTACCATAGGTCCATTGCTACCATCCAGTCTCCTGGTTCCATGGCAAATAGAACCTGAGTCAGAGTGAGCATGTTGAACATCTTCTTGAGGAAGAGATTGAGGGACTGAAGGTCTAAGATAAGGCGTAGGCCCTTGTCCTCTTTGGGTACCAGAAAGTAGCAGGAATAGCAACCATGACCTACTTCTGGCACAGGAACTCTCTTTATGGCCCCCTTGGCCAAGAGAGGTGTAACTTCCTTGTGGAGAAGGGACAAGTGATACGCCTTCCTCTGACCATAGTATGGTGGCATGGATGGAGGGGTAGCCCCTTCAGACTCTCTGCAAAACCCACCTGTCTGATGTGATGGATTTCCAGTGGAGCAGGTGATAGTGAATCCTGCCTCAAACTGGCCCCAGGTGGGGGAGGGTCAAACTGGGAAGGCCTAGACATTGCTGCGGGGTGAGCAACGGACTGTCCAGACACCTGATCCCCAAGGTTGGTGGATCCTGTGCCCTTGGCCACACAGAGGCTGGGCAGCATGCACAGCACAGTGGCTGGCCTGGAATGGACAAGGTTGGAGGTGCATTCCTTAGCCATAAAAGGGGCAAAAGGAAGACTTGGGGGGGAGGGGGGGTTGTGGGGCCACCATGAGCCTCAAGGACCTGACTCTAGCCTGAGAATCCTTGAAGCGCTTGAGCGCCTAGTAATTTCGTCTCCAAAGAGACAGGCACCATCAAAGGGCATGTCCATCAAGGTAGCTTGGGCATGCCCTGAAAAGACTGACGTCCTCAGCCAGGCATGGTGCTTCACGGCCACTGTTGATGAAACAACTCTGTCCAGCGAGTCAGTTGTGTCCATTCCACTACAGATTGTGAACTTCACTGCTTCTCTCCCATTGGCAATAGCTAGATTAGTCCTAAAGGCAAGTGAGGGCAACTTAGTGTCCAAGAACTCAGCTGCCCTCCTCACAACCAGTGAATAGCTCTCTCCTCCATAGCCACAGTAGGGGGAGAAAGCATGCCAGTATCTGAAGAAGTATCCAGTCTGCTGTCTTCACCCAAATCTGTACGCCAGTCCATAGGTTGTCCCTCATGGAGCTGGTATTGTAAGGGGTCCGGTGAACCCTCCCATTCATCCCTGTAACCTAGCCCATAAGAAAGGGAGGCAAGGCGTCATACGGCGTCATGTTGGTATCGGTGTCATACGATATCCATCCGGCTCGTGTTAGGTTCGGGGGTTACAATGCGGAAGGTGCTGCCCATGGACAAGGTTGGCGCTGAAAGCGTCGATAACAAAATCACGTAAAGTCAGAGTGGTACAAAAGACACAGATCCAGGACTGGATCCTTGGGTGCCCCTTGGCTCCTAGGCTGAAATCGTGGTCACGGAACCCGAAGGGACCCCTTCTGACTCTGTGGGGCCCAAAGGTGCTCCAGCAGTTTCGGACTGCACAAAAATGAGGTGCATGGTCTTGTAATACTCTTTGAATTCGGCAGGGGTCGCTTCCAGAAACTCTGGGAGTTGCGGAGTGAGCCCAGGCGCAGGCTCTCCAGAGCAAGACCTAGAACGTCAACACTCCCTCGTCTTGTTGGCCGTCAGATGAGGAGATGTTGAAGAACACTTCAACTTCTTAAATTTCTTCTTGTGCCTCGACTTACCTGATCACCCCGAGGACTTGGAGGGGGATGACAAGAATGGAGGACTCCATGACTAATCCTGAGACCTTGCTCGCAACTAAGATCTTGACTTGAGCAGAGTCGAGCTGGGCTTCCGTCCGCTTTAGAGGCTGCTCCCTCAAAGCCTTCAGATGCATGGCCCAACACTCGGACCATGACTCCAGGCTGTGGTCAGGCTCCAGACACCAAAGACACAGGAGGTGCAGATTGGTCCCAAACATCGCCCAATGACAAGATCCACAGGGTTTGAAGTCAGTCTTCCTCAATGACATCCTCCATGCACTATGAGTAGGAAATTCTAAAAAAATCTTTAACAAAAAGTTTTTTAAAAAGCCAGTTAAAAAAAGGCTGAAGGGTACCTCTCTTAGAGGCGGCGCTTGCCGGCGTGGAAAGAAAAAAACTGACAGTGTGCCGGGATGGAACCTATATATCAACCATGATATCATACCAGGCACAGCTGATGCCAACAATGGACATGGAGCCGATCGGCACCACTTGATTGCGAGCAGGGATACTTAACACAAAATCCTTTGGATCCAGTCTGACACCTGGGGGAAATTCAAAGGTAAGGAATCTGCAACTAGAAGTCTCTGTCAGATGAATATTCCAATATGTTTGAAAGATTTCAATGCCCAGGATTAAATGATTGGATAATTAGAGTGCTGCAAATGCGGCAGGAAACACAAACTGCAGTGGAAGATCAGTACAAACCCAGGGAGAGAGAGACCACTAGATGTGCCCAGATTAACATTGGAATTAAACAAGATGATACTGGGAACTATAGATACAGCTCAGTTAGACACTTACAAAGAGGACGAACTGTGATTCATTGCAAAGGTATTATAAAAAGTACTGGACAAGCTTATGAAAGACTAGCTGAATTAGCCCAGAAATATGATGTAGATTTCAAGAAATCAAAGCCCTTAAAGAAGAGTTAGCGTTTAGAATTCAGTGACAGGGATATCATGAACCTGAGACAACTGGGATGAGGTTGCAGATTAGAGAATGAATTTGTTATATTTAAAATTGGGATGTGTTAGACAAGTGGGAAGGACGATGGGCAAAGAAAAGAGATCAGAAAAAAGTGAGAACGGATCAGCCTCTGACTGGAGCAGGTTAGAGTGAGGTAAACATAAAGATGCTTCCCATGAGAGAAGTTCCTGGTGGAAGATTTGTACATATACCTTGGAGAAGAAGAGGCATTGTTATTCACAAATGAAAACAAGTAGAATGGTACAGGCATTTGTGAAACTTTCCAAATGTTTGTGGGAAGATTTGGATGCATTCTTTGATATTGTGGTTCCAAGTGAAATGTGGACTGAATATAAAATTGCTGTTGATTGGCATCACAGAGAACCTTCAAGAGATCCAGAGAAAAATGCGCCGTCTGAAGAGATAATGAAAAATAATCAGAAGGTGACTGGATTTTTTAAAGAAAAGTTGCCCCTTAAAAATATTTATTGGCTGTGAATGGACGGAACGACCGAATAGTCTAAGGAATCGATACATTCCTATTATGAGAGACTGTTGCAGGCTTTCAAACATTTCAGTGGTACTTCGGCCATAGAAGCAAAAGATATGGGTCATGTTGTGTTAGATATATTCAGGTATTGAAGCCTGAAGTGAATATCATGATTCAGCAGCATTTGATTTCTTTGGGCAAAATATTGCAGCAATGAATTTGATTTAAAGCAGAAAAAGTAAAAGAAAAAAAGTTAATGGTAATGCACTTGAAGGCTGGACAGAGAAATCTGAATTCACAGTTTGCAGGGAATACTAGCAGAATGCAGGGAGTGAATCAACAGGAAGCTAAATTGATGCAGGGAAATAATGGTTGCCAGCAGCAAGGTAGAGGACGAGGTGTTCTTTCAGACCCATATGTAGTTGCGGATGTGATGACTTTGATGAGTGTCACATGTGGGACATATTGGGTGGTTGGAAGAAAGAGTGTCCCCTTAATGTGAATAATAGTCAGGTGCATAATAATGGATTTGCGCAAATGCAGGAAAATAATCAGGCTTGAATGTAGTGTAGAGACTTCAAATGCAAACTTCAAATGTAGCTCAAAGACAACAGATACATGTTCCACAAGCTCTGATGCCCCAAAAACAGTCAAATATTTCCCGACAGATTGTAAACCAGGTCACAAATGTAATTTCAGACCAGATGATAACTCGGTGTCCCTTAATTGACCTAAATAATAAGGAGCTTTCAGATATTTAGTAGTTAGGGTGGCTGAAGGAGAAGAGGAGTGTGTACTTTGCACATCCTTAGAAGTGGATCAGTGTGGTCCCTATGTTGATGTGAATAGTCACCATGTGTCATTTCTAGTTAATAAAGATGCCACTCACTCTACTGTAAGAACACCAGCAGTACCAAACTTGCCCCTATCAGGAAAGAAGATTAAAGTTTTAGGAGTTGCAAATCAGCAATTGACTAACCCTGTAACAGAAGCTGTCCCCATAAAATAGGATCCTTTACAGATTAGCACCAACTTGTGGTGTGTGATTCAAGTTCTGTGAGTTTGCTTGGACACCACTTGCAGCGCAAGATGAACTGTTCCATTTGCTGTACCCCAAAATGAATAGAAATTCACATCAATAATGCAGCATTCAAAATTGTGAATCAGACCCCAAGTTTCACATTGTACCCTATGTTGACCTGTAATGATTTACCTGCAGATTTAAATGACACTTTGTCCCCTGAAGTCTGGAACTTTTCAAGAAAGGAGATAAGACTCATGAAAGGTCTTAAGCCTGTCAAGATAACTGTGAAACCGAATACTGTGTACCTAAGAATCAGGCAGTATAACATGACACCCGAAACAGTTGCAGAAATTACCTCGGTGATCGAGTCCATGACAGAACAGGGAATTTTAAAGGAGATAATGGGAAGTCCATGTAACTCACCCATTAAGGGACTGCGGGAACTCAGTGGAAAGTACAGCAAAGCCCAGGACCTTGGAAAAGTGAATGAAATAGTTGCTCCTTGTAGTCCTGTGGTACCGAATCCAGCAGTGATTTTATTTCAAATTCCATGTGAAGCAGAGTGGTTCACTGTGACTGATCTGTGCCAAACATTTTTCTCCATCTCGTCGCTGGAGGAGAGCCAGGTTCTCTTTGTGTTTCGGGATGGCAGTTATGTTTTGGCATGGTCTGAATCCCACAGGGGTGTAGCAAGAGCCCCTCAATCTTCATCCAGAACTGTAAAAAGAATCTAGAGTCACTTAAAATGCCCTACTAGCCAGTTCTGATTCAGTATATAGATGATCTGTTAGTGGCATCAAATACTCACGAACCTTGCAGAAGAGATATAATTGCCCTGTTAACCCACTTAGCTGAGAATGGACAAAAAGTTTCCCTGACTAAAATGCAGTATTGTGTGGAAGACGTCTTGTACTTAGAACAACACACTGAAAAAGGTGCAAGGAAGGTGTCACAAGAGAGAATTTCAGAAATTCTGAAAATGAATCCTCCAAGGACTAAGAAAGAAGTCTGGGTGTTTTTGGGAACGGTTGGCTACTGTCACCATGGATTCCAAACTTTTCCCTTTTGGACAGGCCTATACAGAGGCAAATGTGCATCTGCTTTGGTACCATACATACCTTCACAGAACTGTGAGAAACTCCTTGTCATGCCCCTGCTCTGGGAATGCCTGATTACAATAAATGTTTTACTTTGTACTGCTGTGAGAGAGCAGGATGCGCTCTCTCAGTTTTGACACAGTTGCATGGAAATGCAAACTCACCAGTTGATTATTTTTCAGCCACTCTTGATCCTGTCGCTTCGGCGTTGCTCGGCTATCTTAAAGCCATTGCTGCGCCAGTGTCAGCATCAAGCAGTGCAAAAACATTGTTATAGGTCATCCGTTAAATGTGTATGTGTCTCGTTCTGTGGAAAATGTATTAACCCATACAACACTTAACTAGTGCCAGGCTAACCCATTACAAGCAGACTATTTTAGCTGCTCCTGTTTCCCTAAAAAAGGTGTTTTTCTTTGAACCTAGTAAATCTGCTACTACTACCTGTTGACGAGAAAAACTTAAATGATAATATTGATGCAATTGAGCATGACTGTCTAGATGTCATTGCACTATCCGCCAAGTCAAGACCTGATATTCAAGATATTCCACTTCCCGAATCTGATTATGTAATGTTTGTTGATCGCTCCTATTTGAGAGACCATGATGGAAGCTTTAGAGGAGCTTCTGCGGTTTGCTCTGTCGCAGGTGTGATTAAAGCCTCCTGGCTTCAAGGAATCTTTTCTGCCCAAGTAGCTGAACTAGTTGCTTTTACAAGAGCCTGCTGCAGTTCTGAACAGTTAAAGGTGACTATTCAACAAGGCACCTGGTCACAGCACTTACCTTTTGGCTAAGTGTGGCGGCCCAGAAAAGATATGGAACCAACTCTCACCTTCTGACCTCAGCTAGTGATTGCTGATTTAATATCACACCCCTTGAGCCTTGATCAAGAGGGGGAGAAGCACCGTTGACTTGGTGCTGTCCCCACTGGTAAGTTGTTGACCTATAACAAATAAGGTATAGTGTTGAGTTCTCTGTTCTTCTCTCACCTAGGTGCTTCTGAGATCCCCAAACCCCTCTCCATTCCCCTTAAGTACCTGCGAGGCTACTTGAGGGTTGTACACCAAGAGGAGATGCCATGGTACCTCTGATGGAGATGGTGGATGAGAGGATGACGTTAGGATCAATCCGTTTTTGTGATCTAGTGGAAATATAATGAATGTATTATTTCAAGGCACATTCACATAAAACAGTTCTGTAAAGCTCCCCCTTACAGTTGCACATTTATTCTGTACCTGCCAAAGGGTCTTGGCTCGTGGTGCGTCAACTTTGTGATGTTGCTTCACACCACTCGTGATACGAGTATATCAATGCATACAAGATCAACTATCTTTGTTAATTCCTTATACACAATAAACATGCTGTGTTTTAAAAGTTCTCACACAGTTCTTTTTCCCATACAATGTTAGTCTAAAATTGGTTAGTCTGTAAATATTGAAAAAGTCTTTGCCAAAATCATGTTCAGTAAATCCCCAAATCATAAGTCTTTGTCTCTGCGCTCGTAATCTTTGTTTGTCTCTTTCTTTTGGTTGCAGGCACCTGTGTTAATTCAAGATGCTCGCCGGGAACAGTTCTTCGCACTTACCAGGTAAGTTTCCTTTGAATGTTGCGGGGGGTGCTGGCAGGGAGCCGCTTCTGTGGATTCCTTGAGGCAAAGCAATTATCTGCTGATCGGGCGCCGTTTAAGTAGAGCCACCCGATGAGTCACTTGTGCTGACATGCGGCTCCCAGCTCTAGAGCTCTGCGTGTGTACAGCATGCGGCTGTACCGTTGTTTTAGCACGCGGCAATAACACAAGGAGCTTTGCATGCGCACAGCACATGGTCAGTACAATTGTTTCTGTGGCTTTGAAAAAGCCTCATGCAGGAAACTCTTGGTTTTGTTTAATCTTGTACAACCTTGCCGCATGTGTTAAGAGTCGAAACCGAATACACAATAGCTAACTAGCCAATGAAAATATGCATGACAATCTACAATCACACGTGTAAGGACAAACTGAAACCTCATGAAAACACACATATAATAAGCATTTGCAATGGAACGGGTCTCCCGTTTGCTCATGTTAGAGCTGATAGCGTTGTAAACTCCTAACCCGACTTTTCACCTATCGCAAAAGTGCATTTATGAACATAACCCAAAAAAGTGCAATTAACTATGTAAAGCGCTCGACTTCTGCCAAGTGAAATCGCGGTAGTAAATTAGAGAAAAAATAGTCCACGAGGAGAGAAAACAGCGAGCCTCGCATGTTTTCTGTACTTGGTCGATGCGCTCGAGGAGGGCTAGCCACCGGAAAAGGCATGACGTATGCATGCCTTCAACTAATGAAAGCAAGCAGATTTTAATAGGCAAGCCCACGAACCAACGAAAAACACTGACGTGACGTTGACAGGGTTCCGAGCCCTTTTCTTAACCCTAAAGCGTCTTGCTGCGATACGCATGCGCGAACGCATGCAACGCAGGCTCGACCCTAAAAAGCGCGCAAGAGCCCAGGGTGGGGCAATGTCTGTGTGCCATTTGTTAATTCTAAATAACTGGACGTTACTCGTTCCCTCTATGTGTGTGCGCAGTGTGTGTGTCTACTGTGTGTTTGGGGCGGGGGGATATAAGTACAGTTCCCTGACACTATTTTCACCAACAGTCAGTATAGCTTTGGTGTTGTCCATGACTTTGGACATTTATGTTCCCAGAAAAGCTTTACGACCTCTTCTGGATCACCCGTTTAAAAATGGAGAAAAGGTTTACAATCTATTGAATGCATTACAGTTACCTGCCCGAATCACAGTTGTGACGTGTTCTGAGCATCGCATAGCTGATGATTATGTTACTCGCTGCAATAGTTAGGCTGATAAGGTAGAAAAATATTGTGCCTTGAATTGTACTTCCTTTAATGGGAAATATGCACATGAGGAAAATGCTGAGTTACATTACAATCTCTTGTTAACCGCTACAGATACATGGGAGGAAGCCGAAAGATTGCAAGAGGAAGTGTCAGAAAAAGAACTGCAGAATTGGACTTGCACCCGTTATATAAAAAAAAATGAAGATGATGTTTGTGTTTTAAGTGCTCGATGAGTTGTGATGCCCAACAGTTTGTTCCCGCTTATGGCGAGGCATTACCACGGTCCAGTCGTGATGCTATGGTAAAGTTTTTTTCCTGCAAACATGCTTTACCCCAGATACAGATTGACGGCAGAAGCTCTTTGCCACAGATGTGGCAGCAACTGAATGTAGGCAAACATACTGCAGTTACACTGAGTCACATAGGTAGGTCATAAGGACCATTCAATGGAATGCAGCTCGATTTTATTGAGCTACCCATGTGCAATGGACTGAGATACCTCTTGGTTATTGTGTGCTGGAAGCTTAATAACTGTAGAAGTACATAAATACAAAAACATTGATGATGATAAACACAGTCTTCCTGCACATAAACAATCATTCAAAAATAATGCTTTGGTAAATCTATGTGTGCAGCATTTTGCAGAACACAGAAGTGCCGAATCACCTTCCTGCACATAAACAATCAATCCACTTGCGCTATGGTGTAAGGATGACTGAATTGGGGCAGGCTGCTAAATCAAGTGCCAGCGCGGGGGAAACACAGGGGTGCGGCATATTTTTCTAAATACGGTGCATCCCTGCGTTTCAAAAGTGGCGGGGCGCTGCAAATTTTGTCGCTGTGCCACTTTTTTGTAAACCCAAGTCATAGTTTGGATGTAGGATATGGGATGGGTGTCTAGACCAATTGCTTCTAGGTAGGAAGACAGTGCTCAATTGAGATGCCAAGAGTATGAGCACCACAGGGGTGGGGGAAGTTGTGGAATTGTTGCTAAGCAATGTATTACTTCAACTATGTATACATATTGCAACACTGGAAGAGAGTGTTTCACTCTTGCATACATCAATAAAGTGTTTTTAAAAAATCACAATACTTATACTACATACACAACACATGATTCCTTGTATTTCATGTTGGGCACTGCAGTACATTTTGAATGTATATTAGTTGCTAAAAAAAAAAGAGGCTCTTAATTTTGGAAAAATAGCATTCAAACTTTTTCTTTCCTACTAAGTGCACTTAAAATGCACAATCAGTGGTTTTGAACATGTAGCCTCTTTTGCAAGTAATTTTTAGGTCTAACGTTAGCCAAGACCTTTTGATGTTACTAAGATGTGTAAAATATAATTACATATAGGGTCTTTCAGCCACCTCTCTTCATTCAGTGGTCTGTTGTTGTGTCACTTGTATTATGCTTTTGCCCTCTACACCGTATAGCATGGGCAGTGAGTCAGTCTACTTTAGTCACTGGTTAACTTCACTTTGAGTGACTGCATTTTGTTCTCGCACAAGGAGCACATCCGAGCACAAGCCAGTTCCCTTCAGTGCCAATGTTTTTGTTTTACTTTAAAATTGCTTTATTGAGTCGTTTGTGTTTAGAGCCTGATGTGATAACAAGGTGGCTCTGATGCACATTCCATCATTTTCAGAACCCCTCTCCTGCCAATGCTGTTTACATTTCTTTTGAAGTGTTTTGCTTTTCTGGCTGCTGCTATTTCACAGCATACCAAATATGTGTCCGTTTGAAACTCTTCTGTATTGAGTTAACTTCCTTTTACTTTTTTCCTCTTCTTTCTTTCCTAATGGATTTCTCTCCTTTATTTCTATGCTTCTTTCCTTCTCCTTCATTTCTTTCATTCCTTTTTATTTTCTACTTTTTTCTTTCCTTCTCTCATTCTTTTTCTATATTCTATCGCTTCCTTTCTTTCTCGCTTTCTGTCTTTTCTTTGTCTCTTTTTGCCTTCTTTTTTTCTTTCCCTTTCCTTCTTTCCTTCTCTTTCCTTCTCTCGTTCTTTCTTTTCCCTTGCTGCTTTTTCTTTCTCTTGCTTTCTTTGATTACTGCCTTCTTTCCTTTCCTTTTTTCTTTTTCTCTCCTTCTCTACTTTTTCTTTTCTCTTTCTTTCTTTCTCTTCCTTTCCTTTTCCTTCTCCAGTGCCAAACTGAAAGGTCTGTGTTAGATAAGCGTTTTGATTTACTGAAATTATGTATAGAACATAGTTACTTATAGGGTTTTTTGCCAGACTTTATCCATTAGTCTGTGGTTGGTGTCATTCACAATTCGCCCTTTTACAATGAACACATCCACACACAAAGTAGTTTCCTTCAGTGCCAGAGAATACGATGGTAATGTGTGGGTTTCTTTTAATCAAAAAAACTTTTTTCACTGTAGCAAATGTTTTTTTGTTCAGATTGATGAGGGCTCAGCATATTCCCAAACAATAAAGTTTTGCAAAAACTATGACTAAGCAATAATTGCCAGAAGGCTGGTGGACACAACCAGACATAGTGGCTTTCCCAATGCTTGTTATAATGTGTTAGCAACATGTAAAACTCATTATTTGGCACAAAAACATATCAATGTGTGAGATACTGGTAAATGGGAAGTGCGCTAATGAGAAAGTCTGAAAGAAAACATTGGTAAATGATTTATACAGGTCCCTTAGCGGATACCCAAGTGTGAACACCTTCATTGAAGATGGCCCTATACATGTTCTCTGTATATGTTTTTAATCAATAGTCAATTAAGAAAGATCATCATTAAACCTTGAACCAAAATCAGTACATAAATAGATTTCTGACAGTAGGGTAGGTAAAATATAATTCCCCAAACTTTGAAGAATTTTTCCACAATCGCACCTTTCTCATACATCAGTCCAAGGACTACAAAGGATTAAACATTTTGATTGTCATTATATGCATAGTCCTGTAAATTGTGTTCTACTGAATTCCATTCTAATGGCTTGTGGCTCTTGAAAACATTTTCCTGTTTGTTCAGTGGTTCAGAGACACAGGAGTTGAGTGACGCTATTTTGTCCAACCCAATGAGTGTTCCTAGTTAAAAGGCGAGATGAGGTATTGTGTGGGAGCAGTGATCTATAACACATACTTAGAAGTTGGTGAATCCCAAAAAATGTGTAAGTGTTCCAAGCATCTAAATGTACAAAATTAATTTTGTTTTGCTGCTGTCCATTTCTATTTTTGATGGAAAACAGAGCTCAAAAAAGGATATTTGAGGCTGGTGTAATGAACACTTGTTAGGGTTTGCAGTGTTTATTACAAACACCCCTCAATATGGAATACTGAGGGCAAAATTAATGTTTAATACCTATGACTCAACATACTTTTACTTATTTTCCAATTGAGATGCAAATCCAAAAGTATGTCCTAAAAGCTGCGCCAGTGACATGTTTCTGGGGGGCTTATTTACAAGCCCTGTGTGCCGCTGGTGTGTCACTTTTTGTGATGCATCGGCAGCGCACAGTGCAGGCCCATATATACAGTGCCACGCAAAGCCACCTTTCCTGACTTTTCATGGCCTTGTAGATATGGTGTAAGGCAATGCGGCGCAAGTCACTGTGTTGCCTTACACTGCATCAGATAGGCCCTCTATGGGCGTTGTGGTGGGTTTTCCTATGCAATATCCATAGGTTTTGATGCATTCTCAGATTTACAAGAACCTGTAAACCTGGGATTGGATCAAAATGTCACACCGTCCTAGGGGAGGCAAAACGAGGAAAAATATCTTTATTTCTCCTTGTTTTTCCTCTCTCTATTTGTGCTGCATTCTGCAGCACGAATATAAAGAGGAAAAAGCCTCCATGGATTTTTTGTGCAGGAAGGTGTCCCTTCCTGCACAAAACAATCCTGTCTGCGACACATGCATCCTTGCACCATGGCGCAAGAGTGCTTGCATCTGTGCTAGGAAGTCCATTGTGCACCAGCGCAGGGGGAGAGGACAGAAAAGAACCTTGTAGATAGGGCACATTTTGCGCTGCGCCACAGGGCTTGTAAATAAGCCCCTAGGTGCACTACGGGGAATATCGTGTCATCATGTGGGCTTCTATTCCCCCTACATAGTGCAGATTTATGCACGAAAGTGTGGAGCCGGCTGTACAAGTGCACATGTTTTTTTAATCTCCAAAGGGGAAAAAAAATCTACTTGGAGAAAGCCTTTCCCTCATATCCATAGTAAATATGGAGGCAATCCGTTCACTGTCCCATTCTGGAAGGTGATTTGCTCGAGCCCTTGGTTTTAGTAATTGTTAGCCCATTTCCTGGGTGGGAAGAGGTTGGTTGCAGTTTATGACTGGTCACAGACGTAAACTGTTGGTGTGCCTTCACAAACTTATAACGCAAACCACGCCTTGCAACATACACATCTCACCCCTTGCATGGAATGTACTACACCTGATTTCGACGCACTTGTAACAAAAAAATCCACAGCAGTAAATTTTTTTATGTCTGTCAAGAATCCTTTTGTAAATTTCAGGCAGGAGTAATCGAGAAATTTTCAGTTGGAAATTAAAATACCTTTGTGAATAAGGCCTAACATTTCTCCATAGAGGTGGGGGCAAGCATAATGTCAGCCAATCAAATGATATCGTATAGAAATACTGCATCTGAAAATATGTCATGCCATTAAAGAAGGCAAATTGTGTATTCCAAAGCACAAATGCCATTTATAGTGCCCAAGCATGACTCAGAGTTTGCCGTTTACGAATTTCCTGCTTCCTCGTGAACCAGGTTGTAATCATTTTGGAAGTGGGAAGTGCTGTACACCAAAGCACGCTAAAATTCACCAAGTATTCAGATGAACAGTAAGTGAAACTTTTTTTTTTTTTTTTTTACTGTTATCGAATTGACTTGCGTCCTTACTTTACCCCCACAATAACAAGCATTTGCAATGCAATATGTCTCACATTTGCTTGAATTAGAGCTACTGGCATTGTAAATTCATAACTGGACTTTTCTTGTCACATAAAGTGGTCAACCCTGCCTCATAATTTCGTCTTTTCTTGTCATATAATTCTAGTGGCCCTGCATAAAACTACAGCACTTCAATGTACCTTCTACCTCTATCAGCAGCAAAAAATGAAAATGTTGTGATTTAGCATCCTAATTTCAATCTGCCATGCTAATTCCAATAGAATACCACTTCCACCAGTCCACCATCAGAGTTGCTGGCTGGCTAACACAATTCCCCCAAAAAACGACACAGGACAGCCATAGAGGGTCACTGTAACATTTCAACAGACATAGTGTAATAAGGATGTTAAATTGGCCTGAATCATGGTCATAACTGTAATAAGGGGAGATTATTAAAACATATAAAATTATCATATAAACCTTCAGCAGAAATACATTTTTGGCCTTAGACTGTAATGCTTAAAACAGCCACTAGAGGGCACCATAACAAAAACATCATTTGTAAGAAACATGGTCATGTAACCATATTGTTAGACCCTAGAGGGCATAACCCCATGAAAAAAAACAGGGGAAAGTATTGCAGTGTAATCATTTACTTACCCCCTGAAGGGTGTTTTTTGGGCTAGCAGGGCCAATGCAATGATATTACAAACAAGACCTTTAAGTAAAAGTCTCCCAGCTGTAAAACAAAAGTTCTAGCCATCAGAAAGCTTAAAAGGCACTGAATGGTGGAAGAGATTATTATTGTGGGGGTCCTCACTAACCTAGTGTGGGGACCCAGAGATGATGTAGACAGAGGGGTTTAAAGGTGGTCCCATTGTCCTAGGACCATCACAGGCTGAGTTATGAGCAAAACTGTTTTGTATAAGTAATGCCCTGTAAAGCATCATGGGGCAGGCTTCCGTGGCACAAATATTTTAGTATGTTGATATGACTGTCATGCTTAGAACAGCCTCTAGAGAACACCACAATGAAAATAGCATTTGTAAGGGTATAACCACACAATAAGATAATGGCATTAAATAATGCAGTGTAACCATATATTTAGCCCCTAGAGGGCCTAATGCATCACACATTTTCAGGAGTAGCAGGCCTGTAGCAAAGATATTACAAACGAAGCCCTTAAAACACAAGCTATTACCAGCTGTAAAACAAAGGTTCCAGCCATGAGAGCAATTAAAAAGACACTGGATGGTGCGAGGGGTTATTATTTTGGGGTCCTCACTAACCTATTGTGGGGACCCAGAGATGTACACAGAAGGAGCATGGTGTGCTAAATGTTTTGGAAGTGGTCTCATTGTCCTAGGACCACCACAGGCTGAGTTATGAGCAAATACGTTTTGTGAAAGTAATGCCCTGCAAAGCATTATGGGGCGAGTTTCCCCAAGTGCAGTGAATATTGCAGCATCTACTCTACTTCTGCGGTGGGAGAGCTGCTTTTGCTTTGAGGATTTCAGTTTTATGTATAGCATTTACCAATTTCAACTGTTTTAAGGGGAGAGCCACAAGAAATTACTTTAATTAGGTAACAGTGAATAATGTGACCTGCGTTCCAATACCTCTGATTGTGTTCAGGCTGTTGTGCCTGTTCATGCTGTGAATGACATGGACGCCATGCAGCACAAAGGGGAGTAACAAAAGAAAATAAAAATAGTTCACCCACGCTAAAGTACATTGCCAATTGTGCAATAATCCATGTAACAGGGGCAGTCTGCAAGGCGTGACAAAAACAACCTCAAGACAGGACAAACAAAGCATTTACCAATGACATCAAGTGATTATTGAAAGACAAGCCCAGGAATGAATTAAAGTGATGGGCATGAGATGGGCATGGTTAAAAGCCCACAATACTTACAACAGGTCAAAGCGCTTGCGCGCTCGACTTAAAAATGGTGCTTGGCTAAGTTGTTGTTGATGTATTGTTTGATTATATGGTTTTCTCTGGCTATGAGTGGTCCTCCATAAGGAATGTCTGTCCTGCTAAGAGTTGAAGAATTGATTATGAGAATCTTAATTGCAATGCGGAATATACCATCTGATTCCTCTGAATCAAGTATATCATGGCAATCTTAAGACACACTGAACATGTTTTTAAGTGTGCTGCTATTTATGGGGCAGATGTAGTTCCTTACAGTGATTCCTGCTAATAGAATGGAATAGAATAGGTTGATCAATATTGCATGTGAAACTGCACTTTTCTATGTCTCCATTCAATGAGAGATTTTTGAGTTAGGTTTTGCCCTTTATCATTATAGATGCCTTTTGCTTCTGGCTGCTAAACTAAATATTTGTCTTCCAAAAACAAAAAATGTTTGTTGTTTTCTGAGTTATGTGATCAGAGTTTACTGCGGCACAATGAATGGCTTGTTTAGGTTTCACCTTGCTCTTTGTGACAACTACGATTTTACCTGGTGGTATTAAGGGTGGATATGAAATTGCACATATCCCCACAGTCAGACCGTATGCAGCAATTAATGAAGGCATACAGGCACAAAATCAATCTCTCTCTCTCTCTCTCTCTCTCTCTCTCTCTCTCTCTCTCTATATATATATATATTGAAAATGTCACTTACCCAGTGTACATCTGTTCGTGGCATCAGTCGCAGTAGATTCGCATGTTCTGCAATAGCTCGCCATCTGGTGTTGGGCCGGAGTGTTACAAGTTGTTTTTCTTCGAAGAAGTCTTTCGAGTCACGGGACCGAGTGACTCCTCCTTTTGTCTCCATTGCGCATGGGCGTCGACTCCATCCTCGATTGTTTTTCCCCGCAGAGGGTGAGGTAGGAGTTGAATTGTAGTAATAGTGCCCATGCAATGGAGTGACTAAGTATGCACTTATTTAAGGTTGAGATGATACATATATAAATAATTGAAGGTAACTTCCAAACTGCTACAGGCTCCCGGGGAGGCGGGTGGGCACATGCGAATCTACTGCGACTGATGCCACGAACAGATGTACACTGGGTAAGTGACATTTTCAGTTCGATGGCATCTGTCGCTGTAGATACGCATGTTCTGCAATAGACTAGTAAGCAGTTATTTCCCCAAAAGCGGTGGATCAGCCTGTAGGAGTGGAAGTAGTCTGAAATAATGTCCTTAATACAGCTTGACCTACTGTGGCTTGTTGTGCGGATAACACGTCTACACAGTAGTGCTTGGTGAATGTGTGAGGCGTAGACCATGTGGCTGCCTTACATATTTCTTGCATTGGGATGTTTCCTAGAAAGGCCATGGTAGCACCTTTCTTTCTGGTTGAGTGTGCCCTTGGTGTAATGGGCAGCTGTCGTTTAGCTTTAAGGTAGCAGATTTGGATGCATTTAACTATCCATCTGGCTATACCTTGTTTTGAAATTGGGTTTCCTGCATGAGGTTTTTGAAATGCAATAAAGAGTTGTTTAGTCTTTCTGATGTTCTTTGTTCTGTCAATGTAATACATTAATGCTCTTTTGACATCTAATGTATGTAGTGCCCTTTCAGCTACGGTATCTGGCTGTGGAAAGAACACCGGAAGTTCCACTGTTTGATTTAGATGGAACGGTGAAATAACCTTTGGCAAAAATTTAGGATTGGTCCTTAGGACGACTTTATTTTTGTGTAGTTGTATAAAAGGTTCCTGTATAGTAAACGCCTGAATCTCGCTTACTCTTCTCAGGGAAGTAATGGCGATGAGAAATGCCACCTTCCAGGTTAGGAATTGTATGTCGCAGGAGTGCATGGGTTCAAAAGGTGGACCCATAAGTCTAGTTAGGACAACATTTAGGTTCCATGAAGGAACAGGTAGTGTTCTTGGTGGTATAATTCTCCTAAGGCCCTCCATGAATGCTTTAATGACTGGTATTTTATATAGGGAAGTTGAATAGGTAGTCTGCAGGTATGCAGATATTGCTGCAAGGTGAATCTTAATGGAAGAGAAAGCTAGGTTAGATTTTTGTAAGTGAAGCAAGTAACCCACTACATGTTCTGGAGTTGTGTGTAATGGTTGTATTTGATTAATATGGCAGTAGCAAACAAACCTCTTCCATTTACTTGCATAGCAGTGCCTGGTGGATGGCCTTCTTGCTTGTTTTATGACTTCCATACATTCTTGGGTAAGTTGTAAGTGCCCGAATTCTAGGATTTCAGGAGCCAGATTGCTAGATTCAGCGATGCTGGATCTGGGTGTCTGATCCTTTGGTTGTGCTGTGTCAACAGATCTGGCCTGTTGGGCAATTTGATGCAGGGTACCAATGATAGGTCTAGCAGCGTTGTGTACCAGGGTTGCCTTGCCCAAGTTGGTGCTATCAATATGAGTTTGAGTTTGCTTTGACTGAGTTTGTTTACCAGGTAAGGAAGGAGAGGGAGAGGAGGAAAAGCGTAAGCAAATATCCCTGACCAGTTCATCCATAGGGCATTGCCTTGGGATTGTTTGTGTGGGTATCTGGATGCGAAGTTTTGGCATTTTGCGTTCTCCCTTGTTGCAAACAAGTCTATCTGAGGTGTTCCCCAGAGTTTGAAATAAGTGTTCAGTATTTGGGGGTGAATTTCCCATTCGTGGACCTGTTGGTGATCTCGAGAGAGATTGTCTGCGAGTTGATTTTGTATCCCTGGTATAAACTGTGCAATTAGGCGAATTTGGTTGTGAATTGCCCAATGCCAAATTTTTTGTGCTAACATGCTTAACTGCGTGGAGTGCGTCCCTCCCTGCTTGTTTAGATAATACATTGTTGTCATGTTGTCTGTTTTGACGAGAATGTATTTGTGAACTATTATTGGTTGGAAAGCTTTTAGTGCTTGAAAAACTGCAAGAAGTTCTAGGTGATTGATATGCAGTTTTGTTTGATGTACGTTCCATTGTCCTTGTATGCTGTGTTGATCGAGGTGTGCTCCCCACCCTGTCATGGAAGCATCTGTTGTTATTACGTATTGTGGCACTGGGTCTTGAAAAGGCCGCCCCTTGTTTAAATTTATGTTGTTCCACCACAGAAGCGAGAGGTAAGTTTGGCGGTCTATTAACACCAGATCTAGAAGGTGACCCTGTGCTTGAGACCACTGTGATGCTAGGCATTGTTGTAAGGGCCTCATGTGCAGTCTTGCGTTTGGGACAATGGCTATGCATGATGACATCATGCCTAGGAGTTGTAATACCATCTTTGCTTGTATCTTTTGTGTTGGATACATGCGTTGTATGATGGTGTTGAAATTTTGAATTCTTTGTGGACTTGGAGTGGCTACTCCTTTTGATGTGTCTATTATGGCTCCCAGGTATTGTTGTACCTTGCGTGGCCGAATCTTGGATTTTGTGAAATTGACGGTGAACCCTAGTTTGAAGAGGGTTTGTATGATATGATTTGTGTGATTTAAGCACTCTATTAACGAATGGGCCTTGATTAGCCAGTCGTCTAGATATGGGAACACATGTATTTGCTGCCTTCTGATGTGTGCAGCGACTACCGCTAGACATTTGGTAAAGACTCTTGGTGCGGTTGTTAATCCGAAAGGCAGTACCTTGAATTGGTAATGTATTCCTTTGAATACAAACCTTAGGTATTTCCTGTGCGATGGGTGAATTGGTATATGGAAATAAGCATCCTTGAGGTCTAAAGTTGCCATGTAGTCGTGCAGCTTTAGCAATGGCAATACTTCTTGTAGTGTGACCATGTGGAAGTGGTCTGATTTGATGAAAGTGTTGACTACTCTGAGGTCTAGGATTGGTCTCAGTGTTTTGTCCTTCTTTGGTATCAGAAAGTACAGTGAGTAAACTCCTGTGTTTATTTGTGTGTTTGGCACTAATTCGATTGCATTCTTTTGCAATAGTGCCTGCACTTCTATCTCTAGGAGATTGGAATGGTGTGTTGTTAAATTTTGTGCTTTTGGTGGTATGTTTGGAGGGAACTGTAGAAATTCTATGCAGTAACCATGTTGGATAATTGCTAGAACCCAAGTGTCTGTAGTGATTTTCTCCCATGCTCTGTAATAATGACCTATTCGTCCCCCCACTGGTGTTGTGTGGAGGGGGTGAGTGACATGTGAGTCACTGTTTAGTAGTAGGGGTTTTGGGGCTTTGGAATCTTCCTCTATTTCTAGGGAATTGCCCTCCTCTATATTGTCCCCGAAAACCTCCTCTATACTGTCCTTGGTAACTGGACGGTGTGGCTTGTGAGGTGCTGGCTTGTGTGCTTTGACCCCGAAACCCCCCTCGAAAGGGCGTTTTACGGAATGAGCTGTAATTCCCTCTGCTCTGCGGGGAGTAGAGTGCGCCCATGGCTTTGGCAGTGTCCGTATCTTTTTTGAGTTTCTCAATCGCTGTGTCCACTTCTGGACCGAACAGTTCTTTTTCATTAAAAGGCATATTGAGAACTGCTTGTTGAATCTCTGGTTTAAATCCAGACGTTCGGAGCCATGCATGCCTTCTGATAGTTACAGATGTATTAATTGTCCGTGCAGCTGTATCTGCAGCGTCCATGGAGGAGCGGATCTGGTTGTTGGAGATGGCCTGTCCCTCCTCAACCACTTGTTTTGCCCTATTTTGGAAGTCTTTGGGCAGATGTTCAATGAGATGTTGCATCTCGTCCCAGTGGGCTCTGTCATAGCGCGCAAGTAGTGCCTGGGAGTTCGCGATGCGCCACTGGTTTGCAGCTTGTGCTGCGACTCTTTTACCAGCTGCATCAAACTTGCGGCTTTCTTTATCTGGGGGTGGTGCATCTCCAGATGTGTGAGAGTTGGCCCTTTTCCTAGCTGCTCCTACAACAACAGAGTCTGGTGGCAGCTGTGTTGTGATGAAAGCCGGGTCTGTAGGAGGCGGCTTATACTTTTTTTCCACCCTTGGTGTGATTGCCCTACTTTTGACCGGGTCCTTAAATATGTCTTTTGCGTGCCGGAGCATACCAGGGAGCATAGGCAGGCTTTGGTAGGAGCTGTGGGTGGAGGAGAGTGTGTTGAACAGGAAATCATCCTCGACCTGTTCTGAGTGGAGGCTTACGTTGTGAAATTGTGCTGCTCTAGCCACCACCTGAGAGTACGCGGTGCTGTCTTCTGGTGGAGATGGTTTTGTAGGGTATGCCTCTGGGCTGTTATCTGACACTGGGGCGTCGTATAGGTCCCATGCGTCCTGGTCTTGGTCACCCTGGCTCATGGTGGTGTGAGCTGGGGAGTGTGATGGCGTTTGTGCTGGTGAAACGTTAATCACGGGCGGAGGAGAGGGTGGTGGTGTAACTCTTTTCACCACTTTTGGTTGTGGTGCTTGTTCCGTCTGGAACTCCAACCTTCTCTTTCTCCTAATGGGGGGAAGGGTGCTTATTTTTCCTGTCCCCTGCTGAATGAAGATACGCTTTTGCGTATGGTCCGCATCAGTTGCTTGTAGCTCTTCCTCAAACCTATGCTTTTGCATTTGGGAGGTTAGCGAGTGCTCTTCTGTATAAGAGCCTGAAGCTGGGTCGCTTGCAGTTTGTTTCGGCGTCGAAACTGTGTCTGCGTGTTTTTTCGGCTCCGAGGTGACTTTTTTCCTTTTCGGGGCCGAAACCTCTCGGCGTCGATCTGTTTCGGTGCCGCTGTCTCGGCGTCGAGCCGTGTCCACACCGGCATCTCGGTGTCGAGGCTTGTCTCCAGCACTTTCTCGGTCCCGAGAAGGCTGCGTGCCGGTGTCTCGACCGGAGTCGGACGATCTCGGCACTGTTTGGGCCTTTTTCGGTGCCGACGGTCGGTCACCGATTTTATGGGTTGAGCCATGGCCTGGTGGCAGTGGCGTCCCCTGGGCCTTGTAAATGTTTCTTTGTGTGGTTTTCGACGTCTTACTCACGGTTTGTGTATCGTCGAATCCTTCGGAGTCTGAGTCTTGGATCGAGAAGGTACCTTCCTCTTCCTGTTCCTCGAACTCCCGTCGGGCTGTCGGTGCGGACGCCATTTGAAGTCTTCTGGCTCGACGGTCTCGGAGTGTTTTTCGGGACCGGAACGCACGACAGGCCTCGCAGGTGTCTTCGCTGTGCTCAGGTGACAGGCACAGGTTGCAGACCAAGTGTTGGTCTGTGTAGGGGTATTTATTGTGGCATTTGGGGCAGAAACGGAACGGGGTCCGTTCCATCGGCGTTCTTCAGCACGCGGTCGGGCCGACCAGGCCCCGACGGAGGATCGAAAAAATTACCCCGAAGGGCACCGGAGCTCTTCGATCTTCGATGCGGTGTTGAATGTAAGTATGCCGATCCCGAACGCAACAATACCGACGAAAATCTTCCGAAATTAACTATTTTTTCTGTTCCGAAACTCGGAGCGACAGGAACACGTCCGAACCCGATGGCGGAAAAAAAACAATCGAGGATGGAGTCGACGCCCATGCGCAATGGAGACAAAAGGAGGAGTCACTCGGTCCCGTGACTCGAAAGACTTCTTCGAAGAAAAACAACTTGTAACACTCCGGCCCAACACCAGATGGCGAGCTATTGCAGAACATGCGTATCTACAGCGACAGATGCCATCGAACATATATATATATATATGTTAGCAAGATGTGATAAAAAGGATATGAAACATACAAGGGCGCTATTTAGCAGTGGCGACTCCTCTGTTAGGGTGGAGGAGCATCGCCCCGCTGCTGAGAACCAGCAGATGTGAAGATGAAAAACAAAATGATAAAACAATTTTACTATCATTTTTTTTTTCACTGAGCTGCCGAGTCTTAGGGCGGGGACATCCTGACGGACAGCAGCAGGGAGAAGGACTGGTGGGCACTGCAAATGCGCATGTCAGTTAGGCTGGCTGGGTTACGATGGCCAAACCGATGTGTACTTCTATTTCCCCATTCTGAGCTGTGTTGCACAGCAGGGTGGAGAACATGCACAGGCTTTCCTGTCCCTGAGCAAGCGGCAAACCAGCCCGCTCAGACCAATCCCGGCCTTTCTCTCAGAGCAGCGTCTCAATTGGCATAGGAGAGTGTAGGAGACTGTGCAGTGCGCACGAGCCCAGGAGCAGAGGAGCAGAAGAGCACCGAGGCGGTGTCCGACAGCGGCAGGTACCTACTCTTTTCGTTTTTTCTTTATTCTCCCCTGCACTGCCCCACAACTTTTCATTGACAGCAGCAGCTGCTGCTATATAGGGATGTGAACTTGGACCTTTCCTCTATGTATTTGGCTATCTTTACAACTCAGCTGACATTGTACCTCTGGGGGATTCTCAGTGGCCCAGTGTTCCCAAACCTGAAATTAGCAGATGAGTGTGGTCTGGGCATAATTCTACCATGTGCAGAAACATGCCTGGTGAAACTACAGAAAAGAGCAAGAACAGGCCAGAGGGGACTCAACTCATCTGCCAGCAGACTCCTAGTAGTATAGCCCCAAAGCCTAACAAGACCTCGGAATCCCTACCACTCACACAGTGACCGGCTGTGGTCCCGTTCACATTTACCACTTTCTCAGAGCAGATGGTAAATCTGAACCTGCAGCAAAGGGCCCACTAATTCTCGGTCCAACAGGTTATTCCCCATTCTGGAGACTTAAACCATGTAGTGGCCAGATTTGGGTTAGGCGATACTAGTCCGAATCAGTAATTCCAGCCCTGGTATCGCCCCACCTAAAATGCAGCCAGCTCATAATGGGGACCAAGAGGGATCACATTTCTTCCATCCTCACCTTGGATAGTGCTTGAGAGGATGTTTCCTTTTTCTACATTAAGAACACACGTTATTTTTCTGTTTTTTTACTTTTTTGGAGTTAGGAAATTTCCACACTCCATAAGTGCATTTGTTTATGGTTCATGGGTCCAACAGAAATGGCCTCGTTAGGAAAAGCAGTTTATCTAGGAGGGTAACCCAATAATCTCTCTGAAGCCAGGTTGATCGATAATATATCATTCTGTGTATGCCGGTTTCTCTTTTGTGCCCTGATTAATCTGTTTTTGAATGTTTTTCTTTCGAGTGAATATCCTCACTTACATTTTGATTCATTTTTTAAAATAAATAATTTTTATGAACTATTAATTTTTATAAGTGATCCCTTTGTTAGCACCTTATCGTGTAATTATATACTATAACTAGGAGAGTCCAAAATTACTCACATGTGGCTGCAATGAGTCAGCTCACACCAATATATAAATAAATAAATGACTTAAAAATATATAAAAAGTAACAACGGTCAGTTTATACCCAAGAAATCTTTGAAATAAACCAACCATCTTTAACTTACTAAAGTGAATCAATCAACTTCGGGCTTAATGATATTCCAGTCACAAGTTAGATGAGATACGTATGTGTAAAGCCGAGGAGCACAAAAACGACAGTCATTATATTAAACAAAGAAAACTAGTGGTGTTTGTTAAGAAAAGTATTAGAGAATGGAAAGCATACCTCCGTTGATTATTCTTGCAAAATCTACTTTGCGGTCAGCAATCGCACCGAAAAACTAACATAAGGGGAACGTGTCCTCCATTATATAAGCGTGATGTCCCATGCTAGGCATGGCAGCCATCTTAGATGAATTATCTGCCCTTGAAT
This sequence comes from Pleurodeles waltl, assembly GCF_031143425.1. NCBI lineage: Eukaryota > Metazoa > Chordata > Amphibia > Caudata > Salamandridae > Pleurodeles > Pleurodeles waltl. The sequence continues at coordinate 818,682,465 of NC_090443.1, read as the reverse complement.
AGTGAATTACATTTAACCTAGTCATTTCTAGTTCGAGCCTAGGCAGTGCACATGCGCTGCTCTCTTGACATGTTGTAATCTACTTCTATAGGCTTTCACCACACCCATCACAAAATCCTTCATTCCCTGGCCTGACATTTTAACTTTCTTTGGTTTCTTGGGTAAATGCTTTACGTTTGTCCCGCCTTGAGGCTGTTTTGTTACCGCCTTGGAGTCTGACCCTGTTACATTGGATTATTGCACGATGGGCCATGTACCTTAGCGTCGGTGTGTAGGAAAGTGCCTCTTTTGGCATGGTTACTCCCACACATTTTGCCTGATATCTGATGTTAACTTGACTGCGTGTGTGCTGGGATCTTGCTAACCAGTCCCCAGCACCTGTGTTCTTTACCTAAACTGTACCATTGCTTCCACAACTGGCACACAGCTAAGTCACTTGTAAAAGGTGCCAGTGGTACCAAGGGCCCTGTGGTCAGAGAGGGTCCCCAAGGGCTGAAGAATGCATTATGCCACCTTAGGGGACCCCTCAACAAACACATGCTCACTGCCATTGCAGATTGTGTGTGTTGGTGGGGAGAAAAAGGTAAAGTCGACATGGTATCCCTCTCTGGGGGCCATTCCCACAAACCACTTCCTGTGGCATAGGTAAGTCACTCTTCTAGCAGGCCTTACAGCCCTAAGGCAGGGTGCACTATACTACAGGTGGGGGCACAGCTGCATGAGCAATATTCCCCTACAGTGTCTAAGTCCATTCTTAGACCCTGTAAGCGCAATGCAGCCATATTGAGTACATGGACTGGTAGTTTGTCATTATGAACTCCACAGCTCCATGATGGCTTCACTGAATGCTAGGAAGTTGGTATCAAACATCTCAGGACATGTCCCCTGTATTCCTCCCAATTCTCTAGTGTGTGGCTGATCGGTCTGTGCTAGCCTGCCACAACCAGATGAGTTTCTGACCCCGTGGGTTGAGAGCCTTTGTGATCTCAGGAGTCCGGACAAAGCCTGCTACACACATCCACACTGCAGGAACAGCCTCAAAGGCTCCTGCCATTTGTTCTGCTGCCCCAGGTCACTACAGCTCATGGAGATGTCCTCCCCTGGACCAAGCCCCATTTTTGGCAGCAGGTCTGGCGGGAAAATTATTAAACACCAGGAGTACTGTCCACCCTAGCTGGGATCACCTCTAGGGTGCCCAGAGCTGAGGTGAACCCATCCTGGCAGAATCCTCCATCTTGGTTTGGAGGGTAATAGCCGATAGGGTTAGGAATGTGGCCCCCTCCCAAAGGGAGTGGGCAAAGGAAGGCCCATTGGCTACTGCCCTCTGACCCCTGTAATGCCTCTAAATCTCATATTTAGTGGCACCCCTGAACCTTGTTCTTCAGATTCCTGGCAACCTTACAGAAGAAGAGGGACTGAAGAGCCTCACCAGTAGGGAAGACTCCAGATGACAACTGACTTGACCCAGCCCTACTGGTCTGTCTGCAGCTTCAAGACTCCTGGTACAAAAAGGAGATGCATCCTGCAGGACCAGTGACCTCTACAAACCCCCAGATGACTGCCTGCATAACTAAGGCCCAAGATCTCCTGGGGACAGCTGCCCTGTCCACAAAGAAATCTCTAAGAAGGGCTCCAGAACCTCCGGATCTGCGAGTCCTGCCCACTCTGCACCCAACGCTCACAGCCAGAGTCCAGGTGGCCCACCGGCCCAGAGAAGATCCCAAGGCAATTCCGACTTCGAGCCCACCCTGGGTTTGACCCCTCCTGACCAACACGACAACACCTGCAGCCTAAATCCAGAGGACTCCCCCTGACCGCGACCAGCTCCGTTGAAGAATCCCCAAATGCCTAAAGGTACTCTGCACCGCATCCCCCTGCAGTGGGTTCCCTACTTACCTGTCCATATGTTGGTCTTCTTCATTCGACTCCCTGGACCAACCGTGCAGCATCCTTGTGACCCCTGGGATTCCTCCAATGAAAAGCATTGGGCGCCTGACACTGTGTTTGCACCCTGCATCTGGCCACCCCAGTGCCGCTGAAGGTGTGTGTTTGGTGCTGATCTAAACCCCCCAGGTCTGTGCCCTGAAGTCATGGGTACTTACTAGCAAGCCGTTTCTTTCTAAGTGCCCCAGTCTCCACAGGTTTCCATTTGGTGCCTGACACCAACTTTGACCTCTGCACCTGGCCGGCCCTGTGTTGCTGGTGGTGCACCCTTGGTGTCTTCCTAAACGTTACCCTGTGGACACCCTAACCCCCAAAAACTGGAATTGTAAGTCGAGTACTTGCCTACAAATTGTGTTGATACTTTTCCTCCCCTAGGACTGCACTGCTTTCTATGAACATTGCAGTCTACTTTTGAAACTGAGAAGTATTTCTTACCTGAAAACTGTTTTATCTGTGAATTCCAAACAAAGTGCATTTGATACTTGAAAGCAAAAATTGAAACTGTACTTACCTGCAACAAAGATCCTTTTGTTTCTAGAAATGACGTATCAAAGTATATTTTTAGACATAAATATTGGCCTGGAGTAGTTGAGTGTGTGCGCCTCATTTCTTGACAGTGTGTAGCACTACCCTCTGATAACTCTGTTTAACCACACTGCCACTAAAGAGAGCATTAGTATTATCTACTATAGCCTCTGTAAAGCCTTTGAGGATCCACTGGACTCTGTGCACACTATACCTTACTTTTTGTATAGTATATACAGAGCCAGCTTCCTACACAGCGCACTACTTTTTTATTTTGCTTCACCACTTTGAGCTTATGGTGGTATGTTGTTTCTTCCTCTTCCTTGTTTTCAGGCATCTTGCTGCTTCTTGCGATGTCGGCAGTTTTTTTTTGTTGCTGTTTTATGTGCGTGAACTCGACACAAAGGTATTGGATTGCTTTTATTATGTTTTTTGCAGTTTTATGTAGCACAAACTTGACACAAAGGTATTAGAGTGTTTTACATGAGCACCGGTTACATTACACAAGGACACATTTTGGTAGCAATGGGAGATTAATTGATTTGCTCAGAATCACAGGAATTTGAGCCAGCGCTAAGACTTGAACCATGTTCCAAAGCTCCAAGGTCGGCAGCTCTGACCCTTCTGCCACATCCTCTCCCTTAGGGTTCTTTGACTGGTGTGTTTTGGGGGCAGTCTGGGAACTTCTCTGAGTCATTCTCGGTGAGGCCAGTGGTTCCTTCTGCTTCTCACCGCTCGGCCATAGATGGAAAATGGTTAGTTTGTCAAAAGTGACCACAGAGCGCTACCTGTGGGCGGAGGGGACCTTGAGTCACGTACAAAGATATTAGATGTACACAATGTGCATGTGTAAATACACTGCACTGTTGTGCAGAGAGACTACAGGATTCTGCCCAAACTCAATGTAATGTACTAGAATCTGTGCCTTCGCTACCCTAATGCGACAGGTATCTGCCCCTTCCACTGTGCGTCCCACACCTTTCCGACGCTTGTTTTTTTCTATAGTTGAGACGCTTGTCAATTACCCTCTGACAAGGGCCTCACCGGTTTCTCTGAGCATTAGTCTCCTTACCCCCACTGTAGTTGGTAAAGCAAAGGGGTAGCTGAAGGCAGGGGAGAGGAGGGTCGGGGGGTGAAGAGGGTGATTCCACGCACAGCCAGAATTTCCTAATAATTCTTGAATGGCTCACATCTCCAGTGCCCTCCCTAATGGTACATTAGACAGACCATCCTTATACGGTTTGACTTCACATTATTAGTGCTGTTGAAGTTCTATCTCTGTCCAGCCTCAATTACACGAGCGCAGTGTGCCCAGGCAGAAAAAGATTTCCAACCATCCACGTCTGCTTGCAAAAAACCACTGGGTGCTTCGAAACAGTCTGAATGCTATGTGAAGCTCTCTGTAATTTATTGGGCGTTGGTACTGGCATTAGTTCACTGTCTGCTTTTCATAACAAGTGCTGGATCACAGTGTACCGCCTCCTTCCATAAGGTACAAATAGAAAGCGGGCAGGCACCATCTCTTGAATGATGGCCCTGGGGGTCCTTGTCATCACGGGCCCCTGTGATAGAAGCATCTCGGTGGAGGGATATTCATCTCGTCTGTCTGGACAAGATCAGTCAGTCACCCACAGCTGCTGAGATTGTTATTTAAAGGCACACAAGGCCCATTACCCAAGACTGTTTAGAGAGATGAAAACAATGGAGGGACTCAATGCCACCCATCAAGAGCTAGCTCGCTCTCTCGTCCCTTCTCACCTCCCTCTTTCTCCCCCTCTACACCTATATTTCCTCCTCCTTTATGTCGATCTCTGCCTCTCCCTCCCCCCACTCCTATCTTTTCTACAACTTTATCTCGGTATCTCTCTTTATTTCCATGGCATCTCTCTCTCTCTGTCTTCCTCTCACTCATCATGAACTCTCTCCCTATGACCATCGCTTTCTTGCTCTATGTACATCCCAATCTCCCTCTAACCTTCTTTTACGTCTCTCTGTACCCATCTTTCCCTGCCTGTGCCCATCTTCCACTCTATCTATTTTCCGCTCTCTCAATGCATCTCTGTCCCCTCCTCTCTGTACCTCCCCATCTACAGCTTCCCTCTTTCCTATCTCCCTTTCTCTTCCGTGACTTCACTATTTGTTGCTGCATCGCGTTCCTTCCCAAGCCCTAATGGAAGAAGGATTTAGAGGGGGCGTGCTGCTCACCCAAGGGAGGGGCCCAAGAGAAACCAAAATATTACTGACCCTTTATCTAAAGTATGCTTTGGCGAAACAAAAAGCAGAACCCAGGCTTTGAGTGTCTTTTGGCAATTCTACTGGAAAGCCTTATCCAGTATTTTGTTGCAGGTTGCTTTGTTATGTTATCCAGGCGGGCCCATTGGGTGGTGTTCCACACATCTGTTAACATTTGAAGCTGTGAAGATAACATTTGTGGTTCAGAAAGAGGAAGGGGCAGATTTAAGAAAAGTGGTGCTCCACCTAGTGCAGGGCCACTTTTCTTGTCCCTTGCTCTGAGCAGGTGTTGAAAGTAGCCGTAAAAAAATGACGTAGAGTAATATCTTAGATTCCACTGCTCCATTTTTGCAGTCCTCCTCACGGTGGAATGCCCCCTTTGCATACACTATGCATGGCACAGGCATAATGTGGCCCAAGGGGTTATCAAGTGGCACAATGCATGCATTGCACAAGTTTGTAGATCTAGTGCGTTGCTTTTTGAAGCCTATCGCAACATTAGCGTAAAAAACTACATTAATGTGGCACTAGTGCTTCTTAAATCTGGGCTGAAGTGTTTTAAAATAGAGGTCCTGTCTGGTACTAAGTACCTACACTTCTGTATTTTGAAAGGAAGAGTGCTGGCACTTCTTAGTACTGCTGCAATGCAAAACATTTATGGGAGAGTGCCTGCACATCTCAGAAGCAAACAGGTACTCTGCAGAGGTCACCAGTGGTTGCACACTGTCAGGTATAGTATGTTCCATCTGCCAATGCAATGTACTTCATGGCTAAATACTTATAAGGTCCCAAAGACGAGACCTATTGGTTATGCCAATGCTTGTTAAATTTTGAAACAGTATGAAGCTGATGATAATCAACAACTGACTGGACGAGCACAACCTTCAAATCACAAATAATCCATTCCTTCACAGACTAAATCATGTAACCAAGCCTACTAGAGCGCATAGCATGGCAGCCATCTTTCATGAATCATACGTCTCAAGACGGTGAATTTAAAACAGTCATTTAAACTTTGGAACTTTCTCCAGTATCGATCTTTTCTTTCGGCAATCCGGTCCCAGTCTCTTTCCCCCGTCTCCTTGAGGTGTCTGCTATGACTCATTGTAGTGTATTGTGTTCATCAATATCAGCCTTCTCTACCTCCCCATTTTTCTATCATGGAGTGCACCGGTGAACAGTTCATTATTTGATCTCTTGCCTCTATACCACCCTTTAGGCAATGCATAATTGTATGTATTTTGACACCTGATCTTCTCTTGGGGTTTCACAGAGGTTCAATAGCAGAAGAAAAAGTTTGGGATGACCGATTTTAATATGATCATTTGGGTTTGCAGTCTACCCACATAACTGACCTGCGTTCTCCATATTACCAATGTACTGTTACAAACTGGGACTCTGATTGTAGGACTGGAATTGCGTCCAGGAGTACATATCTTCCATCACACAGTCCCTAATTATTTTTCAAGCTCTGATGTTGCTTACTCGTCACTGAACCATTGAGTATTTCAGTGTTGGCTTGGCTCTCAAATTCATCCCTTTCTAATTTTAGCCAACAAGGGTTTGTATTGTGTAGAAAATGTTGGGTCTGTATGGTGTACAGTATATGGTGCCAATAGATGTCCTAGATGGTGTAGAATAATACCTGGTCAATAGGCCACAACCACATGTTTTAACTGTGACTTGACAAAATCTCAAGATACTGCATTAAAAACCTATCATCATGCAGGGATATTGTAATCAAATCAGCAGATAAGTGTGGCAGCATTGTAGTACAAGATAAAGTTGACTATGAAGTATTGCAACTGTTGAATAACTCAATACAAGGCATTCTGCCACTAAAATCGGGAAATAAATTCTTATATTAACTACAATAGGGCAAAATGAAATATGGATACGTAAAAAAAAAGAGTTTGATTATTTCAACAGGAAAGATTATATTATTTCAGCATTTTACACGCTCCCTAAAATTCACAATGATGAAAGAAAACCGCCAGGACGACTAGTTGTGGTTGACAATCGATTCTTCAGCCATTGGCAACATAGTAGACTTTTTCTATCAAGCCTTTTGTTCCCTTGACTACACTAGTGATACTTTGTCAGTGATTACACAAATTAAAGGTGATTTTTTGTTGAAACCCAAGATATTCTTGTCACAGTGGACATTTGGAGTCTCTAGACGAGCATTCCACAAAGTGAGGCTTTGTAAGCTATAGATTCTGTTCTTGAGACTCATCCTAGACCACATAGAATACCTACAAGTTTTATCACTGAATGTGCCAAAATAGCACCAGAGCACTATTTCTCACTTTTAATGGAGAGATTTTTGCTCAAATACAAGGAGTGGCAATGGGAACGATGTTTGCTCCTGATATAGCGAACCCTTATGTTGTTGCTTTTGAGGATAACAATTTACAATACATCTAACCCATAAAAAAATACATTAAAAATGGTTTAGTTATATTGACGATGTCTTCCTGATTTGGAAAGGTCCAACATTCGAATTACTAACATTTCACCAATGGCTGAACAATCAGAATAGTAATTTACTTTGAAACATAATAATAACTCAATCAACTTTCTGAACCTTATGAATTAAAAAGGCTCAGGTACCTTTTAAACAGGCCTCTATACCGAACCTACAGCACGACACACTTTGCTTAAGTACAATATTCATCATCCCAGAAATTTAAAAGACAACTAACCATTCAAAGCATTTTTACATATTAGACATAATTGCACCAGAAAAGATGATTACTTCGCAGAAGCAAAACTCCTATCAACAAAATTAATTGCCCATGGGTATCCCTATAATCCTATTTAAAGATCCTAGGAGCAAGCATGGTGTTATGATAGAGACTTACTTTAAAGGTGAAAGAAAGTACAAAAGAGTCCGACCAAAGACCTCTTTACCTTCAGGAAACTTCACAAGACCTGGCTGTTTGAGCAGTAGCAGCACTCCCTCCCCGCCCTCGAGCTGCCCCTCCACCCCCGCCTTACCCCCCAACCTCAGCGCCTTGAGACTACTCACAGATGAGTAGTGCGCTTTACAAATTCCTGATCGATTGATTGATTGAGTCTCATTTTGCAAGTGTAACCACTTTAGGACCAAAATCCAATATGATAAAAAAGATCATATTAAAGAATTGGCACATTTTGGATTATAAAACTTTTTTATTGGATAGACCAATGTTCTCTTTTAAGAGAGCGAGAAACGTATGAGAAAAATTGGACAGAGTTTACACAGAGCCCAAAACCACCACACTGACTCAACTATGGGGCCTTGGACCAGTTGCTGGTCACCATCCATGTGGTAATTGTACAGCATGTTCCACCACAAGTATTGTGAAAGCATGTATTTTATGTGGAAGAACATTTCAATTAAAATAAAGAATGTCATTTGTTGTAAACACTCAGCAGGTATGGAAACAAACTTTACAGCCCCAAGCACAAATTCGAAGTAATGTTCAGAATACTCCATTAGTTGAGCACTACAAAACATCACGTCGCAAATAAAATGAAATTAAATGGTTTGTTTTAGAGGCAATTGGGTTCTCTAAGGGAAGACATGATGTGGATCGATTACTCACACTGAGGGAGAATAGATGGATTTGGCAAGCTAATACTGTTACAAGAGGATTAAACCAACAGGTGGAATAGTATTCTCTAGCTACATTGTGATTGGGTAGATTCCCTCTGTTTTTCCGTTTTTTCTAATTGAAAATTTGCTGGAAAAAGAGATTTGTGATCTAATGTCATGTATAAGATGCAAAGCCTAGTGTCCCTCTTTCTGAAAAATATGTGTTAGGATATTCCCTAAATACTGTTCTATTATGATTTAGATTCTTCTAGATGTACATTTTCTTCGGCTGAGAAGATATATATGGCTGTTGAATAAGACTTCCCTGCATACCATAAGAAATTGATATGCTATGTCTCTTTTGACATTCAGCATTATTTTAAATAGATGGCGGTCTGCCCTATTTAAGAAGGTGGCCTGATTTTTTATATATATATCTATGTCTTGTATATTTTTATAGAATTTAGTTAGGATGACTAAGGAACAATGTAGGCCAATATACTTAAAGGTAGTAGTTGTGGATTATAAGGTAATGGTGAGACTATCTTTTTCCACCCATGAATGTTTCACAGTTAGAATATATGCAATCATTTTGCTGTGACAGCATGGTTATTCAGCGCTATTCTGCATATTTCTAAGGTAATTTATCCAAGATGGCAGCATGAGTTTTCCTAAATGGGTCATTTAGTTACATATAATCAAGTCTGGATGTTCCATTATTAAATAAACAAGGCTAACCTATTCATAGTACAATGTCCCGAAGATATTGGTCCTAATAGCAGTCTGCATTAACATCTAACCTTTTTGTTAATTGCGTAGTGATGGGATTTCAAGCATGATCCACCATTTTAAGATGGTGCTGATCGTTCTTTGATACATCTCACGATTTAGTCCACCAAGTGCTTGACAATGTGTGCACATGTTTATAGGGTTTGTGCACATGCAGTGATTCCTACTTTGTTTGAGGAACCCGGCAGGTCAGATTTTCCAGACCGCAATCATGGAGTACTACGTAGGTCTTTTGAATTGGATTCTTGTAGCAGTTATTCCAGTTTTGACCTCGTATCATAATTGTAAGTCTTCTAAGTCCGACTAGTTTGGAGGATTTTCAAATAAACATAATTATTCTTTTCAGAAGACAGCAGTTCTCCCAATAGTACTGGGGAAAGCTGGACATACTTTAGACAATGTGAACATTTTGGGGTTTGCTTTCTTAATGAAATCATTCATCTAGATTGCGATGTAGCGCCCCCTGCTAAAAGTCTAGGAAGTACTTGGAGTAATAACATATTTCAACTCTCTCATTGGAAGGCATGGTCTCTACCACTATGCTCTTCCATAAGGCTGAATCTGCCCAAAAGAGCATGTTCATGAAGGTGGATGAATAATGGGGTATGCGAGTAATTCATTGTACAAGGTGGTCCGTTATTTAATATTATGGCTCTGCCGCTGTGAGTTTCTCTCTCTTCACATTACCAGGTCCTCAGAAACCCCTTGGATTAAATTTGGTGTAGTAGCCCTGATAGTATACCTAGGGCAAAATATTGAAGCTCAGATTTACTAAGGTTTCACACAATGTGCTGGCGCAGGGCTGGAGTATTATTTTTCCATTTCCAGCAGTGTGTAATGGGTCTTGTTAGTATCCCTGCCATGCAGCACTCACTCTCAACTCCTCCAGAACCGCAGTCTTGGACCGCAAAACCACAAGGTTCCATTCCGTGATGTATCAATCCATTTCTTACCACCCTCAAGTGCAATCAGGGTGGTATGAGCACGGGCAACCCAGCACATACTGCTGCCCTCTTCAAGTCACTGGCAGTTTCTCAACATTAGAGCTCACGCATAACTGAAATACACATTCAGCTTGACGTCCAGTATCCTTGATATTGCAATTCCTAGACCCTATATCAATTTAGCTCTGCCAAAGCACTTCATAATGAACAGCAGACCCTCTCTCTGCTACCCAGTACCAGAAAAACGTGTCTGTGTAACTCAAATCCGACATGTGCTACTCAATGCTATTCAAATACTGAGACCCCCAACACATCTCTACCACTGCAGCACCCCCTCCCTTGACTACTCCGAGGACATTCGCCCAGTTCAGCAACCACTCAACTTTCAAGCTCTGCAGCACTTTTGCTATTCCAGATCCAATCTCACGCAACTGGGTACATCAGTCTTGACGGATATCAACACCTTTTGTTTCAGTAATGGACCCACATACAGATCTACCAATGCACTTTATCATGACGTTCAGGACATCCTCCAATCGAGCAGTGAAACACACGTGTTTGCAAATGCCAATTCTGACCTGCAACACAGCATGCTATTTCAGTCCTGGGAACCACACAAATCTGTTGTGCACCACTGCCCTGCCCCAAGTATACATTGCTATTTTGGTAGGCGACCCACAAATAGCTTTGCCAAGTGCACAGCAGACCAGCAGTGCACTATACAGTTCTACCAATGATCTTCAACCCATCTGTTATTTGTGTGCTGCTTTTTCTGCTCACCTGATCCAATTTAACACAGGCACTGACTTGCCTACTAATCCCCTCTGCATGTCTTCGGGGCAACCAGCAATATCACACTGCATGCTACTCACACTCAGTTCTCAGGCATCAATGGAACATACTGTGTGTAGCTCATAAGTCATACACAACTGAACTACATATATGTTGAAAAAACATACAGTAAATGTACGTATCTTGAAACTCTCCAGACCGATTACCTCAGTGCAGGATTGCCGAAAGTAGGTCCATGAAGGCCAAATCGAAGAAAACCACAGACTTTGATAATTAGTTTTGTTTAGAGTTATTTTCTGTGCATTTATTCTATATGAATAACCTGAAAATCGGACATGGGCCCAGCACTCCTGGATCAAAATTTCTTAAATAGCTAATCAATGACAGAGCAGTGACCAACCTGTCTTGTTCCCTCCCACCCCAAAGTTGCCAGATGACTCCATATAATTAGGCATGGTCCTTTTCAAGATGTTCTTTTACAACCCAGCGCCCCTTTGAACTAAACAAGGATGACAACACTCTTATGTTGAAATGAATGCCTAAGCTAGAACAAGGTGGCCCCAATGACATGGAGGCATGTGGTAATTTTACCTTTACAACACCCATTTAGGAACTTGATCTGGGACCATTCTGTTATGCATTCTTGTTGGGACATGCCGATGAGATGAAATGCTACTGCATTACACTGACTGCACAAATCATCGTCATATGCACAGATACACACAACAATGCAGGTGTATTACTGAACAGCATCTGCTCTCCAAAGAACAGTTCTTACTCCTCTATATCCTGGGCAAATCCCAGTCTTCCTCAGTTCTTTTTTCTCGCACTCCCCCTCCACAAAGTTTTGTATGTGTGGATTTCTTGGCTCTAGAATTCTGTGCACTTTACCACTGCTAAACAGTTCTAAACCATGTGCTGTACACAGTGAAACTTCCTTTGTCACCTATTTAATTCCCTTACGAATCTACTGAGAGTCGTACCTTAAGTGCACCTATGCCATGGGACATTAAATAACATTTGTGAGCTGCAGTGTGTATTTATACCACCCACAAGTATGTTTCTGCCAGGAGAACGACTGTGTTCTGACTAGGATACGAAATGCCTTTGCCCTGTAGGGAAAGCTTAGTTTTATATATTCTTAAACCACCCCCTAAAGTGGGCCTTGTAAGCCCACATGGCAGGGTGCTTACCTTCGGTAACGCTCTTTCTGGTAAAGGCTATATCTAGCCACAGATTCATCATGTTATGAATATTCCCAGATTCCAGAATGGATCTGCAAACATTTTAGCAGTATCTGTGTTCCAGAAGGTGGCACCATCTGGCGTCACGCTGACACTGTTCCCTCTGGAAATAATGTGCAGAGCCAGAATAGGCGCAACTCCTGCGTGCAGTCAGTTGCTTTCAAGACTGTCAACTGCCCCCAGACACAAAGCCCCAAAAGTAAATTGGTGTGACCAGTGTGAAGATTCCTGGACTTGGGATCTTATTAATGAATAGAGCCCAACCACAGGACGGGGAGGATAGGCGGGTCAATGAGGAATCTGCAGCTAGGTTAACCTTCTACCAGAAAAAGTGTTGCCGAAGGTAAGTAACATGTTCTCCTCAAACAGACTTCTAGCCTCAGAAGCCTCACCTTATGAATAGATATCAAAGAAGTACCTATTCGAAGGTGGGTATACGGACGGGCTCAAGCCAGAAAGTCCTGCAGGACAAAGTGGACAAAATGCCCCTCTTGCCAAACCTGACTATCCAGACAGTAGTGCTTCTTGAATGTATGGAGGGATGCCCACATAGCAGCCTGGCAAATGTCTCCGACAGGGACTTCACATGCTAACGCAACGGTAGCAGCTTTTGCCTTGGTAGAGTGAGCATGCAGTTCTTTTAGAGGCTGCTTTTGAGTCAGTGAGTAGCAGAGCACAATCTCTTCTGCACAGCTTTGCCTTTCTTTGCCCCAGAGAACCCCACAAAAGGATGATCATCCATTCCATGTTCCCTGGTACGATCTGTCTAAAAAAAATAGCGCTCTTTCAGGGTCCAAGCGATGGAGTCTTTCCTCCTCAGAAGGATGAGGCGGATGAAATAACGCCGGGCAGGTGATATTTTGATCAACATGGAATGGCATCACAACTTTAGATAAGAAAGATGCCTGTGTCCACAAAACCCTTTGGTCTGGGACGAAGGCTGGGTACAGCGGGTTGAAACAAAGAGCTTGAAGCTCACTGTTATGGCAATGAGGAACACTATCTTGAGGGTGAGGAGCTGCAAAGAACAGCTGTGAAGCAGCTCAAATGGAGTACATTTCAGAAATGCAAGGACAATGTTAAGTTCCTAATGTGGCAGGACAAATGGAGAGGTAGGAAACAAATGTAAACTTTTCAATAAGCACATAACTGAAGACTTAAACACAGGGCTGATCCGTCAATCACAAAAGGCAGAAAGAGTCCAAATGTACCTTTTAAACGTGTCCAGAAATAGAATAGAAACATGAGTATCGCTGCACTTCTAACAATTGTGTCCGGGGAGGAGGGTGGGTTGTTTATGACTTTGACGAGGATACCCCTGGAAGAGAACTAGGATTTACAGGTAAGTAACTTATCCTTCTCTTCCAGGGGATCCTCATCAATAGTCATAAACACTGAATAGGTTAGCAAGCCCATCCCAAACCTCTGCGGACGGAATGAAAGGAGTGCAGGAAAAAACCATATGCTATGCAAATAAATTTCTTAGAGAAGCTTGACCCACTTGAGTGTCTGTTTTGGCATCTCAATCTTTACAGTAGTGCCTGGTAAAAGTATGTACAGATCTCCATGTGGCAGCTTTGCAAATCTCGGAGATGGGTACATTCTTAAGAAGGGCTGCAGTTGCCTCTCGTTGAGTGAGCCTTAGGCCTAGCTGATAATTGTTTGTTAGCCAATTGATAACTAGTCAAAATACATGAAACTATCCATATAGAAATAGTTTGTTTTGAAGCAGCTTCCCCTGTCCTTATATGTTCATAGTTAAACAGACGATCAGATTGTCTGATTGACCTAGTCTTATCAAGATCAAATTTGAGCACCCTCTTAAGGTCCAGGGAGTGCAAGGCTTTCTCTGCTGGAGTAACAGGTTTAGGGAAAAAAGTTGGAAGAGATATTGTCTGATTAATGTGGAAGTCCGACACCACCTTAGGCAAGAACAATGGATGTGTTCTCAGAACCACTCTGTTATCGTGGAAAACCATGAAGGGTTCTCTCGAACATAGAGCCTACATTTCGCTGACCCTTCTAGCAGAGGTAATGGCTACCAGAAAAGCTGTCTTCCATGTAAGGTGTTGTACAGAAGCTTTGTGCATAGGTTCGAAAGGGGAGGCCATGAGTCTAGACAAGACCACATTCAATTCCCATGGAGGTGAGGGTTTCCGAATCGAGGAAATACTTTCTTCAAGCCCTCTAAGAAATCCTTAACTACTGGCATAGCAAAGAAGGATTTCTGAGAGGGTGATTTACGATAAGCTGTAATGGCAGATAAATGTACCTTAATAGAGGAGAACTCCAGTCCTGACCTCGCAAGATGTAACAGTTAAGGTACAATAACCTCCTCCTGGGCCAAAATAGGATTGTGATTGTGATGCCAGCACCACATGTAGAACCTTGTGTAGACGGTCTTTTAGACTCCTTTAAAATATTCATACATTCCTGCGAGAGCCCCAGATGTCCATATTGCAGGAATTCAGGAGCCATGCTGTCAAGCTCAGAGAGGGAAGGTTGGGATGTAGAATTTTCCCCCCTAATCTGGAGAAGATCCGGTCTGCAAGGCAGCCTCTTGTGTGGTTGCTCTGACAACTGGAGGAGATCTGTGTACTAGTACTGTTGAGGCCATTGTGGGGCTATGAGTATCATCCTGGCTTTGAATCTGTAAAACTTGTTGATAACAGCAGGTATCAGGGGAATCAGTGGAAAAGCGTTGAGAAATATTCCTAACCAGCCTATTAACAGGGCATTCCTTTGCGTCCCCGGACGGTATAACCTGGATGCAAAGTCTGGGCTTTTTTGTTGACGTCATCTGCAAATAGATCTAATTGAGGCTGAACCCACGTTGGAAGATGTCTGCTACGATTTCGTCTTGAAGGACCCAGTCTTGGGAGTCTATTAGACTTCGGCTTAGGAAATCTGCTTCTGAGTTTTGCTGTCCTGGGAGATGGACCATAGTGAGGGATATTCCTCTCGCTATTAGCCAGTGCCAGATGGTTTGAGATTCCCGAGACAGGGAATGACATCTCGTGCCCCCTTGCTTGTTTAGATAATACATTGAAGTTTTATTGTCCATCTGGACGAGAAGGGATTTTTCTTTGATCGATGGGGCAAACGATTTGAGAGCAAGGTGAACCGCTCTCAGTTCCAATAGGTTGATGTGGTAAGTCTGTTCCTTGTTGGACCATAGGCCCTGAGCTTGGAGAGGGCCCAGGTGAGCTCCCCAGCCTTGTAGTGATGCATCAGTTACCAGGGTGTCGGAAGGAGTGGACTGGTGAAAAGGAGCCCCCACCAACAGGTGATGTCTGCGCATCCACCATTGTAATGCTGCTAGAGCCCCGGTTGAAAGAGCTATTCTGTCCTCCCATTTGGCTGTGTGTTGATTCCACTGATATTCTAGAGCCTCTTTAAGCCTCATATGTAGCCTGGCGTTTGGACAATGAAAATGCAGGAGGCCATGGAGCCCAACAGAGATGCTATCTGACGGACCGTAGGCCTGAGTGTGTGGAGAAGAATGTGACACTTCTTCATTATTGATGATAGTCGTTCCTCCAAAGGATACACTCTTTCTAGTTTGGTGTCTAGTATTGCCCCCAGATAATAGAGGGTCTGAGTTGGAATGAGAGTGGACTTCTGTAAATTGACCTGCAAACCCAGAGAGCTGAAAGTGTTCAGAACCAGGTTGAGATGGTTTACAGCCTGCTCTGCGGCTGTCGCTTTGAGCAGACAGTTGTCTAGGTATGGATAAAGAAAGATATTCTGTTTTCTTAAGTGAGCCGCTATTGTTGTCGCACATTTGGAGAATGTCCAAGGGGCTGATTTTAGGCTGAAGGGCAGCACTTTGAACTGGCAGTGTTGTGATGACACTAAGAACCGAAGAGATTTCCGACATTTGGGTTCGATTGGAAAGTGAAAGTACGCATCCTGTAGATCTATGGAGCACATCCAGTCTCCGCGATGTAGCTGAGGGAAAATCTGATGAAGAGCCAGAATTCAGAATTTTTCTTTTCGGATGTATTTGTTCAGATGTCTCAGATATAGAATGGGTCTGAAGACCCTGTCTTGGCCTTTCTTCTTCACCAGAAAATATCGGGAATACACTCCTTTTACTCGTTGAGCGAATGGAACCTTTTCTATCGCTCTTTTCTGCAACAGGATGCAAACTTCTTTTTGTAGTACCAAGTAATGAGCAGGCGCTCACCTCGTTGGCAGCAGAGAAGGTGGAGGAGATTTGAACCGAAGAGAGTAACTAGTCTCTACAATGTTTAGCACCCATTTGTCTTTTGTAACGGTGTGCCACTCATGAGCGTAATTGGTAATACTTCCCCCCACTGGAGTGGTGGACAGGGTTAAGGGAAGCGAATCCTCATTGTTTTCCCACTGCCTTGGGAGTAGACTGATGTGGTCTACTTGAAGCGTGGTCTCTCGCAGTTTTGCGTGGTTGAAAGAAAGGCTGCCTTTGCTTCTGCTGAGGCCTCCGGGACCAGTGAGGGGCTTGAACCCTCTGCGCTTGTCATAAGGCCTGTACCTCCTTCTATATTTTCTTCACCTATCCAAGCCCACCGCCTTCATTGTGTACCTCCGATTTCATCCTTGCCATCTCATAGTCCGTGTGGGATTCAAATAATGAGGTTACATTAAACAGAAGGTTCAAGATGCAGTGCTGGGTCTACTGCCTCAACCCTGTGAGGCGCAGCCATGAGGACCTCCTTGCACAACTCCCATGTGCATAGCCATGAGCCGCCAAATCTGCACCATTTCAATTCAATTCACTGTTTATGGCTATTGATGAGGATCCCCTGGGAGAGAATAGCTGGAAAATTAGTTTTTAAACTATTGCCCAATTCAGTAGTATTAGCTTCTTCTAATGGATTAATTGCAAGGCCAATTAGTAACATCCTTGCTCTGTATCTCCCAGAACTGGGTTCAGGATAGAACGCAAAGATGCACTTTGAGGTTTCAAGTGAGTACTTTCTCTTTGTTTTAGATTACAATTCTGATGGAAGTGATGCGTCCACTAGCTCTACAACTCTTAGAATGCAGCCATCATTCTCTTCCTATGTCTGAATTTACATAACTCTCAGAACTGGGTTCAGGATAGAAGGCAAAGATGTACTTTGAGAGTTCTAGTGACTACTTTGTTTTAGAGGACAATTCTGATGGAAGTGATGCGTCCTCTAGCTCTACAACTCTTAGAATGCAGCCATCATTCTCTTGCTGTGTCTGAATTTATCTGTTGGTATCAACAGTACAACTCTGAGTCATGTTCAAGGCCCAGGTACCCCGTGCAATATGAGAGCTGGCCAAATAGGGTCATTTCCCACTTTAAGACTCTACGTGGATCGAAAGCCTATTACTTTGAAGAGAAAATTTAACTTGAAAATCCCAGGGAATTGTTAAGAAAAAACACCTTCGCAAAGGCATAAATTAGAAAGATAGGTTCTGGTGTCCCTGGCCCTGAGTAATAAAATATATATATATCAGTAGTAAAAACCGATCTAACCAAGATGCTAACATGCACTATGAAGTTGTTCTAGCTTCCCATTATACCTCCTCTTTAGTATTTTTCAGATTAAGGTCTGTATTACAAACTAGGTATCCATGTGAAGTATCGATTAAGATATAAATCTAGTTCTAAAAATCATAACAGGCATAAGCAGAGACCAATCATGTTATGTTTATTTCTATAAAGGGTAACAAAGTGCATACAGATGTACAACAAATAAAACAGTTGATAATGCAAAACAAAAATAAATGCTTGATTCTTTATAAAACACATTCTGCGTACATATACACAAATAAATTCAATTAGCATCTCAAAATGCTCATACTTCGTAAAAGCATAATGAATATACAAGAAAATATTTTTGGGGTGCGTGTCCAGATATTGAATGTGCCAGAGACTGAACTGTTTGCTATTAGAAAGTGAAAGTTCAAGAAATGGGAAATCATAGGACAGCCTACTTGTAATGTTAATTTGCGATACAAGTAAAGTTGGCAGGGGTCCATATGAGGCCTGGTGAATACCCGAGGCTCAGAATTTCCAGAAAGTTATCATTTAAGTGTCCAACTGCTACATACTGGAAATACAAAACATGTGCAAGTGTTCTATGTGCTTGTAAGTAGTGTCAGAACTACTAAACCGCGTGTATTGAGTCTTTTATGTTGTTGGGCTAACTAATAAATGCCAGGAGCTCATTCTAATAAGCTGTATGGCTAGTGCCCCGAAACTTAGTCAAAGGCTGCATTGATTAATTTTGTAGTACGCACTTCATGATACAGTTCCATGATCTACTTAAGTTAAACCGTATGCTGTACAACTTTAACCACTAAGCACTGTTCTTTTAGGCAGGCTTTGCTACATGACAGTGTCCGTTACTTTGGAAAATGTTTATTACTATTTAGTTTAACAACCAGATGGCAAAACTGTTTCAAAAATCAATGTTCAGCAACGAATGTGAAGAGCACAATAGGTCCTAAAAGACAAGCAAAGTGACTGGTCTTGTCTATAAGCTACTCTGATATCCAACCTTGTTGTGAACAGGAGACCAATCCCTATCAAGAAAGTCTGAACGAACAAGAAATTAACAATTTTAACAGCCAAAACAAATGCACCAATGTGAAGGATGAAAATGAAACAAAATAGGTTACAACAAAACGGCAATGCTTATAAGACATGCCAGCTACATTTCTTCTATTCAAATTTACATCTAACAAAATATTCCCTGATAATACTGGAAAAACTGCTTTCTCTTTTCAGCGAAGGTAAGCATTGTTAGATGCATTATATAAACCACATGACTTATGTATCATTCTTCCAAGTAATGGAGTAGGGATTGGATTTTATCATTTCAAACATGCTAAATCTACTTGCAGAGAGCAACTAATCAAATTTGCAATCACTGGTCAACAGAAAGTTAATGAGCTGCCCAGAAAAGAGGGAATGTGCTTTTTACACTAAACTTATAGCAAGATCACAGACTGAGTTGTTCAAAGTCTACTTACTTAGAAAAAACGTGAAGAATTAGAACAGTGAAACAGTTCAGGATGTCTTTTGTGTTGTCAGGGTAGAAACAAGTCTTTAGCTTCAGGAGGTAAATATTTGGGAAAACTCTGCCCAGTAAACAAATATGAAACTGACTTAAAGCTGAAGTTCTGAGGAGTCCTGAGCGAGTGTTTGGAGGAGACTGTACAAATAATAAACCAGGAGTTTGTTGATTGCTGACCTTTCCATATCTACGTCATAATACAGAGGCTTTCAAATTAGAAAGCCATTTGTACAATGAGCACTCATGTTCTGGTAAAACAAAACAATCTACACCAAAGTGTATGTACCTAGACTTCTCTAGGTTTGTGTGCTCTAGAAGAATTGTAGGGCAAAGGTTTTGCTCTTGCAGAAGAAGTTAACATTGTGTGGTCAGGACAACTTTTTTGATCACTTCAAATATCCAATATGGGAAAAAATCTGCTTCCTTGTTACATGAGAACAATATGATTGTTTGCAAGATGAATCTTCTCAATTTGTATGCAGTTCTGCCATCATTAATTTAATTTTTTTATCAGTCACAGATTAAGAGGCCTTCTTTTCACTTTCTTTTTTAGCTGCAGCACTACTGTTTGGTAAACTGTTCTATATAACCAAGTATGCCTGTGTAACTGTTGTACATGGGCGCTTAAGTTCTAATTTTGTTTTTCTCGCAGTAATACATTGTATTTTAAAAATGGAAAAAAATGATGTGTGGTTGTCAATCTCGCAATCTACCTGGAAGGCACCCCAAAAAATACTAAACATCTGAAGAAATAGACACACTATGAAAATGCTGTAGCTGATACACTGAAGCACTCAAATTTGTTTTAACAATTTACATTCTTCCATCACATGGCAAACAATAAGTGTGCTTTTCAACAGCGAGTATGTATGAGATATGGTAAATAAACATAAATTATATCCTAATTCAGGCAAAGAAACATATTACTGTTTTCATATGTGGCATTTATTCCTAACCAAATATTTCTGGGGAAGAAAATTGTGTATATTGGAAAGTTATCCAACATTAAAATACACAATGTTAATATACTAAAAATAAGTAATTGTTTATTCACAGCAGTTGCCATCTTCCAAAGAGAGACAAGTTAACAGCTCATATATACATTTACGAAAACTAGCAGTGTTCTCAGAGTTTGAGTTCCTGGGCCTAATTTTAAGTAGGTTATATATTCTTAAATTTGCTACATGTCAACAAATGTAAACTTTTGCATTTCATTCTATGTGTAGAACCACATAGCGAATCAAATTTTCGAAGTCTTAACTGCAGTTCAGAAGATTACTTACATTTTCAAGTGAACATGCTATATTTTACTTCACTATAAATTTAAGACTTATAAACCAGTTTAATGAGGCTTGAGGAATCTATATATTTAACGAGTGGCCAAAGCTTTATTCTGAAAACTGAAAAGAATTCATTCTATGGAATTATTTACATTTTGGATGTTCATAAAAGCAATATTTCTCTTATGGATTTTTTTGTTTGCACGATTATGCTCTATAGGGTATAAACAAGTATATTTTTATTTAATTACGCAATATCACGATGTAGCAAAAAAACTGTGTTGACTTTTGTAATATTCTTGTATTTCAGGTATTTACTGCACCAAACCTAAATAAAAACTAAGGGGTATGTTTATAAAAGAGTTGCACCACCTTTGCGGCATGCAACGGGGCGCAAGAGCCACGCAACTCCTAAGTTAGATTTATCAAGCCAGACAAGGCCACCTTGGGTGGCCTTGCCTGTTAAATCTAGAGTAACCCTGTGCAGCGCAGACCACTGTGTGGTGTTACTCTGCTGCTGGAATGCGTTCCATGGGTTCCCAAGCATTCACCCATGGATTTCTGCGCATTCCCAGATTTACCATTACGGGTATACATGGGAATGCGTCAAAATGCTATGCCTCCCCAGATGAGGCGTAACTAGAAGAAGTATCTTTGTTTCTCCTTGTTACTTCCGCTTTCTATGTGTGTTGCATACTGCAGCACACACAGAAAGAAGAAATGCCTCTCGGGATTGTTTTTGTGCAGAAAAGTGTCCCTTCTTGCACAAAAACAATCCTGCTTACAACACAGGCACCCTTACACCATGATGCATGAGTGCCTGTGTTGGCGCTAGGCAGCATATTGTGCACCAGGGAAAAGACAGGGATGCGCTGTACAACGTTAAGTACAGCACATTCCTTTCTTTCCCTATCATGCAGGACAGCAAGGTGACTTGCTGACCTGTGTTTTTTTGTAACAAATATGCCCATAAGGATTTTGTTTTTGAATTTTTCATAATATTTAACATTTGCTGGAGTCTAAGAAATAATCATTTGTTCCTGCAATATGGCTAAATGAGGGAATCATCTTTTCTGACACAGGTAGAAGGTTTGGGCAAACAATTTTAACAGTTAGATTTACATTAAACCAAAAATAAAACAAGATACATCACAAACTATGGCAGCCTCGGAACCACCCAGTGGCTTTACATTTGTATATAAACACATACAGCACCAACAACTGTACAACATATTTATCTACATTTTATCTATGATGTCCTCAAATCCTGCAATGAGGTTCTGAAAGGTGGTCCGACTGGCCGGATTTTGTTCCCAACATTTCCTCATCAGCTGATAAACCTGTTGATGTGACAAATTGGTGTCAATAAGTTGTGGGTGTTAGAAATATGTCTCAATGTCAAAATAGAAAGTAGCTTAAACTAATTTCCTAGCATTCAGATGTATATATATATATATATATATATATATATATATATATATATATAAAGTATAATGTATACATATAATATATTTATTAGATATTATGCACACACACACATACATACATATTCACTAAAACAACACAGTGAAATATTAGTTATGATGCAGCAAACCCAAACCTGAAAAAGTCCTGAAATTTGCCAGTCATGGTTCCGATGCACACCATAACCCATGCCCCTTTGCTTCTGGTAGACTGCCTTTTTTCATGTTTTTGGCAAACTGGTGTACTGTGCATGGTGGGCAAGTGTGGTCACTGGTCAACACTGGATTTTCCCAATGAACCTCCACTAGGGACCATTGTTGCACTAAGCATTTCTGCAATGGATGCACGTGTAGTTTTTCGTGATGTACGATTGCAGGATGCCATTATGCCTATAAGGCATGTGATGGTCCTCGCTGTGTCTTGGCTGTCTGCGTAAAATAGCAAAATGATTGTCTGAAAAGATGTATTCGTGCAGGGTTGGGGTAGGTCAGTCGAGTTCAGATTTTAGGATTGCTCCTAAGTAAGTAAGGCTGAATTTTGTTGGGATAGGAAGTAGGATTTTGTGACATTGGTGGTAAACCCCGACTCATGTAAGAGGTGTATGGTGGTTTGAGTGTGTTTGTGGCATAGTTGGAGAGTGGCACTCTTAATGAGCCATTTGACCAGACAAGGAAAGATGTGAAAGCCCTGCCAATGCACATGTGCGGCTGCTACTGCTATACACTTTGTGAACACTCAGGGAACTGTGGTCAACCCAAAGAGGAGAACCTTGAACTGATAATGTTTTCCATTAACCACAGACCTGAGATAGCACCAATTTGCTGGGTGAATTGGTATGTGAAAACAGGCGTCTTAGGTCGAGAGCAGTCATAAAATCGCCCTGTGTAAAAGAGTTATGCCATCCTCAAGGGACCATATGAAAATGTTCTGTGAGAATGTATTTGTTGAGGGGTCTTAGGTCCAGAATGGGCCTGAGGGATCCATTATTTTTGGGAATCAAGAAATAAAGAGTGTACACCCCTGTGCCTTGATAGTGCAGAGGCACTGGTTCGATGGCACCTTGGCAAAGGATTGATTGTACCTCTTCTTTGAGCAGTTTTATGGAGTCTGAGGAAAGTTTGTGACTGTGGGGTTCTATGGTAGGTGGTGTGAAGTTAGCTCCTGGCAGTAACCATACTGTATGATGTCTAACAGCAACTGGTCGACGGTGATGGCCCACCAAGTGAGCAAGAACCCTTGCAGACGCCCTCCAACAGGTGTTGTATGATCGAAGGCAGGAGGGGTAAGTCATGGATTGGTGGCTGTAGCTGAGGCTTCTTTTGGAGAGGGAACTTTGCCTCTGGAATTACTGCCTCAATAGGGTCATCTGGAGAAACCTCTACCTGAGGGAGAATCTCTCTGTGCATGAGTGTAGGCCAAGGTAGCTTCAGCTGATGTTTGTTTTGAACCACCACAGTAAGGTGTATGGCAAAATGAACTCCAAAAGGTAGGTGTCTGAAGGGCGCCCATGGTTTTAGCTGCTTCAGTGCCCTTTTTCATTCTTTCAAAGTTCTGGTCGACGTGGGTTCTGAAAATATGTTGCCCATCAAAAAGGAGGCATAGCAAGTTCTGGTGTACATCAGGTTCAAAACCTGAAATATAAAGCCATGCATAAGTAGAAGGATGGAATAAACATTCCGAGCAGCAGTGTCCGCTGCGTCAAAGGCACAAAGTATTGTAATATTGGAAATTAACTTCCCCTCTAAAACCAATTCATGCACCCTTATGCTGTGTTTCTCAAGGAGGTACTAAAGAAGTTCCTCTACTTCATCACAGGTGGCTCCGTCATATCTACTCATATCTGCTCAAATGTCCCATAGTATTGTGCCAGTAGTTAGCAGGCTTCGCTGCTACTCTTTTCCCCACCACGTCTAATCGTTTACTTTCCTTATCCTGTGGGGTGGCGTCTCCAGTTGTTTGGGAGTTGTCTCTTTTTCATGCCATATGAGTCTGGAGGAAGCTAGCCCCGAACATACACAGGATCTGATTCGGATGCATTATATTTTTTTGTAACTCAGGGAGTAATCACCTGAGCTCGCACTGGATTCTCAAAATTATGACTGTGTGGCGGAACATACCCTTTAGCATGGGGTGGTATTGGGTAATCTGTTGTCTGGAGGAGAGAGTCTTCCTCAGTTGGGTCTGAATGGCTGGGAACTTTATGGTAGGGTGCTACAATGACGAGGAGTTCCTGGAATGTGGAGGAATTGTCGGGGGAAGGGAGGTAGATGGGCGAGCTGGGTAAAGGTCAGGATCTGGATCCCTTGGAGGCGCTGTGTCATACGTGTGGCAGGGATCTAGCTGTGGAGAAATGGCTCCCCTTCTCCATCACCTATGCATGGAAGAGGTGATCTCTGAAGATTGTAGGATGGAGAGGGGAATCCTGTTTATCCTTAGGTGGTGATGGAGGAGCAGGAAATGGTCTGGTTTTTCTCTCTCTAATTTTGCTTGGGAGGTGGAGCAACATCCAGGGCTCCCTAGAAAGAAAGCTGCCATTTTGGAAATTGTATGTCAGTTCCAGGTGGTTGTGTAATAATCCAGCCAATCAGTGTGTGAATTGCCAAATACTTTTGTTGAGCACCCATTTCCTCTTAAAGCCGATGGAGGAGTGGCTCGACTGTTTTGGCACCGATGGAGGTCGACTTTGATGCCGAGAGTTTCTGAAATGATGCTGTTTTCAGTGCCAACAGTTTGGTTGGCGCCGAGTCAGCTGACTTGGGATGTTTCTTCGGCGGCGAGATGGAGCTGGTCATAGTGACCAAAGTTGTTCATCGGTTCGGACCATGGCCTGAGGGCAGTGGTAGACCGACAGCCTACATCTGGTGTTCCCGGTGGCTTAGCAGACTGTGTTGGCGTGCTGCAAACTGTAACGACAAAGGAAAGAGCCTATACCCATGATTTGACTGGTTGATGGAAGTTCTTTGACCTCCAGGTCGAAGTCGGAGCTGTTCTCTGGCAAGTAGGCTTCCTCCCCAGCTGCAGGCGCCTCAGCATGATGTATTCCAGCATCTTCTGCGTTAAAGAGGTCCACAGGTATGGTTTCAAGCGTCGGGCCCAAAGGTCACAGAGGGTCTTTTTTTATCTGAAGGAGCGGCAAGCGAGCATGCAAGCTTGTTATGTTCAGGTTAAAGACAAATGTTACAACCTGAAAGAGGTCGGTTCGTGGATATTTTAAATGGCATCAAGGACAATATCTAAAAGGCTTCTGTCCCATCACTCTCTTTTGCATGGCATGGAACCAACTGGAAGTCCAGAGAAAAGACAGCCCAGGAAGGGTGAGGCCCCATGTGAGGCCAAGATCAATCTGAAGATTGCCTGGGTGCAACTGGATTTGTCGACACAGAACGGATGGAAATTGGGATGCGCAATTGAAAACACAATACCGATGGTTGGGAGGAACATGTGGGAACCGAGATAGTACAGATGACTGTCTTGAACAGGAGCACACATCCGATCCCGATGGCGGAAGAAAACAATCTAATAATGGAGTTGATGCCTATGCGCATTACCAGCAAGATGAGGAGTCACTAAACCTCGTGGCTCCAAAGACTTCTCTGAAGAAAAACAACTTGCACACATCCGCTCCCAACACCAGATGGCAGGGGAATGCACATGTGTGTCTATGCCTCAACCACATATTTTCAGAATACGCTGGCCCTTTAAAAAAAAAAAACCAAAAAAAAAACAGTTGTTTTCCAAATGCTTTAAAAATTGAAAAGAATATAATTTTTTTATTTTGTCATCTCTTTTGAAGACAACAGAAAACAATGCTCTTATAGGCAGCCTGCTTAGTTTGCATGCTGTTTAGTGCATCTGTAGTGGTGAAAGAAAACTAGCCCAATGGCAAAATAAACTTCCCACCATGGGCATATGAGGGGTGGACCTTGAATGCTCAAATGTTTATTGGTTTTGTCTCAGAGATCGGAAGGCCTGATCCTCAAGATAGGTTGAGAACCAATGACTTTGATGTCGCAAGACTTCAGGGTGGTCATTTATGGGTCAGGCTGTCCTGATCTCTAAAAAGGAAAGCCAATAGGCAGCCATGGTAGAATCAGTCATACACTTTAACTGACAAATACATTAAAAGTAATTTATCTGATGTGGTGCAGTGGAGAGAAGAAAACGATAGCTTTGGATTGAGAATCGTAGCCATGTGTTGCATAAAAACTGAAGGTGTGACAACTGTACTTTTGCAGTGTAAATGGTCCGTCAATATTTGCAAAGGAACACTCTCTAGAAGGCAGACTGGCATGCCAAGGTGCCGTTAGCATGAGTTGAGAGATGTTTACTCCTCTGAAGCATAATTATATTGTAATTGTAATCGTATTTATATAGCGCTTACTACCCCTGACGAGGCGTTGAAGCGCTTTTCGATGAGTAGGACGCTACTCCGGAACCCAACAAGAATTAGTGATGGATTAGTATCGTTAAATAAGGAGTACAGTTTTAGTATTATTAGGAGTTAATTTGAGCCGCGGATATGAGAGTTTGTTAGTTAGACTGGAGTAATGGAGGGGTGGAGGAGGAAATAAATCCAGAGGTGTTAATTGGGAGTATATCCTTCATTTACTCAACCCAAAGGCTTGGGATGAGTAAAGGAGGGTGGAGGGGGAAGAGTATGTGGAAGGGTTAGGGAGAGCATAGTAGCAGGGTGAGATGAATGCAGGAGAATTTAGTAGGGTTGTGTGGGAGGTCACAGAGGTAGAGTGAGGTTTGGTGAGTTAGATGTGGAGGGAAGAGCTTAGGCAGAGATATTTAGGAGATGAAAGTGGTAGAAGAGATTTGGGATGAGTCAGAGTGAGAATGGAGGATAGTTTGATAGAGACATGATATAAGAGTGATGAGTAGATAAGTGTGATAAAATGAGAGCAGGAATTCAATGATCCACGAACATGCCAAGCACAGAAACAACATATACACATACGCATATATATATATATATATATATATATATATATATATACATATACATATACATATACACACACACACACATATGCACATACAATACATAATTAGAAACATGGGTAAAAATACTTAGTCAGACAGGTTTAAAGAGTGTGTGTGTGTATTTTATTGTTATGACATAGTAGCAATACATATTTTCCAAAGAAGCTATAAATAAATAGAAATATACATATAGGGGGTGATTCTGATTCTGGCGGGCGGCGGAGGCCGCCCGCCAGAATTCCGCCCTCCAAAATACCGCGCCGCGGTCAAAAGACCGCGGCGGGTATTTCAAGTTTTCCCCTGGGCTGGCGGGCGGCCGCCAAAAGGCCGCCCGCCAGCCCAGGGGAAAACGACCTTCCCACGAGGATGCCGGCTCGTAATCGAGCCGGCGGAGTGGGAAGGTGCGACGGGTGCATTTGCACCCGTCGCGTATTTCACTGTCTGCCAAGCAGACAGTGAAATACTTGTAGGGGCCCTCTTACGGGGGCCCCTGCAGTGCCCATGCCAGTGGCACTGCATGGGCACTGCAGGGGCCCCCAGGGGCCCCGCGACCCCCCCTACCGCCATCCGGTTCCCGGCGGGCGGACCGCCGGGAACTGGATGGTGGTAGGGGGGGTCGGAATCCCCTCGGCGGCGCAGCTAGCTGCGCCGCCTTGGAGGATTCAACAGGGCAGCGGTACACTGGCGGGAGACCGCCAGTGTTGCCGGTCTGACCGCGGCTTTACCGCCGCGGTCAGAATGCCCTGCGGGGCACCGCCGGCCTGTCGGCGGTGCTCCCGCCGACCCTGGCCCCGGCGGTCTAAGACCGCCGGGGTCAGAATCACCCCCATAATCTGAAAAAATATTTATCCACATAGGCATATGCAGTTCATAGTTGTTTGAAAAAGGTGGTTACATATAGGGGGTGATTCTGATTCTGGCGGGCGGCGGAGGCTGCCCGCCAGAATTCCGCCCTCCAAAATACCGCGCCGCGGTCAAAAGACCGCGGCGGGTATTTCAAGTTTTCCCCTGGGCTGGCGGGCGGCCGCCAAAAGGCCGCCCGCCAGCCCAGGGGAAAACGACCTTCCCACGAGGATGCCGGCTCGTAATCGAGCCGGCGGAGTGGGAAGGTGCGACGGGTGCATTTGCACCCGTCGCGTATTTCACTGTCTGCCAAGCAGACAGTGAAATACTTGTAGGGGCCCTCTTACGGGGGCCCCTGCAGTGCCCATGCCAGTGGCACTGCATGGGCACTGCAGGGGCCCCCAGGGGCCCCGCGACCCCCCCTACCGCCATCCGGTTCCCGGCGGGCGGACCGCCGGGAACTGGATGGTGGTAGGGGGGGTCGGAATCCCCTCGGCGGCGCAGCTAGCTGCGCCGCCTTGGAGGATTCAACAGGGCAGCGGTACACTGGCGGGAGACCGCCAGTGTTGCCGGTCTGACCGCGGCTTTACCGCCGCGGTCAGAATGCCCTGCGGGGCACCGCCGGCCTGTCGGCGGTGCTCCCGCCGACCCTGGCCCCGGCGGTCTAAGACCGCCGGGGTCAGAATCACCCCCATAATCTGAAAAAATATTTATCCACATAGGCATATGCAGTTCATAGTTGTTTGAAAAAGGTGGTTATGAAGGAAAGAGTCAACTCTTGAGTAGTTTTCTGAAGACAAGAAAGTTATCTGTGGCTCTTATAGTTGGGGGTAATGAATTCCATAGTTTGGCTGCTTGGACGGAGAAGGATGTACCACCTATAGTCTTTTTCTTGTATGGTGGTGTTCTAAGGCCTGTCTAAGGGGTGCCAGTCTTGAGGCGAGGGTTCTTTGTTGGATGTATTTGGTCATTTTCTTTCTGATAAAAAGAGGTCCTGTTCCATGTTTAGCTTTGTGGGTGATACAAAGCAGCTTGAAAGTGCATCTTCTGGCAACGGGTAACCAGTGTATTGCTCTCAAGGCAGGGGAGATGTGGGCTTGTGGCTTTATATGTAGTAGTAGCCTGGCTGTGGAATTCTGGATACGTTGTAGTTTTTTCATAACAGATAGAGATGATCAATGGTAGAGGCTATTGGCATAATCCAGTTTGGATAGTACAAGTGAGATGGTAGCTTGCACCTTGAGTGGAAATCCGAGGTGGGGGAAGATGCGTTGTAAAGTCTTTAAGGTGATGAAGCTTGTGCGTGCTAATTTGTCTACTTGGGCATTCATAGTTAACTTGGAATCCATGGTGATTCCTAGGTTTTTAACTTCCTTGGATAATTGAGGAGGTGGTCCGAGATCATCAGGCCAGAAGCACAGAGGGTCATAACTTTTCCAGTCACCACATATGAGTATTTCTGTTTTGGAGGTATTTAGTTTGAGATGGCTCCAGGTCATCCACCGATCAACGGCTCTGAGGCAACTGAAGATTTGTGAGTTTTCA
This sequence comes from Pleurodeles waltl, assembly GCF_031143425.1. Classification (NCBI taxonomy): domain Eukaryota; kingdom Metazoa; phylum Chordata; class Amphibia; order Caudata; family Salamandridae; genus Pleurodeles; species Pleurodeles waltl. The sequence continues at coordinate 818,653,257 of NC_090443.1, read as the reverse complement.
ATGTTTTTGGGGTCTTCTAATTTAAGTAGTATTTGTGTGTCATCTGCATAGTTGTAGCATGTGAGATGGAAATCAATGATCAGTTCTGGTAAAGATATCATGTAGATGTTGAAAAGCAAAGGTGAGATGATTGACCCTTGGGGGACCCCTGCTTTTGTGAGGTAGGGTTCGGACGAGAAGGGGGGCGAGTGGATGATATTTGCTCTTTTTTAAAGATAGGAAGTAATCCAGTCGAGAGCAATCCCTTGTATGCCGGCTTCATGGAGTCTTTGAGTTAGGGCGTCATGGTCAACCGTATCAAAGGCAGCCTGTATTCCTTCTGTTTCTTGTATATGAGACAATTATGTATTAAACTGTGTTGACATGCAGTTAGAAACAAACACATAGGACCAGTGAGGGTTTAAAAGATTCGCAAGAACAGCAAGATAGCTAGACTTCGGGAGGGGATGTCAAGTGAGACCTTTCACTAGATTTAAGAGCGCTTTTCACTGAGCCGAGTTTAAAAACAACCCTGAATAAAGCAGGCTTCATCCAGGGTGTGAAAACATACCAAGGTCTGGCAGAGGCATTGTGCTATAGTTGCATGTATACAGTGCTTCAGGTCCTATCGAGATTTTGGACTGGTAGCAGGCTATTTTGTGGGATTGTTATGTTTTTTTTTTTTCTTAGTGTTTTATAAAGGGAGAACCTTCTACTCTGTGTCTCCAGTAGCGGAAGATAGAACCCGCTTGTCACAGTCTTATACGGATTACGCTCCAGTACATCATCAATTCACCTCCAGGAAGGATTCTAGATTTTTTCTGCTATGGAATCTCTGAGCGCAGAGCCTTCCTTTCCTGCTACGTTTATATTTGTAAGTGCTTCCCTTGAGATTTAGTTTCTGTAAAATGCGCATCATGGCCTACCCAACCGGAGTATTTTCTACGAGTAAGTCAGTAAGCGTTACCTAGCATGTTTTCAATTGGTTAGTGACAAAAGATGTGGCAGACACCTAAAATTGTCAGGCCAGACTGCCTGGATTTGTGTATGAAATAGAAAAGTGCCAGCCACTAAGACTAGCAGCAGTGGAGCAAAAGTTAAAAAAAGAACCAGAGAAAGGGAATGAGCAGAGGAGTACCTTGGACTGGGGGAGAATGGAGCTGTATGCAGTGCTGCTGAACTCTGCCTGTAATAAAGTTTACCGTCTAGGAGGAAACTGAAAAATATACAAAGTCAGCCAATTTTGTCAGTGTTGACTGGACTCAGTTTGCAGACTGGGCAGGCACGGGAGGGGCAGCGATAGAAACAGTTAAAGCTGTGCTCCAGGAGGACTCTGGGAAGTGATCCCAAAGGCTCCTGGCAGGCCAAAAAATAATAAGGAGAAAAATATGAATGCTCAGAAAACTCTAACACTATGGAGGTGAATCTAATGGGGCGTCTGCCTCGGCCACCGGACTGAGGGACTTTCATGAAGTCTGACAGTGAGAACAGGGACACTTGAACAAGTCTGCATAGAGGCACAGTAACTATGGTGGATAAATTCTGGGAGAGTTTTAGCCATCTTACGCAGTTGTTGTGGTGAAGCCAAAACCAGAGACTTGTACTGCACCCACCACCATTTCTCTTTCATGTGTCCTTAGTTCCGTAACTCAGACCAGGATTGCCAATACTGAGCCTTCTACTACACTCTTTGGTCTTTCACTAGTCAAAGTTTTTCTCAGTAGTTCACTCCTCCCCATTCACCTCTGTCTTCATCCACCCTATCTTCCAGTTTTTTAAAATCTTGGGCACAGAAGTTGCCCCAGTAAATGTATCGGACTTTTTGAGCGGGGGGGGGGGGGGGGCTGCAACGGGCTTACTGGCATAGGTATCCGGCACAATTGTTTGTTGATGTACTAACTGTGTAGATACTGTACTGTGATTTTGCATATCTTGGTTTCCTATGATATCTGGAGAGTTAAAATCAGAGAAACACATTTCTCTAAAATGTATATTGCTAACCAAGTTGGACCCTGGTGTTCACCTTCATGTGACTTGTAATGCTGTGGTTTGGAAAGTATTTCAATAAAGATTTAATTGCAGAAAAGTATGAATTTTATGATAAAAGAACTACATTTTGTTAAATTCCTTGTGCATCTCGACTGACCACTGTAGTTATTTTTATACAGCGCTCATCTGGAAAAGCTGGTCCACACTAGAATTTGGAACGACTGATCATGCCAATAATTTCTTGGGAGTGTGCAATCAAATCACAGGTGAAGATTTTCATGTTCAAACTTTATTTAAGCATACCTCTTCAGGGCAGTTTTCTGGGCGTGGAAGGCGCTTTCCCTCTTCCAGAGCTTTTATAAGTCTTGTCACTGTCATTTGTCCTTGTGTAGGTCCAATCATTTTCAAATACATCTATTAGAAAGAAAATAAAACAGACCACTATTTTATAACAAACCCTTGGTGTTATTCACTTCAAAAATAACCCAGGTTCTCCCATGTTCTTTGTTCCGGATGCAACCTGTTTCCTATGCTGGCTGGCCCCTTCCATTTCAAAATGATATTCTCTACTGAGCATAAGAAAAGTGTGCAAATTGTGGTACTTGTACATTATTATCTTCCCTCTCACCTGAGCACGATCCATATTAAGTGTTCCACAAATGCAAATATTATACAACATATTCACAATAATTTGCAACCACGCTTATTCCACGCTGCATTATAAGCACTGAATTAATGGACACTGAAATGACACTCAAACACCTCAGCTTTTAGGTGCTAAGAAACAATAAGTCAGAGGTAATCATGTAAAAAAAGATGCAGAGAATTAGCACACATTAATGGTGCATATATGTATGCGTGTGTGTAAGTAGCTACAAAGGGGGTTTATGTAGTGTGGGACCATACATACAAATACGAAAAACAAATATATATTCAAATGTCGACTAATTGGTGCCGAGCCATGGCTGTTTTCTCTACTGCTCTATGCAGAGATTAGCAGAATTCAGTGCAGACCCATCATTCCTCCATTGAGCAGTGCTTATTACGTAAATAAAAACGTGCCGGTGCCCAAAGCTCTCCTCTGAAACACACGGCTGCTGTAATTAAATATGCGAGCACGGAATACTGAGGCAGGGTAATCCTAAACGCATGTTGGGTCTCTTTTATACATTTACAGCCACTCCCTACCCCTTCACCTCACTCTTGCAGTTTTCTGCTTTATCCCTTTCTGCACTTTTTCGTTTTTCTCATCCTCCTTTCCCATTCCCATCTTGTCACAGTAAATGCCTAATGCAGAAAAATAAGCGACGATGCCCTGCCATTGGGCATTCCTCCGTAAACCCACTTTCGCAGCTGCCCATCCGACTCTGGAACCCTAAGCAGTTTATTCCTTCCTGCCGTGGACCTCCTTCTACATGGACAGACTGAGGAATGCAGCCATGTACTTTGGAACCTCAAGGACTGGTCCATCTCCCAGATTCACTAATCACTATTTTTCAGGTCCTCTTCTTTAACCTAGTCTATAAACCCCTCCATGAATTCCTGTGGTTGCAGTCAGTGCATCAGGTCATGGTATTTTCTTTCACCATTACCAAGCTGACATACGTGTCTGGATGAGTGGGTGAACTAGGACAAACTGCACATTAGCACTGGTGAGTCTCTGGCTTTGACATAAGGATGATTTATATACATTGCCCCAGAGGGCTGATAAAAGAGATGGAATGTGCTCTGAAAAGTTCCCAGAGACTGCCTTCTCTGGTAAGCTGCGCTCTACAAAAATTATAAATACAAGTAAATTAAAGGAGCCGACTGCAGCTTTTTTAATTAAAAGAAACATAAAGGTACAAATATATTTGCATAATAGAGACATGCCCTGTGCTACATCAAAGTTAGTTAATTATGCCACTATACTAGGTATATAACAAACAAATCAACAACTGTACAGGCAGCATTAGCATAGGAAGACACACACAAACAAATCAAGATGCAAATTGTATCACTCAGTGAACACACCTTCAATCAAATATCAGGGCGAGCACAATATATTAGGCAAACAAAGAAGGGCAGTCAATAATACAAAAGAATGGGCAAACGCAAGAGGATTGGCCGTATTCAAACACTTAAAATCGTATGTACATTTTACATTTCATACCATTTGCATTTCAGGCTCAAATGTAAACATCTAATTTCAGCACCTAGATAGGTGTTCTAAGTATGCACCACCACACTGACCGCGAGCCAGATCTGTAAACATTCTGATCAGGGTAAGTTAAAGTTACTTGGGCCTCGATATGCTTCAGTTTGAATGATAATGTTCATAAACCCTATAGAAGCGCTAGTGAATTGCAGAGCAGAAGGAGCATTCTTCACCTGCTGTCGCGCGGGCTCTTCTGAATCACGGGGTAGTTTGTTCTTTAGACATCCGGGGACAACAGCATAGACTATGGGTCACAGTTTTGGTTTTCTAATTGTTGGAGCAGATATGCTAATATGAGAAATTTCGAATGATTTGCGTATACATACTAATGAGAAATATTGATAAAAGAAACTAATAATTGAAAATAACATGCATGAGTAAAATATGCCCACGGGGAGTGGTCACCATGTGTGTTAATAATGCTAAAATAATGAAAAGATATTAAAAATGATGTACTAAGATGTCATATTTGAATGTATAACCTAGGTTTTATGGTCTTCATATTCTTAACTTTGCCGAAATAGAGGCCTTGCTTGCTTAAACGTGGAGACGCGATGAACTGCCGAGGACTGGAACTGGAGAGAAGGACCTTGAACTCCACAGAGTTCAGACGGGCTCTGCTAGAAATTTCTGCAAATGTACCAGAGCACAGGAGATGATGAGGACAAATTAATACAATTATGTGTAGAGTAGGCTAAACTTACTTTCCCAGGACTTGAATAATAGAAGCACTGACTAAAAGACTGTGGGCAACAATTTCGTTATCTGAAGAGCCGGATGATGTTCTCATCGACAGAAGGACCCATCAAACTAATGGAACTTGATGCTTGAACCGACACAAATAAGTGGTAAACAGAAACTATAGGTTAGAGTCATAACCCCTAATAAGGTTGACCAATTAGCAATTTGTGGGACGGACTGAGAGACCCTAATAAAAAGTCAGAACAAGGGAAGGAAATTGAGAGTGGAGAGGTGAAAGTTGATGACGTCAGAAGACTCTGTCCGAAGTGCTGATAATTGGGCTTACTCTCTGTGAGACTGATACTTGCTGATAACTGATGACCTGGAGACAAAGACTGACTCGTTGCTGATATATCTTGGATAGATAGCTATAACAATGTGACTGACTAACGTGTGCTTTTCCTTCTAGGTACCAACTGTGCTGTTTTAAAATGTTTTTCTCTCTTTAGATAGATTTTTCCAAATTAATGATTTTTGTCTAAATTGTTTTCGCATGCAGACCCACATGCTGATGCTAATTTGAGTTAGGTAGGCTGACAAGGGTGACTTAACGGTGACAGTTAACTGACGGACTTACATTGCTGAATTATTCAAAATGTTAAAGAATTTGCTGACTTATGTTGATGCTTGTTTTTGCATATCAATAATTCTTGGTGAATAGTGCTTATGATGCTAATAAAGTTTGATTAACAATAAAGTCAAATAAAGGTTTTGATTAGAATTGTAACTAATAGGGAATAAAAACGATTACCCTTTTTGAAAGTGATGGTATTTTCTTATTTGATGGGGCTTTTTCTTAGTGTTTCATGTTGATTGATTGATATGTTTATTGATGATCCATTGGTTACCGCTTGACTAGGATACTCCATGCGATCCAAACGGTTCATCGACCTATACACGTCCCCTTGTAAGTTTACTTACTAAGGACTACGCACACTAGCATAGTCGCAGATCCTGCACCCAGCGGGGTGGCGGGTGTTGTTTCACTTCCATTCTACTTCTCCAGTGTCAAACTGTGCAAAGCGTAGTCTGGCGGGAATATCCAGCATTTCCCCCAGACTGTCCCCGTTTTCTAACTTCTGTTGCATCGTCCCGATCCTTTTTACTAATATGACCTACATGTCTCGGTTTTCAGGGAAGTTCAGGAGGACATGAATTGAAGAAGTAAGCCGTTGAACGTGCTTCCATTTCCACGGGACACTCGCACGCTGCATGTGACGCAGGAAGACATCGACGCGCCCGCACCACTGCTGCCTTATCTCACCGTCTGGCTGACAGGAGTGGCAGCAGCCCAGCTTGACATATGCTGGAACGTCATTGCCTAGAAAACTATTGTGACCTCTTTACACACCTAGATTTTGCAGCATACACAGCTAGTGTACATGTATGTAAAACAACATATGGTGAGCAGCAGCTCAGCATCTCCTCATTGCCATGGGTGACAACCCCAAGCCTTTCTTCCCTCACCAATTTGTCATATGTCTTGGAGAAAATATGCACATTTAAAGGAGACCACTACATTTGCCTTCAGTTTTTACTGTTTGATTACCTTGAAAACACCGCTATTTGTTATGTGTGAACAAGGTATATTGTTGTCATGCTTAAAAGTGAAGTTTATGTAGCCATGTCTGTGAAACTGCGCACTAGTACTGTCTAATGTTGATGAGTGTTATTAGTGTAGCCCAGTGATATCACAGAGATTATTGAATGACCTCAAATTGACTGGCTCTTTTATCTGCAACCCCTACTACTGTGGTTCAGAGTCTGGACAAACCTCCCTTAACCGGGCGGTTCTCACTGACTGCCTGGAGCTGGATCAAGGTTTACAAATCTCCTGGCTCCTGTACATTCCTAACCCTTGTTTTAGCCTGGGCCTGGAAGATCTTTTCACCCCTCCTGGAAGTATGAATGATAGCATGTTATAAAACACGTTTTCAGCTAAACGCACAGACGTGAGAGTACGGGGGAAGCTGAGAAGCCACTGTCCAGGCATTTGCTGAGATTTGCACAAACAACGGTATAGAGCCATAGTTCACATGGGTTGGCGACTGGCACCACAAGTTCTTGCTAGTGAGACTTGGATTGTGCACAGTACACTTGTTAGTTGCTCTCCCACAGCAGGGCTCCTATTTTGCCAACTTACCTCCGTGTCCCTGTGGTGGCTGTTCTGCACAACGCACGTTGCACTTTATGTTTTTTTGTAAATATTATGCACCGCTGAGAAACCAGCAAAACCAACTAACATACGCTATAATAAAGCTGCTTTTGTTTTTCTGCAGTCATAGTCAAATGTAAGAATTTGCTTCTCAACTGCTGTTTATATTAAACGTGCTATAAAGCAGAGAGCATCTGTTGTTTTGGAATGAGTTTTAATTTGTATTTTGCTCTGAATGTTTTACGTCTTTTTAATGATTTTATGATTTTCTTATGATCATATACTGATCGAATAAATATTGTTAAATTTTGTGTGAGTTTGTGTGTTTTAGTTTCACTGAAAAAGCCAAAGGTTACAGGGACATTGTTGTTAGCTTCTGAATTTATTTCAAGTAACCGTAACTCGCGGCCTAAGGTAACTATAGCTCACACACCAGCCATGTACAGTTTTTTCTTCAATAATTTGACTTCTAATGTTTCATTGATATTTTTATTGACTTTATAATAGTTATCATGAGTGCTGTAATATCTGGGGTAATTAGCAGTGCATGGCGAAGGCGCGAGTTATAGTTACCTTAGGCCGTGAGTTATAGTTACTTGAAATAACTAACTATAACTGCTGAATTTCTCTGGTTTTGTGAGAGTAAATCATCAATTAATTATCAATCAATTAAAAATCAATTATAACGTCCCTGTAACCTTTGGTTTTTAAAGTGAATTTCTAAGGTTTTTTAAATGTAATTGTTTCTAACTACATGGTCCCTGTAACCTTTGTTTTTTTCAGTGAATTTATATGTTTGTTTTTAACGTAAAGTAATTTAAATTACTATACGTTAATCCAACCACCTCCGCACAATGCCTGCAGCAAGGCCCTGCGGCCAACCCCTAAATCTACCCACCCTGTGCCACCCACAGAGTTTGGCTGTGCGTGGCGGGGATTGGCCGCAGCCCCTATATCCACCCAACCTTACGTGTCCCCCAGGGCCCGGCCTTAATTAAATGCTGGAGAGAGCCCTCCCCCCCCTCAATGGGCCAATCTCAGCTCTGGAGGCCCCGGCCTTTATTCAATGGGGGGGCAGAGCCCCCCACAGCAGGCCGAATATGGCCCACTGGACCCCATCCCCTGAGGCACCCCGGGGCTTAGGAGTCGGTCTTGGGGGTTGTGGTCCCCAGGGCCATTTTTGGCTTCCCAAGGGGAGGCCCTCTAACATTTCACTGAGCCACGGAATTAGTGGCCCCTAGGCTGGAGGTCCACAACAGACCCCCTTCATTTTTCTTTATTTTAGCCCAGGGGAGGTGGTGGTTCCCAGGGCTGCTGGGGTGTGTAGCCTCTTGCCACCCCTGTTAAAATTGCCCTGGGTAGGTGGGTTTAAATACATTATACAACAAGCAGGGTGCATGAGAGGGGCCTAAGGGAAAGTGAAAAGGGAAATTAATGTGTACTGGTTGAAGTTTTAAGAGAGAAAACACAATATTTTGTAAAATAGCCAATATTTTTGAGAACTTTCGAAGCAGAGAGAGTATGTGGTGTTTTTGTCTCTGTGTAAGTGAAAACTCCTGCTGAAATGCAACTGACATCTCAAAATTCCCGATTGAAAGCACCTGTACCCAACTATTTATCAGAAAATACATTCAGTAGGGGGTGTAGCACCCCAAACACCCTCCAAAGCTACGCTGCTGCCGGCTCAAGTGAATAAAAGGTGCATTTGACTCCGAGATACTTTCCAAATGCTGCAAGAAGGTGCGATTGCCCAGACTTCATACAGTTTCAGGGAGTCCAAACTGCTGGCAAGAGTGGAATTATGTCCAGAATTATATGTTGGATCGTTTTCAAACTCTGGCCTGACTCAGAAGTTTGTGAACACAATATTTGAAAATCGGATCTGGGTCTGAGAGGTAGAGGATGGAAGAGCAAAAAACCTCCTGAAAAATCACATTGAATTTTATCTAGCTACTTAATTTGAGAGACTGGAAAACCTTCAATACGGTAAGAAGGTAATGGCATATACTTTGCATGGATGATATTTAGCATTTGTTTTGCCATTGGGTTGCTCAGGTTATTTGCCACTCTGAGCAAGGAGAACATTAGAGAAGATGCCTTTGACTTCAGTGCTGGATCAAACTACCTGTGCTTTGAAACCAGAGCCCCCCCCCCAAAAAAAAAGTATCTGCAGGAGGTAGCCTTAACAATCTGCACTTTATTCGTTTGCCAGCTCTGTCTTGAGAGCCTCCTTTTGATGTAAGCTAGCACATTTGTTTTCTCAAGCTTGGGCGGGCAGGCTCTATGGTTGTCTAGTGCTTTAGCTATGTCAGAGATAAATAGGTTGAACAGGATTGGTCCTAAAACACATTCCCGGTTTAAGACTCTATTGAAGAAAACTGTTGGTGAGGGTCCTGTTATCACCCAGTTTCACCTGAATCTAGGTGTCCAAATACAATGCTTGGGCAGCTTTAATAATGTATTGTCAATTCTCTCATGAGTTCAGTTGACACCAAAGCATGTTTTTGTGTCTATGCTGTTAAAGGCCGTCCTGAAATCAATGAAGCAGCCTTCTTATTTATTAACATTGAGGGCGATATAATGTTTTGTCCACCCCTGAAACCTATTTGGAACCATAAAACGAAGTTTTTTATTGTCTGCCCACTTGGAGAGGTCATTTAGGATTAGAGTGGAGTATAATTCTGCATCAATGTCAAGTAGAGAAATCATCCTATAACTGGAAGGTGCAACTCTGCCCACTGAACAAGAAGGGGTCGAGAGTATGGGTCCTTAAAAAGCAATAATAATGGTACCAAGAAGATTACTGGATGCCCCAGAACTGTCACACAGGAACTCATCACAAGTATACTCGCCTACACCGGAATCTCCAAGCAGTTCACACACAGACTACAGACCATCCAAAATGCCGTTATGAGACTTATCTCAACCTTGCACACTGCACCCATATCTCACTTCATCTTAGAGAGCTCCATTGGCTCCCCATTCACAAATGCAGGCGGTTCCAACCCTTCAAACACACATATAAAGTCTTGCACAACACTGGACTAGCATACCTGAATAGCCAAATACACTTTCACCAGCCAGCCAGACACCTATATTCAACCCCACTCTCACATCTCCGCGGATTTGCAAAAACGCCGAAGGAGGAACTTGGAGCAAACTCCCTCAGCATATCCGCCGCCTCCTCACTTCTTGAGTTCTGCAAGAAACTGAAGACCTGGCTATTAGGATTAACCTTACGAGGACCTCTCTCCTTAACTATTGCTCAAGCGCCTGGAAACACTCACAGGTGATTAGTACACTCTACAAATCGACATAACGGACGCATACTTCCTACGTAACTACACAAAAACTATCTGCCCGAAATCCCAAACCTTCCAGAGGGAAGAAGTGGCCACCAAAAACTTCCCAAAGAGAAAGAAGATACTAAATGATTCAAATATATATATATATATATATATATATATATATATATGTACACACACACACAAATATATATGGAAAATGTCACTTACCCAGTGTACATCTGTTCGTGGCATTAGTCGCTGCAGATTCACATGCTGTGCACATCCCGCCATCTGGTGTTGGGCTCGGAGTGTTACAAGTTGTTTTTCTTCGAAGAAGTCTTTTCGAGTCACGAGACCGAGGGACTCCTCCCATTTTGACTCCATTGCGCATGGGCATCGACTCCATCTTAGATTGTTTTCCCCGCAGAGGCTGAGGTAGGAGTTGTGTATGCTAGTAATAGTGCCCATGCAATGGAGTGAATACGTATGTACATAATGAAGTTTAAAGTAATATATTTACAAATGTACAAATGTTTAAGATCTACTTCTAAACGGCTACAGGTTCCCGGGGAGGCGGGTGGGCGCATGTGAATCTGCAGCGACTAATGCCACGAACAGATGTACACTGGGTAAGTGACATTTTCCGTTCGATGGCATGTGTAGCTGCAGATACACATGCTGTGCAAAGACTAGTAAGCAGTTATCTCCCCAAAAGCGGTGGTTCAGCCTGTAGGAGTTGAAGAAGTTTGAAATAATGTTCTTAGTACAGCTTGACCTACTGTTGCTTGTTGAGCAGCTAACACATCTACACAGTAGTGTTTGGTAAATGTATGAGGCGTAGACCATGTTGCTGCTTTACATATTTCGTTCATTGGAATATTTCCTAGAAAGGCCATGGTAGCACCTTTCTTTCTGGTTGAGTGTGCCTTTGGCGTAATAGGCAGTTCTCTTTTAGCTTTAAGATAGCAGGTTTGAATGCACTTAACTATCCATCTAGCAATGCCTTGTTTTGAAATTGGATTTCCTGTATGAGGTTTTTGAAAGGCAATAAATAGTTGTTTTGTCTTTCAAATTAGTTTTGTTCTGTCAATGTAGTACATTAGTGCTCTTTTGATGTCTAATGTATGTAGTGCTCTTTCAGCTACAGAATCTGGCTGTGGGAAGAACACTGGTAATTCTACTGTTTGATTCAAGTGGAACGGTGAGATTACTTTTGGTAAAAATTTAGGATTTGTTCGTAGAACAACTTTATTTTTGTGTATTTGAATAAATGGTTCTTGAATGGTAAACGCTTGAATTTCACTCACTCTTCTTAGAGATGTGATGGCAATTAAAAATGCAACTTTCCACGTTAAGTATTGCATTTCACAAGAGTGCATGGGCTCAAAAGGTGGACCCATGAGTCGTGTTAAGACAATGTTGAGGTTCCATGAAGGAACTGGTGGCGTTCTTGGTGGTATAATTCTCTTTAGGCCTTCCATAAACGCTTTTATGACTGGTATCCTAAATAATGAAGTTGAGTGCGTAATTTGCAGATAAGCTGAAATTGCAGTAAGATGTATTTTTATGGAAGAGATAGCTAGTTTTGCTTTTTGCAAATGTAGTAAGTATCCTACTATATCTTTTGTAGATGCATGTAAGGGTTGAATTTGATTATTATGGCAGTAATAAACAAATCTTTTCCACTTATTTGCATAGCAGTGTCTAGTGGTAGGCTTTCTAGCCTGTTTTATGACCTCCATACATTCTTGTGTGAGGTCTAAGTGTCCGAATTCTAGGATTTCAGGAGCCAAATTGCTAGATTCAGCGATGCTGGATTTGGATGCCTGATCTGTTGTTTGTGTTGTGTTAACAGATCTGGTCTGTTTGGTAGTTTGACATGAGGTACTACTGACAGGTCTAGTAGTGTTGTGTACCAAGGTTGCCTTGCCCATGTTGGTGCTACTAGTATGAGTTTGAGTTTGTTTTGACTCAACTTGTTTACTAGATATGGAAGGAGTGGGAGAGGGGGAAAAGCGTACGCAAATATCCCTGACCAGTTCATCCATAGCGCATTGCCTTGAGACTGATGTTGTGGGTACCTGGATGCGAAGTTTTGGCATTTTGAGTTTTCCTTTGTTGCAAATAGATCTATTTGTGGTGTTCCCCAAATTTGGAAGTAAGTGTTCAGTATTTGGGGGTGAATCTACCATTCGTGGATCTGTTGGTGATCCCGTGAGAGATTGTCTGCTAACTGATTCTGAATTCCTGGAATAAATTGTGCTATTAGGCGAATGTGGTTGTGAATTGCCCAATGCCATATTTTCTGTGTTAGGAGACACAACTGTGTTGAGTGTGTCCCTCCTTGTTTGTTTAGGTAATACATTGTTGTCATGTTGTCTGTTTTGACAAGAATGTATTTGTGGGTTATCATGGGTTGAAATGCTTTCAGCGCTAGAAATACCGCTAACAGTTCTAGGTGATTTATGTGAAACTGTTTTTGCTGTATGTCCCATTGTCCTTGGATTCTGTGTTGATTGAGGTGTGCTCCCCACCCTGTCATGGAAGCATCTGTTGTTATCACGTATTGTGGCACTGGGTCTTGGAAAGGCCGCCCTTGGTTTAAATTTATACTGTTCCACCATTGAAGCGAGATGTATGTTTGGCGGTCTATCAACACCAGATCTAGAAGCTGACCCTGTGCTTGTGACCATTGTGATGCTAAGCACTGTTGTAAGGACATTTGGGACAATGGCTATGCATGAGGACATCATGCCTAGTAGTTTCATTATTATTTTGACTTGTACTCTTTGTTTTGGATACAAGGCCTGTATTACATTGTGAAATGTTTGTACTCTTTGTGGACTTGGAGTAGCAATCCCTTTTGCTGTGTTGATTGTTGCTCCTAAGTATTGCTGTGTTTGACACGGCTGCAGGTGTGACTTTGCGTAGTTGATTGAGAAACCTAGCTTGTGTAGGATTTCTATGACATATTTTGTGTGTTTTGAACACCGTTTTAGCGTATTGGTTTTGATTAACCAATCGTCTAGGTATGGGAACACATGTATTTGCTGCCTTCTGATATGTGCAGCTACTACTGCTAGGCATTTTGTAAAAACTCTTGGCGCAGTTGTTATTCCGAATGGCAACACTTTGAATTGGTAATGTATCCCTTGGAATACAAACCTTAGGTACTTTCTGTGTGAAGGATGTATTGGTATATGGAAATATGCATCCTTTAGGTTTAGTGTTGTCATGTAGTCTTGTTGTTTGAGCAGTGGGATTACGTCTTGTAAAGTAACCATGTGAAAGTGGTCTGATTTGATGTAGGTATTTAATGTTCTGAGATCTAGTATCGGTCTCAGGCTCTTGTCTTTTTTGGGTATCAGGAAGTACAGTGAGTAAACTCCTGTGTTTAATTGTTCCTTTGGTACTAATTCTATTGCTTCTTTCTGTAGCAATGCCTGAACTTCTAGTTCTAGAAGATCTATATGTTGTTTTGACATATTGTGTGTTTTCGGTGGGACGTTTGGAGGGAATTTGAGAAATTCTATGCAATAACCATGCTGGATAATTGCTAAGACTCAAGTGTCTGTTGTTATTTCCTCCCAATGTGTGTAAAACTTGGTTAGTCTCCCCCCCACAGGTGTTATGTGTTGGGGATTTGTGACCTTGAAGTCACTGTTTGTTTTGAGGAGTTTTGGGACTTTGGAACTTTCCTCTGTTTCTTTGAAACTGTCCTCCTCTATATTGTCCCCGAAAACCTCCCCGCTGATACTGGCTCTGGTAAGTGGGCTTTGTTTGAGAGGTTGTGGCTTCTGTGGTCTGCCCTCGAAATCCCCCTCGAAATTGTGTTTTTCGAAATGTGCCTCTGCTCTGCGGGGAGTAGAGTGCGCCCATGGCTTTGGCCGTGTCAGTGTCTTTTTTAAGTTTTTCTATTGCAGTGTCCACCTCCAGCCCAAACAACTGCTGTCCGTTGAATGGCATATTCAGCACAGCTTGCTGTATCTCTGGTTTAAATCCTGATGTACGCAGCCATGCATGCCTCCTTATTGTTACTGCTGGGTTGACAGTTCTAGCAGCTGTGTCTGCAGCATCCATTGCTGATCGAATTTGATTATTGGAGATATTTTGTCCCTCTTCTACCACTTGCTGCGCTCTTTTTTGGAACTCCTTTGGTAAGTGTTCAATAAGGTGTTGCATCTCGTCCCAATGGGCCCTATCATATCTGGCTAGCAAAGCTTGCGAATTTGCAATACGCCACTGGTTTGCTGCCTGTGCCGCCACCCTTTTGCTTACTGCGTCGAATTTTCTACTCTCTTTATCTGGAGGTGGCGCGTCTCCTGAAGTATGAGAGTTGGCTCTTTTGTGCGCTGCTCCAACTACAACAGAGTCTGGTGATAGCTGTTGTGTGATGTACACTGGGTCTGTTGGTGGCGGTTTATATTTTTTATCTACTCTTGGAGTAATGGCTCTCCCTTTGACAGGCTCCTCAAACACTTGTTTGGAGTGTTTTAGCATTCCGGGCAACATCAGCAGACTTTGATATTGACTGTGCGTAGACGACAGTGTATTAAAAAGGAAGTCGACTTCAATGGGTTCTGAGTGAAGGCTGACATTGTGAAATGCTGCTGCCCTTGATACCACTTGAACGTAGCCTGTACTATCCTCTGGTGGCGAGGGTCTCGCTGGATAGCATTGAGGACTATTATCTGACACTGGTGCGTCGTAAAGGTCCCATGCGTCAGGGTCATCTTGACTCATCCCCGTATGAGTTGGGGATTGGATCATTGGTGGAGTGGCTACCGGTGATGGTTGTGGAGAGTGATGTGGGGATGGTGGTGGTGTTATTTGTTTAGCCACTTTTGCTTGTGGCTGTTTGTCCTTGTCCTTGTCTTGGAAGGCAAGTTTTCGTTTCATTCTGATTGGAGGAAGAGTGCTGATCTTCCCTGTATCTTTTTGAATAAAGAGCCGCCTTTGTGTGTGATCTGGCTCTATTGTCTCTAATTCTTGTTCAAATCTGTGTGTCTTCATTTGTGAGGACAGTCCTTGTTCCTCTGAATAGGAACTAATTTTCGGTTCGGAGGCCGGATGTTTCGGTACCGAAACCTTTTCGGCTGCTTTTTTCGGCTCCGACGAAATCTTTTTTGCTTTCGGCGTAGTGCCCTCTTGGTGCCGACCCATTTCGGTGCCGCTGTCTCGATGCCGAATCTTTTCGGAGCCACTTTCTCAGGCCCGAGATTGCTGCGTGCCTGTATCTCGACCGGAGTCGGATGACTTCGACACCAGCTCGCCCTTTTTCGGTGCCGATGGACGGTCACCTATTTTTCGGGTTAAGCCATGGCCTGTTGGCGGTGGCGTCCCCTGGGCTTTAGCAGTCTTTTCGTGAGTTCTTTGTTTTGACGTCTTACTCACGGTTTTCGGCGTTTCTTTGGGATCGATCTCCTCCGAGTCCGAATCCTGGATGGAGAATGTTTCTTCCTCCTCCTCGAAACGCCCTTGTCCTGTCGGCGCCGACGCCATTTGCAGTCTTCTTGCTCTTCGGTCCCTGAGTGTCTTCCTGGACCGAAACGCTCGACAGGCCTCACAAGTATCCTCCTTGTGTTCTGGTGACAAACACAAGTTACAGACCAGGTGTTGATCTGTATATGGATACTTGTTATGGCATTTTGGACAGAAGCGGAATGGGGTCCGTTCCATCAGCCTTGAAGAGACACGTGGCCGGGCCGACCAGGCCCCGACGGGGATCGAAAAAACCCCAAAGGGCCACCGGAGCTCTTCTTAATTCGGTGTCGATCTGTTGTAACTAACCCGATACCGAACGCAAACAATACTGACGATTTTTCCGAGATTCTAACTTACTTTCCGACCCGAAATACGGAGCGAAAAGGAACACGTCCGAACCCGATGGCGGAAAAAAAACAATCTAAGATGGAGTCGACGCCCATGCGCAATGGAGTCGAAATGGGAGGAGTCCCTCGGTCTCGTGACTCGAAAAGACTTCTTCGAAGAAAAACAACTTGTAACACTCCAAGCCCAACACCAGATGGCGGGATGTGCACAGCATGTGTATCTGCAGCTACACATGCCATCGAACATATATATATATAGATACACATACAAGTAATTTCAAAATAATATATATTCCCATGAACCAACAGCAATAATTATACTAAAGATG
This sequence comes from Pleurodeles waltl, assembly GCF_031143425.1. Lineage (NCBI taxonomy): Eukaryota > Metazoa > Chordata > Amphibia > Caudata > Salamandridae > Pleurodeles > Pleurodeles waltl. The sequence continues at coordinate 818,636,749 of NC_090443.1, read as the reverse complement.
AAAACAGAAGACCAAAAGTTCTTAAGTTTGTGTCAAATGTAAAACAATACACTTGATCAGTCAGACGATAGTATAATCAGTGTGAGAACATAAACTTGTATGAAACTAATGTGTCACAAGAAGCAGGTCTGTTCCTCTTCCAAAAGAAAACAATTTTTGTGCAACCTATGCTGTAGGGGGTCTAAATACACCTAGTTGCCATGCATGTAAGTAACAAGCAAGATGTGCCGGAAAACCATCACACTCAACTGTAATTATGGAGGTATAACCAGCACAAAACCACAAATTCAAGAATTACATTAAATAAAAAATAATAATACAAAAAACGAATACTTACCTCCTCCACCGTGTGCCGCTCCTCTGTCCCTCGTCGACTGCAGGCACAGGCTCCCAGCCTGCCCTGTGGCCAATCCGGACGCTGCTCAAAGCAGCGTCAGGATTGGCTGGGAGCACTTAACCAGGGTGCTCCCAGGCACACAAGGAGCCTGTGCAGGCTCTGCACATAGACTGCATTGCTGGGCTAGAGAGAGCCCGTGCGCATGTGTGTTTGGCCGGCCAAACATAAATGCGTAGTGGGTGCGGGGGGGGGGGAGGGGAGTATTGTGCATTTCCCCTCAGTGCACTTCACCCCTATGGCCACGCCCCTTTTCCCAAAAAACAATGTTTATGATCGTTTTTTTGGAAATGATTTGCAGCTGCCACTGCTGGTGGGGGCGACGCTCCTCCGCCCTTATGGAGGTGCTGCCACTGGTGCTGAGTGTTGTATTTTTATATTTGATGGTCTAATTCCTGATCCAACATGGTGCCAGTGCAGAACCTCACACATGCTGAACTATAAGAGATCGGGCTTTGTTACTAATACTTAAGGTAAGGAAAATGACTGAAGTATGAAGGACCTTCTTTGTATTAAGTACTGAAAATTACACACGTTTTTCAACAAAATTAGCACCCTCCAGGCATATCCACAGGACTCTTTGCTGCATGAACAAATCTTGTATCATATTCATGATTATGTAAGGGAACTGAAGACCATGTTTCTTGGAAGCTTACTGCATGACCATTCAAAGTATGATCATACCAGTCTGCATCACCCCTTCTGGCATTCAGACCAGCCACATTCCAGCTCCCCACAGTCAGCTGACCAGCACTGGGTTGCCTTCTATTTGTCAAAAGGAGAATAAGCTCCGATATCGCTCTAGTTTGACTTTGTCAGACAACATCATTTGGGTCTAAGGATTCTTTCTGACAGCCCTGTCTGTATTGGTTAATTATTGACCATGTTGCATGATTTAAACAAGTATTGCAAAGCCAATAAATCTTGCTTTTGTATGATGTTTCCCCACCCTTTTGCTTTGCCAGTGCTTTTTGCCAACACTGCTTTGGCTGTTGACAGATTAGAACATGCATAGTAATAAAATTACTAATTAACCAACGCATAACTGATGGTCAGAAAAACATGTGCTATCAGAGTCTGAAGCAACTTCTAATGTTTCGTTAACAAAGGGTTATGTGAGAATAGGAAAGAGACCTCCATTACGAGAAACAAATAAGCGAGGCCAATGCCCCATCTCGAAATACTTGGGTTCAGGTTGTAGGAGATCTAGCAAATGGATTTGTGTGGGAAGCCTTTCTACAGGATGGAACAGGAGTAATGGATATGACCTGCTCTGAATCAGGACTTCTAGAAAGAAGCTCATAGATACTAAACGTTTGTCATCTCAACAACACACTGAGATCGAGCCATACACACTTTTAGCACTACAACAAAAGTACACATTAGACAAAAGTATAGGCATTATGTGCACAACTAAGCTCCAAGCATTCTAGCTGGCTAAGCACTGGTCACCTGGGGCTGTATAATAATTAGGGCGCACTGTCCCTATTTGTTCCTCAACAATGTGCCAGGTGCAGTCAAGAACAGTACACCTTGTTACCTATAATGCAGTACCCTCAGATCAGCTGCAAATGCGTGGCTGCGCTCTAGTGACAAGGTGAGCCACTGTTTGAAACGGCCGCTCTGCCTTTCACAGGGCAGGAGGCACCTAACATGCACTGCAAAGGTGAATAGATGTTACCCCTCTGCAGGTGGGTGCACTGACTGACTGCCCTGGGATGCCTAGTAGGGGTGCAGGGGGAGGGCTTGTGGATCCTTTTTATCCCCTTTCACAAAGCTCCCTAGCAAGCAGAGGCGGCCAGCAGTTTTAGGAGGGAGGGAGGCAGGTAGGAAACACACTCACACTCATTCTTTCACACACACATCCATTAACAACACTCAGAAACATGCACGCATCAAATATTATTTTTTTCTCTCTCTCTCTCTCTCTTTCATTTTTTCCCAGGAGGGTTGGGACTGATGCCTTCCTCATTGGGTGACCTTAGGGGCCAGAGAAAAAGGGTTCACCTGCTGATTGCACCTCAGGGAACTTTGTGCAATATGGCCCTTGAATGTCATGCTTACACTGAGTTATACTTACAACACACCCTAGACCAGTAAGCAAGATATTCCTAACCTCAACTGTACATACATACATTAAATTTATACTAACAATCTCATCCTCTCAACATTTTAGATACTAACCAGCCTGACGAAATCAACGTAAACATACCACACCTACTTTAACACACTGCAGTATCAAATCAATACCCTGCAAAATAAAATCCTGGGAACACAACCACATAATGCTGAGCAAAATGACAACCATATACCCCAGCAGAACAGAACTAACTGGAATGTCTCTCAACACACAACTCCCTCATAAGATCTAGGCAGTCCCTTCAGACATCACTCAACTAAACAATTTTGTAAACGACCTCAGCGTTGCCAGTCACAGTCAAATAAGGTTCACCTCAACAGAGTGAGACACAAACACATACAGTATTAACAGACTCAGCATAGAAAATCCCAGGACGATAAAATGCGCACAGATTATTAACATGCGTTATGGCCATACAGTGTGTATGCGCTTTACAAATGCACTTAACATAGTGTCTAAATGAATAATTACCGCCATGGGACTGCATTCTGAATCGCAGTACGTCAGCAGTTCATATAGAGTAACTCCAAATGACCACACATCAGAGGCGATGTAAAATTTGCAGTGAAGCAAACATTCAGGAGCATACCTGGAAGAAAAAATAATTTGCAAATTTACATGAACAGCGAATTTGCAGTTTCTTGTTCTCAACCGAATGGTGCATTGTAGATTCGGACTGCTTCCAAAGAAGCTCTAGTTTGCGTAATGATTGACATTTTGGTCTACAGGCTAACAGCACACAACCCACATGTAACTTCTGCTAGATTCATTTTGTGAGACACACATGAAATAGGATATACTTTCTGTAATAGACATCCCAATCTTCAGTAGATCAACATCGTTCCCCATCCTCCCAGCTACAATCTCATCATGACATTGCTATACCACCTGCATGTTTTGGTCCACATCTAAGTTCAGTAAAAACAAAGCCGCTCAGGAAGGCATAATGCACACCTGATTAAACCAGAATTTAAGAAAAGAAAAAACGATGACCACTGTGGGCAATGAAATTAAATAAACAAATAAATGGATTTGTTAGCAAGAACAAAACCACTAGGGCTAACTGGCACAAAAGTGGGAAGTCACTGCAATGATGCTTGCAGCGCTAGGTAGTATTAATAGAAATTGGACGAGTGGAACATGTTGGTGTATATGAAGAGGAAGTCATTACCACAAGCGGTGGGTGAATGCTACATTCTTATAAGTGCCCAAAAGCTCGGGGTGTTCCTACACTCATCCCTGAAAAAGAAAACTGCTCAGAATAGACAGGTCACAATATTCATTGGAGCAGATGTCATAATGAAATCATTCATACATTTTTCGTGAGATTCACATAGATCTGCACAGTGAACATTTGGTTTTGTCTTACTATAGTGCTTTCTTCTAAGCACAGAAGATAACAAATGAATAAAGATTATGCTATTATTAGTATTTAAATAAAACAGAACGACACCAAGAGTGTTCAAGAATGTGAGGTATTTAGAAGAAATGCACTGAATAGTGACAAGGCATGAGGCAATGGAGGGAAAGTCAAGGAAAGATGGGAATATGAGAGAGCTATAATGGCGAAATATAAAAGATCTGTGAAAGTAATGGAGAAGCCACTGTGAGAACCCACATCATTGGGTTTAAGACTTCTATGTGACCTCAGATCATGGAATGTCTTCAGTTCTTTCCCTTTCTTCCATTCTTTCTTGTGTTATGTGCAATCCAGTAGCTTCATTTAACACATACGGAAAATGTTACTTACCCTGTAAGCATCTGTTTGTGGCATGTGTTTGTGGCATGTAATGCTGTAGATTCACGTGCTGTGTATACTCCTGCCATCTAGTGTTGGGTTCGGATGTGTTCAAATTGTTTTTCTTCGAAGAAGTCTTTCGAGTCAAGAGGCAAAGTGACTCCTTCTCTCTGTGATAACGTGCATGGGCATCAACTCCATTGTTAGACTGTTTTCCCACAGTTGGGGGAGAATGGAGTGTGAATAAGTTTCATTAAAGAGATGTCCATGCCTAAGGAATTATAAGAAGGAACTGCAATGGCCACAGGTTTCCGGGGAGCATGTGAATCTACAGCACTACATGCCATGTACAGATGCTTTCAGGGTAAGTAGCATTTCCCGTTTGAGGCATGTGTGCCTGTAGATACCCATGCTGTACAATGGACTGTGAAGCAGTGCCCTCCCGTTAGTGGTGGCTAACTTGTGGGTGTTACAGTTGTTTGGAAAAGGGTATGTAGCACTGCCTGTCCTACATTTGCCTGTTGGCATGCTAACACGTCCACACAGTAATTAGTGAAAGTGTGTGGTGTTGACCACATAGCTGCTTTACAAATTTCAGCTAGTGGGATATTGCCCAGGAAAGTCACAGAAGCTCCTATCTTACATGTAGAGTGTGCCTCTAGGAAGTGTGGACATAGTTCCTTTTGCTTTGGTGTAACATGTTTGAATACATTAAAGCATCCATCTAGAAATGACTGATTTAGATATGGGCTTTCCTTTGTGAGGGTGCGAGAAAGCAACAAAGTAATATGGTACACTAACACTCTTTTTACATCTAGTGTATGAAGAGCCCTGTAAAGAAATGGCTCCCTGTTGCAGTTACCCCCCACTTTTTGCCTGATACGGATGCTGACTTGACTGAGAAGTGTGCTGGGACCCTGCTAACCAGGCCCCAGCACCAGTGTTCTTTCACCTAAAATGTACCATTGATTCCACAATTGGCACACCCTGGCATCCAGATAAGTCCCTTGTAACTGGTACCTCTGGTACCAAGGGCCCTGATGCCAGGGAAGGTCTCTAAGGGCTGCAGCATGTATTATGCCACCCTAGAGACCCCTCACTCAGCACAGACACACTGCTTACCAGCTTGTGTGTGCTAGTGAGAACAAAATGAGTAAGTCGACATGGCACTCCCCTCAGGGTGCCATGCCAGCTTCTCACTGCCTATGCAGTATAGGTAAGACACCCCTCTAGCAGGCCTTACAGCCCTAAGGCAGGGTGCACTATACCATAGGTGAGGGTACCAGTGCATGAGCACTGTGCCCCTACAGTGTCTAAGCAAAACCTTAGACATTGTAAGTGCAGGGTAGCCATAAGAGTATATGGTCTGGGAGTCTGTTTTACACGAACTCCATAGCACCATAATGGCTACACTGAAAACTGGGAAGTTTGGTATCAAACTTCTCAGCACAATAAATGCACACTGATGCCAGTGTACATTTTATTGTAAAATACACCACAGAGGGCACCTTAGAGGTGCCCCCTGAAACTTAACCGACTATCTGTGTAGGCTGACTGGTTCCAGCAGCCTGCCACACTAGAGACATGTTGCTGGCCCCATGGGGAGAGTGCCTTTGTCACTCTGAGGCCAGTAACAAAGCCTGCACTGGGTGGAGATGCTAACACCTCCCCCAGGCAGGAGCTGTAACACCTGGCGGTGAGCCTCAAAGGCTCACCCCTTTGTCACAGCACAGCAGGGCACTCCAGCTTAGTGGAGTTGCCCGCCCCCTCTGGCCACGGCCCCCACTTTTGGCGGCAAGGCTGGAGGGAACAAAGAAAGCAACAAGGAGGAGTCACTAGCCAGTCAGGACAGCCCCTAAGGTGTCCTGAGCTGAGGTGACTCTAACTTTTAGAAATCCTCCATCTTGCAGATGGAGGATTCCCCCAATAGGGTTAGGATTGTGACCCCCTCCCCTTGGGAGGAGGCACAAAGAGGGTGTACCCACCCTCAGGGCTAGTAGCCATTGGCTACTAACCCCCCAGACCTAAACACGCCCTTAAATTTAGTATTTAAGGGCTACCCTGAACCCTAGAAAATTAGATTCCTGCAACAACAAGAAGAAGGACTGCCTAGCTGAAAACCCCTGCAGAGGAAGACCTGAAGACAACAACTGCCTTGGCTCCAGAAACTCACCGGCCTGTCTCCTGCCTTCCAAATAACTCTGCTCCAGCGACGCCTTCCAAAGGGACCAGCGACCTCTGAATTCTCTGAGGACTGCCCTGCTTCGACGACGACAAGAAACTCCCGTGGACAGCGGACCTGCTCCAAAAAGACTGCAACTTTATCCAAAGGAGCAGCTTTAAAGAACCCTGCAATCTCCCCGCAAGAAGCGTGAGACTTGCAACACTGCACCCGGCGACCCCGACTCGGCTGGTGGAGAACCAACACCTCAGGGAGGACCCCCGGACTACTCTACGACTGTGAGTACCAAAACCTGTCCCCCCTGAGCCCCCACAGCGCCGCCTGCAGAGGGAATCCCGAGGCTTCCCCTGACCGCGACTCTCTGAAACCTAAGTCCCGACGCCTGGAAAAGACCCTGCACCAGCAGCCCCCAGGACCTGAAGGACCGGACTTTCACTGCAGAAGTGACCCCCAGGAGTCTCTCCCTTGCCCAAGTGGAGGTTTCCCCGAGGAAGCCCCCCCTTGCCTGCCTGCAGCGCTGAAGAGATCCCTTGATCTCTCATTGACTTCCATTGCGAACCCGACGCTTGTTCTAACACTGCACCCGGCCGCCCCCGCGCCGCTGAGGGTGAAATTTCTGTGTGGGCTTGTGTCCCCCCCGGTGCCCTACAAAACCCCCCTGGTCTGCCCTCCGAAGACGCGGGTACTTACCTGCTGGCAGACTGGAACCGGGGCACCCCCTTCTCTCCATTGAAGCCTATGTGTTTTGGGCACCACTTTGAACTCTGCACCTGACCGGCCCTGAGCTGCTGGTGTGGTAACTTTGGGGTTGCTCTGAACCCCCAACGGTGGGCTACCTTGGACCAAGAACTGAACCCTGTAAGTGTCTTACTTACCTGGTAAAACTAACAAAAACTTACCTCCCCCAGGAACTGTGAAAATTGCACTAAGTGTCCACTTTTGAAATAGCTATTTGTGAATAACTTGAAAAGTATACATGCAATTGAAATTATTCAAAGTTCCTAATGTACTTACCTGCCATACCTTTCAAACAAGATATTACATGTTAAATTTGAACCTGTGGTTCTTAAAATAAACTAAGAAAATATATTTTTCTATACAAAACCTATTGGCTGGATTTGTCTCTGAGTGTGTGTACCACAAATGCTTAACACTACTCCTTGGATAAGCCTACTGCTCGACCACACTACCACAAAATAGAGCATTAGTATTATCTCTTTTTACCACTATTTTACCTCTAAGGGGAACCCTTGGACTCTGTGCATGCTATTCCTTACTTTGAAATAGCACATACAGAGCCAACTTCCTACAAGCCCTTTCTGCAACTGAATCAGGTTGCGGAAAGGCAGCCGGTAGTTCAACTGACTGATTGAGGCGGAAAGCAGAAACCACCTTCGGGAGGAACTTGGGGTTAGTTCTAAGGACTACCCTGTAGGAAGAAAGGTTCTGCTAAGGTTAACACCTTGAACTCACTGACACGCCTGAGGGAAGTAATGGGCACCAAAAACGCGACCTTACAAGAGAGAAATTGGAGGTGGCTGTAATGCAATGGCTCAAATGGTGGACCCATGAGTCTGGTAAGTACGATGTTGAGATTCCATGAGGCCCGAGGTCTGTAAATGGAGAAGATAGCAGAGAATGTATTGAATATGTAGGAAAGTACCCTCTTTCTTGGCATGGTTACCCCCCTTTTATGCCTGTTGTCAGTGTGTTTGACTGTGTTTACTGGGATCCTGCTAACCAGGGCCCCAGGGATTATGTTCTCTCCCTGTGAATTGAGTTGTTTGAACAACACACACCACACATTTGGCATACTGGTACCCCCTTATAAGTCCCTAGTATATGGTACCCAGGGCATTGGGTTACCAGAGGATCCCCATAGGCTGCAGCATGTATTATTTCACCTGTAGGGAACCCATGTAAAGTGTGTCTGCAGGCCTGCCATTGCAGCCTGCATGAAAAGGTGCATGCACCTTTTCACTACAGGTCACTGCACCAGGTCACTGTAAGTCACCCCTATGGAAGGCCCTCCTAGCCCAGAGGGCAGGGTGCAAGTACCTGTGTGTGAGGGCACCCCTGCACTAGCAGAGGTGCCTCCACAAACTCCAGTTCTAATTTCCTCGATTGTGAGTGGGGGGATGTCATTTTTTCTGCGTACTGGACAAGGTCACTACCTATGTCCAACTACATAATGGTAACTCCGAGCCTGGGCATGTTTATCAAACATCTCGGAATCATACCCCAATAATGTTGCCAGTATTGGAAGTATGATTCAATGCACTCCAGGGCTCCTTAGAGAGCCCCCAGCATTGCTCCTACCAGCCTTCTGGGGTTTTCCGGGCAGCCTGCTCTGCTGCCACCCCTCAGACAGGTTTCTGCCCTCCTGCTGCTTGATCAGCTCAAGTTCAGGAAGGCAGAAAAAAGGATTTCCTTTGGGAGAGGGGATAACACCCTCTCCCTTTCAAATAGGTGTAACATGGCTTGGGAGGAGTAGCCTCCCCAAGCCACTGGTATGCTCTGAAGGGCACATTTGCATAAACCAGTCTACACCGGTTCAGGGACCCCCAAGTCCCTGCTCTGGGGTGAAACTGGACAATGGAAAGGGGAGTGACCACTTCCCTGTCCATCACTACCCCAGGGGTGGTGCCTAGAGCTCCTCCAGAGGGTCCCTTGATTCTGCTACCTTGAATCCAAGGTGGGCAGAGGCCTCTGGGAGCATCCGAGTGGCCAGGTCAGGCAAGTGACGTCAGAGCCCCCTCCTGATATGTGGTCACCTGGCTAGGTGACCAATATCCCTTTCAGGGCTATTTATGATCTGCCTCTGGGGTGGGTCCTCAGATCCGGCTTGCAAGATTCAAGCAGGACTCCTCTGCAACCTCTACTTCGACTTCTGGCCACTGGAACTGTGACTGGACCCTCCAGGAACCAACAATATGCATCTAAGACGAATAATCTGCTTGTAACATTGTTTCCACAGCTCCTTCCAGCTTCTGCAACATTTCCCCGGCTGTGCATCCTCTGAGGGCGGCAAGTCTTCAGCCTGCATGAGAAGGAAGAAGGAATCTCCCTTGGAGAGACGGAGTCACTCCCCTGCATCCGCAGGACCAACTGTAACGACGACTGTCTGCATGGATCTCCTCTCATCCTGAGCTGCATAGATCCTATATCACAACGGACAGTATCCCCATGCACCACGTCTCTTGCAGCTACTAAGGCTTGTTGGCATCTCCTCCAAGTGATCTTAAGGCTCCGTTAAACCCCAGCTCCCAGCACTCTTCCTTGCAACGCACAGCCCTCTGCGTGCTTCTCCTGCGGCGTGGGACCCTTCATCAGTTGTGCTGCATGGGCTCATCTGCGACTCCTGGTTTCTCTTCCAGTGGGTCTCCTGTGGGGACTGCCTTTTCTTCTGTGGACTCTCTGCCTTGCTGAGGGTCCCGCCCCCTCAAGCCTCCCCCAATGGGTTGAGTCCTCCTGGACCTTGCTGGTCCTCGGCAGCTCCACTTTTGCTTCATTGCGACTTCTGCCTTTGCCAAGGCTTGTTGATGGCTTTTCCACTCCTCTGATCGACTTCAGTCATCCATCCAGCATGGGACGTCGACTGCTTCCTCCAGGAACTCTTCTCCTGCTCTAGGGCTGTATTGCTAACCGTTTTCATCCTACTGTCAACCACCTCCTGCTATCACAGACGGATGGGTAGTGGCTCCTACCACCACTGGACACTCCTGCAACTTCTGGACTCAGTCCCCTTCTTCCACATGTCTTCCTCTTCAGGAATCCACCCCTGGTTTCTTGCAGTCTTGTCTGGGTGTTGCATTAGGATCGTTTTAGTCCTTTTGGGTGGTTTGAGGAAAATCCAGTAACTTACTCCTTTCTTCCTGGTCGCTGGGGGGGCACTGTGGTACTCACCTTTGGGGTTTCCTAGTTACGCCATCTCCCCTCTACACATTCCACTTACCTAGGATGGGGGTCCTGCATTCACATTCAATTTTTTTTAGTATATGGTTTGGGCTCCCCTTGGGGTCACTATTGTCTGTTGCTGTTGCACTGTTTTCTACTGCTATTATGCCTATTTCTGATTACTAGAGTACACATCTAGTGTGTTACTTACCTCCTAATGGAGGGTAATAGAGGGTTGTCTCTCTAGTACCTTTTGGTAATTGTGTCACTAAAAGAAAGTACCTTTATTTTTCTAACACTGTGTGTTTTCTTTCATGTGTGTAAGTGCTGTGTGACTACAGTGGTATTGCATGAGCTTTGCATGACTACTAGATAAGCCTTGGCTGCTAATCCACAGCTACCTCTAGAGAGCCTGGCTTCTAGACACTGCCTACACTACACTAATAGGGGATACCTGGACCTGGTATAAGGTGTAAGTACCTTAGGTACCCACCACACACCAGGCCAGATTCCTACAGAACAGTTGTAACAAATGGATCAATGTGTTTACTGTAGCAGTAGAAAACAACATTGTCTACTTAGCTGCATAACATGCTGTAGTTGTGGACACACGAGCTTCTTTGAGAATGGTCATACATGTGGGTGGAAGATTTACGCAACCAAATTCTATGACCTCAGGAGTCAAATTGCAAGACTGAGTTCCTTTGGATTTGGATGCCTGATTTCTCCTTGGTTCCGAGTGACAAGAACCGGGCTGAGGCAAAGCTTCTCATGGGGAATTTTAAAGAGCTTGAGTAGTGTGGTGAACCGTGGCTGACGAGCCCACGTGGGAGCTACTAGAATGAGGGTGAGCGATGTTTGCCTGAGATTCCAAACCACGAACAGAGAAGAGGGAGAGGTGGAAAAGTGTAAGCAAACATCCCTGAGCAGTTCATCCATAAAGCACTGCTTTTGGGTAGTAGCTTTGGGAACCTGGAGGCAAAGTTTGGGCATTTTACATTGTCTGCAGGTGCAAACAGGTCTAGCTATGGGATCCCCCACTTGTGGAAATAAGGGAGGAGGACTTGGGGGCAGTGTTCCCACTTGTGGACTTGTTTCCACATTCTGCTGAGGTCAGCAAAGTCACTGTCCGTTCCAGGGAGGTGTTCCGCCCAGAGGTGGATGTTGTGACGTATTGCCCAATGCCAAATTGTTTGAGATAGTTGTGATATCTGTAGAGAGTGTGCCCCCCCCACCCATGTTTTTGAAGATAAAACACTGCTGTTGTGTTGTCCATCCGGAACAAGACAACCATGCCTACCAGGTAAGTCAGGAATGCTTTCAATGCTAGGTGAATAGCTTCAAACCCGAGGTAGTTGATGTGGAGAGCTGGTTGCTTGGTGTCCTAGAGACCCTGAACTTGAAGATCCTGTAAGTGAACACCCCAATCTGTGAGGGAGGAATTCACTGTGAGAACAATCTGGGAAACGGGGTCGAGAAATGGCCGCCCCTTTGGTTTTGTGTGTTCCACCACTGCAGTGAGTGATGACTGTAGCTGTCTACTAACACTAACTCTTGTAACAGACCCTACTGGTGTTCCAGACATTCCTGCAGGATACACATGTGGTCTTGCATGTGGTACTATTGCAATGCAGAATGCCATCATACCTAAGAGGTGTGTTACTGTTTTGACTGTTATGTATTGGTTGGGGTGAAACTGTGGTATTAGCGCTTGGATGTTCTTAAACCTGGCTGCATTTGGGTAGGCTAATCCCAGCTGTGTGTTGAGAAACGCCTGTAGATACGGCTGAATCTGGGAGGGTTGAAGGTGTGACTTTTGTATGTTCATGGTGAAGATGTAGAGTGGTCTGACTGTGTTGTTGAAACAAATGAAGCATGCTGGCATTGATGAGCCAGTTGCCCAGATATGGAAAGACATGGATGCTCTGCCTGCGCAGATGTGCTGTGACTACAGTTAAGCATTTGGTGAAAACAAGAGGTGCAGTAGTGACTCCGAAGGGGAGCACCTTGAACTGGTAATGCCTTCCTGCTATAATGAACCTGAGGTATTTGTGGTGACCTGGATGGATTGGGATGTGAAAGTAAGTCTAGTACTGACATTAAGACGCCCTGCTGTAGCAGGGGGATCACATCTTGAAGAGTTACCATGAAGAAGTGTTCAGACATGATGTAACGATTTAGCGGCCTGAGGTCTAATATAGGCCGTAGTGATCGGTCTTTTTGGGGGATTAGAAAGTATAGGGCGTATACTCCTGAGCCTTGCTGTTCAAGAGGGACAGGCTCTATGGCTCCTTTGCGCAAGAGAGCCTGCACTTCTTGTTTGAGCAAGTTTTGATGTTCTATGGAGAGTTTGTGTTTGCGAGGTGGGATGTCTGAAGGTGTGTTGAGGTCCTCATATGCTGCATGCATGTGAAGTCATCCTAGTACTCCACAACACAGTGGATCGAGACAGCAGAAAGCTAAAAGGTACGTTTGAAGATATGGTGCTAATTTACCACATACCTTTGTATTTCTTTCATTTTCAACGTCCAAGGACTACAATGGAATTTGTATAGTTTAGGTTACTGGTAGAAAGGGCTTTCTAAAAATATGTCAGAATGTAAACACAAGAGTCTACAGTATATTTTATTGAAATAGGATATGATACAGATGAAGAAAAGGAATTTGAAACCCATGCCAATAACATATATTTATCCGGTGCCTAGTTTTGCTGATAACATTAAAAGTGTGCTTTAATAAAGCACCAATATAGTAATGTTATTTAAAGAAAACACTAAAGTCAATGTAACACTGAGTAGGGAGCAGTGATAAAAACACACAGATGGGCACAAGGAAAGAGATGCTTTCTTCAAAGCAGTGGGACACCACTCTTCTAACTTGGATTCATTCCTGATGCTGAAACATTGCATGCGTAGACAGGGGCTACTGTTTCCCCAAGCACCAGCATAATAATTTACGAAGGCAAAATAGGTGAGGTACTTACCACATGTGGTAAATACTACTACTCTGGAAACATGTATTTACCATATGTGATCTATACCTCATATTCAGAGTTTTTAACTTTGGGAAGGAGGCATAATGTGGAATATATGTTAAACACTGAATTCAGCATGTTTTGCCTTTTTTACAAGCATTCGATCCCCTAATACATGATTGCAGTTTTGACCTGACAAACTTATCAGGGGAAATCTGCAAGGGTTTGATAATTATCACACCACCAGTAATTTGCTCCCTGTGCAAACGTGTGTGCAGAGGGATCAAAATTGAGCCATGCATTTGTAATTGTGGCCAGTAACTCTACCTCACATAGACTCTTATGCTATTTTAGTTCCAGAAAAGAGCTACAAATGTATATCACAGTAGATGAATGTGTCGCTCACTATAGGAGTGACTTTAGCAATCTCTTACCAGAAGACAGGGCTATCGTGGTCATCTTTAACAGTATAATACTCTTTATCCGTTTCAATCGTTTTGGTCAGTCCAAAATCTCCAATTTTCACAATATTACCATTGTCCACTAGAACGTTTCGTGCAGCCAAGTCTCGGTGTACATATTGACAGTTCCCCAAATAGTCCATTCCCTACATCCGGAGCAGAGACAAAAAGGGAAGAAGAATGCTTATTTTGAAAAATGTCTGTACTGCAGATGATGGGTACTGTTTTTATGTGTATGAAAATTAAACAAACAGATGCTCCTCTATACTGCTCAAGAGTCACAACTCTACATCCTCTGCATAACCATTAGTATATTGTCTTCTGCTAATGATATCTTATGCTAGTCTATCTGTCCAATATGCAAGCATGATCATCTTTTGAATAGGACAGGGCTTGATAAACATTTTGGCTGGATTCTCTGGATTTGAGGATTTGTTTAAAAGTCTAGAATGTAGTTCAGTTAAAAACTTGTTATACAATTATTTTAAATATTTACAATACACGATTAACGTTCAATTAGTTTGTTACAAGGTGATTTCCAATATGTATGCTAAACTTAAAATTTGAATGTTGGCCCTATCATACAAAAAATACAAAAATAAAATTATTCAAAATAAGTAATGTACTTTGAACAACTGGCAGCGCAAATCTGAAGCATCAGATAATTAACACAAGTTGCGCGATTTAACTTTATGTCCAAGAACCTTACCACAGCTTCTGACAATTTAGCATATCCCCAATGAAAGTGGCAGGCACTCACTCCTTCCCCATGTGCTCTCACCCGTAGTCTGCCAAAAAGATTTATAAGGTATCTTATACACTTCCCCTGAAGTTTTGTGCATTGACATAAAACAATGACTAACAGCCTCTTTACAAGACTGGTGGTCGTGAGTCCGCCAGCCTCGTGGTGGTGGTTGGACTGCTGCACTCCAGGTGGTCTGACCACCACATTACGACCCTGGCAGTCGGACCCAATGGGCAGTCGGTTCAGCACCGCTTTGCTGGCCACGAGTACCCTTTCTGCCAGCCTTTTCATGGCGGTTTCACCCCCATGAAAATGCTGGTGGAAAGGAAGTGCTGGGGGCAATTGGGGGGCCCCTGTACTGCCCACGACAGGGACCCCCCCTGCTCACCACCCACGGAATGCCCACTGTCTCCTTTGCTGTTGTGCTATGGTATTGGCCTCGCCTCCCTTAAGGGAGCTGAGACTAATACCGTAGCACTGTTCTGCCAGGCTGATCATCGGGAATGTCGTAATACGATGTTCCCTCCAGTCAGCCCGGTAGGAACATGGTAATACGACTGGGGTTGAGGCTGCTGGCTTGACAGCGGTTTCATCCCTGCGAGTTTGATGCTTGGCTCGTTCGACCGCTAAACTATTAGTCAGGCCCTAGGTGTTTCTAGTGGATAACTTCAAAGTCCACATTCTTTCTTCCACTGTAAAACTGTCTTATCTCAGCCACGGATTGAGAAGGCACTCTCAAGAAATTTGCTAAGTTTTATGACGTGAATGAAGGCAGTGCTAATAGTATCAAAGAGCACTACCAAGTCTAGTTCAAAGCTCTTTTCTATCAGTTTGCCCTCTTCAGATGTTTATTATGGAGAATGGTTATCCCTCCTTCCACATATGAGATGCAGCCAGATTATTTATGGCTACCCGGATCGCATATTATTTTGCCCACTCTCTTTACTTCTTCATCTATGAGGCTGTTCAATGATGCAGGGTCAACTGATCTCACTCGACAGCAATGTTTTACCAAGTGTGCTTCAGCTACCAATGACTACTTACTAAGTTGGAATTCCAGCTAGATCAGACACATGTGAGTGTAAGCCAAACAAAAATTGATGTTAAGTTACACTAGGCTAGATCTAGATACTTGTGAATTTTACCAAGAAACACAAAAAAATACTTTGGCCTCAGCACAAATTAGCAAAGTAGGAGGGCTGCGTAAACTGGGAGTAAACAATGTCAATGACTTTGTGAGTGAAGCAGCCTTTCATTTCACACTTGCTAGATGTACCCCGCCCCATCCTTTTGGCATCAAACAAGACCAAGACAGCTATTTAGTTTTTTTATGCTTGTTAGAAATTTCCAAATGTAATGTTAGTCCTTCCCAGATTGGCTTCTACAGAAGTAGTTTTATACCTTTTCAATGCATTTTTGGCCCATTGCAGACCCTCTAACGTGCTGTCCACAGCACTGTATCATCGTGTACTGCACTAATGTAACTGCACCTGCCCCAACCTTGGAGGGAATGTTTTATGCTTATGCCGATGGACTGGAACTGCCACTCTGCCGCCCTCAATACAACGCCCAACACACCAGTGTTATAATACAGAATTAATTATAGCCTTTGCCCCAATTACAGGACTAAGCCTATAGGAAGATGGCCTGGTGCATAAGGGCTATGAAGTTATTAGAGCAATCCGTCCACTGAGGGCAGAACGTTCAGAATTAAATACAGAGAAACAATGTCAAACATTGGAAATTGGAGAAGACATTTACCGGCACTACTGGCCGTCTGCTACTCCATTGTCCCCCAACACGCCAATGTTATAAAAATGAATCCAAGTATAGCCAGGAAATATAGTTAAATACATTGGAGACTATAAAGAGTGAAGATCAGACAATGTGTGTTCAGGAGGAGAAAGCCACTGACGGAACAAGCAAACAAATCTAATATAGTTTCTTAAAGGCCAACCTGACTTAACTAATCAGAACAAACAATCATGCATGTAGGAATTTGACAAGTGCTGTTAGGGTGCATGGGCTTTGATGGAACCAGCAGTCCAGACTCAATGCAAATAAGAGCATGTCAGGCTTAAGTTAAATTCATGTTAGACAGAAGTGTCAAGGGTGTACGTAACCATACTCGCATATCATTATAGACACACGAGGGTAACTTCGACTTGCAACAGACTTACCTTTGAAATCTGAACAGCGTATTTCAGCTGTTGTTTCAAGTTTATTCTTGACTTGTGCCGTGGGAGATATTCCTTTAGACTTCCAGAAGGAAGAAACTCCATGATCAGCTTAATCCCACTGCCTCCTAAAAGTGATGAAGCTTTTAGTGCATCTTGTTACAGCCACAAAGATGTGCCTAAATGAAGCATTGCACAGAAAACCTTTCTAATTAAAATACAAACTGAATTCGGCTTTATAATTACTAGGATATTGGAAACTAGAAAACGAGCCTACGTTGAAAAGCTATTATGAATCTACAACGCCATTTGTAAAAAGTCAGACTGAACTTGAATCAATGGTCACATATGATCTTAAAGGTGCATACTGTTTCCAGTCTTGTTTCCTTTTGCCTCAGTGTTTCCCCTTGTCGGGAAACACTATTGCAATGTGCTTCTGTTTCTGTACAATTTACAAAATCAGCATGCCCTGTAAAGCACATGCCTGGTCATGGAAAACCTGCGAATTTCACTGGCTTTTTTTTAATGGCAAAAATATAAAATATACCAAAATAAGGAAGAATATAATGAAAAAGTATAAAAAATAAATTTGTGTCCCAGAAGCCAAAGTAAACCAGCCCTGGCACTAATGTGGAATCCTTTTCCAGTGTGATGTGCGCGTTATCAGGAATAATGGGGACATTCACTGTGCAGGAGAGCCTTGAATGAAGTTGGCTGAGCCACCAACCCATACAGTATGCAGTGACCAGAGAAAGCAAAAAGCTAATAATACTTGAGCAGACCAAAGAGCTGATCGATTAAGAATTTGTTTGAAAACATGAGGCCGGTGAGACACTACAGCTGCTCTAGGTCACACCTAAAATGAAATAGCAGAAATGTAGTACAAGAAGTCAACACATTTATTTAGAAAGGGAATTTTCTCAAAGCTAAAAGCTACTGTGAAATATAATATTTAATGGTACCTTACCTACTGTGTAAAAGTTTAAAGCACGATAGCCCAACCTGATAACAATAGTCTCCCCTAAAAATGTCTTTCACACAGTAACTTAATTTCACAGTAAAATTACATATATTATTGATTTAGCTGCAGATAACTGAATATATACCATCTTCGGAGCAAACTCCTTTGTATTTTACAATGTTTTCATGGTACAAGTTTCGCAGGATATCAATTTCTTTCTTCAAGTCAGCGATGTGATTACCACCGCTCTCAGGTTTCAGGGATTTCACAGCAACCAGCTCCCCTGTATTGTCTCCTTCAGGATCATACCTGCACAGCTCAACTTTTCCAAAATGCCCCTGAAGAAAAACAAATGTGGGATATTTACGTTTGTGACAAACAAGACAATTATACACAACTACATCAGGTTATAGTCCCAGTCCTGCAGAAGGTGAGCTTTGTTTATAGCTAGCAGGACTCCACAAATACTTTGGTCTCGATTACAAGTGGCCAGATAATACTCAATGCCCAGTAAAGGGAGTTACTTATAAATAGTTGTTTTGTTCACACAGACGTTTTGGCTGCTGATACCTCCACGTGAAAGACTGCAGGAAAACATGGGAGCATGAGTGCGGAAAGAGAAATTCTGCACGTTATTTCCCCATCCTGGCTATCACTGGGACCCCCTGAAAAGGGAATTTCGTGGCAGAGGAAACTAACAGTAATTCTTCTGAGGCACTCAACCAAGGACTCAATTGGAACGACGAGGGCAATTTGCTTTATAGGCAGGGCTTTAAGTGGGCTCCGGAGCTCAGAGAGGGGCACACCGTTTATGGTTTTCAGTAAGCTGGCAGCTTTGAGAAGCCCTACGGGTCTCTTTATGGTACTTTTATGACAATAGTTCACTTCACTTATTGCTCATTCTGAGATATTATGTTTAAGGTTTATGGTCCTGAACAGGCATAATTTGGAAGGAGGAATGGGGGAGACGTTTGCAAGGATATATTTTTGTTAATATTATCCCATATCTGATAGTCAATGTGAGATGTTGAGAAATGGTCATATTATGTAGCGCAGCTTGTCTGGACCTGCAGTGGTGTACTTTAGTCTTCTATTGGCCAACAGCAGGTGGCAGATGCTTTCAATTATTCCAAGCCTGATCAGTTGGTGATCTAGTGTTATTGAATTAGTTTTGTGCTCTCCAGAAAACCATTTATATGCATTTATTACCGTTTCTGTGTATTGGATTAAATTAACAATAGTTGGATATGATCATTAGTAGGGGAAGGTAAGTGAATTCATGCAGATGGTTAGTGGGATATCACTACTCTGGAATTGGGCACACATTACCCTTATGCCTCACTCTATATCATTGCCTCCTGGGATAAAACTGCAATGTACTGACTACATGGTTACTCTTCTCAATATTCAGCTGCCTGCAAGCTAAGTGATGCAGGTGTTCAGCTGCTATGTTGCTGTCCTGAGCCAGCAGTTCAATGTAAGACCTATGTAAGAACTGATACACGCTACACTGAAGCAAAGATACCGAACTTTTAAATGTGTTACTACAGGTAGTTCCACAGAAGACAAACACTATGGCTATACATTTTTTAAAAATATTTTAGTGAAATATCCAACAACAGTTTCATCTCTCCTGGATCTATGGAAAGAAAAACTAGTAACACACTTTGGTTTCTCTTCAAAACGAAAAACTAGTCAAAGATCTCATGTACAATTTATCAAATCTGCATAGACACACTAACTTATTGAAAATAATGGGAACCACAATGCTTGTTCATCAAACCTAATTCTATCTGCTCTCTAATGACCTACCTAGTTGCCATTTCATCATCATAAGGACATCTCAGATAATGCCAATACCCGCTGGCATCTGTCTGACCACTTGACACAGTGCCAAGGCTGTCGTCCTTCCATGAGGACCGGTAGCTCCGAATTGGCCTTATTCTGCCCCAGAAGTGACAGAGTGGAGCTGCACATAAGTGCCACCTCTGCACATCAACGTCAGTTTTCTTGCTTGACTCTTTCCATACTCTCAGTACCCTGCAGTACAAACAACTGGAGATATCAGTATGAACAACTCTAGTTTGGGACCTTTCGTAATGGTAACATGGATGTCACTCCTCAAAACAGGGAAGTGGAAGGTGGTGAGGAATCTGCTGTTTGAGAGACTATCCATCAGAAAGAACTTTACTGAAGATAAATAGCTTATTCTTCTAGCCTCAGATTCCTCGCCTTTAGAATAAATACCAATGTTCTACCTATCAAAGGTGGAAGGTCTGTAGAGTAGATCAAATTGTTCTGTAGGATCGAACAGGAAAAATGCCTTTTCCTGTTGGTCCAGGACCTTAAGGCAATAATGCTTTGTGAAAATGTGCCCTCCCTCTGGGGCCTGAAAGATGGCAGGACAGGCACTCCTTCTGCCAACATAACGGTAGCAGCGTTGGCCCTGGTGGAATGAGCCCTCACTTCTTGGCCTGTGTGAAGCAGATCTTAACCTTTAAAGTGCTGACATCAACCAGTAGACACCGCCAGCACTCCTTCCAAGGGTGTCTGTCGACCACTGGGTGATGCTGGGGAGGGCTGCTAAGGACCATCTAGTCACACCACAGGGTTTCTTTCCTTCTTTCATTTTAGAAGTCGGGCTTCTGAGATAAACTTCCCCATCAGCCCGAGTCTTTTTTTTTTTATCTTCTGAAATGATAATCAGCACGCATGGAACTCTGACGCCATTTCTGTGGAAGCAAAATGAGCTGACCTACTCATTTCACTTTATCGGTGATCAAGGGCATAACACAGCCCCTCAAGCACAGAATTTCAAGGTGGAGATACCGTTGGAAAGGGGACAATGTCCTCTTAGTGGATCCCTGCTTGGGGATGGCTGCAGGAGGGTGATTCCCAAGCAGTGATCCAATCACTAGACACTAGGGATGAGGATTGTTGGGGCAAGGGGAGCTAGCAGCCCACCTGGGAATGGGTATGTTCCCCTCTGCCACAGGCCATATTAGTCTTTCTCCCTCTCTGTGGGAAGGATAGGGGTGTTCACACTTAATCTGCCCACCCCTGCCAGGGGCGGGTGGAGAGAGAGCGCACATGATACAGCAAAGTTTGGTGAAGGGCATATTTTGTAGGGGGAGGATGAAGGGGGAGAAACAGGGGATCGGGGGAGGGGCAGAAAGCCCACCAACCAGGGATTGGTCAATGGAATTATTTTCTTTTGGGGGGGGCGGGAAGTGATCAGGAGGGAACAGCCCCAAAGCCATGGGCTCTATTAGTCTTTCTGGCCCCCTGGGTGCAAATGGGGTGCTCACCCCAATCAGCCCCCTTGGGGGAGAAGAAAGCCCACTAGACCATCAGGAAAATATAGTTCCAAAAAATGAAGGGGTGAGAGGGCCACCTGAAAACTAGACAATGTGGGGACTCAATGGTGGTATGCTTTGTATGGATCTTGCAATGTGTCTTAACCCACAATGCCCTGCAAACTTGTAACTCTGTCTAAAATATGCTGTTTTCTCACATTTCTGTGAAGGAAGGTTCCAGAATATGTGGAGAATCACACATTTGCTACCACCCAGTGTCCCCCCACTTATCCAAGTAAAAATGGTACTCCATGTGTGTGTGGCTTGCCCTAACACCCACATTACAAAAGGCCCCCAAAAAGCAACATGGTGAAATCAGCAAAAGGAGCTAGCAGTGGTATTTGGGAACAGTTTGACGGCCACCCAAAGAGACCTACCAAACCCAGACATTTCTGAAAACTAGACACCTGGGGGAGGCCAGTGGTGTGCTCTGTGTGGATCCCACAACCGTTTATTACCCACAATGCCCTGAAAACCCATTTACCTTCACCTTCTGAGACACAAACTTCCTGAATCTGCAGGGCTAAACAAAATTTCTACAACCTAGCGTTCCCCCACTTGTCCCAATAAAAACAGTACCCTGCTTGTGCCGGGTTGGCCTAGTGCCTGTGACAGGAACAAATCAAAGCATGGTCAATCGGAGTCCTCGAAAGGGGAACCGCATTAGCCCTGGTTTCATCCATACCTATCACAGGCACTAGGCATAACCACAGAAGTGGGGTAACTTCTGTATCGGAATCAGTAGGGGAACGCTTTTTGGTAGGAATTTTGTGGAGCCCTGCAAATTCCACAAGTTTGCAGCACAGACATGCAAGGGAAATGTGTGATTTTAGACAAAGTTTGAGGTTTGCAAGGATCTGTGGGTACGAAACTGTAATGAGATCCACGTGTGGCACACAATTCTGGACAAACCCCATGTGTCTAATTTTCAGAAACGTCTGGATTAGGTAGGTGTCTCATGATGGCAGCTGAACTCAGACCCAAACATTATAGCTACCCACAATGCCAAATCAGCTATTTTTTTTCCAGGATGGAATAATGATTTTAGATTACTCTTTAGACCCTTTCCTGTCGCAGACATGAGGCCCACCCACGCATGCAAGGTCATATTTTTATCGGAAGGTGTGGGGGAACACTGGGGTAGCAAATTTGTGGCTCCCTGCAGATTGCAGAAGTGTACGCAAGACAAATATAGGGAAAATGTTTGTTGCGAAAGTTTGAGGATTGGAAGGCTGTCTCAGCTAAACAAAAAAAAACTGGTGAGAGTCACACAAGATACGGCATACTGGACTCTCTTGGTTGTCTACTTTTCAGAAATGTGCAAGTTTGGTAGATTACCCTGGGTGCCAGCAGAACTAGGGCCCATATTTTGCAGCCACCAACACTGCAGAAAAGGGTCACTTTTGGGGTCGAACAATCAGATCTGGCCAAGTTGCATTTCCACCATTTCCTGCCACACAAGCTAGGCCCACCCACACATGTGATGTACTATTTTATATAAGGAGCTGTGGGTGAATGCTAGGTGGTAGGACATTTGTGTCCCCCTGTAGATTCCAGAACCTTCCCTTACAGAAATGTGAGATAAAAGTGTGCTTTTAGCCAAAGTTTGAGGTGTACAAGGCACTGTGGGTAAGAAAACATTGTGGGATCCACGTGAGGCACAACACCAGTGCACATCTTCTGAAGTCTCTTCCGAAACTTGAATAACATCTGACAGGTTTTCCTGGTGTTTGGCCCACTGAGACCTCAGATCCTTCTGTAAATCCTGCATATGTCACACGGGGAAGTGTACGAGCAGAGTAGTATGCATGAGGCCAGCAGGCCAAGAAGCCTCAGAGCTCCTCGCTCCAAGATCCAGGGCTCAGGCAACAAATGGCAACAAATGACATGCCTGGAACTGAACTCTCTCCAGAACAGCTCCTATAAGAGGAAGCCTCTGGAAAAAGTCAAGTGTAACTTTGGCTCATTGATCGTAAACCACAACAATGGTAGGAGGTTCGCCATCATCTGTAAGTGGTCTATGACTGACTTTGGTGAGCCCAACTTCAAAAGCCAGTCATCAAGGTAGAGGAAAACTGGCATCCCCCAACCTCTGAAGATGGGTGAAGACCAATGGCATCACTTCCATGAACACACGAGGAGCTGACCTTAAACCACAGTGAAATTCTGTCTGACTGCAGGACGGACATATACATGTACACATCCTCAAGGTACAAGGCAACCATCCAGTTGCCCGGATCTGCTCTTCTGTAGAAAGGCACTCAGAGTGAGAATATCCTAAATAGGCATATCCATAATGGATGCCTGCATGTCTCTAGAAAAGCTACTGGATCACATCCACCCATGGCAACAGACCACACTAGTACCCACCACTGCCCCACTCAGTAGTATCAAGGTCTCGCTGGCCATGTGTCAGACGGCATGCATATAACGGCCTAGCAGGCAGACTACATGGACCCACCTCAATATCAAAAGTTGACTGAAGAGAACATTTGCTTCCTAAAAGCCTTTATTCTTTACAACTGCCTGTCGGTAGGAGTGGAAGACAGGCATATATTGTTTTGAATGAAGACATCAATTTGGTATGGGATGGGCAGCGGGATACATCATGAGAAGGTGCACAGTAGGGGTCATCTCCATCTTACAAGCACTCTGCATGACATGGGCCTCCATGACATCTAGCAGGACCTGCGTACTGACATCAGGGACTCCATTTCCTTTTCACATGTCCTTCAGTCCTACTCTTGCATTAATAGCATTCTGTTGAGAGATGCCCTTGTCCCACTAGTGGAAGGCTGGGTGTTGGCCTAACCTCAGAGGAGGACTTCCCACAAGTTACACTGAACATTGGCAGAAAACGAAGCAGCTAACCACTAAATCCTGTCCAGATTGAAACACAAATCTTCAGGGATTAACACAAGTCAAGGACTATTTCACATTGAACAAGAGCATGGAGGTCATGGCAACTGGGAAGTCAGATGCTTTTAAGGCCGTGACAAGAAGGAAATGCATCGCCTCATGGTACAACTTTGCAAATTGAGGGCACTGGAAATTCACAAACTAGAGAACAAGTAGAAAGACCAAAATAAAAAAATATAGGGCCAGGTGTCCAAAACGTTTTTTGCTGTCCCAAACGTCCTGTTTGTGAACACAAAAAAGCATTTTGGTATATACAAAAGGCAAATTGGGACTTGGTAACTTGTTATCGAATCGCAATTTAGTTTTATGATTTGGTATTTGAAAAGGGAGTTTGTGTATGGTGTCTCTTCCAAATACCGAATCGCAAAGGTATGTCAATGTTTTGGCGACTGAATTCTGGTCACAAAACATTTATTTTTTACTGACTACTCAAAGGAAGTGCTAACCGTAAAATGGAACAACTGTCTGTTCTTAAAGAATGAAACTTAAACGTTTAATTTTCTTTTTTGAAACACATCCTGTTTTCCTTTAAGGAAAACAGGGCGCATGTAAGAACGTAGGCATGTGAAACCAGGACACAACTTCAAAGGTAACTCGCTTTCTTTATTCATAAATCCAGTTCTTTCGTAGCGAAAACATCCCGACCTCCGTCTCTCTCCCAACCGTCATTTACCACTCCTCTCCATTCTCCTCTCGCTCACCATTCTCATTCATCTCCTCGCGCACACACCACCAGACATTCTAACACTCACCTTCTCGCGCTCCCAACCCGGAACTAGGATATAACACTTCTCCCTTCTTTAACCAAAACAACAGTAACAGAACATAAACATTTTTTTTTTTTTTTAACATGCAAACTAATTACAACTAACTACGGTATTTTGTAAAATAGATACTTCACAACAAGTTATAGTCTTTGAGATATGACGGAGGTTTGACAGATCTGTTCGATCTCCTCACATGTGAACTGCACGGCAACTCTTCCGCGATATCCTTCCAACTACTTGAGTCTGAGTTCCGTGCATCCTTCCGACCAATAGAGTCTGAGTTCTGTGTGGAGACTCCAATGGCCTTCTTATGAGACACATTCCTACACAAGGAATTGAGATTTCCTTTAAATCTAACAATTCTATTCAAATTCCAAACTCTATTATCATCTGTTTTCACAGCATTAGTAAACAACTTCACAACCTTCATGGGACCAGAGAGTTTTTTTTTTATCAAAGGATTTTTGATAAGAACATAATCACCAACATGAACTTCCGTTTTCTTCACAGCATGAGTTTTATCAAAATTAATTTTACTCTTCATCTTCTTTGCACACTCCCTGGACCTCCACTCATCATTCACCATCATCCTACCCCTGCCATCAAGTAAATTATTAACCCAAGAAGGTTCCAATTCAGAATTTCCACGCCTACCTCGAAACAGAGTAAAAGGTGTTTCTCCTGTAGACGTGTGAGGGGTATGTCTATAGAGATAAACCTTTTTTAGCACTTCTTCCTTCTAATTCAATTGGTTATCTTTTGCAATTGAGATAGTTTCTTTGAGAACCCGATTGAAAGGTTCCACCATACCATTACCCTCGGGATGATACAACAAACAGAGTTTGTGTTTGACACCACATCCATGCAAAAACTCATTCATTTCTCCTGAAACTAACTGCACTCCATTATCTGTGAGAATGGTAGTGGGTAAGCCTTCTTGAATTATTAACTTCTTGATAAATTTTATCACCTTGTTAGTTTCGATACTCCCAGTAATATTTACCTCAGGCCACCTTGAAAACATATCAATAACCACAATCACGTATTCAGTCATACCACCACTCTGAATGGGTCCTAAGATATCAAGTGCAATATCATGCCACGGCCCTTTTGGAGTTTCCTTAGTGATCATGGGTTGAACACGAGGTTTCAAAGCTTTTTCACTCACCGCACACTGTAGACAATCTCTAACAACCCTTTCAGCTTGCATGTCCATTCCTGGCCACCAATAGGAGGAACGCAACCTCTCTTTGGTTTTAGATATGCCCATGTGACTATCGTGAGCCTGATTTACTAATTGACTCCTCACACTTCTAGGAGGTACCAACCTCGTACCTCTCAATAACAACCCATCAACACAAACCAATTCATTTCTCACATTCTAAAATTCAGCACTTCCCCCACAACTTTTGTTTTTAATCATCCAATCCTCTTGTATCAACTTGATGACTTCCTGTAGCACCACATCTCTTGAGGTTTCTTCACGCCATTTGACCTCAGGGATTATTTCAAAACTGACTTCACACACTTGATCAAAACATTCTGTATCATCACCCTCCAGACCTTCACTCTCATAGTTCCTACTTTCTGTAGAAACTAATCTAGATAAAACATCAGCCGACAAGTTATGAGAACCAGGGACATATTCTACAATAAAATCGTATTCCTGTAATCCAACAATCCACTTAGTGATCCTACTAGAGACAGAATCAATTCCCTTAGAGTAGAAAACTTGACATAAAGGTTTGTGATCAGTCCGCACGACAAAAGAACCTCCCCACAAAAACTTTTTTAACTTC
This sequence comes from Pleurodeles waltl, assembly GCF_031143425.1. Taxonomy (NCBI): domain Eukaryota; kingdom Metazoa; phylum Chordata; class Amphibia; order Caudata; family Salamandridae; genus Pleurodeles; species Pleurodeles waltl. The sequence goes on along the minus strand of NC_090443.1, from coordinate 818,610,239 downwards.
TTAATTGCCCAAAAAACTGCCAGTGCCTCCCTCTCGATCACAGAATATTTGCTCTCAGCACCTCTAAGACTCCTAGAAATGAAGACAATGGTATTTTCAGGATTTAAACCACCTTGTTGTAAAACTGCTCCCAACCCTTTGTTACTGGCAGCGGTCGTCAAAATAGAACGCATATTGGGATTAAAATTCTTGAGTGCAGGCGCTATCACCAGAGAATTCTTGATACTACTAAATTCCCTCTCACACTCATCATCCCACTTGAAATCAGTACCCTTTTTTAGCAAACTTCTCATGTTGAAACATGAACTGGCAAAATTCCTGACAAATTTACCGTAAAATTCAGCCATACCCAGGAATCGCACTAGTTCCTCCTTCGAAGTGGGAGAAGACAAACACCGAATAGAGTCAACCAGTTCTTTCTTGGGTAAAACACCCCCACCAGAAATAGTGTGCCCTAGATAATCAATGGCCTCCACTCCAAACTTGCACTTCTCAGCCTTTATAGTTAGACCACTTTCAGTTAACTTCTTAAGTACCTCTCTGAGTCTTGTCATATGTTCTTTGAAGTTCTTACCATAAACAAGTATGTCATCTTGATATATACATACTCCACACAAACCTTTCAACACACGTTCCATCAACCTTTGAAAAACAGAAGCAGCAGAGATCAGACCAAAAGGTAATCGTACAAATCTGAAGGTGCCATATGGAGTAATGAAAGCTGTGTAGTTTCTACATGATTCATCTAGTTCGACTTGATGATAAGCCGACGTGAGATCTATTGTAGAAAAAAACTTAGCTCCTGAGACTGTAGACAGCAATTCCGTAATGTTAGGAAGCGGATACCTATCCACAACAACACACTTGTTAAGCTTGCGGAGATCCACACAAAGTCTGATCTGGCCATTCTCTTTCCTTGCAATAACAATAGGGGCCAACCATTCTGTGCCCTCCACTTCTTCGATTATTCCTTGATCCTTTAGTTTCATTAACTCAGTTTGAAGATCATCCCTTATGGAAAAAGGTACGCTCCGTACTTTGCTGCAAAAAGGAACAGAACCAGGAAACAATTTGATTTTGTGTGAATAACCTCGCATGCAACCTATCTTATCACTAAATAGATTTCTGAAGTCTTGACGAAGAGTGGAAATGAAATCTGGAACCACATCAGTGTTATTTACTTCTCTCACACCCGGCAGTTCCTTAAGAACAATAGAAGGAGAACTGTTGGGGTCAAGTATCACTCCCAAATCTTTTTGATGCCACCAGCTAATTATGTAAGTCTAATTTTTTAATACAAATTTCATATTCATTTAAGGCAATAGAATCAGTGTCAGGAATATCTGGAAGATGGTCAAAAATCTCTTGACCTTCCGTACCTAGGCAGTGAAGTAACAAAGCAGTCCTCCTTTCAGTACTAAGTGATGTACCACAAACTCTAGAATATCTTTCAAATACCTTCTTCCATTTGCTCCACTTTATTGGAGGATCTCCAGGAGTGGAGAGAAAAAAAGGTGGAGCAGCAACATTCTGCATTGTGTATGGAGAAAGAAAAAAAAAAAAATTATATATATATATATATATATATGTATATATATATATATATATATATATAATTAGCTAGTGAAAAACTAGACGAAAAGATTTGTTTCTGACAACCTTGTGAGGCAGTCGCAGGAGAGATGGCACGCAAGAAGGAACGGCAAAAAACTGCGTGATGGCAATGAACTCCGAAATTAGCACTTCATATGACTTTCAACGATAAGAAACAGAATTATCCTGGAAATGGGAAACACTGAAGGATTTGAGTTTTTTTTTAAAAGCATGAAAGTTGCTTTAAAAACGGGCTAGATATGCGCTGGCATCAGCATGAGAATCGCCCTGACATCAGCAAGCACTTCAGTTGACTTGGTAACAGTGAGTTCAAGAGCGCAATCTGCGCTCAAATCAAAAATGTGAAAGACGAACGAAACACGTTTGAAAACAAAGAAAACCATGAAGGCCTAGTAGGCAGCTTACGGTTACAGTTCACGCAAGTTCATTGACCTCTCCTTTTCCTTCCGTATATGTTTTCTCAAGTCAGGATGCTTTCCGAAGTTGGCGTGGGAAAAGCCTCTCGTCGCCAGTGTAAGAACGTAGGCATGTGAAACCAGGACACAACTTCAAAGGTAACTCGCTTTCTTTATTCATAAATCCAGTTCTTTCGTAGCGAAAACATCCCGACCTCCGTCTCTCTCCCAACCGTCATTTACCACTCCTCTCCATTCTCCTCTCGCTCACCATTCTCATTCATCTCCTCGCGCACACACCACCAGACATTCTAACACTCACCTTCTCGCGCTCCCAACCCGGAACTAGGATATAACAGCGCATTAAAAAAAACTGCTTCATTTTGAAGCAACTAAAGCAATTAGAGACATGGTGGTCTGCTGAGACCCAACCATGTCTGTGATTGCTTTATTTGAAAATAAAGCAAATGTTTTTAATGCAGCCCGTTTTCCAACATCCCTGTGATAGCTGTCACTCTGAATTGGTCGGAAACTGCAACCAACCTCTTTAATATTCATGAGGTAATGCCGATTTATGCCCCTCTAAGAATCGTTATTTAAAAGTTGTCTATTTTCTTACATCAGCAATTGCAATTTCCTAATTGCGATTTGGTAATAATCGCAATTAGGAAATCGCAATTCCTACTTTTGTACACCTGGCCCATAGAGAGAAAACATCCATAGCAAATCTGCACAATAGTAGAAGCCAATTTAATACCATCTGTACCAATAAAACAAAACTGTCATTTCTACATCTGAAAAGATACGGAAATGCAGCAAGGGACAAGGTGGGTATGCACTTTGCACATCAACTACATGGTGAGAGAGAATAAAATATAAAACCAGGGCTGAAATGATGAGGACAACATGGAGAGTATTCCTGATTGTGCCAATGACACTAGATACACTAGAAGCACAACATCTTGGAGATATTCCTGACTAAATTGACAATGGGCATCGTGCACCTATAATGACAAGGCCAGATAGATAATTAGGTCCCTAAAGGGAAATACAGTGCCTAGCCCGGAGAGAATTATAGGAAATTTTAATAAAATACACAACGCCCAACTCACCACTAAATTAACGGTGCTCTTTAATTTTCAGGGTGAACAGGAAGGGTGACGCCCACCATGGAGGATGCCATTATCTTGGTCATTCCCAAAACAGGTTCACATCCCTAGCTTTGCCTTCCATACAGGCCTATAAATGCCAAGCTTTACTCAAATATTCTCACCACTAGACTTGAGGAAAGTTTTATCAGGTACGATCCTTATGGACCAGAGATGGTTTCTTTCCTCCGGAAAGGCACACAACATTATTAGACAAATACTCTACCTGGTTCAAAAGGCACATAAAATATCCCTGCCATTCTAATATCTCTTGGTGGTTGTTAGACTTGTCATCTTTGGCATGGTTCTCCCCCTAATTATTTGCCTTCAACCCTCTGGTTGGGCTGACTTCGTTTTTTATGGCCTTAGTACTCTGTACACTTTACCACTGCTAACCCGTGCTAAGGTGCTTGAGCTCTCTCCTTAAAACACTGTATAATTGGCTCATATCCAATTGCCATATTTAATTTATTTTTTAAGTCCCTAGTAAATTGGTGCTGCCTGTGCTCAGGGTCTGTAAGTTAAATGCTACTAGAGGGCCTGAGCACAGATTGTGCGGCCCACTGAAATTAGCCCTTTAAACATGTCAGGTCTGCCTTTGCAGTTTGTGTGTGTAGTTTTAAACTGCCATTTCAACCAGGCAAAATAAACCTTCTGTCAAGCCCAAACCTTCCTTTTTAATACCGGTTAGTCACCCCTATGGTAGACCCTGGACAGCCCAGAGGGTAAAGTGCAGTGTATTTAAAAACCTGGACATGTACTTTAAGTTTTACAGGTCCTGGTAGTGAAAAATCCTTAAACTTGTTTTTCACTGCTGCAAGGCCTACCTCTTCCATACTATAACACTGGAGTTACCTTATTACATTTAATAAACTGTAACATTGACAAAGGAACAGATAACTAGTTCATGTTTGGGGTCTTTGGAATTGTAATGAGAAATCCTCTCTTATGGTAACATCAGATTTTAAATTACAATTCTGAAAATGCCACTTTTATAAAGATGGAATTTTCCTGCATTAGCCATTTAGTGCCTGCAGCACTAAGGTGGGTCGCATGATTGGGTGTAGCTGAAACGTTGGGATTTATGTATTCCTCTTACAAAGCCATACACAATACAGGGCACAGGTGTGCCTGGATGGGCCATCACTGGCAGGATAGGAGGATGGTGCTGGGCACAGTCCTACGTGCACTTGAATAGCCTGTGTCCTGGCTCCACACAAAGGACTGCATACCTCCTGTAGTCAGTCTGGAGCAAGGGAATGGGAGGCAGGAAACATGTGCACTTCAAAAGGGAAATCTCTCGAAGCTTCTTTCACTTCAAAGAAGGCATTGGTATAAATATTGGACCTAAGACAATAAATCTTCAGTATGCTTCTAGAACTATGAAGACTCCGTCAGGAAGAAGGATGCTATGTTGCTGAGAAGACTGCCACCCTACTGGTCATCTGCCCTGGTGGGCTACTGCCTAGCTAACCTGCTGCCTGGGTTGGACATGCACCTGAACCCAGGACTCCCAGAGTACCCCGCCACAAATTGTGGGAAGTCTTGTCCAAAACAGGAGTCCCTCGCCCTATTTTAAACATTATTAGAGATCTCTATACTGGCAATTATGGAAGAATCAGATGGGGCCCCCAAGGTGAATTAACCGAAAAATTTCTTACTGCTTGTGGTGTAAGACAAGGCTGCGTACTTGCCCCTACCTTATTCCTTCTTTTCATAAATGCATGTATTCCTTATCTCATGGAGTGTCCCAACGATTCCCCCAAACTAGGAGGGCAGAAGATTCCCTGCCTTCTATTTGCCGACGACACCCTGCTGATATCTCAAAACAGCCACAGGCCTTTCAACCTTGCTTTCAAGATTCATGGATTTTTGTAATGACCATGGTCTCGAAATCAATCGATCAAAAACTAAGTGCATGGTGTTTGGAGATAGAAAAGGCAGAATGCGACGACCTATTTATTTAGAGGGTGCTGCGCTAGAAAGAGTCAGCGACTTTGATTATCTAGGCCTGAAACTAGAAGACTCGCACAAGTGGCAGTGTCATATCCAGAAGGCCACCCTACGATTGAAACAGCGTGCGAGTGGCATTATAAGATTCGCAGCAAGATCCCCTAGCTTTGCCATGACGCCCGCCGTTGAAATCTACAAATTACAAGCAAGAGGGGGAGCAATTTATGGAGCTGAATTGTGGAGCCACTGTAGCTTAGATGATTTGACAAAAGTGGAAAACTCTTTCTTAAGGTCGCTGCTAAGAGTTCCATCCGGCACTCCTCTGCTTCCAATGCGAATGGATTTAAACCTACCCTCCATCAGCCAGATCGTCGCACTTAGGCCCCGGTTATACTGGATTCGCTTATGGTCATTAGATTCTCTCGCCCACTATAGATATGGGCTAGCTAACTTGATGGCCAATAACACCAGTTCAAAAATTAAGTGGTGTGTATACGTAGAACAGACTTTTTCACTACTTGGCTTGGAGTCTTATTGGAAGGACCCGTTATCTATCCCAAAAAATGCAACACAGACATTAAAGGATGCATTTTGGCTCCATGTCCAACTTTCACAACTGTCGGCTGTCTCGCCATTATCCATGACGGGCAATTTTCTACATTTTAAATGCCATTACGAATTTGCACAATATATGGACATGGTCTCTTCTCCGTTCGCTCGTGCATTATATACTAGATTTAGGGTGGGCTCACTTCCTTTGCGCACCCTCACATATAAATGGTCTAATTCTAGTTGCTCTTCTAAGATGTGTCCGATGGGCTGTGCCAGAGAAGAATCTATAACTCACATCCTCTTCCAATGCCCCGCATACCACAAACAAAGAGCCCGTTGGATCATTCCTCTATGCAGGATAATGGGTTTTAAAAATTGTTCGCTAGCTTTGAGAATTTTTAAATCTGATTCATCTGTTTTAGTGGTTTGCTGTCTGGCAAAATATCTAGATTCAATCTGGCATATCAGACTGAACACGCTCAAAAAAACTGAGGGAAAACCAATAATAAATGTGGGGAGCAGTCACTGATGAATCTATCTTTGCATGCACTTACTATTTTAATTGGCCTAGACATATCTCCCCTCCGTTGTTTTTATTCTGTTTTGTTTAGATATTTTTATATTTTTAAATAGAATTGCCTTTTTTATCTGATATGTTTTGCCAGGTCTGTATTAATTTTTTTTTTTTCCTTTAATACGCACTATGCGCTTTTACGTAAATCTATAATAAGGTGTGATTTTATAGTAGGGAAATGTTTATGTCCAAATACCTTTTTCCCCCCTTCCATTCTTTTTTTTTACTTCTTATAACTAAAATTGTCTTTTATGTAGCTTGTTGCTTTTTTTTAAATGTGATGTGCTTTTATGGTATTTTTACTTACCGAAATAAAGCTAATGATGATGATGACTCCCAGAGTCACTCCAAGGAATAGTCTGCTGGCCTCCTGTTCAGAGCCACAGAGACATAACAGGCACCAACTGCACAAGCACCCAGCTCCTGCTTGAGCCAGACCATGACCCCCGAGTGGTGCCCCCTCAGGTCCTGGACTCTTGGTGTGGCCTTAGAGAGGTTGAATTGCAGTTTGTGGTCTCTTTGTGACCATGAACGGGCCTGTTGGTGCCAAACCTTGTCACTTGCACAGCTTGCCAACACAAGATTGTATCAGGTAAACTTCACGCTATGGCACTGACCACTCGTGGAAGCGCTACCTCAAAGCTCTGACTCGCCTGCTCATTACGACAACCGGATCTTTGTGATATAGCAACGACTGTCCAGACGGCAAGCTTGCTTTTTGCACTACATCGACAACCATTTGCAACACTTCTCTGCTCCTCGCAGCTCACTCCTCCGAGGACAGGACTCTTTGCACTGGACTGAGAAAATAACTTTTCAGAGGGACTAACTTGGTCCCTAGGTTCAACCTGCGTTCCATTGCGGTTGGCTGGAACTTGTGATTTTTTTCCCGGTCTCGCCCGACCAGATAGTTGTGAGTTGCCCTATGGGTTATCTGGTGCAATTTTTTACTTAAATCTTCGAAATTGCATATCTCTGGTTCTACTTTTGGATGTTTGTCATTTTGATTTTGACTAATTTATTCTATTTTGCTCTATTTTTCTAAATTAGTGTAGGATTTTTCTTGTGTTGTGTTTTCACTTTACTACTATTTGAAATGATGCATACATTCCTTACACATTGCCTCTAAGTTAAGTCTAACTGCTCTGTGCAATTTGGGGTTTGTTGGTGTCTCACCCTTAAAGGATTGTGGTATGGCACCAGAGTAGAGAACCCATGAATCCCTATTGCCAGGCCAGGTGTAACATTGTGACTGTTTCTAAAATCCTTCCAGCTTTTACTGATCTGGCAGTGTCTGGAACCTTCTGTCTCCTTCCAGAATATGCTGGCCTTTCTGCTATGTTTAGGCTCTTCTGGAATATTCTGGCTTCTTCCAGCTTGCCCAGGAAGTGATGACCAGTGTGTGACTTCACCCTTGTTTGCCTCCCGAACTAACCCTGGGCCATTCTGCCAAAGTCACCATGGCTGGCAGGCTTGCATCTTGGTATCTGAGACACGCAACCACATCTCAAAAGTGAATACAATCCCAGAGGGCACAAACTCCACAATTTCTGACATTATCTCCATTTCACTGTGCCCTCTATGTCACATGTCGGGCAGGCCAGCTCCATAAAGTCTTCGGTCTTGAGGAATATAAAACGGTCTTCTACTCATGTGATGCTTTTGTTTTTTTTTTAAACCCCCTGGGGACCCTGACTCGCTTCCAAACTTATAAGGCTATTGCAGACAAATTAAATAGTTTCTGGTCACAAAAGCAAAAAAATCAAAAGTTTGAACCATAAGCTTCCCATAAATACTGCATGAGGACTGGCTGCTAGGTTTCCTTTCCAATGGGCTAATTCACACAATAAATTCCTCAGCATTAAAACTGACACCTGCTTTGCAGATTTATATGCTGCTCTCTCCTTCGAGAGGAAATAAATATTTAGACAGGTGTACTTCTCTATGCATCTCTTGAATAGGGTGAATTCACACAGTTAAAGTAAATGTCTTGCACAGGATTCTCTTTTTTAAGTGCTTCATAGTGAGAGAATTCTTTAAAAGGATACAACAAATGTTACCTAGATATATCTGTGGTGGCACTAAACCCAGGATCCTGATATGCCTTCTACAACAAAGGAAAAAAAGAGGGCAATTTAGACCTGCCTGAATTCCATAAGTGCTATATGACTGTCCACCTATGAATGATGGTGAAAGCTCAAAAGTAAAAACAGAATTTTCTGGGCATTTATGAGTCACACAACAGTAGACAAAGCACTATGTGACCTGGTTTGGTTGCGAAAAAATAAAAGCACTTCATATGTGTACCAGAATACACGGGTCACCACAAATAGGGTGTTGGACATGTCTGAGATTAATTGGGAGTCACCTCTCCCCCTTTTCCATAAACATTTCTCTGTTTTAATGGAAGCCTCACGCATGGGGAGAGGGTTGCAAAATGATTTTGGATCTCTTCTAGGGTGATTCAATAAAGACTTGTAATGAAAAAAAGAGTTGTTCCTTGAAGAGAGTTGTTACATCCTCCCCAGCCCGGACGTATGCACAAGAAGACGCCACACACACAGCTCATTTCTAATGTCTTTTCTCCTCAGTGTACAATATTCAAATAACTTCTCAATATCTCATAACCATTGAAGACCACACCTTAACACCTCCTAGACTGACTGCGTAACCCCTTTCCTCGAATCAGCCCCCCTAGCCAGGGCTCCCAATGCTCACAGTCCCAAGACACTTCATCTCCAGATTGTTAAACGAAAAGTCACACAAAGAAACATGAACAAATAGCACAATTACAGTTCCTTGATCAGCCGTCTTGGTGCTCGCACAGTTCGGCCAGACCAAGTGACATGAAGCAGTTGAGCTGTACCCCGGGTTAACCTCGAGGGTACAGGGTCTGATGTCTGATTAGGGCTTTCAGGTGGAACAGCTTCTTCTGGGCTTGCAGGGGCTGATAAATTGCCTAGACAGATGTTTGAAGTTGGGCAAGTCCCTTGTAAAGGATTTGCCAGGTCAGTGCGCAGTCATATGTCCCTTGCTCTGCACGACTTTCAGAGGTTCAACATCAAATGGAGAATCTGCCTTTTGTTTCCTTTTTTTTTTTTTTTTTACAAGAACCGAGTCACCCTTGTCGAACACGACCTCCCACACCTGACGACGACGTTGATCGGCATATGTCTTCATTTGATGTTTCTGAGCAGTGTCAGTAGTACGAACCTCATCATCTTTCAGAGTTCGCTCAGAGGTCCATTGTGATAATTTGGATCTCATAGCTCTCCCCTACATCAGGGTGGCAGGACTCTCACCACTCCTCTAGCTGAGGAAACCACTCTAGAACTCTTAATGCTCTCTTGGTGGCTACAATGCCACAATGTCCTTCATGAGCAATGACTTACTGTCTCAGGCTCGCAGGTATGACAATCCGGGATACTCTTAGCACAACGCCTTCTTTGATGACAGACAGATGATCTTGGACATTTCGGTATTTTTGAAATTCAACATCATCAGCGACCGACAACTCTTTCTCCATGATTAAGCTGAGGTAAAGTTTTAAGGGGTAGAATGTCCTTATCAGCATTTATGGCGTTGATAACCTGCTCAATGGACAGAGCAGCAGGTGTGCTAGACTTCACAATTAAATTGATGTATTCCTCTGCAGTGTTTGACGTTGAGCAGTGCCACTGCATGGGTAAAATAATCTGCAGGGTTTTGATTCCTGCTTTGCTTTTGCACAGTCTTCTATTCATACTTTTGCAGACACAACCCTACCTTTCAATGCAAGAGGGAATCTTGGCCTTCAAATTTCCAAAAATTGTGAGTAGCGCCTGGTGGTTTCTGACGACTGTGTGATGCTTTCCATACAGAAACAGATGAAAATGTTCACAGGCCCATACTACAGCTAGTCTTTTTCTGGCTCGGAGTAGGCACATTGTGTGTCGGACAAGCTTCACCTGGCGTATGCCATGATGTATATCCGAGCATTTGAATGTCCACTATGCTGAGCAAGGATCGCTCTCAGCCCCACTGGGCTCACATCAACAGTGATCTCAGTGTGCAGTTTAGGGTCAAAGTAAGCCATCTTAGTCGCATATGTAATCACATGTTTTGTACTCTTGAAACTGTGGTCACATTCAGTGGACCATCGGAACGGAACAGAGTTTTGTCAGGTCTCGTGATGGAGCACTCAGTGTGGCAAAATCATGAATGTACCACGAACAACAGCCATGCCATGCCCAAGAAGGACCTTACCTTGGAGACATCTTGCAGAGGACTTGTGGTAAACAATGCTCACACTTTATCAGGAGTCATCCTGCCATCAGAAAACACATGCTCAAAGAATTTAGAGTTTTGTTTTAGGAAATTCACATTTTTCAGCATTTGATGTGAGACCTGCATATGTAGGTATCTGGCACACTTGTTTGAGAGCTTTATTATATTCTTTTCCTGGTGCTCACCAGTATGTCATCACTGCAATTGAAGGCATGTGTAACAGGCTGAATAGCCCAACGTATCTCATCTTAAAATATTTCTGCAACAGATGACACTCCAAAGCTCAGTCTTTTGTATTTGTACAGTCCAACATGAGTCGAAAAAGTGGTAATGTACCTACAGTTTTCTTCCCGTTTGAGTTGATGGTACCCTTTGGTCAAGTCAAGACGGGTAAAGACTGACTCCATTCAGCTGCATGATCATATCCTAATTGTGCAGACGAGGGTGCCTTTCTCTCTCAATTGCCTTGCTGGCCTGGCGCATACCCACACAGATGTGCACTGCGCCTCCACCATTTTTTTTCCCACTACCACTATAGGTCACTACCATGGTGTGGGACCAGTAGAGCACTCAATGTGTTTCAGCAGGGCTTTTAGTTCCTTCTCGACTGATTCTTGTACATGAAATTCTATCCTGTGGTGTTACTATGCAACAGGTCTGATGTCTTTACTGAAGTGGAGTTGCACCTTCATCGGCATGAGGCTTCTTAGGCCATGGAACAGGGACGGGAACGGATGCACAATGACACTGTGTATTTAGGCTGTAATTGATAGATATCAGCCCTATGTCAGCAGCAGATGCAAAACTAAGAAAGCATGCACTATATGGAGTACTGTCAAAAACGTAGATCACTGTGAATGATCCTTGACTTCATGATGAGTGGGAAGCAGTCCATGTAAACATCTTCGTATTTGACGCTTTAAGACACAATACAGGTGTCAAACTGTGAAATTATTCGACTGGCATGGTGTGGATTGATACACCGCTTTCAATTACAAAGGTTATGGGACAACTGCTGACTTTAAGTTTGATCTTAGGGCAATGACCATATGAGTTCTTTTGTTTCGTAACTCGCTTGCGTTTTGTATTGGTTTGTCTTCTTTGCCAGGTGTTATGGACCGTATGAGCATGTTGCGTCTTTTTGTTTATGATCAATGCACTTTCATCCTCTTCACTGTGGCTCAATGGTGACGTCGAGGAGCTTGTACAGGGTAACTCTGATGACAATTAACTTCATTTGGTTTCAACCTGTCACAATTGAGGTTGTTTTTTGTCATTGTGGGTGTGTCGAAAATGCTTCTGAAACTTTCTGGCGTCCGTTTTCTCATCTTGCCGTGACATACTTGGTTTCTAGTTTGCTTTGCAAACTGCTATGAAACAATTCTTCTTTACATACCTCTTGCATGTTTGTCTGATAGCTGGACATTTATCCTCATATGAAAATGAAAATCCACACTGGAAACACAGACTTTCTTTCTTTTATGAAGTCGGCTTGCAGGTGTCTCCTTGGTGCTTGTGACTACTCTTTATGACTAAGGCCGATTCACCCATGCTGTCCCGCTTCTATGTCGGTGGCTTCCCGATCTGCTTGTTCCTCGGCTCTGGCAGCCATCAACACATTTTCTAGACTGAGTGTCTCTCGCAACATGCGTCTTCTGGAGGAGTCCAACAAACAACCATCAATGACTAGGAGGTGCATGGCTTCCTCATCATTAAATTCCCTAAATTTGCAATGTTTGATGAGCACATCAAGTCTCCCAACAAACTCATCCACCTTCTCACCAACTTGTCTCACTTGACTGAAAATGTACCTTTCATAGTCGATGTTTGGCATCGAATTGAACTTGGCTCCTAAAGCTTCTTTGATTTGACGGTATGACATTGTCTCAGTTTGCAATATCTTCTTTATCAGTTCTTTCACTCCATCACCAGCAACTAAGTATTTAATGATCCAGGGCATGTATGAAATTGTCAAAGGTCTCAATCCATGTGGTCCTTTAGCGCCAATATTCTGTTTTCTATAGGTATCGAATGGGGAAGAGGTTTCATAAATGCAGCAAGACTGTACTCCATTTCTGTTGCCGCAGCTACAGGGGACCTTCGCTATCTTGAAGACTTTTTGAATTGTACTGAAGTCCACCATCTGCCGACTTCGTTTGTCTTCGGCAGCTTCTCTGGGAACCAACAACCTTTCCAGCACAACCCTAGTATTCGCTTTCGAGTCACTTCACCTGATTTCGAGATCGCAAAAACTGGTCAGTAAAGTTTACTATTTGTACTTGGTTGTCACTGCCTTATAGCATTATATCTGGTTGTCGCTGCCTGTGTTGTACCTGGCTGTCACTGCCTTTAATGGTTTCTTTGTATTAATGATGGCTTAGTGTTGTGGTGTAGCACCTCCCTTTATTTCATAGGCTGGCTGGCAAGCCTTAGTGGGCTTTTCCAATAGTGCTTCTCTGCTAGGCCTTCAGCTTATGCAAAAGGCCTCATATGGGCTGGAGTGGAGCTTGTACTCAACATACAGCAACTGCAGGCTTCTTTGCACCGCCTTGAGACACACGTGGTACGCACAAGCAGTTTGCTACTGCCTTAAAAACTCTCAAGAAGAGCAGTTCTGTTTCTTCGGAGCACATATCCTCTACTCATTGCCAGTTGTCACATCCTCCCCAGCCCAGGAGCATGCACAAGAACACGCCACACACGGAGCTCATATCCATAATCTTTATTCCTCAGAGTACAGCATTCAACTAACTTCTCAATATCCCATCACTGTTAACGACCACACCTTAACACCTCCTAGAATGATTGTGCAAACCCTTTCCTTGAGTCTGCCCCTTAGCCACAGGATCTTAATGCTCACACTCCCAAGACACTTCAAGACAGAGATTCCATTACACATAGTTACAGTGCACTACATCCTCCTATCAGAAAATGCAGGTAAAAGTGAGAAAACCTCTTTTGAGAAGCTGATCCTGAAGCTGATTGTGACAAAAGGTGTGATTTTTCAGGATGTCAGAATTGCCGGTGGACGCCCTGGCTGCGGGTACATGAGTGCAAATGAATAAGTAGGAAAATAATAGGTGAATCACCTTTGGATACCTACAGACCCCAAGGAAAGATAGCCTAAGAATGCTACACGTATGAGAAACAGAAAAATATACACTCCAAGATGTATTGTAAGATTATCTATGATTGGCACTACATGCATTCTAAAATTCATCACACGTACTTCAATGCAAATCAGTCCTCTTGCAGAACATTTGGCAGAATAGGCAATGCCTTAATTTCTGGTGGAACTACCCCAAGCTACACACATTTTGGAAAGCAGTTCCCAAAACGCTTACAAATATAAAGGGGTACCCATGTTTCTTTGATTCTGGTGTATTCATACTGAGACTGTGATTGTTGGGGTATAGTGTTCCTTTGGGGTTGGTATGGCACTTGACATTGCAGTGCGTAACAGCAGCTCAATTGTCTATGGCAAAAAAAAAGGGGAGCCACCCTCCATAGTTCACGGCTTCCACATACTCGAACATTTTAGCCATGGAAGGACTATTGTAATCTTGATAAGACACACTTCCACTTCGATGGACTATGAAAGGAGGTGTAGGACTGTATCTCTAAGGGATTCCTGACACTGGCTTGTCCACTTAGATGGAGAGCACTGGACCTCTTCTCGTAGATGGCCATTTGGAACACAGTTACAAGGAAGTCTAAAGCTGGTAAGAGGAAGCTTGATGAATAGTACAATACTCTCTTCTGGGTAGCACATTTGTAAGACTCTTGGAGAAGGAGTTTGGGGTGAGACTTGGGGTTTGAGGGAGTCTAGGGAGAACCCAACAGTAGAAACTGTAAAGTGCTGTTTGGCATGCTAGGATGTATCAAGTCCACTGCTTCCTGAAGGTTGCAATTCTAACAACCATACCTTTGGAAAAGCACATTGTGAAAAAAAGGTTTGCTTTTATCTGTTTTGGTCTCAGCAGAAAGCAAGTCCAAGCAAGGGTGCCCTGGGCAGAAAAATGTCAGCAACCAGACTCATCTTCCTTAACCTGGGAATTGCAACCAGATGGACATAACTCGGGTAAAAAGACCATGAAGGGATGCAATAAGCATATTTGGTGTCTACGAAAGGACAGCCAACTCAGTAAAGTTCTGATTCTAATGTTCTGCAGAGAACTCAAGAGAAGATGACCACAAGAGTAGATGACCACTTCCCATAACTAATGGATACATCATTACAATCCTACAATGGGAATTTCACACCTCTCAGAACACACTACTTAACAAACGCTTCTCCATTAAACTATACTGCATATTACCTTACCAACTGCATTCCATGTTGATGGGAGTATTTGCTCTGAGATTTGTCTTCCTATTACTCTATGCAATTGCACTCACCTATCAAGTGAAGTAGCCATTGCTAAGGCCATGACTCCCTGCAGACTAAGCCACTTGGCCCTCTGGAATTTCTTGATCACCTTTGTAGGAAAACAACTACATTTTCTTTTAATCCCATACCTATTGTTCGTACAAGTTCAGACTGCCATTGAGGAAGCACTTTTCAGGATTGAGTACCATTATGAAATCTTGAACAAACTTTTTAATCTTGCTTTCCTATTTAAATTCCTCATTACCCAACACCTGTTCTGTTTCTCAACATCACTTCTCTTATTGTGTTTGAAGAGACGGGTCATTTCAGAAATCTACAGTAGGAGTGGAGCCTAGAGGGCTTGTGATTCCTAAAACCCAACCTCGTCTAATTTGGTTTGCTGACCTTTCAGCCCCCATCTCCTAAAAGGCTGTGCTGGCCTTTTAGTCGCCACTCATTACAGTGCTTCATTAAATTGGAGTATTCTCAAAACACACATTTAGACTGAACAAACCACCCACTTGTTCTCCTATACCAAGTAACGACTTGAAACTGAGACCAGTCTTTGTTTATGGGAATACTAAATGAGAACAAGGAAAATGATAATTATTACTAACATCATTCGCATTGTTACTTTTCCTAATCTTCTTACTGGGATTCCACAACTGTGATGGGTAGGTCCCTGGCCTATTGAACATTCTGTCTAAAACGATGTAGACCTTACCTTTTAAAACTGTGTGCCTCCTACCTTCCCTCCATAAAATAACTACCAAATACATTACTAAATGTCTTTCACACATATGGCCTCAGAAGGTGTCTATAAAAGAGCCATGCACAAAATTGCCTGATTCACTTGTATATTGTTCTCTGTGTTTATGCTTAATTTACAGTAATGTCAAGGCTACACCAGGATCCTCTTATTTTTGGAAAAACGCTGCAGAATTGACCAGGATAAAGGTAATTGAAGAACTTCCCATTAAGCATCCCTCCACATGCCCACAAAGTTCATAAGCAGGATCATGTGTCTTTTGTCTAATTGGTGGATGAGATTGACAAGACAGTTGAAGTACTGACTTACAGATAGGATAGTGAGTACTATAAGTAGCTTTCATAAGGCCCAGGAGAGTAATGCAGATTTACTGTAACAATTGCATTCCTTCGTTTTTGTGGGCAGAACTAGACCGAGAACTTGCTAATGGTGACTGGAACCAACTAGTATCCACACTTAATCTACTGCTCCTTTGAGACAGCATACTGTAGGGGAAAAGTACTTCCACTTCTAAAATTCATAATAACAATCCTGTTTGACATCAAGGTTTGATGCATATTGTTTGAATCAATCAAAAAACAATATCTCTATTCTGTCAAAGGGGTTGAGGAAAAGGACATTCCTGCACATATAAACATTTATGAATGATTTAGGAGGAGGCAATAAAAAAATATAAATGAAAATAAGAGATAGATAACCATATATTTAATGATAGTGGAACCCATGAATTCAAGCAGCCTAGGGATACAGCTGGAGCATTTAAAATGGTCTGCAAGGATAAAAGTCTGAGCGAATACACCATATGATAACTTTCTACCAAATTAATCACATTTCTGGTCCTACTTAGAACAGGTGCAATAACCAATGAGAAGCGTACCTGAAGAACCTTAGACAAGAACATTTTTACTAAAGAGACACTTACTTCTCCCAAATCTCGAATCCTTTTTAGGAACCTTTTTTCAAAATGGGTTGGATCAATCTCCAAATTTGGTTTGATCTCAGAATTGATATCTGGATCTGAGGCGAAAAAAATAAGAAATTGTTTTTTAAAGAAATTTGAAAGTTGAAAAGAAAATGCACAAAGTAACACTGTGTGATAGTTACACATAATTATTAATGTAGTTTTGTGGATTCTAATGTATCACATGGAAACTTATTTTTATAAGTTATTCAAATATCTCTCCAGGATGAGGGTGGTAAGGTAACAACATCTGGGTCAATTCCAGCAAATGTCTATGGTGATAATATCAGCTTGTTTCCTTACTAGGTACAAATGTTTTGTAAGCTTTTCCATATTAACCTACAAATGCAGTTAGTTCCAGAATAAATCCAAACTAATACATTGGGGTACAGTTAGGATTTTACAAGAAAATACATGCCTCCATTGGAAACAATAAAACTAGATTTGTTATACTCTTTCTTTGTAGATTCCCAACTTTGTGAAGATTCTCAAATAATCCATTTAAATTGGACGAGGGAGCAGAGGAATTCAGATATAACCCTCATGGAAAGGTTATGCAAGATAAGCGAGTTAAACATATCACAGGCAAGTTCCTAGTTTCCATTTTTTAAGTTTGGTTAGTTCCACATATCTGGCAAGAATACATTGGATGCTATAGCTGCACGTAATTTTCTTTATCACCTATACCTCGGCCCTAACCTGGTCATAGACTCCCCTATCCCAACATGTAGACATCATTTCTAATTAATATCTTACATATAGGCTGCATGCTTGAAAACTGCAGTAATATACTAGTTGGGAAATGTTTGCTGAAGCGTCTGCGTCTGAGCCCTGGACCTGTGCACACCTGAAGCAATTAATATACACATTAGTTAGAGAATTTGTGATGTAAACTAAATGAAATTTTTGAAATGCCAATGACATATGTGTTAGAAACAAATAAGTGAGGTAAACATGTCTTTCACATGAACATAAGAGTTGACAGAAATGCCAGCAAAAGGTGTGTAGGGTCTATGGACTTGCAAGCACTGCCCAGCACTTAGATTAGCCTGCCATGAAGTAATGTTATAATCGCAATGATTTTTGGACCTCACCTTCAGACAGCTTTTACAAAACAGTGCTTGAAGACCTGTATCATTCTACTGCTCACATTCAGGGAATTACTTTTTTCTATCAAGATTATGTGAGAACGCATACATTTTCTTGTACTCTCTCTCGTGTGCTGCTCCTGTCCCTGTGCACTGTGTTGTTCCCTCCTCTCCAAACCCAAGCTCCTCCTTAGCTTCCCTCACCCTGTTTTTATGTTTATCCAAAACCATCACACTCCTTTTAGTTGCTCCTCCGCTCACTTCTGTTCCAGTCCTTAACCTCCTGGGTGAGGGCGTCGGCCACTGGCTGATGCCCGCAATACCTCCCTGATGCGGGTCACAACCAGTGGCCGACACCAGGGAGGGGGTTAAAAAATCCCTTTGCACCCAAGGATTTTTTTTAATTTAAAAAAAACGGGGAGACACAGAGGACCTTGCGGCCACTTACTGCTCCAGTGGGGAAAACAGGCCCAAAAGCGGCCTCCCTGACGTTTGGGAAGGCCTCATTTGAAAGGGGAGATTCCCCCCTTTCAAACGAAGCCTTCCTCGATCTAGGGCCAGGAAACCCCACTAGACACCAGGGATTTCTCTTGTGGGGAGGGTTGGCCCCTTGGAAAAAGGGCAATTGCAATCGCTACCCCCCCCCCCCCCCAGTCCCCCCAGGGGTTTAAAAACAAAATAATGAAATTGACAGGGGGTCGCCCGTGAGCAGGGCGACCCACTGTGGGGCAATAATTTTTTTTATATTTCTCTGGTTTCCCTGGGGGTCACTATATATAGGCATATTATGTAGATATGTCTATCTATATATATAGAAATATATCGCTATATATAGAGAGATATATCTAGCTATATATATAGATTGATATATCTATAGCGATCACTTTTGTCAACGCGTGTGTGGTTTCTCTGGGGGCTGCGATAACATTTAAAAGTGATTATATATATATATATATATATATATATATATATATACACATATATATATATATATATATATATATATATATTCATATTCGTCACCAGTTCTATTGTAGTTGCCGCTTGCGTGTTCAAAGCAATGCACATACTTTAACTGACACGTTTCAACTGTAGCTTTTAGGCAGCAATAAAAAAGTCAAGTAAGTCTTGTGATTATGTTTCTGCTACAAAAGGATCTGACTTTTGTCTAGTGGCAGTTTTGATGCCATAAAGTAGTACACAAGGTTTATATTCCTACTGCAAAGGTCAAATCTGTATTTGATGTAAATAGCTGAATAGATTAGTAAAGCCAGCCATTACCTGCGCTATAATACAAATGAAATGTATGTGCGAGGGAGGCTATGGTGAGATGAAGGACACTTTTGCTGGGTGGTAGTGACGGAATCGGAGGAGGTCTAATGGGACTGGGAGCACCAATATTGATTGTTGGACTGGGCACTAGAGGCACTAAAGACTGACGATTGGTATGTGACAAGGTGAAGTAACAGTGTGTCTTTTTTTTAGTGTCTTGAGAGAACGTGCTGATTGAGGGAATAAGCAAAGGTAAGGTGACCTCTACTGTTGCACATCTCACACACACCCCCACCAGCAATGTTGTGACTGTCTACGTAGGCTAGTGTTTTAGAGCAACAGTTTATCCAGTAGCAGAGATGGCATCTCGATGGATGACTGCTGCTCAAGCCCTCACTCAGGTTATAGAAGACAGCTCTGACGTAGGATCAGAGACTGAGACACCAGATACTGAGACAACATCTGAGGGATAGGACATTGGCGCAGACTCTGGGAGTGATTTTTAAGTCATTCGATAACTCCTCTTCCACTGATTATGAGGGAGGTGATGAGGACAGTCCTGCTGTCCCTTCGCAAGCACAGTCTGTGCAGCGGCACAATAGCGGGTTAGCCCAACCAAGAGAGCAGGTGCATGCGGCGGCAAGCACAGAGCTCTCCAATTTAGTTCAGCCCCAAATCCACCACCCAAATCATATTGTGGAGACATCAAAATTATCGAACACAACCTGGTTTTGTAAGGCAGGGACCTGCGTTTTTGGTCCTGGGCTTGGCGGCCATATGGGGAACCCTACCAAACACAGACTTTTCTGGAAACTAGACATCCATGGGAGTCCACAGAGGTGTGACTTGTGTGGATTTCCCAAAGATTTATTATCCAGAATACCCTACAAAGGTGAAATATTGAATAAAAACTCAATTGTTTTCTTGCATTTCTGTCACACAAACTACAGGAATATGCTGGGATCCACAAAATTCCAACCACCCGTGTTTCCCCACCAGTCCTGATAAGAACGCTACCCCACTTGACTGCTTGTACCTAGTGCCTGTGTCAGGAATGGATCACCCCAAGGTCAACAGTTGCCCTCATGTAAGGACCAATATTGACCATTGTGTGATCTATTCCTGACATGGGCACTAGGCCTACCCACACAAGTGAGGTACCATTTTTATCGGGAGACTTGGGGGAGTGCTGGGTGTAAAGAAATTTGCACCTCCTCTCAGATTCCAGAACTTTGCAGCACCTAAATCTAAAAAGTGTGTTTTTGTGCCAAACTGTGAGGTTCTGGGTAACAGAACCTGGTGAGAGCCCCACAAGTCACCTCATCCTAGATTCCCCTAGGTGTCTAGTTTTCAAACATGCAAAGGTTTGGTAGGTTTCCCTAGGGGCCAGCTGAGCTAGAAGCCAAAACCCACAGCTAGGCACTTTCCAAAAAACAGGTCAGATTTCAATGTATAAATGTGATGTGTCCATGTTGCATTTCTTGTCTCGGGCATTAGGCCTACCCACACAAGTGAGGTACTATTTTTATCAGAAGACTTGGGGGAACACATAATAGCTGAACAAGTGTTATTGCCCCTTGTCTTTCTCTACATTTTTTCCTTCCAAATGTAAGCCAGTGTGAAAAAAGACATCTATTTGAGAAATTCCCTGTAATTCACATGCTAGTATGGGCACCCCGGAATTCAGAGATGTGCAAATAAATACTGCTTCTCAACACCTTATCTTGTGCCCATTTTGGAAATACAAAGGTTTCCTTGATACCTATTTTTCACTCTTTATATTTCACCAAATGAATTTCTGTACACTCAGTATACAATGAAAACTCATTGCAAGGTGCAGCTCCTTTATTGGCTCTGGGTACCTAAGGTTCTTGATGAACCTACAGGACCAATATACCCCCGGAACCAGAACAGTCCAGCAGACGTAACGGTATATCACTTTTGAAAATATGATATCGCAGGAAAATGTTAGAGAGTAAAACGTGGAGAAATATATATTTTTTTTTTCATCTCAATTTCAATATTTGTTTATTTCAGCTGTTATTTTCTGTAGGAAAACCTTGTAGGATCTACACAAATGACCCCTTGCTGAATTAAGAATTTAGTCCACTTTTCAGAAATGTTTAGCTGTCCGGGATACAGCATTGGTTTGGCACCCATTTCTGTCACTAACTGGAAGGAGGCTAAAAGCACCAAAACTAGTAAAAATGAGTTACGTCCCAGTAAAATGCCAAAATTGTGTTAAAAAGTGTGGTTTTCTGATTCAAGTCTGCCTGTTCCTGAAAGCTGGGAAGATGGGGATTTTAGCACTGCAAACTCTTTGTTGATGCCATGTACAGGGGAAAAAATCACATCTTTTCTTCTGCAGCCCTTATTTCCCCCTTTTTAAAAAAAAAAAAAAACTAAATTTTCGATGTAATTTTGGCTAATTTCTTGGTCTCCTCCAGGGGAACCCACAAACTATGGGTACCTTTAGAATCCCTAGGATATGGAAAACAAGGACACAAATTTGGTGTGCATAGCTTATGTGGAAAAAAAGTTATGAAGGCATAAGTGCGAACTACCCCAAATAGCCAAAAAACGGCTCAAGCACTAGGGGGGCAAAAGGCCCAGCAGTTAAGGGGTTAAAGGAACATTGTTTTTCCAATTTTCTTTTTTTTTTTTTTAGGCCTGGTAGCTGCATATGCTGTCAAGCCACTCCATTTCAAACACATACTTTTGCACAATTATTTTTTTTATTTACTGCTCCAAGCAGTGTCCACCAGCTTAGAACTGATAATAAAAATTAAACAAAATGGCGGGCACCTCATGTCATTATACATCATCTTGGTAGGCTGCCATGGCGGTATCACATGTATGCAGGCATGCGGTTGTACACAACCTTGAGTTATTTTTCACATTGTTTAGCCTGTGTGTCAAAAAAAAGCATTGGCAAAGTTCATTGGTCGAAAAGGTGAGACCTACTGGCTTTATCAATGTTTGTTCTTGGCTGCCATTAAAGATAGAAAGGATACTGGCCACTGAGTCGATTGAGCTACATGAGTGATGTTACACCAATTGAAGTAAAGATGCTTTAGTGTGAAAAAGAACCATATCTTTAGAAAACAAAGAATGGGAAGTAGCCAAGACACACTAAATATCGTAGTTCCCTACTGAGACTGGTAGACGCCTTACATGGACAGTTAGTTGGTTAAGAGGGACTGCCACAACACAAAACCCTGCAAGCTGATCCCAGAATCAATCTTTCACTGAGGCTTGTGATTCACAGGTCCTGCATGGCCTGACACCAGACACTTTGCGCTGCAGCCTTAGTGAGGAGATGCACACTGGAGCCAGAGGTGAATTACCACAGGATTCCTGGAGGGATGACTGCTGGCAGAAGATAAGCCACTATGCTAAGGGTACACTCCAATGAGAGGAAGCAGTGGACATCAGACCTTGCCCCCAGGTTTAAGGTGATTCAGCTCCATCCTACTGTTACCTTCCACCCTACTTTATGGAGGTGGGGGAGCCTTGCCCTTGGAGGCGCAGGGTTCCATTACTCAACCTGATAATCTTGCAAACCTTAAGATGCAGAGTGTTGTGGTCCCAAGCCCTGGGCGCTGATACATCTCCTGTGTCCTGGTGCACATGTGATACTCTATGATCGCAGCCACTGGAACTCTGCGGCTGTTGAGTTTTCTTCATAATTATGGATTTACTGCATTTCCCACATAATCCATCATCTGCTGCATATTCTGTATATTTTAATAACAAAGATTTTTTTTCTAGCTCAAATGGATCAAAGGTTATTAAAATTCATGCAACTTTTGATCCTCTGCAGTAAAATGCCCTTTGCAAAAGTTGGCTGGTCTTCTTTCAGTTGCTTATTGTTGTGTTTGGGTGTTTAACTTTTACCAATAAGGTGAAATAATTTTGCCAGAGTGTGATACCATGTGTAACAAGCATTGGCTATGCCAATAGGTCTCACATTTGTGAGAGTCAGAGCTATTGGTGTTGTAAATTACAATGTCTTTTATTTATGTTTTTGGTTTGGAGTATAGTGGATGTTTGTATTGTGTAGTAGAATTAGGCATTTTGTTTTGGAATTGTTAGTTGTGGAATTGTGTGTGGTTCATTTGTGTTGTGTGTAGTTGATTTGTGTAATGGTATTATGTGAGACTTGCAGAGAATAGATAGGAAGACAGATCGTGATAGCTTGTGTATGAATTGGTGAATGGTTTTAAGAGAGCAGTATAACATGTGAAAGAGTTAAAAAGGGGTAGGGTATGTGACAGACGTATAAAGTAATAGTGTGTGTGTGTGTGCAACCTTAAGAAGAGTAGTAGCGTGTGTGTTTTATTGATGTTAAGTTTGAAAATGTGTAAGAATGAAAGTGTGTTTGAAATTTTGATTTTAACTTTTTGAGAGAGGTGGGAACTGTGTGAGAGCAAGAGACAGTGGTGAGAGGATATGAAAGAGACTTTTGTTTTGTTAATTACATTATATTAACTCAAAGTTAGTGTAGTTGTGTGCAACTTTTTGCTACTTGTTTTTACTTATGACTGAGAGAAAAAATAAGAAATGGTGTGTATGTTGTTGAGAATTTAGACAGTAAGCAATATATTTTTAGTGTGTGAGAGGTTTTAAATGAGAAAGCAAATAAATATTTGCGTTAAATAATTAAAACAGAGTACAGATGTGGAGGGCTGCTTCATGGAGTGGAGAGAAGAGAGAGGAGGCTCCTGCATGTAGAGGAGGGGAGAGAGGGATGGGGTTATTCTGCAAGGAGCCTAGAGCAGTGTGGGGGGGCCTGCAGAATGGAGAATGGAGCTGGGACGGTGTGTGAAGAGACAGACACCTTCAAAGAGAGGGGGTGAGGAGGGGAGCTGCTGCTGTGGGAGACCTAACTAATGGGAAGCAGAGCCACTGACTTGCGCAAATCGGAGAAGCTCTGTGCGAAATCCGTCAATATTTCAACCACAGCTCTAAATATGCAATCACCATTTGTACTTAATTGAGTTATGTTTGTCTGCAAACTATTACAAGGGCAATAGAGCTAATTATAATATGCAGCTCTCCAGTGAACAATGTAACATCTTTATATTACTAAACTTTCTCTTAAAACAACGAAACTACAGGCCTGCCGGTGACTCTTACGCATGTGTCCTTATACTCAGCAAAGGAGTTCCCATTTATCAAGCTGATATATTGGTCCATGGTGAACTGTACGTTACAGTTAACCGCACTGCCCTTTTAGTAAAGTGTCAGCAAACCATAATAAAATAAACACAAAGCGAGGTTGCCTATTTACAGCTGCAGGTACAGTACTGACAGATTCTGCACATAGCTCCTATGTTTTGCAGACGGAATTATATTAATGTTCCTAAACAGTGGGCAGAAGTAACTAACTATATTCCCAAACTATCAGCCTTACAAAAACTAATTATTTTTACATCACAAACTGAACACCAATATCATTTATTTTTAGTAATGTTATAATTGCTTTGGCATTAAAACGCACTTACCTAATTAATAAGTGACTGATTTCGTCTCAACAGTACCAGCCCTGATTTTACAACATGTTCATAGTAAGGATTATTAGAACATTGGAATGCTGGAAGCTCCATTGAAAACAATGGAGTGCTGCGGGCTTTTACTGGCCGGTAAAAGCCCGCAGCGCCAACATTCCAATGTTCGCTTTGTTCACAGCAACAGCTGTGAACAAAGCCTCACGGAGCCCGAGGGGATTTTAATCCCCTCGGGCTCCGTGAACATATATTTTTTTTAATAGAACATTCTGCCCTGAGTGGCAGAATGTTCTAATAGCCTTAGAACCTGCCGTAGCGGGCTCTACCGGCTATCAAAGTCCCTCTCCCTTGTTAAATGCCCGAGCCGAACGCGGGGAGCGGGCCTTTAATAGCCGGTAGAGCCCGCTACGGCGGGTTCTAAGGCTATATTGGTTGCTTTACGGTATGTCTAGCTGCTCTGCCCTTTTAGTTGTCTGCAGCTAAAGTTTATTCAAATAAATACACATTTTGGTTAGATGCTTGTGAACGTCAAATAAAATTTTCAATGGCGACCATATGGAGTTAACAAAACGTAAGACTATCTACAATCTTCCTTTTCTCCGTTTCACAGTGAAATTGCCGTAATTAGTAGACGATGTGCTAAAGACTACCAACCAGCCATGGGTAGTCTCCATCCTGAGACACCCACTCTGAATGCCAAAGAGGTGCGAACAGTTTACTTTAAAGTAAAGTACGAATAAATCCCAACACAGCTTCCTGCCACGTAAACCTAATGCTGAGCGTGTTAAAAACAGAAAGAGCTGCAACGGCTGGGTCAAAGGTAAATAATTTTCAAATAGGGAAACGTCTTTTAATAAAAACTGAAATATGTAATTTTCAAATTCCAAAATGTAATGGGCTAGAGTCTATGTTATGGGTAAAGATGTTTTCTGAAGGACTACTGGGCTTGGCAAGTAGTAAGTTCCGTTGTCCATCTAAACAAGCCAAATCAAAGTGCAGCTGTGAGCAAGCAGGAGCGACACAAAAGAGAAAAGAAGTTGCTTGCAGTCAAACTTATCAGCAAAAGTGCAATTATCCATGTAACAAGGTCAATGGCCAAGGCGGTAACAAAACCGCCTCAAGGAGGGACAAACGTAAAGCATTTACCAATGAAAATAAAGGATTTTTTAGGGCAAGCCCACGGACGAGTGATACTGATTGGCGTGCGGTGGGCGTGGTTAAAAGTCCAGATACATACCAACACGTCGGAAAAGTAGCGTTTGGCCGCTGCTAAGCTCGACCTAAAAATGACAAAGTAATAAAGTAACGCTATCACAAAATGTGCTGCATTATTTTGTATAATTGGCTTTTTCTTGCCGCATAATTTAGTCAACAAAGCTGCATAATAGGGCCCTTACTTATTGCATAATTCCAGTTGCCCTGCCTATGGGAGAGGAATTGATCCTGTGTTCCAAAATATCTCGGCTTGAAACCTGCTTCCAATCCTAAAAGCCCTGCTGCACATACTTCCATGAACTGATGTGTCCCTAGGCTGATACTGTGCTATCCTGGTCCTCAGGATAGTACGGCCCATTACTTCTTTGCATTCTGTGCGTCATCAGTTATTCTCTGAGGCACTTGCTGTGGGTTGGACAGACCAGAATAGAATACAGCAAAAGAGATTGAGACAATGCTGGGCTCTCATCATGGTACAGTTTTCTGTCACAGGTTCAACGATTATGTCCAAATTGAATGCTAAATTGGATGTTAAATTATATGATATCCACAAATATGAAGTCACTTTATGGGAACATTACGTATCTCCATGCATGCTTGGCAGAAGAGTGGCTGGAAGAATTTCAGAAGAAGCAGGGCAGACTGCCTAATTGTATATAGGACATCTAGTTCCTCTACCATAAGATGATGGACTTGGAAGATGTCTCAAGATGTGACAACGTACCTATCTATGCTGTTCATGAAAAGGCTGAAAACGAAAATAGGTTGGCATTACTCCTGGACTTGCTACTATGTCAAGATCTATGCTTCGGGCCGAGGGCCAAGTCCTGATAGACGGAGAGATCAGTAAGATCGAAATAGCACAGGCCATTTCCATCCTCCCTTATCATAAATCACTGGGGGATGACGGTTTTCCCACAGAAACTTATAGATGGGCTGGTGATGATACAGTCAATTCCATATACGAGGCCCTACGGGAGGCATGCCGAGAGGACTCGCTGGGCACAATTTCCAATAGGGCAATGATTGCGGTTATACCTAAACCTATACCTAAACCTGGGCCAGGCATGTTACCCATCCAAGCACCTCTCTCAGCCCTGAGGCTTGTTGATGCAGCGATCAGAGCCTTCGTGTGGGGTTCTGCCCACCCGTTTACTGCCAGCAAAACTTATGGCACACCGCTCTAGCGGAGGCATGTGGCTTTTGTCGGTAGAGCAATACGCCCTTGCTCTCCACCTAGCTCAGTTAGCGTATATGCTCCCCAGGGTGCCTGATCCACTGCAATGGGTCATTACGGAACAACTGTTGCTCTCACAACAAGGTGGACTCAGTGGCCTGCATAGTGCCAGCCCCA
Source organism: Pleurodeles waltl (assembly GCF_031143425.1). Classification (NCBI taxonomy): domain Eukaryota; kingdom Metazoa; phylum Chordata; class Amphibia; order Caudata; family Salamandridae; genus Pleurodeles; species Pleurodeles waltl. Next base: position 818,583,199 of record NC_090443.1, on the reverse strand, counting down.
CGCAACCGTGCCAACCTGATATTGAAGGCGATGCATGCAGCCTGATGGGGGGCACATTGCCTTCTTGGCATACATTCTTCTTTACACTCTCGGGCCCCTGTGTGGGGAAATTACAGTCTGTGTCTTGGAGGAGATATTCTCCGTTGGGCGAAATGGAGTGCAGCCAGCATTGACAGTTTGGACCAGATTATTGAGAAGGGTGCACTTAAATCGTTTGAAAGCCTAAGAGAGGAATACAGTATCCATCCTCGCCAGGAGTGGCGGTATCTACAACTTAAGCACTGCCTTCAACGAAGCATGGGAGCCACTCCATGGGCCATTCAGGTCTCACCTGTAGTTGCTTATCTTAAGACATGGGGCCGCTACAAGGGCGCGATGGTGGGCATATATGATGATCTTACACAGCATCTTTATTTGCAGCCCCTCCCTAAATGACTGCAATCTAATTGGCAGACACGGAATGCGATGTGGAGGACTGGTCAGATATAATGGTGGCCCTGGGCAGGGGTACCCAGAAGCCCACCTGAAGTTCTTTCTTTTTAAGATAATCCATGAATGGTACTGGACTCCAGTGAAATTATGGTACTGGACTCCAGTGAAATTACACAGAGTGGGTCTTCTTCCACACGCAAATTGCTGGCGATGTTCGGAGACCCAGTTCGATTTGACCCACATTCCCTGTGATAGCCCTTTGGTCCAGCCCCTATGGGATGCAGTGGGCTCCACCCTTGGTGCCTCTAAGACGCTTCGGACACCACTCTCCTCTTCTTTCATACTCCTGCACGACATGGAACACCTCTCTGATTTGTCTCCACTGCAAAGCCGACTGTTCCACACTGTCCTAGCGACAGCCAAGATTTGCATTCTCCATCACTGGAGGTCTCCTGTCCCCCCCACTCTGGAAGAGTGGATGGTGGCAATAGTCCGGACCACTGCCAGTGAATGTGCCATCTATCATACGCAAGACCAAGCCGCCCTCTTTGGGCAGATGAGGGCGCCCTTTCTTACAGGAGATTCATAGAAAGCTCATTGCCCACCCACCCTAACGCATGCCACTACCACCAACACGACAATTTCAGCTCCCCATCCCTTCTGCTCCCCCCCCTTCTTAGGTCTTACCCCCGCTGCCTTCCCCCTCCCCCCCATCTGTCCCTCAGACCGCAATAGGTGTTGGGTGACCATAGACCTTATTCCATCCCCCCTTATCCCTTATTCTGTACTCTTTATTCTCTATTTCGCTTCTCCTTATTCTCCTTCTTGCCCCTCTGTTTCCGCATATTCATTGCTAACCTCTTCCCCCTCCCTTTCTACTCCAGCCTACTGCATACTAGTCTACGCTACCATTATCTGCCCCACTTCTCCCTACCTCTCAATGTAGTGTAATGCTATGCTTCACTTCACTCAATTCTACTCAAATCCACCGTATTGCAGTCTTCTCCACTCCGATCTCCTCTGATATGCACTCCTATCTGCCACCATCTCTTCTCTCAGCCCTGCTGCCCTCGCCCCGCCCGGCAGCCTCCTCCTCTGCCCTGGCCTTACCTATATCCTTCCCCTACCTTGGTGTGGTCACCATGCCCTGTACATCAGGAGTAGCGGCTCGGTGGCACAGCCCGCCAACCACTACTGCTTTCTGCCTTGGCTGCATTATAATATACCCACCCCTCACCCCATGGTTCCTGGTGTATGGACTGACAGATGGACTGCGAGTTTACCCATAGATTACTGGCTCCTAGGTGTATTTCATGTCTGTATTAGAGGGGGGAGAGCTCTCTGGTACTCTGCCACCTAGGTCGTTATTCTTCGGACACGCTGCATAGTTCAATTTACCCCGTGCTTTTATGTCCCTTTCAGGTATCTTCACACCCCCTCCTACTATTCATCTTTTCCCCTCCCTTTTCCTTTGCTATCCCCCCACTTATCTCCTTTGGTATAGCAGCTACTGAGTCCATTTGTAACTTACAAACTGTATTGCGTACAATATACTCTGATTTTTTGTACTATTGCATTTCTTTAATAAAAAATTACAACACAAAAAAGATCTATGCTTTGAAGAACCACAAAATTTTCAGATGAAACACTGAGTCAGGTATGGTTGGTCAGTCAGTGGAGACAAACCTGTCTCAAGCACCACCAGCATGGCAAGGGTGTTCCCCAAGTAGCAAGAAAATAGCGGATCGTTCACGAGTGAATGTCAAATGAAGTGTATTGCTAGGAAGAAGATATTCTTGTCACAAAGCCTGCCTATGGAGATGGGACACCAGGTATGCCTTTTGGACTTAGTAGCCTGGGATCATCACCACTCTTAAGAGAAAAATCACCAAGTACACAGAACTGGTTGATTTGGAGGACTACCTGAGCACTCTAGATGATGCTTCAATAGGAACCACCATGGGACCCAAACCCTGCATTCAGAAACAGTGCAAGACTCACAGCTGTTGCCCTACCTTCTGCACTGAAACTCACAGGCTAAACAGTTCCAAAGGTAATCTGACAAAACTGGCACACACCACATAGTAGATTCACCCACTTGAGACAGGAATGCATCCAGATCACCCCTGAAGGGAGACCATGAGCAATACAATGGATAGCAATGTGCACTTTCTTGAACCTTTATCAGTCTCCCTGGAGATGGCTTTCCCTACACTTTGAAACTTTGGGAATCTAAGTTAAGGTTGTTTTATGCTGCTATTGTTTACAAAAACTGGGTGAGTTACTGGACAGTGTTGTACATATCTGCCTCACAACACCATGTACTACTATAATTCCCCTTTTGTACACCCGGTCACGCTTCTAAATAAGGGAAGGCATAGTTACATAAAGATCCTGGCCCATTACAGACATCAAAGCATTCTAGAATGTAAAGCCTATACGGACCCTTTACAGGGCAAAGTGGCCATCCTGCACTTCTTGTTGACCTTTGCTTCAAGACTCTTTGTCATTGAGTCCTCACCTCGTTGGCTTATATCACTAAGTCTTCAGATCTGGGTCACTGAGCCTTCACCTTGTTGGCTTATATCACTGTGGGTCTTCAGATCTTGGATGGCACCGGCCGACATCACAGGAGTTAGGCTTTCAGCTCACAGTTCGCACCTGTCAAGCAGTTCAACTACACCAAACACCTCTCTCTCCCACTGACCTGCCATCATATTCACATACCCTCTGTTTTCCTTTTCTCTGTCTCATTTTCCAGCACAGTTTCCTACACCCACTGACTGGACAGCCTGCTTAAACCCACAGAGTGAATTGTTGATCTTTGTCTTCTGCCCAGAAGGGCTTAGGGGCATACTTCACTCCTTTAATAGTTGTTGGACATCTTTTTTTTCTTCCCTACAGACTCATTCATACTGTCCCACCTTCACTGTGACACTTTCCCATCTTGAACAAGATGGCCACAGCACACAGAATATATAGTCCAATGGTGTGACAGGGAAAATATCCCTGAAAGTATAATGTTGAAGTGAAAAGTAGGCTGGAGTCCAAGTTCTTGTTTTGCAGATGTTGCCTTTAATTGTAGATGCCAGAGATCATTGTGTCATCAATGAGATACAGCCAACACGTGTTTCGTCACACAAGTGACTTCATCAAGGCTGGGCCGTCCGGCCTGAATGGTATGGGACAACGGTAAGTAGCGAGGGAGCCCCGTGATCAGTTAGCTGGGCTCCAAAAGGTCAATTGAAACTTCTAGGAGTGGACCTGTCAGTATTGTACCTGGGTGAGGTAGTGAACACGTAAGAAGAGGGCAGTGGTACAATGATCTGATTAGTTGGTGCCACACTCCTCCACCTTACAGGTTTCTGACCACAGGCTTATCAGGGTCTACTACTACCACTGCCAATTGACCTTTTGGAGCCCAGCTAACTGATCACGGGGCTCCCTCGCTACTTACCGTTGTCCCATACCATTCAGGCCGGACGCCCCAGCCTTGATGAAGTCACTTGTGTGACGAAACACGTGTTGGCTGTATCTCATTGATGACACAATGATCTCTGGCATCTACAATTAAAGGCAACATCTGCAAAACAAGAACTTGGACTCCAGCCTACTTTTCACTTCAACATTATACTTTCAGGGATATTTTCCCTGTCACACCATTGGACTATATATTCTGTGTGCTGTGGCCATCTTGTTCAAATTCGTTTATGGGTATTTTGTTACCCGTTATTGTGCCTACCGGGTAGTAAGGCACTGGGCCAGTTTGCACCAGACCCTGCTTTCACTTTGATTACTTGTCTCATTACAACTGTTTTACTGCTCAGATGTGCGGCGCCTTTCACCCTTACTACCCCTTTGTGTTTTCTCCATGATTACTTTCCCATCTTGGGCAGGTGGCTCTAACTTTGACACCCTGTGTAGAAAGGTGGCCCTTTAACTTTCTGACTGAGCGTAGTCACACTGAACGTTAACACAAGTCACATTATAACAAGGAAAAGAAAGTGCTTCACTATCTCAGGTCTAAACAAGTTTATCTAGATCTTCTGCAGAAAACCCATTGGATGGAAGTGCAATCACAGAAAATAAAAAGGTACTGGTGGGCCGGGTCTTTAGCAGCAGTTACACTGTTAAATCCCAGGGGGGCCTACAACCTCCCACGGCTGCTTTACGAAATGTGGAGTGACTACTCTGAAAAGGAAATCTGTACCCCACAAATTTGTCAAAACATGACTATATAAGGATGGGAGGTGTACCTTCACCAACCCGGCAACGTCAAACAGAACAGAACGCTAGTGGCTGGCATATGCCATAAACACATACACATGTCATTTTTTTCTAATCTGTCAGACTATTCATCAACGCTTTCTCAGTTGAGCTAAAAAGGAGACAGGAAATTCCAGATCACATCCTAGATGAGTCAGGTCATCTGGATTAACAACAATGGTGATAGGACACTGCTACTCTAAAAGGTATATAACTTCAAAAGAGTAACACTTACAAATCTCTTGGAAGGTCTGAAACAAATTGAGCTACATTGCATAGAGGGTGGAGTTAGCGAATAGCAATGTTCTAATACTTGCAGGTTTGACTCTGGCCAGGTCTGTGCATATTATCAAGGCATATAATCAAGGCTCTGCTGATTTTGGTTTGCCTCCATGGTGTCCACTGGAAAGTAGTGATACACATGTTTTCAGATTCATGAGAACTATAAGAAAACCACATTGACTAGCTGAAACAATGTCATGTTTTCAGCACATTTATTTGTCTGTTTTTCTTCCTTGAAAGTAGCTATCCATGTAACTGTCTAAAGAAGGGAACAATTCACTGTTTCTATTTCTTTAACTGGAATTGTGACTGTCATAATACCAAGGTGTCTTGTGTTTACAATGTTTTGGTTTAGGATTAGTGTTTCCCAACCTTTTGACTCCCGAGGACCCCCACTGAATCACTACCGGAAGCCGGGGACCCCCAAGAAATTTGTACGATTTCAATTTCAAACATTAAAACAGTAATTCGCAAAAAATACATAAACAAGTACATTCCAAACAAATACTCAAATTAGTAAATATATAATTATTTTATATCGGAAAAAATTGCAAAAATTTGAAAACTTTAATGGGAAGGTTGGTGCTGCATCTCGGCAACTAACTTTTCAATGTTTGGTTTTATTTAGGAAAGCTGAATTCTCAAGTCACATTCTACATTTCGCAAGCGATGTTTGTTTTTATTTTTTAGGTACATAAACCTTTTAATTTAATGTATGGTGGGCAAAGGAAGTAAAACCATAAAGGCCTCTCATCTCCATAGGCTCTCTGTCACATGTATTTAATTTGATTTATCGCACCTCTCATACCAGTGAAGGGTGTAAAAACACTTTACAGGGGACTACAAGGTGTAGAATTCACCTCATCCATACCGTTAGGCATTTTCTAAGAGTACTTGGTCTGGAGAAACACAAACTCAGGATTCAGAACATAACACAGTGGTTAGGGTTAACTTCAATAATAGCGTACTCCTGTGCAAGCAAATCTTTTTTTTAGCAGTAATGAAAGAATTGAAAAAATATATATTTTTCTAATTTGTTCCATGTAGTTCTTTGTTGGTAGTTCATAACTCACTATGCTAGATTATGATTGTGACTTATGAACTGCACAATAACAAAAAAATCTCTGTGACAAAAGTGGTAACCCACTGTGCTATATACATAAAATGCGGTTCTTTGCATGACAGACCTTCTTTGCATCTGGCATATTAACCATCTGCACTACCTCCAATGAGTCAAAACTGCCACTAGACAAACTCCCATCTCTCCAGCAGGTACATTAATCACCAGAGTTATCTTGACACTTATTTTTGTCGGAAAGCTTACACTGAACTTTGCAGTGTTTTAAAGCTGCTGCAAACATTAATAAACACATAAAAGAGCACGCACATGTTTCTGTAGAGGGCCCAGCTGGAGAAGTGCCTTCTTGCCGGTCCAGGCCTGCGGACCCCCTGGGGGTCTGCGGACCACAGTTTGGGAAACGGTGGTTTAGGTCAATAAGTTAGGAAAGGGAGCTGGAAGGAAAAACTGCATACATCTGCTCTGGCAATAAACTTGTTGTTGGAGCAAGTTTCACTACCCTGTATCTGACATGCCCTAAGCGTTAACAGTTGGACTATTGGTCTGAAATACTACTACAGTCAGGGATTACGCTATTGGCCACCACGTAGCAAGAGGAAAGCATGAGAAAGAAAGGAAAGCACTTTAATAAACTACAGACTGTTGAAATATCAGTGGGTCTGATACTTGCCAAGCAAACCACAGCAATTTTGGCATCTTTACCCATTGAGGTCCACCCTTCCTCCTACCCCTCTATCTCCAAAGGGCCACGATCAGTGTTGCTGGCTATAATATAAAAGCTTGAGCCCCATGCTTCCCAAAATCTCTCCTAATGTTTTGCAGTCTTTCCCCTACTGAGGGCTGCTGGCAACACATCAGGAAAAAACACAGCCTCTGATTCAGTTGCATTTCGTGCTTACTCTTGGCCCATTAGAGGATCACATCATAGTGGGTTTCATCCTGCAAAAACCAGCAAAATTGCCCCACCAACTGTTATTTCTGTGTGTGTCCTTTCTGTGTGGGGAGCCTTTTAGCACGCTGTAATGAGATATGTCAGGATCCATCTAGAATGGCCACATTGAGGTCTGCGGTATGGCATCCCAATAGTCAAATGTTCTGTGTTATGCTAGTCACAGCACATGCACAGAACTCGGTAAATGGCTGATGCTGACACACATCAGTCACTCCCAGTAGTCCCACCAACACCGAAAATCATCTCTGCTACACTCTTGCCACGAGAGGCTGCGTTTTGTTCTCTGCCACTGTTATGTTTGTCTTTATGCCATCCACTTTTTTGTGGGGGCTGTTGATAGAAGCCATCAATGAGCTTTATCCTTTTATTATATCCCAGGCAATATTGTCAGCCACTTCATCTCCATCATATGTCTTGCGCTCAATCTGTGATTTGTGGCAAAGACAGTCTGCCAACGATGCTGTAATCACCACTATTGCTTCGGGCATCGGCTGTATTGTGCCCCTGAGGGTCAATCCAGTTGTGAAGTGCTGACAGTGTTGTTCACCAAACTTTGGTCAGACAGGTGGCGCTATTTTAGTCCATGCTAAGTTGAGTGGACAAAGTTCTGGGTGACCACGAGCAGCAGGGTGATGGAAGAACTTCCACCATAGGCACATTTCAACCAGGAGCTGCTATCCTGGGCATGCAGCACTGCACTTGCTGGTTCAAGTGTAGGACACTAGTGATGTAAATAGGTGAGACTCCCTTTCTCCAGTGAAGTGCCTCATTGGTCCTTAACTACCACCGGAGCACCTAGGACAGCTAATCTAACACTATCTACCAACTTGGATTTCCCCCTAGATCTTGAGGACTGGCTTGCTGCTTAGTCTCTGGACATCACCTTCCACGATCTGCTTCACTCTCCCGAAGCAAGGTTTAGCCACTCACATCTTGACTGTCGAAAAGCCAGAGAATCTTGGAAAAGGCAGCACTATCTCTAGGTAAATGCATTCATAGTATGGATCTTGGATAGGCATGTCTGATACCAGAGTTTGTGTGGCCATGCCTCCTGAAAGTGATTCTCAGGTTATTTTTTTAAGCAGCATACAGAGACTGCAATACTTGAATGGATTTGGGGATCTTCATTCACAGAATACTGTGCACCCTTCCACTGGCTCCCCGACCATCCACACTCCTGATACACCTCACCTTCCCCTACGTTGGACACACCATCTTTTTCAGTTGGGTATACCATGGTATTTATTGGGAAATATCTGACACACACCACCGAAAGACAGAAATTAAGACACACCGCTGGACAGGTAATAGTTGTGCATTAGTTTCCGTTGATGTACTCTCTCAAGCTTCTGCTCTTCATTCTGCATAGAAAGCTACTATCAGATGACAGCCGATTTTATAACTATCTCTTATAATGGGCAGTAAATAAAAGCACTGAGAAAGAAAGAGGACCCGTCTCAAGCTATTCAAGTATCTAACTGCTCACAAAGATACAGTCATGGATGTATGGCATTTATTATTTGGCATTAAACCTGGATAAAACTGCATTGCTTAATCTGCATGGTAACAACAAGTCCATACCATCTACTTTTCCACCATACATAGGAATTACGCGTGATCCAGATAAAAATGCACCTTGGTTAGACAGAATATCGCCAAACTTACAAAATTCTCAAGACTTGAACTTGTTTCACCTGCTGGGGTCTATCCTGAGAAGGCAGGTATCTTCTTCTACAAACATCTCTGTTTCACACTGAGCAAACAAGATTTCTTTTAAAAAAGACACAACTTTTCACTTATGTGTCAACCCATACAACTAGCATTGAACACCTACTGGGAAAACACCTTTGACTGTGCATGTCTGTACATGAAGGCCTTAATCTGCCATACGGCTGTACAATTTTTCATATTTTTCCAATGACCATTCCTAAATTAATCCTTGAAGCATCTTTGCCCTGAACATCAGCCCACTCCTGCATGTTCTGTTCTTGGTGTAGGTGTGCACAGAGGTATTTCTTTTCATTTGATTTAAATAAAAATATGATTGTAAAATAAAAGGAATCTGGTAGCATTTCCAATTTTGTATATTTTTCTTTGTGCACAGCCAGCACTTTCAAAAATAGTATCCATGTTATCTGTACAATGTGCACATGTGCCCATCCCTGATGCTGCTTTTGTCAGTCTTGCACTATAAGAGAATATTGTTGCATATTTACAATATACATGATGCACAGAAGAGTACACCTTATCATATATTCTATTTGTGCTTACATAAACAGTGGCAATTATGATTTCTAACAATGTTCTCTCATTGTATTTAGATTTATGCCAAAATCTCTACTGTACAGCTTTGTAGATTGTCCTCTGTGGAGTCTCCTGCATAGATAGCTAGTTTAGTTTAATATGGTGAAACAATCCTGGTTCTAATACTGCATTTTCACAATCATAAAAACACAAAAGTTAACATGTCTTTTTTCGACTCTGTCAATTGTATCAAGAAAGAAAAAGATTATGTGGGTTATTACAACTTTGGAGGAGGTGGTAATCCGTCCCAAAAGTGACGGTAAAGTGATGGATATACCACCAGCCGTATTACGAGTCCATTACATCCTATGGAACTCGTAATACGGCTGGTGGTATATCCGTCACTTTACCGTCACTTTTGGGACGGATTAACACCTCCTCCAAAGTTGTGATAACCCCCTATGTTACTTACCCTGTAAGCATCTGTTCATAGCATGTGCTGTGGAGTCACATACTTTGATAACTCCTGCCATCAAATAATGGGTCTGGAGTGCTGAAGGTTGTTTTTCTTCGAAGAAGCACTTCGAGTCACAACATTGAGTGACTCCTCCTCTCGGTGATATTGTGCATGGGTATCGGCTCGTTTATAAAGATTGTTTTCCCGCAGTCCGGTGAGAAAGGATTGGAAGGAATGAGTAGGAAGAGAGATGCCCATGCAAAGTTTAAGTACATATGTAGAAATATATTCAAGTGTAATGTAATTGCAATGGCCACAGGCATCCAGGGAGAAGGGTGGGCGCATGTGAATCTACAGCACTACATGCCACAAACAGATGCTTACCTAGTAAGCAGTATAATCAGTTTGATAGCATGTGTGGCTCTAGATACCCATGCTCTGCATAGTGCGTAAAGCAGTCCCTCCTTAAACGTGGTGGCTAACCTGTGGAGTTGCAGTTGACTGGAAAAGTGTCCGTAGCACCGCCTGCCCTACATTGGCTTTTTGGCGTGCTGCTACATCCACATAGTAGTGTTTTGTGAAGGTGTGTGGTCTAGACCATGTAGCTGCCTTACAAATGTCAGCTATGGGAATGTTACCAAGGAAGGCCATAGTAGCTCCCTTTTTTCTAGTGAAATTTGCTCTAGGTGATACAGGTAAAGGTTTTTTGGACTCAGCATAGCAAGTTTGTACGCATTTGACTATCCATCTGGCTATGCCTGATTTGAATATTGGGTTGCCTTTGTGAAGTAGTGAAAAAGCTACAAAGAGCTGTTTGGGCTTTCTAAACTTTTTGGTTCTGTCTATACAGAACACAAGTGCTATTTGCACATCTAGAGGCTGAAGGACTCTTTCCACAATGGTGTCAGGTTGTGGGAAGAAAACTGGCAATTCAATAGGTTGATTCAGGTCAAATTAAGAAATCACCTTATTAAGAAATTTAGGATTAGTCAGAAGAACTACTTTGTCCCTATGAATTTAGAAGAAAATACTTCTAAAGTTAGTGCCTGGAGCTCCCTAACACGTTTAATTTAAGTGAAGGCAACTAGGAAAGTGACTTTCCATGAAAGAAACTGAAGTGGACATGAGTGAAGAGGTTCAAACAGTGGACACAGGAGCTTTATGAGAACAATTTTAGAGTTCCAGGATGGGGCTGGTGGTACCCTGGGTGAAATGATGTATTTGAGTCCTGCTATTACAGCCTTTATGACAGGAATCCTGAATAAAGAAATATGTTGTCTTTTTTGGAGGTATGCAGCTATAACTGCGAGATGTAGGCAAATGGAATGGAAGTGAAATTTGCTTTCTGCAAGCATAGCAGACAGCAAACAATTTCTTGTACTGTGGCTTTAATTGGAAAAATCTGTTTAGGTTAGCAGTAGCAAACAAAACATTTCCATTTTGCAGCATAACAGGCTCTAGTAGTAAGTCTATGCGCTTTCTTGAGAATGTCCATACATTCTGCAGGCAAGGATAAGTATCTAAACTCTATGACCTCAGGAGCCATATTGTAGGTTGAGTCACCTGGAGTCTGGATACCTGATTTGCCCTTGATTTTGAGTGAGAAGGCACAGCCTACTGGGGAGCTTATCATGTGAGATTACTGAAAGATCTAGGAGGGTGGTGAATCAAGGCTGCCGTGGCCAGGTGGGAGTCATAAGGATCATGGTGAGGGATGTTTGCCTGATCTTCCGAACTAGAAATGGAATGAGAGGGAGAGGTGGAAAAGCATAGGCAAATAATCTTGACCAACTCATCCATAGAGTGTTGCCATTGGATAGTAGGTGTGGATACATGGAGGCAAAGCTTAGGCATTTTGCGTTTTCTGCTGTAGTGAAAAGGTCTATGTGAGAAGTCCCCCCCCCTTTTGAAGTATGACTGGAGGACTTGGGGTTGGAGTTCCCACTGGTGGACTTGTTGCTGCATCCTGCTAAGGAGGTCTGCAAATTTGTTGTCTGTCCCAGGGCTTGGGGAGATACTCTGCCAGCAGGTGAATCCGGTGGTAAAGAACCCAATTCCAAATGGCTGAGAAAGGTGTGATAGCTGTGAAGATCGTTTTTGTCAAAAAATACATGGCAGTCATGTTTTCTGTGTGGACCAAGACAACCTTGTGAAACAGGTGAGGAAGGCAAGCTTTCAATGCTAAGAACACTACCTGAAGCTCCAGGTAGTTGATGTGTAGGGATTGGTGTCTTGCATCCCAGAGGCCTTGAACTGTCAAGACCTGGAGGTGAGCACCCAATTCGTCCGTGATGCATGTCTGCTCAATGTGATGTGAGGCACAGGGTCTACAGGAGGCCAAACCTTCAAGAGGTTGTTGGTGTTCCACCACTGCAGAGAATGGTGAGTTTGGGAGGCTAAGAACACTGGATCTTCCAAGTGGCAATGCATGAAGTCACCGTCCCCAAGAGACGCATGATGAACCTGACAGAGTAAGACTGGTTTTCCTGGAGCTGTGGGAGTCTGAAAACGAGGCTGGATTGGGGTACGCTTACCATAACTTTGTGTTCAAGATTGCTCCTAGATGAGGTTGAACTTGAAGTGGTCGGACGTGTGACTTGGGAATGCTGATTGTAAAACCCAACTTATGTAGGAGATTCACTGCCATCTGAGTGTGCACTAGATACTGGTGTAATGTAATGGCTTTGATGAGCTAGCCGTCCAGATAAGGAAAGACATGAATGTTCTCTCTTTGCAGGTGTGCTGCGACTACTGCTAGACATTTTGTGAATACTATGGGAGTGGTGGTGACTTTGAAGGGAAGGACTTTGAATTGATGGTGTTTGCCTGAAATGACTAATCTTAAATAATTTCGGTGTGCAGTGTGAATAGATATATGAAAGCAGGAGTCCTTCAGAACTAGAGCTGTCAAAGACGCCTTGCTGTAGAAGTGGAATGACATCCTGAAGGGTAACCATGTGTAAATGTTCCGAAAGGATGCATTTGTTTAGAGGTGGAAGGTCTAGTATTGGTCTGACAGACCTGTCCTTGTTGGGAATCAGGAAGTATAGGGAGTATACTTCTGAATTTTTATGTTGTGGGAGAACGGGCTCTATGGCTCCCAGTCTGCTGATACCGCATTCACTTGTAGCATATGGAAGAACCTTCAATGGATGAGTGAGGACTTGGGTTCATCAGTTCCAATACAAAGTCTTGCTTTGCAGCTCCTCAAGATCCAGTAAAGCCTTCAATTTAGTTAAGCAGCCACAGAGAGGTAAACAGAATCATGTAGGAGAAGAGTAACTTTAAGAAACGTAGGGCTAAGCAATGGCCAAAATAAGTTAAAAAGGAACCTTGGTCAAAGGTGGTTTGTTGACATATATAGGGGAGTTCTCTGGATGAGTGCACAAGAATGCAAAGAGACAAAATAAGGATTTTGTTTGGTTCGGTTACCACACATTGGCCAAATTAACGTGTTATTGGATACTCTGGAACACAGATGTGGAGAACCATAAGAACATCAGGGAGGGGTTGGAGCAAACAGCAACAACGTAAAAGAAGTGGCTCATTTATTAAAGTGAGTTGCATGTTAACATTTTTAGGGGTGCAGCAAGGACAGCTGGTAATCAAAAGTGAGTTAATGTATTGCTCTGTGAATGTGAGTTATGTATTTCTACTTATCTACTACTTGGTCAGTACTTACATCAAGGCAAATGCCAATAAAATTGTATGTGTTGAAAAAAATAAAAAAATAATGGGTTATTCTCACTAAGTGCAGAGTATAATGGCATGGCACTGTTGTTCTGTGTAAGGACTAATGGATTGCAGTAATCTACAAAATATATATACAAATTAAAAAGTACACTTCATCTTTAATGCATCTTTAAAAATGCTTTATGAATTAAAACAGAGTGGCTTACTTTGCTCTTCTAGCTTATTAATGTCTCGCATGATTGCCCGAAAAAAGGGTCTCTGGTTGGGATCATAGTTCATGCACCGCTTCATCAGATCGGCCAGCTCTGTGCAGGATGGCGTCATCAGCATGCAATGCCCATCGTAGAATCGCTCTTTCTGGAAGACAAGAGGGATACCTATTAATGGAAAAGTTGTAAACTAATGATCCAGTTAAGTTTCACTAGCTCATGTGGTGCCATTGTTCAGCATCTCATTAAAACTCACAGATACTGGACGGAAGGAGAGGTTCCCAAATCACTCCTATATCAATGAGCTTTGTGCATGTTGTTATGAAGAAGAACTTGTGTGTTGCACACCAAGCGTAGGAAGGTGCACATCAATTAGCTTGTGAGGTTCTATAATTTAAAACTTGTATTTAAATATAACAGAAACCTAAACATCAAAATGTAATGCATTTTGATTCTGATCTGCTGAAAACCTTAATCTGATCTTATATGCCAGAACCCTTTTCATTATCAAATAATTAAACAACCTTGGGCGTTCATTACAAGTAGAGGGCTAAATTGCAACCCCTGTGCAAGGTAAAGTTTGGGTAGATTTTACAAACATTTATCAAATGGAGAATAAAACATTTTCCATGAATGCTATGTACCATGGCCAACTTACATAAAACAATAAAGACCTCAATTAATACAGTAATTTACCATCACAGGCTACAAAATGACCAAAGCCTTGAGGAGGGGGGTGGGCAAAATATGGGGAAAAGTAGGGTGCCCAAGGAAAGTGACAAGAATGTAAGAAATGATGCACTTATTCCATCAGTCTATCTTTCCAAATTATGCCTAATGGAAAGGATAAAAAAAAAAAAAAAAAGCGGCTGAAGGGAGAGGGTGCTATATAAAACAAGCTTACCAAACAACCCAAAAGTTGTCAGGTACCAGGTTTAAAAAATGTATTTAAGTCTGTACTGCAGTGCAGAGCACCTACATTAAAATAACAAAGTTCAAAACAGCATATGTGACCCCCGAAACTATATATGGTAATACTGTCAACAGATGTTAAGAACATAAAAACATATTATTACCTCCCCCTACCTATCCCTCTGAAGTGCCTTTCATGCAGCCCAAACCAGGCTGTTCTATAGAGCTCTGAAACAGTTGGAAGAGAACCCACTCTCACTGTATAAAATTCATAAGTAAATGTATAAACAATTTTAGAACATGCTTCCGAGACGTGCCCATGCATTTCAACTTCCATTCCAACCCTCACCATGTCTTTTCAGGAACACTACCTGTTTTTTTTTCTTACAACTTAAAACCACTTTCCACATGAGATGATTTTAGATGAGGCACATACGTATTCTAATACATATTAGAACATTGGAATGTTGGGAGCTCCTCTGGAGACAATGGAGTGCTCTGGGCTTCTACTGGCTGGTAAAAGCCCAGAGTGTCAACATTCCAATGTGTTGTTCACAGCAACAGATGTGAACAAAGGCCTGACGGAACCCAAAGGGATTTCAATCAATCCCCCGGGGTTCTGTGAGGAATTTGTTTTATTTATTAGAACATTATTTATTATGCCCTCTAGTGGCAGATTTTTCTAATAGCCTTATTGCCCTTCGTAGCTGGGCTATACCGGCAATTAAAAGTCCAGATCCCTTGTTAAAGGCCCTCGCCTTCAGCCTTTAATGCTGGCACGGGCCTTTAATGGCCTGTAATGCCCGCTATGGCGGGCTCTAAGGCTATGTAAGAGTCCCCCTACAGTTCTTCATCAGCCATAACGTTTGCGCTTTACAACTGTGCTTTTATTTTGCTGCACATTTTTGGTATTCAAAGTCAGCTTGTAAAACAAGAGCAGTCCTTAGTCAATTTGATATGTCGGAACAGCAGTGGATTTTCATAATTTAGATGCCCACCTGTGGAACCAGGGCTGTTTATTTTTTTCTCTCAACCCCACAGGAATGTTAAAAAACACTGAAAACGTGTATTGGTGAAAGCAGGGACTAGAGTATCATCTTGGTCACCCATGGTGCAATCACAGAAATCATTTTGTTGGCAACTAACTCAGGCAAACCATTATATTTATTCTAAGCAAAGAGACCTTATTTGATTCCACCCTTTTTAATACGAGTCCTTAACGTTCTGAAAATAAAACTGGGGGAGAGATTCAAGAGTGGGTTGCACAAAGCTAATTTACTAATCTGTTCATAGTGGCAGTTTGCCAGCTGGCTTCAGTTCTTGATTGTCCTGTGCCATGTTTAGGCTTTTGCATTCTCCAGGAATGCAGCTGGACTTGACATTGGGCATTTGGCTTGGTAAAGGATGGTAGCACCAATAACCGCTTTTTGGTTGGTTGCTAGCTGCTCTAACCTTACTATTAGGAAATTGTTTCTATCACTCCAATACAGATTTTTTGTAATTCCTTAGCTGGCCCATAAAGGTCATAACCCTCCGAATGTTCAGTTTTTCACCATTTTGTTACCAGTCTTCTGGAATCGCACTTAGTAATACATGCAGGGAAGGCTTCTCCAACTAGCAGCTCGTGAGTTACTGGAAGCTCTCCAGCTACTAGTAAGTAGCTCTCCTCCAAGCTTTTGCTTGGTTGAATTTTTATATGTATACCAAAATTGAAAAGTGTGTATTTGATATGAATGTGTGTGTGTGTGTATATATATATATATATATATATATATATATATATATATATATATATCCCAGAACCAATACTTTTCAGAATCTATTTAAGGCTGATATCTGAATGAAAATCATGCAGCTTTGACAGACTTATTAATAACACTATTACCTTGGTGCCAGGGAGCATTGTGATGTGGCTGTTATGTATTCCCGTTGTAGAGGCATTTCAAATTGACTAACCCTTTTTACATTGCTGCTGGTAATCCTGCACTGAGGTGATCACAGCTGGTAACCTTGCACATGGTGGTCACATAATGTTGTCTGATGTGTACACCACTGATATTAGTAGCTCATAATGGTTTCATTGAACATAAGTAGTTCTTGTTAGTGAAAAGGTTGGAGGCCCCTGATGTAGGGAATTGTTTTACAACATTTTTAACGTTCACCTTCATAACATCTTAGCCCAATTTAAACACTGAACTCTATTTCACAAAATCTTCATTTTGCTGAATGTTTTCTAATTCAACAACACAGTTTCGAGTAAGAGCAAGAGTTTTTAACGACCAGTAAATTCTGAAAACATGTCCAGCTATTTTGGAAACATCTGAAAAAACATTTCACTAAAATCTAAATACAAATAAACAGGCAATTCAAAACACAAAAATAATTTCCACAATCTTAGTAAGTTTAAAATAGGCTGCTTGAAATAGATACGCATTATTATGTGTGATTGGCAAGGTGAATGCACACTTAAGCGTAATGGTTTACATTTGTTTGGGGATAGCTCGCAAGGTTGTTGAATGCGAACTATTATGTGGGAGGAGATATGAAAAACAGATACTATAACAAAACAAAATAATAAAATTGTCAAAATATGTTTTGGGCCACATAATAACACACATAGAAAACTGAATTAATTGTAAAAAGTGTTTTGGGGAAGAATTTGCAGCAACAATTGCTTAGAAAATTATTTTAGCATATGGATCCATCTAATGCAGCAAAAAACCTATATACTATTATTTTTCTTGGGATGAAAACTTAAGACCTGGAATAACCACAGGGGTTTCACATTCCAAGAGTTGACAATGTCTTTAGCATGCAAAAGGTTATGATGAAGCTGTTAAAGTATTTCCAGAGCAACAGACCTGGAACTTGCAAGAGATGTCGAGTATGCTCATCGAATTCCAGTCAACCTGAATTCTATCCTAAAGGATAATGTGGATGTCCATTCCATCTACTTGGCCACAGCCTACAAAGGCTATTGATGTTGCACCCAAGAAAGCCAAAGCAATTTGGTACAATAACCATTTGCAGATGAAAAGACATTACCTGATAGGGGGTTCGATCAAAATCTCAAGTCAAAAATATCATGGGCAGGATTTCATGAGATTTATACTGAAGTTAAGAATATCACATTTGTAGGTATGTTTTTACTTTTTTAAATAAAATTCAAGTAAATATAGGCAGAACACTGCCTTTCATCATTTATTCTAAATCTGAATTCTTTAACTAGAATACAGAATACATGGAGATACCAACAAATTACAAGACAGCTATGGGCTGCAGGATGCCACAAGACACTCACAATGTGGAGCGAGGGGAACCAGCAATCCTAAAAAAACCAACCCTTCTCTGTGGGTAACCATGGGGATATCAGAAGGGCACAGGTTTCAGTCGAAGGAGTGACTGTGGATTGTGGTGGATAATGTGTCAAAAGGATTGAAACTAAATCACTGTTACACAAGCCAAAGAATTTAAGCACTTTCATGACTTATGATAGTAAAGAAATCCTAAAAGTTAATGCCACCATATTTATCTGAGGGATGATTTTCATCTAACATTTAACAATGGCATTGTCAGTGCCTTTTTACCTTGTTAAAATGCAAGATATACTTAACCTCAGGACCAATTTCAACATCTGAGACATGCAGCCCTTTTGGTATCCCAGCTAGAATCAATAAGAAAACCTACAAGTTCTCAAGTTATGTATTATTTACACATTAAAGAAGTAGTACACATACAAATATGTAATGATGTACTTTTCCTAAACGAATATAGGTTTGTAGTTTGTGGTTCTTTTACTTTACACATATTTATGTGAACTGTGGATTCTTCCAAATGTATATCTGGTGTGGCCAATGTACAGTTACTCTGATGAATGCAATTTAGTGCGCCAGGGCATTTCTTTGTTCAGATGTGCATTCACGCATGTGAATGCACATTACCTCGGTACACTGTTGAATAATAGATAGGTTTAGATATTTTTCAATTTTGTTTGTCAAAATGCTTCAATATTTTTCATAATGTTTGAAAAGCACATGTAGGTAAAGTGGGTCAGCGTGCATGTCAAAATTTGAAGTGGAAAGGTTTTTTCCTACAATAAACCAATTATATTGGTTTTCACTACTAAAAAGCATCAAAGACCACCAAAATTGTTACAGGACATTTGATTGAGCCTAAGTAGCACATTTAAGAAAAATTTTGTAAGGAAATAGCATACTCTATAGTTTGTCAATAATATAAGTAGCTGTAACAGTTTAAGGCCCAGCCCCTTTAAAGTAACTACCAATACCCTCATATTTGATTGTGTTTTATGGTTATCCCCTTAAACTATAAATAGCTTCTTCAAAGTCGTGGAAGCGAGTCATGCCTGTAGCCATTCATCCTACAGGGGCACTGTTTCTTCTCTCAAGTGGCATTGAGTATCTCACTTATCTAGGTGGAGACCCACCCCTAACAATATCTGGGAGACCTGGGAGACTCCCACATCTGTAGGATACATAATATGACAGCTGTCAATGTACATTGTATTGTACTTAAAACAAATATTCTACATTTCCACTCTTCCACAACCTCTCCAGGTTGTAAAAATAAATTCATGAAACATCTGAACTGTACGAGCCACAGAGGTGAAGATATTGTTAGTTCCCTGGAAGCCATCTTCTCCTCTTTTCATTTGTCTTTGTCTAAGAGCCTCCGATCCTGTTACCAGTAGAAACATAGCTGTCTAAGGGCATCAGCGGTATTTACCACCAGTTAGTCGTGTGTTCGAGAGATGGCCTTCTTATCTAACTGCTCCAGAATTAATTAGACCTCAGAAGGGATAATCTCTGGGAGTGTGGGTAGCTCCACTTGGTATTGTTCCAGAGCATGTCCAAATTGTATCTGTTGTTGAGGATTACATTACCCTTTCAATTCCTCAAAAGCCTTCATACAGTATCCTTCCCAAATATGCCACTGTCTGAAAATCCATATCAAGCCCTAGGTCTTTAATCCAGACAAAATGCACTGAGTGAGTAAGCTACACTCCCTGCCATAATGGGTTTCTTATGTGTCTATCCTATCAACCCAGCAGCCATGAAGCCTTATGCCGGTACCCCAGGGTCACCCTACTAACTGACATTTCATAGGGAATCACAGAACAATACAGAAATCCCAAGAGTTAGGGACCTTCAAATAGTTCAAGTTCTAATCTGTGAGGAGGACTGTCTCTTTTGCTAAAGAGCTAATTTTAATTGTTATGAGCTGAGATGCCCAGGACAATAGTTGCATATTACAGGATGGGCTCTGCAGGAGGTGTTCCAGCTACTCGGGCCCTCCCATGACACTATCTTGTGTGTATCTTTTTCGTAAAGGGCTGGTTGGTTGTCAGGAAATTATGGATATGGGAAGAGAACAGCTCAGATAACATCCAGTTTTCAAGCAGCCATAGGACCCTCAGGACACAATGGGGGTGATTCTGACCCCGGCGGTCTTAGACCGCCGGGGCCAGGGTCGGCGGGAGCACCGCCGACAGACCGGCGGTGCCCCGCAGGGCATTCTGACCGCGGCGCTTTGGCCGCGGTCAGTGCAGGAAAACCGGCGGTCTCCCGCCGGTTTTCCGCTGCCCGTCAGAATCCTCCAAGGCGGCGCAGCATGCTGCGCCGCCTTGGGGATTCTGACACCCCCTACCGCCATCCTGTTCCTGGCGGTTCGCCCGCCAGGAACAGGATGGCGGTAGGGGGTGTCGCGGGGCCCCTGGGGGCCCCTGCAGTGCCCATGCCAATGGCATGGGCACTGCAGGGGCCCCCGTAAGAGGGCCCCGCTTGTATTTCACTGTCTGCATAGCAGACAGTGAAATACGCGACGGGTGCAGTAGCACCCGTCGCACCTTCCCACTCCGCCGGCTCGATTACGAGCCGGCTTCATGGTGGGAAGGTCGTTTTCCCCTGGGCTGGCGGGCGGCCTTTTGGAGGCCGCCTGCCAGCCCAGGGGAAAACTCCAAATACCCGCCGCGGTCTTCCGACCGCGGTACGGTATTTTGGCGGCTCCCGCCGGGTGCGCGGTGACCGCGCCCGGCGGGAGTCAGAATGACCCCCAATATGTATAGCAAAGAAACAAAACTGCGAAAATGGGCAAAAACTGCAGGACCAGATGGCACATTTGAGGACTGGAGTACACTTACAGGAAACTGTAAAAACAAATT
The DNA here is from genome assembly GCF_031143425.1 of Pleurodeles waltl. Classification (NCBI taxonomy): domain Eukaryota; kingdom Metazoa; phylum Chordata; class Amphibia; order Caudata; family Salamandridae; genus Pleurodeles; species Pleurodeles waltl. Next base: position 818,562,493 of record NC_090443.1, on the reverse strand, counting down.
ACAGTTTGTAATAAAAAAGCAAGAAAATAATCACAGAAGAAACATCCGACTATTACTCATCTCTTACGAAGCATTGGGGAATGCTGGCCCAGGGGAAGTGAATAAGACTGGTCCCAATGGGAACAAATGATAACTATAAAAAACACAAACACCAATAATAAGGCTAATACTAGGCGGTACTAACCAGAGGGAAGGAATGCACAGAAAACAAAAGTGAGCAAGTTAGAGGTGGGTGGCAAACAGCATGGAAAAATGGAAAAGCCACCAACTCACAATGTTGCCTGGCAATATGCTTCACTATCCCTGGCCTTTTACACTGTCATTGCCACTCATAACTAGAAGGAGCAGGTCAGACCACTCTTAGAGGACGGCATATTAGACTGGGATCATTCTAGGTGCAGACTGTGCAATACAAAAAGGAGGCCGCAAGGGAGAGCAACCCAAAGCCCTGCTCCTTTACCATCCCCAACACTGGGGGCCTGATCCTCTAAGACCCTAACCGCCCTACCTGGATTTACTATCCCATCCCACAACACTGAACATCTGAGGCCTTTCAGATTCCTGGCACAGTGTGACTAGTTCCTGACAATGGTGAAGGATAGTCCCCCTCGCCACGAAGGCGGCCAGATGATCTCGGGCCTATGCAGCATTGATAGGCGGCCTGTGGAAATGTTGCGGGGTCATGAAGAGGGACTCCAAGATGGTAGCTACCAGGCCAAGCAGCCAGAATATATTACAGCTGTGAAAAGCAATAAATAAGTGGACTCCAGAACAGCGTTAGGACTCAGCAACGAACAGAGATAGTAGAGACATGGGGAGTTGATGGAAGGAGAGTAGCGCCATGGGCACCAAGATGTGCATTGCTATGCAGCAAAATTCGCAATAGTACTGGAAGGGGGAGTGGGCAGTGAGAACTGCCAGCGGATGGCTCAATTACACCTCAGCTGGTATGTCCTTTCCATCTCAGAGTGCAACAGGGAAAAAGAGATTCCCTTCAAATCTTGAGCAAATATGATATACTGCTTGAGAGATGGGACCAGTTGCCTCCTTAGAGGCACTGCACCTCTCTGTCAGATAATGCATCACTGAGGAGTGTGAGGCATTCTGGCTATCAGCCTCACACCACTTGCAGCATAAGCCTGATCAGGCCAACTGGGTTGCCAGCAGCAGCACGAGGCACACAGGAATCAAGTCTTCTCAGTGTCAGGTTGCTTGGGAATGCAGCCTAAAGCAGTTGGTGAACTCCATCTAAGACTAAATAAAGGCACTAAACCAAATAGCCTACATGTTCCATAAGGGATGTTGAAAAGAACTTGGAAGACAGTGTTCGATGGAGGTAAACTGTTGAAAGGTAAATGTGTGGAGTCTAGACTAGCTAAATAATTGCAACCCTCCTATTCAATTCAGCACAAAGTATTAGCTCTTCGTAGCTCAGTGTTTGTGCACCAATTCCAATCTATACATCATGTTTAAAGGAAACCCACAGATACTTTAGTTTATTCTAGCTGTCACCCACACTGCCTTTGGGATAATTTCCAGTATGACAAGTTCTTAAGATAACGTAATTGTACCACAAAGAGGACTATTTGCAAGAATCTGATATATTAATTCAGAGAATGCTTGACAGAGGTTACCCTAAGCTACTGTTAACCCGAACGTGTCTTTAGTGTATGTTAAATTCTCTCAGAACCTCCTTGAAAAAGAAAACACTAGAGAGACTTATGCTTATGTCCCAATCCAACAACAAGCTTAAGAAGATAATACATCAGCACTGGTGCATCCTCATTTCTTTTGCCTCAGCTCTACTGTCCTGATAATGACCCTCTATGAATCATAATGGGGTGGACACGTCAACACCGTCATCTGGATGGCTTTAACTGCCATCTGATAGTTGCATCTGGAGGAATAGAACTAAATTGGGAATCCTTTACTTGTCCTTGCAATCATTTGACTGTCATTGTTGTTTTAAATGGGACTCACTTATATTACAACTGCACAATGTCTTGCATATTTTACTCATGCCATGACATTTGTGGCTGAGTGAGACGTTATAGGTCATATTGGCCAAATTTGTTTCAACCTGAATAATTAAACCAAGTGCTACTTCTATGTGATAGAACCATAGTACTTCACTGAGTATATATATTCATACTCAGGTTACCAGGATTTTTGGGCTAGCCCTTTCTTTTTTCCAGTGAGGGGGCACTGACAATCATGTCTTACACTTTGCTGACAACATGCTTCACTTAGCCTGGTATCCAAGGTGGACATAGCAAAGAAAGATGGAAAATCTGGGTTTTTCCACAGAGGCAATAGGAGTCGTGGATATACGGTACAAACAAATCATTGTTCCCATGCTGAAGGGTGACTCTAGTCGCTCATTTGCAATAAAAATTGCAGGTCCAAATAGATATTTTTAGATATCTGGGTGCAGATTCCACAACCTATCCTCAGTAATGTTGAAAACACAATTTGGCCCCTCTTCTAGACAATCTGTATAAAAAAAAAGAAGTTTGATACACTTCCCCTTACAATCCTTGGTACAGTGCTTTATTTCAAAGGAGCATGCTCACAAGAATGCACTACATACATCCGAATTATTCATATTACCCTTGAGGCTGCAAATAGTTTTAAAACATTCAAATGTGTCCATATAAGAAAGGATGATGGAGGATTGCAAGTCACCGATCTGGAACCTAACTGAGTTGCAGCTTCCATCTTAGGCAGTCTAACCGTACCAAAGAATGAATGAATGTTATCTACAGAGTGCACAGCTGCTTCCCAAGAAGTGTCCGAGCGCTAAAGAACCTATAGAGCAGAAAGGAGTAGATGTTTAGCATTCCCTAAAAAGGTATGTTTTCAGCGCACACTAAAAAGCCTTTTCCATGCCTAGATCTCTCTGTATTCTAGAGAGTAAATTAATTTTTTTTGCTGCCAAATAGAAGAAGGACCATCCTCTTTGCCTGTCCTTCTCAATCCTAGGGATACCAGCCTCTGGTTGGAAGAATGTAGCGCCCTACTAGGGTCATGTTTCTTAAATTTCCTTTCCATATGAAGAGGTTTTTCTTGGTCTCCTGCGAGGTTTCTCCCACATACACACTATTACAAGGCATTTACTAAGTTTGTGATGCACTGTACAAAAAAAACAAGTAATGGCAAATGTTGTTAAAGCCCTTGACCTTCTTCCACAAAGAAAAAGAGGTCAAAGAAAAACACCACGCCGAATAATTATTTTGAATTATCTAGAATGCTTGTTGTTTTGCCACACCACATTTTCTTAGGTCTACAGTATGCAAATGTGTGGAATAAGATGTGTGTGTTTCAGGTCTAAACTGCACTGCAGGAATACATTTATGAAAATCCCATAATAACCTGTTTTATATTGGTATGCAGGTAAGTACATAAATGATGACAGATGGATCTCAAAACCATTAGACGTCCCCTGGAAACAGCTAGGTACAAACATGAACAATACATCACCTCTGCTAATGTCTTGTCCTTCAGGGGTACTTCTCCGTTGTAGCAGATCTCCCACAGAGTGGTGCCAAAACTCCATTTGTCAGATGCAACAGTAAGTTGTTTGGCATCTGCGAGGCATTCAGGAGAAATCCATGGGATTCGCTCTACCCGTTCTAAAAATTAGAAATGAGAGTGCTTGAAATGATTGTTGTCTTACATCTATATGATGCAATGTTTCCACTGCCTTCCTGCACCAGTCAATGTCAAATTAAGACTAAAGAAAATCCTCATATATTGTTATCTATGCACTTTGAAAGCAGAAGGAAATCAGTAACCAACTGCCCTGACATTAAGAGATTCATGTTTGGGCTACCTCATACACGTTCAGCCATGATGCATGCACTGGCTTCCCTTTAGCGATGTAAAAAACTTCAGGACAAATATAATGATGAAAATTATGGTAGGTACGGTCAAAAAAATCCCACAGGTGTTCACAGAATTAACACAGCTTTACAAAAGCAAATATACACAAATGTAAACTTCTTCAATAATATGGAAAATGTCACTTACCCAGTGTACATCTGTTCGTGGCATGAGACGCTGCAGATTCACATGCTGTGCATATCCTGCCATCTAGTGTTGGGCTCGGAGTGTTACAAAAAGTCTTTTCGAGTCACGAGTTTGAGGGACTCCTCCCCTTTCGGCTCCATTGCGCATGGGCGTCGACTCCATCTTAGATTGTTTTCCCCGCAGAGGGTGAGGTAGGAGTTGTGTATATAGTAATAGTGCCCATGCAATGGAGTAAGTATGTATGTACATAATGTGACTAAAAGTGATATATTTACAAATTTACAAATGTACAAGTTTATTTTTATCAACTTATAACGGCTACAGGCTCTCGGGGAGGTGGGAGGGCGCATGTGAATCTGCAGCGTCTCATGCCACGAACAGATGTACACTGAGTAAGTGACATTTTCCGTTCAGTGGCATGTGTAGCTGCAGATACACATGCTGTGCATAGACTAGTAAGCAGTTATCTCCCCAAAAGCGGTGGTTTAGCCTGTAGGAGTTGAAGTTGTTTGGAATAATGTTAGTAATACTGCCTGTCCTACTGTGGCTTGTTGTGTTGTTAACACATCCACACAGTAATGTTTGGTGAATGTATGAGGCATAGACCATGTGGCTGCCTTACAGATTTCTGTCATTGGTATATTTCCTAGAAAGGCCATGGTGGCGCCTTTCTTTCTAGTGGAGTGTGCCTTTGGTGTAATAGGCAGTTCTCTCTTTGCTTTAACATAACAGGTTTGAATACACTTAACTATCCATCTGGCAATGCCTTGTTTGGATATTGGATTTCCTGCATGACGTTTTTGGAAAGCTACAAACAATTGTTTTGTTTAGCAAAATTGTTTGGTTATATCAATGTAATACATTAGTGCTCTTTTTATGTCTAATGTATGTAATGCTCTTTCAGCTACAGAGTCTGGTTCTGGAAAGAACACTGGGAGTTCCACTGTTTGGTTTAAGTGGAACGGTGATATAACTTTTGGCAAAAATTTGGGATTTGTGAGTAGAACCACTTTATGTTTGTGTATTTGTATAAAGGGTTCTTGTATGGTGAAGGCTTGTATTTCACTTACTCTTCTGAGAGATGTGATAGCTATTAGTAAGGCTACTTTACAGGTTACGTATTGCATCTCACAAGAGTGCATGGGTTCGAATGGTGGACCCATGAGTCATGTTAATACAATATTGAGGTTCCACGAAGGAACTGGTGGTGTTCTTGGTGGAATGATCCTTTTTAGACCCTCCATAAATGCTTTTATGACTGGGATTCTAAATAGTGAAGTTGAATGTGTAATTTGCAGAAATTGCTGTGAGATGTATTTTAATGGATGAAAAAGCTAACTTAGACTTTTGTAAGTGTAGTAAGTAGCTTACAATGTTTTTCGCGGATGAGTGTAATGGTTGAATTTGATTATTATGACAGTAATAAACAAATCCTTTCCATTTATTTGCGTAGCAATGTCTTGTAGTAGGTTTTCTAGCCTGTTTGATGACCTCCATACATTCTTGTGTAAGGTCTAGATGTCCGAATTCCAAGACTTCAGGAGCCAGATTGCTAGATTGAGCGATGCTGGATTCGGGTGTCTGATCTGTTGTTTGTGTTGAGTTAGCAGATCTGGTCTGTTTGGTAGTTTGATATGAAGCACTACTGACAGGTCTAGTAGTGTTGTGACCCAAGGTTGTCGTGCCCAAGTTGGATGCTATTAGTATTAGTTTGAGTTTGTTTTGACTCAATTTGTTTACTAGATACGGAAGGAGTGGGAGAGGGGGAAAAGCTTAAGCAAATATCCCTGACCAACTCATCCATAACGCATTGCCCTTGGAATGAGGCTGTGGGTACCTGGATGCGAAGTTTTGGCATCTTGCGTTTTCTTTTGTTGCAAATAGGTCTATTTGCGGTGTTCCCCAGTTTTGGAAGTAGGTTTGTAGTATCTGGGGATGAATTTCCCATTCGTGGATTTGTTGGTGATCTCGACTGAGATTGTCGGCCAACTGGTTTTGAATTCCTGGGATGTATTGCGCTATTAGGCGAATGTGATTGTGAATCGCCCAATGCCAAATCTTCTGTGCTAAGAGACACAGTTGTGATGAGTGTGTCCCTCCCTGTTTGTTTAAGTAATACATTGTTGTCATGTTGTCTGTTTTGACAAGAATGTGTTTTTGGGCTATTAGTGGTTGAAATGCTTTCAGCGCTAGAAATACTGCTAGTAGTTCTAGTTGATTTATATGAAGTTGTTTTTGCTGAGTGTTCCATTGTCCCTGGATGCTGTGTTGGTTGAGGTGTGCTCCCCACCCTACCATGGAAGCATCTGTTGTGATCACGTATTGAGGCACTAGGTCTGGGAAAGGCCGCCCTTGGTTTAAATTGATAGGATTCCATCATTGAAGCGAGGTGTGTGTTTGGCGGTCTATCAACACTAGATCTTGAAGTTGACCCTGCGCTTGTGTCCATTGTGTCGCTAGGCAATGTTGTAAGGGCCGCATGTGTAATCTTGCGTTTGGGACAATGGCTATGCATGAGGACATCATGCCTAGTAGTTTCATTACCAATTTTACTTGTATTTTTGGTTTTGGTGCATGCTTTGTATTACGTTTTTGAATGCTTGTACCCTTTGTTGACTTGGAGTGGCAATCCCTTTTTTTGTGTTGATTGTTGCTCCTAAGTATTGTTGTATTTGACACGGTTGTAAGTGTGATTTTAGGTAGTTTATTGAGAACCCTAGTGTGTGAAGGGTTTCTATGACGTATTTTGTGTGTTGAAGACACTGTTTCTGAGTGCTGGTTTTTATTAATCAGTCGTCTAGTTATGGGAATACGTGTATGTGCTGTCTTCTGATGTGTGCGGCTACTACTGCAAGGCATTTTGTAAATACCCTTGGTGCTGTTGTTATCCCGAATGGTAACACCTTGAATTGGTAATGCACTCCTTGGATTACAAACCTTAAGTACTTCCTGTGTGAAGGATGTATGGGTATATGGAAGTAAGCATCCTTGAGATCTAATGTTGACATGTAGTCTTGATATTTGAGCAAGAGGATCACGCCTTGAAGTGTTACCATGTGAATGTGATCTGATTTGATGTAAAGATTTAGTTTTCTGAGATCTAAGATGGGTCTCAGAGTTTTGTCCTTTTTTGGTATTAGAAAATACAGGGAATAAATACCTGTTCCTTTCTGATGGTTGGGTACCAGTTCTATTGCCTCTTTTTGTAACAACGCTTGGACTTCTAGTTGTAATAGATCCAAGTGCTGTTTGGACATGTTGTGTGTTTTTGGAGGCACATTTGGTGGTAATTGTAGGAATTCTATGCAATAACCATGTTGGATAATGGCTAGGACCCACGAGTCTGTAGTTATTTCTTCCCAATTTTTGTAATAATCTGTGAGTCTCCCCCCCACTGGTGTTGTGTGTTGGGGATTTGTGACATTGCAGTCACTGTTTAGTTTGTGCTGTCTTTGGGCTTTGGCACTTCCCTCTGGTTTTAGGGAACTGTCCACCTCTATATTGTCCCTGAAAACCTCCTCTTTGATACTGGCCCTGGTATGTGGGTCTGGCCTGTGAGGTTGAGGGTTCTGTGCTTTGGCCTCGAAACCCCCCCTCTAAAGTGTGGTTTCTTAAATGTGCCTCTGATCTGTGGGGAGTAGAGCGTGCCCATGGCTTTGGCCGTGTCAGTGTCCTTCTTGAGCTTCTCTATAGCTGTATCCACCTCCGGCCCAAACAACTGTTGTCCATTAAAGGGCATATTAAGCACAGCCTGCTGGATCTCTGGCTTAAATCCGGAGGTGCGTAGCCATGCGTGTCTCCGAATACTGACCGCTGTGTTTACAGTTCTGGCGGCTATGTCCGCTGCGTCCATAGCCAATCGTATCTGATTGATGGAGATACTTTGGCCCTCCTCCACCACTTGTTGTGCACGCTTTTGAAACTCCTTGGGGAGATGTTCAATAAAATACTGCATTTCATCCCAATGAGCTCTGTCATAGCTTGCCAATAAAGCTTGTGAATTGGCAATGCGCCATTGATTGGCTGCCTGTGCTGCAACTCTTTTCCCCGCTGCATCAAACTTTCGACTTTCTTTGTCGGGTGGTGGTGCATCTCCAGAGGTCTGTGAGTTTGCCCTTTTGCGGGCTGCGCCTACTACCACTGAGTCAGGTGTTAGTTGTTGCGTGATGTACACAGGGTCTGTAGGTGGAGGCTTGTACTTTTTTTCGACCCTAGGTGTAATGGCTCTGCATTTGACTGGGTCTTGAAACACTTGTTTTGCGTGTTTTAACATCCCTGGTAACATCGGCAGACTCTGGTACTGGCTGTGTGTTGATGACAAAGTATTAAATAAAACGTCATCCTCAATAGGTTCAGCATGCAATGCTACATTGTGAAATGCAGCTGCTCTGGACACCACCTGCATGTAAGCAGTACTGTCTTCTGGTGGTGACGGTCTTGCCGGGTAACAATCAGGACTATTGTCAGATACTGGAATATCGTATAGATCCCATGCATCTGGGTCATCGTGGCTCATCCCTGTGTGCGTTGGAGATTGCATCATTGGGGGTGTTGCAGTTGGTGACAGTTGCGGTGATTGCTGTGGCGATGGTGGTGGCGAAAAACGTGTTGGCGTTTTTTCTTTAGCCACTTTTGCTTTCGGTTGTTTATCTGTGTCTTGGAAAGCAAGTTTCCTTTTCATTTTAATAGGGGGAAGAGTTCTTATTTTCCCTGTATCTTTTTGAATATGGAGCCTTCTTTGTGAATAGTCTGGCTCCCCCATCTCTAATTCTTGTTCGAATTTATGGCCTTGTAGTTGTGCTGAAAGGCCTTGCTCTTCGGAGTAAGAGCTTTGTTTCGGCTCTGATGCTGGGTGTTTCAGCACCAAAACCTTTTCCGCAGTCTTTTTCGGCTCCGAAGCCACCTTTTTCGGTTTCGGGGTGCCGATCTCTCGGTGCCGACTTTGTTCAGAGCAGGTATCTCGGTGGCGAGTTTGGTCGGAGCCAGTTTCTCTGTGCCAAGTATACTCTGTGCCGGTTCCTCGACCGGAGTCGGATGTCTTCGACACGTGTGTGCCCTTTTTCAGTGCCGATGGTTGGTCACTGTGTTTACGGGTTAAGCCATGGCCTGCCGGCCGTGGCGTCCCCTGGGCCTTCATTATTTTGGCGTGAGTTTTGGCTGGGGCAGTTTTACTCACGGTTTTCGCCGGCTGCTCACTTTCGGCCTCGTCCGAGTCGGCAATGGAGAAAGTCTCCTCTTCTTCGACGTCGTGGTGTCCTGACGGCGCCGATGCCATTTGAAGCCTTCGAGCTCTCCGGTCCCGTAGCATCTTCTTCGACCGAAATGCCCGACAGGCCTCGCAAGTATCCTCTGTGTTCGGGGGACAAACACAAATTACAGACCAAATGCTGATCTGTGTAAGGATACTTATTGTGGCATTCTGGGCAGAAGCGGAATGGGGTCCGTTCCAAGAGCCTTGAAGACGCACGCGGTCAGGCCGACCAGGCCCCGCCGGGGGATAGAAGCCCCGAAGGGCTACTGGAGCACTTTTTTTATTCGGTGTCGATCTGCTATAACTAACCCGATACCGAATGCAAACAATACCGTCAAATTTTCCGAGATTTAACTAACTTTCCAAACTGAAACACGGAGCGAAGAGGAACACGTCCGAACCGAAAGGCGGAAAGAAAACAATCTAAAATGGAGTCGACGCCCATGCGCAATGGAGCTGAAAGGGGAGGAGTCCCTCGAACTCGTGACTCGAAAAGACTTCTTCGAAGAAAAACAACTTGTAACACTCCGAGCCCAACACTAGGTGGCGGGATATGCACAGCATGTGTATCTGCAGCTACACATGCCATCGAACATATATATATATATACATATATGGAAAATGTCACTTACTCAGTGTACATCTGTTCATGGCATGTAGTGCTGCAGATTCACATGCTATGCATATCTCTCCCGACATCTAGTGTTGGGCAAGAAGTGTTACAAGTTGTTTTTCTTCGAAGAAGTCTTTTCGGGGTCACAGCATCGAGTGACTCCTCTCGGTTCCATTGCACGTGGGCATCGACTCCATTGTTAGATTGTTTTCCCACAAAGGGTGAAGGAAGAAGTGATAGAATATAGAAATACAAAGAGATGTCCATGCAAATGTAAATGTATATACATATGTACACATTTTAAAAACTTAAATTACTACAGGCTTCCAGGTAGGAGGGAGGGTGTATGTGAATCTGCAGCACTACATGCCACGAACAGATGTACACTGGGTAAGTGACATTTTCCGTTTGATGGCATGTGTAGCTGCAGATACACGTGCTATGCACAGACTACAAAGCAGTTAGTCCTCCTAAAAAGCGGTGGCTAGCCTGTAGGAGTTGAAGTTGTTTGGAATAACATTTTTAAGACAGCTTGGCCTACAGTGGTTTGTTGCTGTGAGATCACATCAACACAGTAGTGTTTTGTAAATGTATGAGGGGATGACCATGTAGCTGTTTTACATATGTCAACCAATGGTATGTTTCCTAAAAAAAGCCATTGATGCACCTTTCTTTCTTGTAGAATGTGCCTTAGGAGTGATCAAACATTGTCTCTATGCTTTGATATAACATGTTTGTATACATCTACCAATCCATCTTGCTAAACCTTGTTTTGATATAGGATTGCCTGTATGTGGTTGTTAGAAAGCAACAAAAAGTTGCTTTGTTTTCCTAAAATCTTTAGTCCTGTCTATGTAGTACATAAGAGCTCTTTTGTGATGTAGGATATGAAGATCTCTTTCTGCCACAGAATCTGGCTGTGGAAAGAAGACTTGCAATTCCACTGTTTGACTGATGTGAAAAGGAGATACTACTTTTGGTATAAATTTTTGATTTGTTGTTAGTACAACCTTATGTTTGTGCACTTGGAAAAAAGGTTCTTCAAGAGGGAATGCTTGTATTTCACTAACTCTTATTAAAGACGTAATAACTACAAGGAAGGCATCCTTCCATGTTAAAAATTGAATCTGGCAAGAGTGCATGGGTTGAAAAGGTGGTCCCGTGAGTCTGGTAAGTACAATATTTTAATTCCATGATGGAACAGGTGGTGTTCTGGGTGGAATGATGCGTTTTAATCCTTCCATGAAGACTTTGATAACAGGAACTCTGAATAGAAAAGTATGTTGAATAGTTTGTGAGTATGCAGATATTGCAGTAAGGTGTATCTTAATGGCTGGAAAAGCCAAATTTGACTTCTGCATATTAAGTAAATAGCATCCAATATCTTGTATAGATGCTGTAAGTGGATCTATGGTTTTAGATTGACAATAGTAGATAAATATTTTCCACTTGTTTGCGTAGCAGTGTCTAGTAGGCTGGTTTTCGTGCTTGTTTAATTACTTCCATACATTCTGGTAGAAGATTTAAGTAACAAAATTCTATGACTTCAGGAGGCAAATCGCTAGATTGAGAGCATTGGGGTTTGGATTTGACCTCTGTTTTGTGTTAACAAATCTGGTGTGTTTGGGAGTTTGGAGTGAGGTACTACAGAGAGGTTTAGTAGTGTTGTGTACCAAGGCTGGCGTGCCCATGTTGGTGCTATGAGTATCATGTTGAGTGACGTTTGACGCAATTTGTTGACTAGAAATGGAAGGAGTGGGAGAGGGGGAAAAGCGTAATTAAATGTCCCTGACCAATTGATCCAAAGATCCATAGAGCATTGCCGTTCGATAGGGGATGTGGGTGTCTGGATGCAAAGTTTTGGCATTTTGCATTTTCGCTTGTTGCGAGTAGATCTATGTCTGGCGTTCCCCTTTGAAGTACTTGAGAGTGAATCTTCCATTCGTGTGTCTGTTGGTGATTTATGCTGAGGAGATCTCTAAACTGACTGTCTATCCCTGGAATGTGTTGTCTAGTAAATGAATTTGATTGTGAATTGCCCATTTCCAAATAGTTTGAGCTAGAAGGGACAGCTGAGATTCATGTGTCCCTCCCTGTTTGTTGAGATAATACATGGTTGTCATGTTATCTGTTTTTATGAGAACATTCTTCTGTTTGAGATGCTTTTAGGGCAAGAAACGCACCTAATAATTCAAAGTGGTTTATGTGTAGCTGTTTCTGTTTGACATCCCATTGCCCTGGAATGGTTTGATTGTTTAGGTGAGCTCCCCAACCAATCACTGATGCATCTGTTGTTATCATGGTTTGAGGCACAGGGTCTTGAAATGACCACCCCTTCATTAAATTGCTGCGATTCCACCATTGAAGGGACATATGTGTTTGGCGGTCCATCAACACTAGATCTTGAAGTTGACCGTGTGCTTGTGACCATTGTTGTGCAAGGCACTCTTGTCAAGGCCTCATGTTTAATCTTGCATGTGGGACTATTGCTATGCAAGATGCCATAATTCCTAGAATCTTCATGATAAATCTTACAGTGTATTGTTGATTTGGCTGTATGAGTGGTATTACATTTTGGAAAGCTTGTATCCTTTGTATATTTGGATACGCTAGAGCTAACTGAGTATTTAGGACAGCACCTATGTACGGTTGTACTTGCGCTGGTTGAAGGTGTGACTTTTGGTAGTTTATAGAGCACCCTAGTGTGTGCAGAGTTTTTATCACATAACAAGTATGTTTTTGGCATTGTGTAAGATTGCTTGATTTTATTAGTGAATCGTATAGATATGGAAAGACATGGATGTGTTGTCTTCTTAAGTATGCCGCTACTACTGCTAGACACCTTGTGAACACCCTTGGAGCTATTGTTATGCCAAATGGCAACATTTTGTAGTAGTGTTTTCCTGCTATGACAAACCTGAGGTATTTTCTGTGAGCTGGGTGGATGGGTTTGTGGAAATACACATTTTTGAGATCTAGAGCAGTCATAAAATCTTGTTTTTGCAGTAGTGGAATAACATCTTGCAGAGTTACCATGTGAAAATGCTCTGACAAGATATATAGATTGAGGGGCCTGAGGTATAACATGGGCCAGAGGGTGCCATCTTTTTCAGGAATTAGGAAGTATAGTGAGTAAACTCCTGTTCCTTGTTGAGACTGGAATTAATTCTATTGCTTGCTTGAACAGTAGAGATTGAACTTCTGGTTGTAACAGAACTGTATGTTCGGGGGACAACTTGTGATATTGTGGTGGAATGTTTGGAGGGGTGGATATTAGTTCTAGGCAATAGCCATTTTGGATAATTGATAATACCCAGTTGTCTGTGGTGATATTTTTCCAATGAGAGAGGAATTGTTGTAGTCTTCCCCCCCACAGAAGATGTGTGGAGTGGAAGGGAGGGAAGGAAGTCACTGTTTAGGCTGTGATGTTTGTTTAGAGGTTTGGAATATACCTCTATTTCTGAAGTATTGACCTCTATAGGATCCTCTAAACTCACCTTGTTGATACTGTGTTTGTTGTGATTGCTTTGTTTGGGAGGTGGAAGCCTCTGAGGATTGTGGCTTAAAACCTCCTCTAAACTGTGGCCTGCGAAAGGAGCCTCTATATGGGGTGGTGTATAAAGTGCCCATGGCTTTCGCAGTGTCCGAGCCCTTCCTTAACTTTACAATAGTGGTATCCACTTCTGGGCCAAAGAGGTGCTTTTTATCAAACGGCATATTAAGTACTGCCTGTTGAATTTCTGGTTTAAAATCAGAGGAGCGTAGCCATGCTTGTCTTCTGATTGTGACGGCAGTGTTTATACTCCTTGCAGCTGTATCAGCAGCATCAAGGGCGGATCCTATCTGGTTATTGCTAATCGCTTGCCCCTCTTCTACTACTTGTTGTGCCGTTTTTTGGTGCTCCTTTGGGAGATGCTCTATAATATCCTGCATTTCATCCCAATGGGTCCTATCATACCTGGCTAAGAGTGCCAAAGAACCTGCAATTCTCCACTGATTTGCTGCATGTGTAGCAACTCTTTTCCCTGCTGCGTCACATTATCGACTCTCCCTATCAGGAGGTGGTGAATCTCCTAAAGACTGACTATTTGCCCTCTTTCTCGCTGCACTGACTACCATTGAGTCAGGAGGGACCTGGTGAGTAATGTAATCTGGGTCCGAAGGTGCAGGTTTATACTTTTTATCAATTCTAGGTGTAATAATCCTAGGTTTTACAAGCTTGCTAAAAATTTGGTCTGCGTATTTAACCATTCCTGGTAACACTGCGAGACACTGGTACCTTAAATGTGTAGAAGATAGTGTATTAAATAAGAAATCTTCTTCTAATGGCTCTGAATGCATGGTTACCCCATGATAAGCTGCTGCCCTGGATATTACTTGGGTGTATGCAGTGGTATCTTCTGGAGGAGAAGGTTTTGATGGGTAAATATCTGGGTCATTAACTGGGATGGGATCAGGGTCATAGCGATCCCATGGGTCTGTCGTACCTCCTTGTGAATATAAAGAATGTGTTGGAGAAGGCAGTGGTGGTGGGCTATTGTGAGGTGAGAAAGATAACTGTGGAGATTGAGGAGGAGAAGTATGGAGAGGTAATGGCTTCTCCTTTTGTTTTTGCACCTTTTCTGGTGGCTGTACAGAGTCCAATCCCTCTTGGAAAGCCAACTTTCTTTTTGTCTTTAAAGGAGGTGCAGCGATAATTCTTCCTGCCTCCTTATAGATATGTATTCTGGACTGTCTCTCATCCATAACCTGTAAAATTGGTTCAATTTCAAGCTCTTCCTCAGAAGTCTTATGAGATTCTCTCTGTATATGAGGATTTTTTCAGCTCCAAAGTGTGTAGTTTTCTCAGTAAAGGTCTCGGCTCCGAAGCCGATTGCCAAATTTTCGACTCTGAAGGATGGGCTTTTTTACTGGAGTCTGAAACAGTGCCTTTAACAGGTTTACTCGACTCCAAAGTAGAGGGAGGAGTGGCCTTTTTCGGCTCCGACCCCGAAGGACGGTCGCCAATAGTCTTTTTTCGGGCCTAACCATGGCTTTCCGGCAGTGGTGTACCCAAGGCCTTTAAATGTTTTTTGTGCAGGGGTGTAGGCTGCAGGCGTACTCACATGCTGGCCAGCTGTGATGGGTCTGTTGTCTTCCGACTCTTGTTTGGAGTCTGTGTCTCGGATGGAGACTGCTGTCTGCGCCTGCTCTTCCTCATCAAGATGTTCACTGCTTTTCGATACCATTTCGAGTCTTCGGGCTCTGAGATCTCGGAGGGTCTTCTTTGATCGAAATGATTGACAGGCCTCACAATCTTCCTTCCGATGGTCTGGAGAAAGGCACAACCAAGTGCTGGTCTGTATAGGGGTACTTCACGTGGCACCGAGGGCAGAATCGTAATGGAGTTCGATCAATCAGGCTTTCCACGTGGTAGGCCTGAACAGGCCCGAGTCCGGCGCAAGCGCCCTGAGGTGCGGAAAAAATGAAGGTTCTGACGGTTCTACCAATTCGATGCTAGATGGAAAACGCAATCAAAACAATACAGACAAGTAAGAAGGTTTCTGTAGTTTTCCGAATCGAAATCTCGGAGCGAAAGGAAACATGTCCGAACCCGACCGCGGAAAGAAAACAATCTAAAAATGGCCATGTGCAATGGAACCGAGAGGAGTCACTTGATCTGTGACTCCGAAAAGACTTCTTCGAAGAAAAACAACTTGTAACACTCTGAGCCCAACACTAGATATCGGAAGAGATATCTGCAGCTACACATGCCATCGAACATATATATACATATATATATATATATATATTGAAAATGTCACTTACCCAGTGTACATCTGTTCGTGGCATCAGTCGCTGAGATTCACATGGTATGCATGAGCTCGCCATCTGGTGTTGGGTCGGAGTGTTACAAGTTGTTTTTCTTCGAAGAAGTGCTTTGGAGTCACGGGACCGAGTGACTCCTCCTTCTGTGCTCATTGCGCATGGGCGTCGACTCCATCTTCTATTGTTTTCCCCGCAGAGGGTGAGGTAGGAGTTGTACTATAGTAATAGTGCCCGCGCAATGAAAAATGTAAGTATGTACCTATTAAAGGATTAAATAATATATATACAAATGTACAAAATTGAAGGTAACTTCTGAACTGCTACAGGCTTCCGGGGAGGCGGGTGGGTCCATGTGAATCTCAGCGACTGATGCCACGAACAGATGTACACTGGGTAAGTGACATTTTCAGTTCGATGGCATCTGTCGCTGTAGATACACATGGTATGCATAGACTAGTAAGCAGTTAGTTCCCCATAAGCGGTGGTTTAGCCTGTAGGAGTAGAAGTTGTCTGAAATAGAGTTCTTAATACAGCTTGACCTACTGTAGCTTGTTGTGCGGATAGCACATCTATACAGTAGTGTTTGGTGAATGTGTGAGGCGTAGACCAAGTGGCTGCCTTACATATTTCTTGCATTGGGATGTTTCCTAAAAAGGCCATTGAAGCACCTTTTTTCCTTGTTGAATGTGCCCTGGGAGTAATGGGCAGTTGTCTTTTTGCTTTAAGGTAGCAGATTTGGATGCATTTAACTATCCATCTGGCTATACCTTGTTTTGATATTGGGTTACCTGCATGAGGTTTTTGGAATGCAATAAATAGCTGTTTAGTTTTTCTGATGTTTTTTGTTCTGTCAATGTAGTACATTAATGCTCTTTTGACATCTAATGTATGTAGTGCTCTTTCGGCCACAGAATCTGGCTGTGGGAAAAAAACTGGTAGTTCTACCGTTTGATTTAGATGGAATGGTGAAATAACTTTTGGTAAAAATTTTGGATTAGGTCGTAGGACGACCTTATTTCTATGTATTTGTATAAAAGGCTCTTGTGTTGTGAACGCTTGAATTTCACTTACTCTTCTTAGAGATGTAATGGCGATGAGAAAGGCAACTTTCCAGGTTAGGAATTGTATTCCGCAAGAGTGCATGGGTTCGAAAGGTGGGCCCATGAGTCTTGTTAGAACCACGTTTAGGTTCCATGAAGGAACAGGTGGTGTTCTTGGTGGTATAATTCTTTTAAGCCCTTCTATGAATGCTTTGATAACTGGTATCCTATACAAGGAAGTTGAATAGGTAGTTTGCAGGTATGCAGATATTGCTGCAAGGTGTATTTTAATAGAAGAGAAGGCTAGCTTTGCTTTTTGTAAATGGAGCAAGTAATTTACTATATGTTTTGGAGTTGCGTGTAGTGGTTGTATCTGATTATGATGGCAGTACCAAACAAATCTTTTCCACTTACTTGCGTAGCAGTGTCTAGTGGATGGCCTTCTGGCCTGTTTTATGACTTCCATACACTCTTGGCTAAGTTGTAAGTGTCCGAATTCTAGGATTTCAGGAGCCAGATTGCTAGATTCAGCGATGCTGGGTCCGGGTGTCTGATCTGTTGGTTGTGTTGCGTTAACAGATCTGGTTTGTTGGGCAGTTTGATGTGTGGTACTACAGACAGATCTAGCAGTGTTGTGTACCAGGGTTGTCTTGCCCACGTTGGTGCTATTAAAATGAGTTTGAGTTTGTTTTGACTCAATTTGTTTACTAGGTAAGGAAGGAGAGGGAGAGGAGGAAAAGCGTAAGCAAATATTCCTGACCAGTTCATCCATAGGGCATTGCCTTGGGATTGCTTGTGTGGGTATCTGGACGCGAAGTTTTGGCCTTTTGTGTTCTGTTTTGTTGCAAATAAGTCTATTTGTGGTGTTCCCCAGAGTGTGAAGTAACTGTTCAGAATCTGTGGGTGGATTTCCCATTCGTGGACTTGCTGGTGATCTCGAGAGAGAGATTGTCTGCCAGCTGATTCTGGATCCCCGGAATAAACTGTGCTATTAGACCAATTTGATGGTGGATTGCCCACCTCCATATTTTTTGAGCTAACAAGCTTAACTGCGTTGAATGTGTTCCTCCTTGTTTGTTTAGATAATACATCGTTGTCATGTTGTCTGTTTTGACAAGGATGTATTTGTGGGTTATGATTGGTTGGAAAGCTTTTAGTGCTTGAAAAACTGCTAATAATTCTAGATGATTTATATGCAGTTTTGTTTGATGTATGTTCCATTGTCCTCTTATGTTGTGTTGATTGAGATGTGCTCCCCACCCTGTCATGGAAGCATCTGTTGTTATTACGTACTGTGGCACTGGGTCTTGGAAAGGCCGCCCTATGTTTAAATTTATACTGTTTCACCATAGAAGCGAGAGGTAAGTTTGGCGGTCTAGCAACACCAGATCTAGAAGGTGACCCTGTGCTTGAGACCACTGTGAGGCTAGGCACTGTTGTAAGGGCCTCATGTGCAGTCTTCCGTTTGGGACAATGGCTATGCATGAGGACATCATGCCTAGGAGCTGTAGTATTGTTCTTGCTTGTATTGTTTGGTTTGGAGACATGTGTTGAATGACTCTGTTGAAATTGTGGATCCTTTGTGGAGTTGGCGTTGCTACTCCTTTTGTCGTGTCTATTATGGCTCCTAGATATTGCTGTACTTTGCTTGGCAGAATTTTGATTTTGCAAAGTTGACGGTGAACCCTAGGTTGTAGAGGGTTTGTATGACTTGATTTGTGTGGTTTGAGCATTGTGTGAGCGAACTGGTTTTGATTAGCCAGTCGTCTAGATACGGGAACACATGTATTTGCTGCCTTCTGATGTGTGCAGCGACTACTGCTAGGCATTTTGTGAATACTCTTGGAGCGGTTGTTAAACCAAAAGGCAATACTTTGAATTGGTAATGTATTCCTTTGAATACAAACCTTAGATATTTCCTGTGTGATTGATGTATTGGTATATGGAAATATGCGTCTTTGAGGTCTAGGGTTGTCATGTAGTTGTGTTTTTTGAGCAATGGTAACACTTCTTGTAGTGTGACCATGTGAAAGTGGTCTGATTTGATGAATGTGTTTACTACTCTGAGGTCTAGAATTGGTCTCAGTGTTTCGTCCTTTTTTGGTATCATGAAGTACAGTGAATAAACTCCTGTGTTTATTTGTGTGCTTGGTACTAATTCTATTGCATTTTTTTGCAGTAGTGCTTGAACTTCTATCTCTAGAAGCTGTGAATGGTATTTTGATAAATTTTGTGATTTTGGTGGTATGTCTGGAGGGAATTGCAGGAATTCTATGCAATAACCATGTTGGATAATTGCTAGGACCCATGTGTCTGTAGTAATTTTGTCCCATGCTTCGTAATATTAACGTATCCTCCCCCCCACTGGTGTTGTGTGGGAGGGGTGAGTGACGTCTGAGTCACTGCTTGTTGGTAGTGGTTTTGGGGCTTTGAAATCTTCCTCTATTCCTAGGGAATTGCCCCCCTCTATACTGGCCCCGAAAACCTCCCCTGTACTGTCCCTGGTAGGTGGGCGGTGCGGACTGTGAGGTGCTAGCTTGTGTGGCCTGACCCCGAAACCCTCCTCTAAAAGGTGTTTTGCGGAAGGTGTTATAAGATCCTCTGCTCTGCGGGGAGTAGAGTGCGCCCATGGCCTTGGCAGTGTCAGTGTCCTTCTTGAGCTTTTCTATGGCTGTGTCGACCTCCGGACCGAACAGAAGTTTTTCGTTTACTGGCATGTTAAGGACTGCCTGCTGAATTTCTGGCTTGAATCCAGACGTTCTGAGCCATGCGTGCCTACGGATGGTAACCGACGTATTAATGGTCCTTGCGGCCGTGTCTGCTGCATCCATGGAGGAGCGTATTTGATTGTTTGAAATGTTTTGACCCTCCTCAACAACCTGTTTTGCTCTTTTTTGCAGATCTTTTGGGAGATGTTCAATGAGATGCTGCATCTCATCCCAGTGGGCTCTGTCGTATCGCGCTAGCAGCGCTTGTGAATTTGCGATGCGCCACTGGTTTGCTGCTTGGACAGCAACCCTCTTACCGGCTGCATCGAACTTCCTGCTTTCTTTATCTGGGGGAGGTGCATCCCCAGAAGTGTGTGAATTTGCCCGTTTTCTGGCAGCCCCTACCACCACAGAATCTGGTGGCAGCTGAGAGGTGATGAATACAGGGTCCGTAGGAGGCGCCTTATACTTTTTGTCCACCCTAGGCGTCACTGCCCTACTTTTAACTGGCTCCTTGAAAATGTCCTTTGCATGGCGTAGCATGCCTGGGAGCATCGGCAGGCTTTGGTAGGAGCTGTGGGTTGAAGAGAGGGTGTTAAATAAAAAATCATCCTCTACTTGTTCCGAGTGTAGTTCCACATTATGGAATAGTGCTGCTCTAGCCACCACTTGTGAGTAGGCTGTGCTGTCTTCCGGTGGTGATGGCCTAGTTGGGTATGTGTCTGGGCTGTTATCAGACACTGGTGCGTCGTACAAGTCCCACGCATCCTGATCTTGGTCATCGTAGCTCATGGCGGTGTGAGCTGGCGAATGTGACGGGGTGTAAGTTGGCGAAGCCGGAGTTACAGGTGGAGGCGAGGGAGGAGGTGTTACCTTTTGTGCTGTTTGTTGCTGAGGAGTAAACTGAAGCGTTCTCTTTCGTTTGACAGGTGGAAGGGTACTGATCTTCCCAGTCCCCTGCTGAATAAAGATACGCTTTTGCGTGTGATCCACGTCAGTGGATTGCAGTTCTTGTTCAAATCTATGTTTCTTCATTTGTGAAGACATAGAATGCTCTTCAGTATAGGAGCCTGAAACAGGGTCTGATGTCGCTTTTTTCGGCTCCGAAAACCCTGTTGATTGTTTTTTCGGCTCCGAGGTAATCTTCCTCTTTTTCTGTGCCGAAAATTCTTGGCCTCTATGGTCTTCGGCGCCACTGTCTCGGCGTCGATCCGTGTCGACACCGAACTCTCGGTGTCGATGCTTCTGTTTAGCACTCTCTCGGTCCCGAGGAGGCTGCGTGCCGGTGTCTCGACCGAAGTCGGACGATCTCGACACTGAATGGGCCTTTTTCGGTGCCGATTGTTGGTCACCGAGAATGTGGGTGGAGCCATGGCCGGTTGGCGGTGGCGTCCCCTGGGCCTTCTTTCCTTTTTTAAGTTCTGATCTCGACGTCTTACTCACAGTTTTTGTAGAGTCTATCTCGTCGGAGTCTGAATCCTGGATGGAAAAGGATTCCTCCTCTGTCTCGAACTGTGGACGCTCCTTTGGCGTGGACGCCATCTGCAGTCTTCTCGCTCGACGGTCGCGCAGAGTTTTTCGGGACCGGAACGCCCGACAGGCCTCACAGGATTCTTCGCTGTGCTCGGGTGACAGGCACAGGTTACAGACCGAGTGTAGATCCGTATAAGGATATTTGTTGTGGCATTCGGGGCAGAATCGAAACGGGGTCCGTTCCATCGGCGTTGTTCTCCACGCGGTCGGGCCGACTAGGCCCCGACGGGGTGCCGAAATCTACCCCGAAGGGTACCGAAGCGCTTCGATGTTCAACGCGTCGTCGTATGTGTCTATCTCGAACCGGATCGCAACGATACCGTCGAAAATCTTCCGTTTTCAGCTATCTTTCCGTTCCGAAACCCGGAGCGACAGGAACACGTCCGAACCCGATGGCGGAAAGAAAACAATCGAAGATGGAGTCGACGCCCATGCGCAATGAGCACAGAAGGAGGAGTCACTCGGTCCCGTGACTCCAAAGCACTTCTTCGAAGAAAAACAACTTGTAACACTCCGACCCAACACCAGATGGCGAGCTCATGCATACCATGTGTATCTACAGCGACAGATGCCATCGAACATATATATATATATATTTTTTGTTCTTCACTAATCTATTTCTATAGAAATAAAACCACACTGGCACAAGTGCTTGCCCTACTAGGGAATACTTTCCTTGCCTATAAAAAGGAGAAAACATTTGCTCTGATCGGCACTGAACAGTGGCGTGATTCCTTCAGTCCTGATCTCAAAAGTGGACCTTATGGATAGAAACTGTATGCAAATGTGAATCTCAAAATGAAGTCAGGTGGTAACAGAAAGCACAGCTACCAGAATGGATCCTGGCCTCCAGATTTGAATGTGCTTTTTGAGCAGTTTAGAACGCCAATCACCACAAAATATCCACAATATCTCATGGGGGCTCATTAGCAGCAGTCCCTGCTAATAGGAATAAGAGGTCCAAAATACTTCTCACATGATGCCCAAACATTAACCTACTCCTTTCAGAGGTACCTCATTGTAGGAAAAGAGACTGAATTAGTTAAAGGTTAATCCACTTCTGCATCATACGGGTCTTCTTGAGTCTCTCCCCAACTCTATTAGTCTTGTGTAGGAAGTGGAAAATATATAGGTTATCATTTTCAGGTGAACCATTATAACGCTTGTCCTTTTGTCTGAAACTCACACTAACAAATCCTAATTAAGCAAAAAATAGTAATGCCCCGCAGGACCTTGGCCACTACCCATGAAGTATCTTCAGAGGAATAGCCCCAGGGAGCTCGGTGGCATGGCCAAAAAGAAGCAAAGTAGAGGCCTCCAGTCAATTGGTCTCAATATTCCCATCTACCCCCAATCAAAATGAATCATGATGCACCTTTTGTTTCTGGGACCAGACCTGGGTTTGTGTGCTTCCTGCTGGGATGGGACTACGTCCCCCAGCCGGCACTAACTGAGCCAAGAAGACAGGAAGTGCCACAAGCTATGAAGCGCCTCTTGCGTACCGTGGCATGGGACGTGACTGGGCCAAGAGCGAGCCCGTCATTGCCCGGAAGAGGATGGGCTGGTCCCACCCCTCTTGGGTGTTCCGTTTGCAAGGTAAAACCTATTATTAAATGACTGCCAGTGGATGGAGATATGTAAGGCCTGTTCACCAGCGGAGGATGGGAATGCCCCCAACACAGTTGATGGTTACATTAGAAAGGCTTTTGAGCCATAGACAAGGAGATTGCACAGGTAGAATGCCGGTTATCAGCTACCCTTGCTTTAATCTCGGGGTCGCTAATAGTTTCTGAACCTTTACCCCAGATTGAGGCTGACAATGCTATTAACTTTGCCTCCAATGTAGCATCTTCTATTAATGAGCATATGGGGATCACCCCTTCGGGTGACCCTACGGTTTGCAATGCTGATTTAGTGCCCCATGATGGTCTTCAAGTCAATAATAGTGTGTCACCTGTCTTTCTGCCGATGCTTGTGCCTGCAGCTAAAAAGAAGAGGCACCAAATTTTAAATAAAGTGACTCTCTAATTGGAAGCAAAGTCCAAATATGCCACAACCAATTCAGATCTTTGCTGTACAGGAACTAAGGGTTTTTCCAACTCTGAGTTTTTGGACTATTTGAAGGGGTTGCTGTAGAATTGCTCACCCTGTAAACTATCCCTATTGCGTGATCCCATACTGGGTGGTGGCGGGCGGTGTTTGAGGGAAGCAGGGGGATTTGGCGTAAGTAGTAGCAAGACTGTTTTCTCGCTGCAGGCGGGTGTGGCTGCTCTGCAACTGCAAAAGCAATAACATAAACATTCCCCTCTTTCTTGCATCGTGCCCTGGAAAGCCCTTCCTTCTTTTCCACCAGAATGGAGGGCATGGAAGGGGGCACACCAGGCTGTCCAGCGGGGCAGAGAGTGAGGTACCCTTCAGCATCTGTTTCCATGTTACTCTTGGAGCAGCACGGTCCCACTCATTTAATATTCACTATCCCAGCAGTCCCTACACTCCACCAGCAAATGACATAGGCTGCAGGGGCACTGCAGGGCCAGATACCCCAAGGAGCGCTTAGACCGGTAGCAGATCAGAGTGGTGATCAAGATCTACTTAGCAGGTTAGTGATGAGAACTGGACTGCAGCTGCACTCCAGCCAGAGGGACGGCTCCATGCTTCAGGTGCTGCTGTGGAGAGATGGGCTATCAACCTCCACCTGCTGAACTCATGTAAAAGATTCCTTTCACTTTTGCCTCTGAGTTTTAAAGCTCAACCATGGTTTGGAAAGTTTCAGCTTGAGTGTCCGCAGTCAACCAAGTCACAAAATTCACACTATCATTACTATGTGAATCCAAAATTGCATTTGAAGTCGCAGTTAAACCACTTTTCTTACATCACATGCACATAAGCTGAGAAAGAACCTTTTAGGAAAGTAACTTGCTGGTGCAGTGGAACAGGGATGCAGGCTGTAAAAGGCCCCCTTTACTACAATCATGGCTGTCGTTTACACCCTTCCAAAATACATGGGTGTCCACTGCTGTCCTTGCATTAGGGCCCATGGCTCTGTTAAAATGCCACTGGGACCTTTGTTGTTTTCAACATACATTTATATTTAGTTTCCATAAGCTAGTATGAAATGCCACTTCATTCATGGCAAAAAGTATGAATACCTTACTCTGCCCCTACTTAAGAAAAATAAACAGGGGCTTAATTGATGTCCCCTTTCAATGTTTATGGATGAGGCCTGCTAGGGAGCTACACCAGTGAATGTATGAACAGGATAAAACATTTTAAAGGTGTGTTCCTAGGACAGACCTGAATTGTCATACATACACACAACATTAGTAGATTGGTGAAATAAGTATTTTGTCCACAATGTCGTAGCACTCTCATTTTGCTACTGGTTGGAAGAGGTATGGTGCAGGGGATGAAAGCCCACAGTGTGATAGCCAAACACGAAGTTGACAGTCACTCTATCACAAAGTAATGCAATGGAAATGAAATCACACTGCTTACCGATGCATTCTTGCTTTATGGCAAACTGCTACATGAATATAGCAGTGAAAACTATCATAACAAACTGCCACCAGAGTGACAAGTGTGCACATTTTATAGATGTAAGGCTATAGCGCCAAAGCAGCACAGTATGTCTACTGCTACACAACATATCAAATCAAGCACATCTGATTAGTAATTTTGCCACTAATCATTACAGGACGATTTTTAATTTTAAGTGCAAATCCAGGCAGTTCATCAAATTGAACTGCAACTCTGCCCTTCACATTAGGGAGTGGGGCTTGGCGAGGCAGGAAAAGCTTTGTGCAACTTTTTAAATGCCTCCTGAAAAGGTGTTACCAAGTCTAAATATTACTCCCACACACACTGAGTTGTGCAGTGTCCCAATCACTGTGCACCTCTTTAGTCCTTTATCATTTAACTGGCTGATAGGAGGACCCATTTAATCTCCTTGCAATCTACTTTATGGCATCCCTGCTACACCACTGTTGAGCAGTGAAGGCCCTGCCATGCACTGCCATTAGAGAGAATGGCAGGGTTGTCAAGGAGCTGCCATGTCTTGCAACAGCAGCAAAGTGCTAGCCGGCTGCAATGCCGAGCGGGTTTCAGAGTAGTTTGGTGAAAGTACAGTGAGCCACCTTGCGGGGCCTCCGACGTGCTCTCCAAGAAAGAAGTGTACTAACAACCAACCTTTCAGTGCACGTACATCCTTCAATGTTGCTTTATTTTTGCTGCTGGTGGGACCTTGAACCTAGAAAGGGGTGGGCGGGATTGATGATGCTACAGTGCAACCACCGTTTCAAGATAATACACATGCTGCTGCACTGCCTCCTGTAGCCAGCCTGGTGCCTCAGGCCCAGCAGGAGAAAGTGAAGTAGTAGGTTCATAAGTTGGCCACTGACACTAGCGACATCAGTATTCCACAGAGTCAGGAAGAGAGGTAAAGCCAGAACTGCTCCTTTATCACTGTAAAACCAACAAAACAACAGAACATTTGCCCTAGTGTTTTAGATCTTTTGTAGACTCTATAAGTTCTTCTAAGATACAGCTTATGTAAGGAATCTTTCCTCTGTCTGCTAGGGAGGCAGAGCGGGAAATAATGCCTGCAGGGAGAATTGAGCAATAGTGAAATTCATTCACTACCTTGGGTAACAATTAATGCTTTACTTGCACTATTACTTAATCTTTCGTGATGGAAGTATGTGGTAGAGATTATACATCACAGAAAGATTCTATATGCTGAAGCAATAGCCACCCAGCAGGCAGGATTAAGCTTTGAATCTCTCATGGGACAAGAAATGGGTGGCACACTGCATATTGGTGTCTTTGTCCATCAGCAAAGGATCTACAGAATAACACCTGGCAAACATTACCTAACCTGCTAGACTCTGCTCTTCTCATTGAGGTATCCAGTGAACAGTACAATTGTCTGGAAAGCTAAAGACAAATCATAGCAATTTAAAGTCCTCCTCTTGGGTTCCAAGTTTAAAGGTTTAGTATTAAGAACACTGATGGAGGATCGTCCTGTTCAGTTGTGACACATTGCGTCTTGCTGGAAGATCAGTGCAGCTCTGTGCTAGGGTCTAGTAAGTTTAGGTACAAAGGGTGACATTCGCAATCTGAGACAAACCACATTAAATGGGCTGCTTGCCTTATGACCTCACCTTTAGACTCAGACTAAATACATTTTGAGGTTGAACGAATACTTCCAATGCAGGCCATTCTTTGGAAATTCCACCCAGCAGAAGGTAAGGCACGTCTAGTTTGTATGGTTCACAAGAACAGCCACAGGAAACACCAAACCCAAAAGATTTCCTAGTGAATCATTGGCAGTTTCAACAAACTGCAGCTCATAATCTGTCTGCTGATGGAATCTGCTTTAAGTCTTCGCCAGATAAGGTGCTGATACTTCACTTGTCTGTGGCCCACTGCCATAGAATTATTTCAAGCCTAATGCTACCTTCCTGTCAATACAGACCAAGGTGCTGTCTAAACTTGAACCTGTTTTCCTATCACCCGGGCGAGAAAGGGCTTGATAGGTTGTCAGAATAGCCTTATTTCAAATAGGTGTATACATGGTTTCCCCTTTTGGGATACCCAAATACGCTCCCCAACCTAAGACAGATGGTTCTGTGACTAATGCCTGAATACTTCCCCTTTGTTAGTTATTAGCTGAATCAATGTTGCATGGAATTAAAGTCATGTGTTACTGCCACTTTATTGGTCAGGCTGTCGCAGACCTGATTCCACTGCGGTCAAAGATTTAAATGCAGTGAGTCTCACTTTCAGCCGAGACGGAGGAACTGGAGAAATGAAGGAGGACATCAATTCTGCAGTGATAAACACTAAGTGTTTTCCTGTCTCCAGGACTGGCAATATCAACTGTAGTCCCTGGGCAGGGATCTGAATTGACTTGCTATTATTGAGACTCGTTCACTGGGAGAAAACGAAAAACTTTAAAAAGTAGGTATTTCGACAGCAGTTGAAGAAAGTTGGATTTGATTAGCCAGTCACCCAGCTATGGATAAACGTGCATTCTGCTCTGTACAAGTAAGCTGATAATAGTAATCTAATAAGACAATACTCCCACCGCCTCAATTATGAATGTTTAAAATTACTAAGGGAGGTGGTGGTTCTGATAGTGCTAGGTATAATAACTTTTTACAAGACCAATAATAATATGCTAGCAGATGGCCATTGCCTACATACAGATAGATTATGCAATAGCATAATGTTTATGATGTGCACTAATGCGAACTGTATATGTATTTAAAAACAAAAACAGGGTAGGGAGTATCTAGGCAAAGAGAATGCTTAACTTGGGGGTGGGGGGGGAGTAGGTGGCGAGTTATGCGGAAATAAGTGCTGTCTTCCAGTCGGACGGCAGGGATGAAGTTGAAGGTTGCTTTGGGGTGGCCTGCAGTAAAGTGGTACTATGGATGGACTATCTTAGGAGTTTGAATTTTATGATACAGAGAACCTACACATCAGTGGTACATGCAGCCTGGACACCAGTGGGGTCAATGCAAGGGTTGAATCGCTTTAAGACACCACACAAATATGTGTTTCACAATCACTTTAACCAAAACATTGTTTGCCTATTGCTTAATTTTTTATACAGTTATATTTACAATGCCATACCTTGATTGGATAGTACAGTTATTGGAAGTCCAGGGTCACTCAGCTTTATGAAAGGACCATACTCATTGTCAATTCCTTCTCTGGCCAATAAAATATTTTTACTGCAAACATTTCCATGCACTAATTCTTTATCCTCCTATGTTTGTGAGATAAAAAACATCTATTAATGACATCACACAATGTGACCTTTACACAGTTAAGGAACTTCATTTTATTTTTATCAAGGTCATTCAGATAAGTAAAGAGAATAAAGCTTGTTAAGAGAAAAGTTTCTGGGAGTAGCATGTGTTGATATAAAAAGAAGCAGAACTTCATGCTCCAAATTCAAGGTTTCACTAGCACAAGAACTGCAGGATGACAGGTAGCATATGTTGTGATAAAAGAGGAGGATTAAAAAGAAGCATAACTTCATTCTCAAGATTCCACTATCAGGAGTGCTGCAGAGTGAGCAGGTCTATGATCTGCCCAACGTGTCACTCACATACAGATGCTGGTGAACACATACCAGGTACATGCCATGCATTGAAAAAAACTTACATCTGAGACTATTGGGAAGTGAAATGTTGAAGCTGGAAAGAATTAGGTGTTCTGGGAGTACGACATGCTGTGATGTAGAAGTCCTACAGTATAATGAAGGAAACATTTGTCTGGGGCTCCTATCGTTTATGTTGTTTTTCCCAATTACAGATCTAGCAATGGACACATGCAGTTTGAGAGGGAAAGGGAATTGTAGAATGTCCTTTCCTACTGATTAACTGTATTCTAAGAGTGACTCACTGCAGAATTCTAAGACAGTACTGGTAAGCATTATTCACTGTATGATCACTTAGCAGGGCACAAAATGGAAAACATTTGGTAAAAACCAGGCCTGTACTACCCTGTGTTTTCATAAGAATCTGTTGTAAAGATTTTAGGATCACTGTGGCAAACAATAAGTGGTGATCCATTCCACTAACTGTAACCAATGACTAACAAAAAAGAGTTGCGTCTTTTTGTATTTTTCTGATTAAATGTTTTTAATGTGAACTGAAGACACTTTCAGAACTGTCTATGTACAATTAAAAAGTATTGGTGTGAGGTAGAATGTTCAGATTTAAGTTATTTACATCCTTAATTCATGTGGGTTCCTCGTTACATTTGGAGATGGCTGCACCTCCATGCAGGAGCTTTAATAATGTTCTTCTGAACTAGAACAATATTCTTCTGAAATGGATTCACAGCTCATGTAAGTCGGTAACATAACTACCAAGAGTCAACAACATAGAGGATCAGCCAAATGCAACTGCTTTCATATGAAAAAATATTTAATTCCACATGCAAGTCATAAACGTGTATTCTTATTTCGACCTAACTGCCCACTCATGTTACTTACCAAGTAACTCAGTGCACTGGCCAGCTGTTTGGCGACTTTAAATTTCCATGGAGTCGTGAGAACATCACTTTTGCGATGCATGAAAATGTCAAGGGCACCAAAATCTACAAACTCCTCAACCATAATAGCTACAAAAACAAAAGAAAACTTTGTTACACAATGTATTTATAATAAACACAATGCTTAGGTTGAACATTTAAGACAGAACTTCACCAGTACTTTTTTAAATACAATTTTATATATGAACAAAGTCTGACTGACTTGGATTCAACATGTTTCAGAAAGGACTGCCTATAACAGGAAAAATAAGAATGAAACAGCTCAGTCTGAAATGCTAATCTTTCCAGACAGAAAAATTCCAATACGAGAGAAGATACCACTAAACATTTCAATCAAAGAATTACCCAAGACTTGCAAAATGGCACTAAAATGAGAACAATCACTAGCAAAGCCCCTTGTCAAGTTGGTGCGATTGATATATTTTTTTACTGTAAGCATATGCCACAACAAGAAAAAAGAAAACAATGTGCCCTTACATGTGGCGGTCATGTGCTTGCAATAAACATTTTAAATATAAAAAATAATTATCCCACATTTCCTTTCTGGCTCTTAGTGTGCAAAGAGAAAATTACTATAGGCTGTAAATTGCTGTAACATGAAGAAATGGTTTTAAAAAAAGACAAGGATCCCTGACAAAAGACACAAATAGTAAGGTAAAAGCATTGACAAAGTGAAGTACTGACCCACTAACAGTGCTCCTGATGTGCACATCATTTATGGTCAACACATTCATAGTATGAGGGAGGGTAAAATGCCATCACTCACAGTGAAATGGGGATCACCCACTGGCCCATGCTGTACACTGTAGTTGGGGGGGGGGAGGGGGAAGCAAAATGTGAATGACAGCAAACCTGACCAATGGATGAAGAGGGCTGACATAAAGCCCCTCTGCTTTTGTACATGTATGTGTTTTTTGAGACATTATCTTTTTGTTTATATGGGGCTGGTGAGAGAAATTTGAAATTGTACTAAAAGTGCTTTCGGCATTTTACACAAATATGAGTAGAAAGGATTCATAAAATTAAAATTAGACAAAATTGTTGAACACTAAAAGAAGAAAGCCAGGTGTTGGTACGGAAATATCTATAACAAAAAAATAAGTATGGTCTCTTATTCAAAGGCCTGGCTCTTGGTTAAGATCAACTTGTTTTAGTTTGTCCTGTAGTGCTAATCATTAGTTATAGAGATCAAACTTTACTAATGCATTAGTGGAATAGAAGCTAGCATATGGCAACTTATAAATCTTTAGTTTAAAGGCTTAACAAAAAATTAACATGGAAATGTAAAACGTGCTGTTTTGAATTATGGCAGACATTTGTGGCTGGTACTCGTATTTTGTCATCACCTTTAATATGTAGGTATTGTGCATTTATAAGAGTGAATTATTAATCAGAATTAATGTGAAAGTATTATTTCTTAATAAAAGAAACAGTAGAAATGAAGTGCATTATTATGTGAGTTAATCTTATTTATATTAAATGGATTTCATTACATGTGTGCAGAAAAATAAATGCACATTTAAATTGTTTTAACATGTCATGAATAATATTTGCAAAAATTGTAAGGTGCGCAATAGGTTTTATAAATGTATTAATTTAATTAATGTGTATCTAGGCTTTCTTAGCTGAACTAGGCCTGAAGTTCATTGTTGAAGCAGTAGAGGAAAATTACTTGTTTATTCTGTTCCCTTTAACCTGAATTATTTTCCTAGGCTGCTAACGTTATGCTGAATATACTATTGCATTGTGGGTAAAGAGCATGTTTTAGAGATTATAATTTTGCAGTATTTGTTCCAGTCGTTGAACAGGAAAGGAAGCTTGTATTTCTCATGTGAAAAAATATTAGTAGTTTATTGTGTGCTGTAGTTAAGGAACCTAATGTAACAAATGTTTAAAAAATGTAATATTTGGCAGAAAAGGATGAAGTCATGTGGACAACAACACACTTTGCCTGGGAAGATTCTGAAAAGTTCCAAACTTGGTGGGACCACCAACAGCCATTAAATGCTGAATCTGACACACACAGTGTTGCCACCTGAAGGACCAATCACAAGAAGTATTCATATTTTAATTAGTGAAGAAATTTAGAAGTGTGTGCAGTTCCCTTTAGATACACATCTTTTAGTGAGTTTGTTTTGTGATCTCTTTAGTCTGTTCTGAGTTCTCTTAGCTCTTGCCACATTCTCTTCTCTAAGTTCCCTGATGTGTTTCCTTATCATAGTCATAATTGCTCCATTTGGTTATGCTGTTCAGTACTAATAAACCCAACTAATTCTGAACTGCTGATTTGTCCTATGTGCAGCCTCTTGCACTAACGTATATTTTAGAGATAGTTGCCCTAGGTAGATCATTTTTCCAAAATATTTTTGTCTCTCTTTTATTTTTGCTTTTGCCCGCTTTTGTTAGTCCGTTCCCACACATGCCAGTCCCAATTCTGATTAGTGAAAAGGATGGCCCAGCCCTGAAAATTGCTACAATTGTATTTTGATGATATGCTGATGTCACCATCTGTTGCTTTGAGATCTCAACCTAATGTGGTTTTGCTGATTTATGTTATTCTTTTGGAGTGCTTGACAGTTTTGATGTATTCTAGGTTACATTTTTTAGACGCTTTAGTCAGCCTATGTTTTTCATGTATGTTTATCACTTAGTTTTGCGCACCATTTATAAGACACTGATTTTGGGATTGTAATAACGCTTTTAAACTTATTCAGACTGGAGTTTTCATTGGAGCCTAAATTGTGGCACTCCGTATGCTCTGTACTCTGAGAGGTGGGAGAATTAATCTATTCTCTCTTCCTGTGGCTCAAGTTTCAGTGTAAGTAAGCAGAAGAGTAGCAAGTTGTAATTTTGAGCCCCTAAAGAAACAGTCCAAAAAAGAGCTCCAAAAAAGCTCACAAAAACACCCCACCCCAGAGGTTGAAGGGTTGAAAGAATTCAGGGGGTAGTTGATAGGCTCTTGTGTGGTACTAGGGAATGTGTGCACACATACTGAAAGTAACTGGATTAATACAGACATTACTTCATAAACAGACAAAACATGACTCTGCACCAGGTAATAAGCACACCTCCAGTTAAGGGCTTAGCCCCTTATACCCCTCTCTCCTCTTAACCGATATCCTCTTGCGTGCAGTCCCATCCACCAAACCTACTCATGCTCTTATCTGCCTGAAGCTAGCTTGGGCAACTGCACGCCTCACCTCACCCAGCTCAAGCAGTATAGGTGGTGTAGGCGAACGCTGGTGAAGCAGGCAGCAGCAACAAGTAATGGTGGGTTGGGAGCTGATGGATGGGTGATCAGGCGAAAGCCACAGTTGAAGGTCCTCGTGCTGTTCACTGTTATTTGAGCATCTTGGCTCCAAAACAACACAAGGAAGCTCAGATGAGGAAGTCGCTTCAGCAGCTATGCTGACTGTTTCTGCATCTGGACTGCACAACCTGTCTCCATCAGATGCCTAGTGCACCGTTTTGCTTAGAAAGCCGTGGTACCTCGGAGAGGAGCATGAAAGCTGAGGTACCTCAGATGAGTGAGTGGCTAAAACATTCTCCAGGCCAGGCCTGAAAATGATATTTTGTCATGATTCCAGTTCTTGTAGCACCAAGCCTATGTCACAATTGATTGAGGTGTTTAATTTATTTTCTAGAGTACATCCTGTACTTGCTAACTGACCAACCTGCTGATGTTAGGAAAGTCCAGAACTGCTTTCTAAAATATGTTATTTTCTTTCAAAACTAAAAAAAAAACATCACGTATGTCCTTTCACCTTGCAGGTCAGAGAAGATGGTCAACAAAGTGTTTTGAACAAAGGATAGGTAAGACCAAGAGTAGGGAATTCAAAATGAAGTTCATTTTGTCTTATTGTCGAGGCTCCCTTCTTTGCAATCATATAGAAAATATTTCAGAAAAAAAATAGAGATTAATTAGAGCGCAGAAGCCAGCTAGCTTTAAAATGGGAAGTAGCCCAAGTGACTTTTCAGCAAATGTCAAAGGTGTATACATGACATAAATCCATAAAACATTTGTTTTAATCAATTTCTTATAGTTCTTTAGTTATTTGAGTCCTAATGTATGACTTGTCAGGAGTCTTTGCCAGTTATTCCCACATGGCTAACACAGACTTCCCCCTTGCACACAAGAAAATATCTCCATAGCTCAATTCAATGGAATGGGTTACTTGATTATATGCCGGGATAATAAACCCATACCAAAATCTTAGGTGCTCTTGCAGCACTATTTACATTTTTTTACAAATCTGAACTGAAGATACTTTGAAAAAGCTGCAATAACTTAGGCTGAATACAAACCAGAAATCAAAGAAGGATGGGAATTTCAATCCGTATCCAAACTGCAACTCTTTCATAAAATTTCAAAACTTAACTATTAACATCATGCTTCACCAGATACGTAGGGTTCAATCCCCAATGGTGAACTGCACTCTACTGAGGGTTTATACATTGACTAGAAGTTTTGGCTGGAAATTGAACAATTATTGGACAGGCTGTATATGAAAGTCGAAACATAGCAGTGACAAAGGGCCTAATTTTAAGAAATGTGGACAACTAATTTCCATTTAGGAGCACAAGTGGTCACTTTGTGCATGAAAATTCTTCAGCGGGATTTACAGAATCAGAATTGGTGACATTTTCCATGTGAAATGTGCAGGCGTGAATACAGATGTTCTGCTTGAAACATGTTATTTCAGCACCAATATCTCTCGTTAGGCAGGGAAGTCATGGATTCAGGGGCTTCATTTACAAAAACTAGTGTGGACAGCACCATCAACTTGATCTTTACATTACTTTAATTTACTCTTCAATCTTTTTACATTATTGTTGGGAGAGCCCCCTTCAGTACACTGATCATTACATATGCAACAACTTCAACGGAGTGATGCTTTTGGGCTCTAAAACGCATTGAACATCCTCCATCATTTTGCTTCTAACCCCCACAATGGTTCATGTGTCCTGGATTTTTTAAGGCAAGTTCCTTGGGAATTATTTCAAGTTCATTACACTACCTACCTACTGAGACACATAAGATGATCGGACTCAGGATCACAATGGTGATTTCACATGGTAGTTTCCAACCAGGAGCTGAAAGTGATCTTCTCTTGGAAGTACCTTTGTCATCAGGAAAGACGCAATTGTAGTCAATATTACCATAAAACATTCTTGTCGTCTTGACTGGCACTTTTCTAGCCAACCAGTAATGTAGGCCATTCAGTTTTTTCCTGGTCACTTCTCAGGATCGCCCGGATCGCTCCTTGCCAATTCTCCAATCATGCCATCTCACACAGTCACAGAGGTCTCTTTTTTTCCTTTGCTGAGCCTCACTTGATACCTCTGGAGCAATGACCCGATAGTGGATTTCTGTACTCTGAGAGTAGCAGTCTTGCAGCGGGAGATAATAATGCTCTCTCTTTGGATCAGCCAAAATAACTTTCCACCACATTTAAGCGCAGCAAGTGCCCAAAGCTCAGTGAAGTGACTCACACAGTGCAGCGCTGCTCCCAGGTGAGCTACAAAGTTAAGTCTTTCACCTTACGGCCAGCTCAACCGAACACCTTTCAAAGTAGACTTTTTTTTTATAGCAATACATCAAGTAGCTCTTTGAGCTATACCTAATTTAAGCTATTTCAAACTTTACACTTTTATATTACCACACAAATGAAATAGTACTTAGATTGTTGTAGGATTTTTCAACTTCTTTTTTGAAGGAAAAAATAGCACATGCTTTTTGGCTATAGTCAAGTGTCGCAATGTTAACTTAAAAATAAGCTACATGGAGGAGCCAAGCACACATATGTTGCACCTTCAAGCGTGAAACAAAAACAAAAGCAGCATGTGTTTGAGAGATAGCTTTATCTACTTCAGCTCATTTCATAGCAAACGTTATTTACCTTTCAAAGCCCTTCCGGATACAGCGATGTATCTAGCCACAATTCATTTGGAAAGTGAGTCGCGAAGCACTTACTGCTCTTTATCTCAAATAAAATGAGCTGAAATTGAGTCGAGCTGGTTTGACAAGCCACTAAGGAATTGAGAATGTTTTATTAACATGCTGTGATCACATACCTCATGCTTGAATGGCTTTGCCTTCCGAAGGACATATCTTCCCCCGGGAGCTCAGAGATCTGTTATCAAATTAATTAAGTAATGCAAATGCGTTGCAATTTGAAATTGTCTTGTTTATCAAACGCTCACAAAAAGGAGATTAAAAAGTAGTACAATACTGTGGCAGTGGAACTATTAACAAGCAATGAGGACTGCAAACAAGAAATCCGTGCTAGGTCATCTATACTGCAAACATTGTAAATTGGCCAATTTAGCCATGAGCCAGAACCCCAAATTTAGGCCTTTGGTACCACTCGGGGATGGGTTCTAACATGATTTTTTGCAAGGTATGGATGCTTAGAGATGGAAAATATGTGATAGCAAGTCATCACTCTTTGCCTTTTGTCCGACATCATTGGATTAGCAACCATAAATAATGTTTTTCATATTTTTGCAAAATAGCATACAAATTCAACATAATATGTGGAAAAATAAATATAATTCCACCAGATTGGTTAAAGTTTATATAATTTAAAAATAAGTATGATTAATAATTGTAATAATAATAATATAGTCCTTAAAATAATAACAATAAAACTCAATTATATTCCTCATATATTGATATAAATTATGTGCACAATTTCCATTTACAATTTCAAGTAATAATAGTTGTCACATCTTGCATAGGCAGCGTATTTGTCATGAGTGAACATAAACACAATTTTATCATTCACATTTGTCATCATCTCTTCTGAAAAGGTGTTATCATTCTTTGCGTGCGTTTGATTTTCACAGGCAGGAAGTCTGTACATGTCTGCACTTGAGGTCATTTAGACAGCAGACACATGTTGGCAGTTTGCAGTTCCTAATGCAGTTGCAAGCTAGTACATCTAACAGCCTCAGGTGCCGGCTGCCGCTCCATCCTGTTCACTAGCAGTTGCTCTGCTCCCTCTTGTTCCAACTTCCACCCTCTCGCAATTGGACTTGGTGTCTGTGACTCATTCAGAAGACATCTCTTGCTTATAGCAGCTTGATAATTCGCACATTTGGCATGTTTCTTCAGACAGACCCTGCAAGATGGAAGTTGATGACTGTCTATCTCATCCCTCTTTGCGCATAGTAGGTAACATCCCAAGTCATTCAAGTGATGAACCAAAGATTTTGGTGCATACAGCAAGCACAGGAATCTCTCCACTTTTGTCCATTAGTTCTTCAGAGAGATCCCATTCGTCTCCGAGCTGTGAAAATGTTTCCAGTGTGTGTCTGTTGGCAGACATGAGTTTGGATGCACTTACCTTTCCTTTTCCTGCAAATGCGCTTACTGTGTCACATCCAGTAAACGTAGGGAGACCTATCATAGCTCGACAAACATTTTCACCAAGAGTTGAAGCTATTTTCCCAATGTCAAGGACTCGCATGCACATTTCAGAAACAATTTAGCCATGATTCTGTCATGAAATCCTAAACACATAATAAACACATTGGAGTCATCTGAGCTTATCATTACTACCACACCACCCTCATTAGCAGCGTGAGCAGCATGCAGCAACAAACTACCATCTGAGATCAGGCACTTCGTGGCTCCCTTCAGATGTGATTTTGTAGCATTTATCTTCACAGTTCGTGAACAGTGTTTTACTCTCAAGATTAACAAAATACTCTGTTTTCCTTCAAGAAATGCGATGAGAGTTTTTTTAATTCCCTATGTGGCTTCGGGAATTTCCTCCACTGTCTGACAATCTGGGAAGGTGAGATGCTCTGCAACTGGTGCCTGAGTTCTTCCCCTCTGATTGTCCTTTTGCTGTTTGTAATAGACTCCTCATTGTAAGTATCAAACACAACATTGATTCTTTGACTACCATTTCCTTCCCACAAAGCCATGGACAAGACAGACATAGCTACCTCACAAAAGTTTGATTCCTCTCCTTTTACTCTCTGAACAAGAACCATAGCATCAATCAGCGTGGCTGAATTTCCAGGTATTTCATCAGCAGGAGTAATGTTTGTCTGTAAGTATTTTGCTAAAACAACTTTGTCTGTCTTTCGCAACAGACCTGCTAGAGTTGCTAAAGCCCATGGTAAAGGTCCTAAGGAATGAGAGAGTACATCCGTCAGGTGAAGGTTCAGATTCTGTACTGTCACAACGATTCAACCAAATAGTGTTTTTTCTGCTTTCATGATGATTGTCCTGCCACTGCTGTTCACTGCTTTCTTCTTGGACATGATAGTGAAGGTTTTTAGTTTGTTCATTTTCATTGGGTCATGAAACTTCTTAATAGGTGGATTATCCTCAAGTCGCTCAAGTTTGAAATCTGTATGGCACTGTTCATCTATTTCATGTGCCTTCATTATGTCGGATACGATGTCTTGAGATGCCTTTTTTGCCGTGGAGAGACTAATGAGATCATGTGGCTCAACAAATGGGTTTATCCAGCTTTGAACCAGACACACAGCTCTCATAACAGTATCTTTGTCCTTTTCAATTTGTGACTTATGCAAGTCTGATCCGTTGTTACAAACCATTTTCCTTATCTGAACCAAAAAGGCACTTCTGTGTTCAGCCATCATATAATATATTTTCACAGCACCTGCCTTGAGGTTGAACCTTGTGGTACCACCCAGATTCTGTGCGTCTTTGTTGACTGTTACCTCTATTGCTTGACTGACCGGAATTCGTCCAAACGAATTAACATCTGACAGTTGAACTTAAAAGGCATCTGTTGATGAAGTTGTGGTGTATCTCTGGATGTTTCACTGCAAGTAATGTCATTTATTTCGGCATAATATACAGGAAGATGTTTATTGTAGTTCATCCTGTGATACGCAAAACACCATGGGATTATAGAGGGTATAGGGGTAAGATGTAAATGCCAATTTTATTCTCAAGCAGCGTGCAGCAAAGCCAGCAAACATTTTCAACAAGATCCACATACAATCTTTAAAATGCAGAGAGATCTCCATTGTCAGGACTAAGATGTTTCAGGAATACATCCCAAAGCTGTTTTACTTTGGCAAAGGCAGCATTCTGCAAGAGGTCATCTAATCACTGTTGACATAGGTCTTTTGGAAAGTCATTAACATCCTCAATGAAGGAGTAAACTGCTTGAATGTTCTCTTCGTAATCCTTATCCACGCAGGGGATAAAGTTCAATAAAGTCAGTCTCAACATAGCTTCATACACGCACTTGTGTACTCGAACCCCATGATTGAACATATGACCTTCTAGTACTGATGATATTGATCCTTCTGCTATCATGCTTGCTTCAACGCAAAGGTCACGAAGGCCAGTGTCTTGAAAGTGTTTTCCAAGAATGGACAGAACATTCCAAATGGTGAGAAAGATTTCCCATTAGAAGAATTATTCTGTTGTACTTTGCTGTATGCTTCCACATGATCTCAGCTGCTTTTACATAGAGAGCTTGATCCATGACCACAACAATTTTCGCCAAATGCAGGGATTCCCTTATCAGTTCTGACAGTTTCAAAATTTCATAAACAGTTGTCAACTTAGATGCAAGGGCATTTAATGGTGGGCATGTAGCCATTGGAATCCTGTGATACACTAATTAGGTCTCTAGTATTGATGTCAAATCCTGTCCAACTTGGTACACTCTGTGTGAGGCTCGCTTCTGGTCTTATTTTGTGCAAGCTTTAATTGGGCAACACATTCCGGCATGACTTTGGTACTTGTCATCAATGGCTGAGGCCCAACTCGTTAACCAGAAACGTACATGAATTTTTTTTCAGTATTTGTGGTGGTCAAAGTTCTTTGCTTTAGCTTCTGAGTGCTTGAAGAGCAGCTTTAAAAGGTTGTGGTGCAAACAACTTTGGCTGCACAGCTATACCGGTAGACTCAATGAGTTGCCCCCTTACCAATAAGCGTCTCCAGCCTATCAATGTTATCCCATGCTAAGTTAGTGAAGACATAAGCCTGAATGTCGAGGCGGTATCATTTTTTTCCAGTTGCGAGTATGAAATCCCAGACTGTCTGTGCAAATGATTGCAACACTGCCTCGCAACGATTTTATAGCGTATAGGAGAAACAAAGGCTTGGGGGGGTTGGTGGGATGTTCTGCTGGCCATTTTTGACTGCATATATATTGTCCTGACTGAATGTATAAGTAAGGTGACCCTTTTGGATGGCTTTGTGTTTTCTGGATCTCCAGTCAGAAGTCCTAATAGGAACTGTTTAAGGTAATTAGGCACTGTAAATGAATCTTTATCAATGTCTGATGCACGATATGGCCATGGTGTTGATACCAAGTTTGTTTTAATCATTGTTCTTATGTGCAATGATGTTTGATCAATGATCTTGTTTATGTCTGTTGCCTTAACCTTTAAAACTGATAATTCTCTTTTCTAACTCTGGTTTTATCTTACAACTCTTCCTTGGTTGTCTGGAATTATGTGGAGGCTGTCACCGAACTCAGAGTCCAATTTTCTTCTAATATGCTTCTTTGTTGATTCATCTATTCCCTGTATTCCTCTGTGTGTCATGAGGGTTTCAAGCCTTTCAGTGAAAGTCATCACACATATTACCTCTTTGCTAGTAATAACCACAGTTCTAATATATTGAAAGAGTTAATCATATGTTCTCATATATTTTTGTAGTGATAATCGGTTTGAAAGCTAGATGCAGGATCTTCCTCCTTTCCTTTAACCCTTGTGCAGTTCCTATAACAAGATGCATGATAATGGACTTCTGCAGCCACTATGTCCCTATTACAACCTGCTAAGATCTTTGAATCACAATTAATGGTTGCATACTCTCAAAGCATTTGATCAACTCTAAGCTCTGTTGCCTTGATTAATTTCTCACATGGTGATGTTCCCTTGAAGCATTTTATCTTTCCCAAAATATACATTCTTCCACATACACATTTGACTTTAATGGTGTTCTTCTGTTTAAGTGTTTACTCATGCACTCACTCGTTCCAGCATCATCACTAAGACTTTAGATTCGGCTTTTCGCTGTAGTCTGTAAATCTCTCTTCATAGTAAACAGGCTCCTGTACTCCCTGTGGTAAAATACTTTGGGAACCGTGTTGCTGTCCACATTTCTCCCAATGTCTAACAGTGGAAAGTGATTCATTATTTGAGCTGCCTCTAACAAAGTTTTCCATGATGAGTAGTCCTGTGGCCTTGTCAGCGTAACTTTATGTTGGACATTTTACCATAAATGAATTGTTTACTGGGGATCAGAGGGACAGGATGTGCTTGTTTCAGTCTTCTTCATGATGCTGCATGGTCATTCACCACCAGCTGTGGAAAAAGGCCACTTTCCATGAGAGGTACTGAAGAGGACCTGAATGAAGTGGCTCGAAAGAGGACCCAGAAGCCTAGTAAGGACAATACTGAGGTTCCATGATGGTGCAGGGGGCATTCTTGGTGGGATGACCTGTTTAAGACCTTCCATGAATGCTTTAATTACTAGAATCCTAAAAAGGGATTGGTGTTGTCTGTTGTGTAAGTACGCAGCTATAGCTGCAAGATGTAAGCGAATGGAGGTGTAAGCTAAATTAGCTTTTTGTAAATGAAGCAAGGAGCAGACAATGTCTAGGAGAGTAGCCTTGATGTGTTTAATATGTTTGGGTTGACAGTGGAAAACAAAGCGTTTTGACTTTGTAGCATAACATGCTCGGGTAGAGGGTTTACAAGCTTCTCTAGGGAAGTTCATGCACTATGCAGGCAGATCTAGATAACCAAACTCTATGACTTCAGGAGCCATACTGCAAGGTTGAGGGATTTGGGCGCTGGGTATCTGAACTGACTTTGGTTCTGAGTGAGAAGGTATGGCCTATTCAGAAGCTTCTCGTGGGGGCTACTGAAAGATCCAGTAGTGTGGTGAACCAAGGTTGACATGCCCATGTTGGAGCTACAAGAATCATTCTGAGAGATGTCTGCCAGATCCGTTGAACTAGAAATGGAATGAGAGGGAGAGGAGGAAAAGCACAGGCAAATATCTCTGACCAGTTCATCCATAGAGCACTGTCTTTGGATTGAGGTTGTGGGTATCTGGAGGCAAAGGTTAGGCATTTTGTGTCTTCTGCTGTGGCAAAAAGATCTATCGGAGGTGTTCCCCACTTTCAAAGTAACCTTGATGGACTTGTGGGTGGAGTTCCCATTCATAAACTTGCTTCTACATCCTGGTCAGCAGGTATGCAAAGTTGCTGTCCATTCCTAGGAAATACTCTGCCACTATGTGAACATGATGGTGGAGAGAGAGTTGTGACAATTGGAGTGACCTTGATTCCGACCCCCCCCCTTGTTTCGGAAGGTAATACATTGATCCCATATTATCTGTGCGGACTAGGACAACTTTGTGAGAGGTAATGAATAAATGCTTTCAGGGTTGGAAATACTGCCTGACGCTCTAGGAAGTTTATGTGTAGCGACTGATGATGAGAATTGCAAAGACCCTGTACTGAGAGGTCAAGAAGGTGAGAGCCCCAGTCTGTGTGTGTGGCGTATGTTGTCAGAATGATCTGACGCACAGGGTCTAGAAAAGGCCACTCTTTCAACAGGTTGGTGGTGTTCTACCACTGCAGAGAGCGGCAAGTATTGCGGTCTAACAACACTAGATCTTCCCACTGACCCTGTGATTAAGCCCACTAATGAGACAGACATTGCTGTAGAGGACGCATGTGAAGTCTGGCATGGGGAACAATGGCAATGCAGAAGGCTATCATCCTTAACAGTCACATTATGGCCCTGACTGTGTATGAACAATTCTCTTGAAACTGGGGGAGGAGAGACAAAGTTGTGAACACATTCCAGACTGGAGTAAGCAATCTCTAATTCTGCATTGAGTATAGCTCCTAGATATGGCTGTATCTGGCTAAGCAGAAGGTGGGATTTGGGGAAGTTAAGTGTGAAACCTAGGTTGTGCAGAAGGTCTACTGTCATCTGAGTGTGGTGTCGGCATGGTGAAAACGTGCTGGCTTTGATGAGCCATTCGTCTAGATAAGGCAATATGCGTATGTTTTGTCTTCTTAGATGTGCTGCTACTACTGCTAAGCACTTTGTGAAGCCGTGGGAGCTGTGGTGACTACGAAAGGTAGAACCTTGATTTTATAGTGTTTTCCTGCAATCATCAAATCTGAGGTATTTGAGGTGTGAAGGGTGAATGAGGATATGGAAGTAGGAATCCTTGAGATCTAGGGCGGTCATAAAGTCACCCTTTTGTAGAAGTGGGATAACATCTTGAAGAGTGACCAGGCGAAAGTGCTCAGATAGAATATAATGGTTTAAGGGCCTTAAGTCCAGAATGGGCTTTTTTGGGAATGCGGAAGTATAGAGAGTATACTCCTGTTCCCTGATATTGTATTGAGACTGGCTTGATGGCTTCTTTGAGAAGACAGGAGTGTACCTCTTGTTTGAAAAGAAGAAGGTACTCCTGCGAGAGCTTGTGAGACCGAGCGGAAATGTTTTGGAGTAGTAGTAATGAGCTCAAGAGAATAACCAAGTTGGATAATGGATAGGATCCGACGGGTGTGAAGTGGGGGGTGGGTAGGCGTAGATAGCCACTGTTTAGCTGTTGAGGTAGAGAAGTTGGCGGTGTTGGTCTACCCTCTACCTCTTACGTTGTTACCTCTATAGTTGCCTCTAAAGAATCCTCATGAGTAGGAGCTGCAAGGCTGTCTGGCTGGTCTGAAAATGGAGGCCTCTGAGGTTGTTGGTTTATAACAACCTCGAAATGTGGGGCATTGAAAAGTACCTCTCTGTGAGGGAGATAGTAAAACACCCATGCCATTTGCAGTATCTGTGTCTCTTTCAGCTTCAAGGGTAGAGTGCAATTGACGACCGAAAAGACGCTCCTTATCGAAGGGCATATTTAACACTGCTTGTTGTACCTCAGGTTTAAAACCTCAGCACCTAAGCCATCCAGGTCTCCTAACTAAAAAGGCAGTATTGATACCTCGTGCAGCTGTGTCCATGGCATCTAGGGCACATTTGATGGCATTATTACTAATTGTCTGCCCTTCAGTGACAATCGGTTGTTCCCTTTTACAGTGCTCATCTGGGAGAAATGGGAAGTGCTTCTCCATTTCATCCCAGTGAGCCTGAACATGTCTAATAAGTAAAGCTTGTGAGTTGGCAATACGCCAGTGATTGGCTAATTGCGTAGCCATTCTTTTACCTGCGGCATCAATCTTTTAACTTTCCTTATCTGGGGGAGGAAAGTTCCCTGTGGCTTGACTATTGTCCCGTTTACAAGTGGTAGAAGCCACAACAGAATCTGGTGGTACCAGAGATCTTATATGTGAAGGATCTGAGGGGGCAGCCTTGTATTTTTTTTATCAACTCTAGGGGTGATAATTCTAGAGCAAACTGGTTCCTTAACGATGTCATCAGCATGATGAAGCATGCCAGTGAGCATGGGGAGGAACTGAATATCCCTATGCAATGATGTTAGTGTGTCAAAAAAAAAGGCTTGTTCAATCGGATCCCTGTGAAGGTCCACATTGTGGAAGGCGGCTGCTCTCTCTCTAGCAATCACCTGTTAGCAGGATGTAGCATCTTTTGGTGTTGAAGGGTATGCAGGGTATAGATCTGGATCCGTAGAGATCATGGGATCTGGGTCATATGTATCCCAGTGATCTGGGTCCTGGTGTGTGTCACCTAAGTCTCCACCAGTGAATAATTGGGAACCCTGTAGTGTTACGTCTGCTGCAGTATGAGAGGTGAGGGGATGAGGATGGAAGAGAGGTAGGTGGTGGAGAAGATAGAGGAGGA
This sequence comes from Pleurodeles waltl, assembly GCF_031143425.1. NCBI lineage: Eukaryota > Metazoa > Chordata > Amphibia > Caudata > Salamandridae > Pleurodeles > Pleurodeles waltl. The sequence continues at coordinate 818,518,654 of NC_090443.1, read as the reverse complement.
AGAGGATAAGACTTGTGAATGCTGATAGCCATTTCCTTGATCTTCTTTGGAGGTGGAGATGTGTCCAGAGCCTACTGAAAAGATAATTTTCTCTTGAAGGTGATGGGGGGGGTGCAATGATACACCCTGAACCCTACTGGATATGGAGCCGGCGATGACGAGCATCCATAGTCTCCAAAATGGGTTCAGCTGTAGATGTAGTAGTCGAAGATTGACTGGAGTCTTTTGGTTCTGAAGAATTTGAATCCCTTGTTTTTGCCACCAAACTTTTCAATCAGTGCCTTTTTGTTGGTAACAAAGCTGAGGTAGTGCTTGTTTAGCTTGGTGCCGGAGTAGTTGGTGCAGAGGTTCAAGGGGGAATAGTACCGCTGTCTCGGACTGCATATGTCGAGGTCGACGACGTTAACTTAGTCTGGCCGATTTTCAGTGCCAAGCAGAAAGCGGGGGCATCAGAGTTCGTTTTTCAGAGCTGGGAAAGGCCCGAAGGCAGTGGTGGTCCAGCAACCTCAGTAAAGTATTTTTTGGAAGTCCTAGAGGGGGCAGGAGGGGGCAATGGTGCTCAAAGGTTGCGCCAGCGTGACTTCTTGGCTTTTGATATCCAACTGGACGTCGGAGTCCTGGATGGAGAAGTCCTCCTCCTGTTACGGCTCCTCCTGTGCGTGCTCCTCCCCGAAGATGTTTGAAGTGTCTTCCAAGGTCTTGTGCGCCATCTCTAGTTTAGTCTAGTCCTCTGGTCCTGAAGCGTCTTTTTTGATCGGAAGGATCTGCAGGCGTCACAGGTGGCTTCTTGATGGCTGGGGTAGAGACAGAGGTTACACACCAGATGTTGGTCGGTGTGCAGGAATTTGGAGTGCCACCGAAGGCAGAATTGAAACAGCAATTGTTCCATCAGAATGGCATGCTGTTCAGAGCCAGCTGGTGAGGTAAGCCTGAAAGGGCAAGGATGCCCTGAAGGGAGTTCGGTCGGTTCCCGAACCAATGGGGTGAGATGAGCACGATAATAGAGAAGCGCAAACAAAGACAAAACCGTTGATTTAAGGAAAGACAGTAGAAAGATTTCGAAACAGAAGCGAAGAGAGACACAACTAAACCCGATGGCGAAGAGAAAACAATCTAACAAAGGAGTCAATGCCCATGCACAGTATCACCAAGAAGGAGGAGTCACTGAATCACGTGACTCAAAAATGCTTCTTCAAAGAAAAACAACTTGCAACACTCCGAACCCAACACTAAATGGCAGGAGCATACAGAGCATGTGTATCTACAGCCACACATCACATCGAACTGTTACTGAAACAAGCCAATAATCTGCTCCCTAAGAAATCTTTCATGAGAAAAATATTAAAGGTACGTGGAGTGCCTCTGAAAATGACCCTAAAAAACACCTGAGAAGGCTGAGGTCATATTTTGGCCAGTCTAAGGCTGCCTAGAAGATATTAGATTCCAGACTGATCCAATTTAAGAAAAAGCTTAATCTTAAGACCTCTCTCTTCTCATCATTGTCCAGAGAACAACAGTAATTCATAATATCACCCCTTTCCAGATCCTCAGAGTCAACAAACCAAATACAGGGGTTTGCCTTAAAAAGGGTCATAATCCTATCGGCAGAAACCAAAACAGGAAGTAACAGTTGGGATTTTGGATCGCTCACTGAAAACTCCAGAATAAAATAGGTTTTATACTCAAATGGAAAGTTTATAGCATTCGAGCCTAATGCGAATCTGGATGGACGCACACTCCCTGGAGTTGAAGAAGTACCTTCACCTGCGAAAAAATATGAATGATTACTACTGGGCAGAAGTAGGAGCAGACATAGTTAAAAGTAGTTTAAATATCTGTTGCAAATGTCTGAAATGTTCTGTGGTCTTTGATGTTGCAAATAGGAGAGTAAGTGTCCGAAAATTCTAACCACTCTAGTGAGTCACTAATTTGCAGTCCTCTGAAAATGTAAACCAGTTGGTGTGTGCAAAGGATCCAATATTAAAATTGTTGCATAAAAGATTTAGGATGGGTCTTTATAATTCACTTTTTTCTCAATGGAAGAGAGAAACCCAAATAACTCTCTAGCACCCCAAATAATTTGTTTTCATTTCTTCTTATATGACTTTGGAAAACGTTTGAATCTTTGGAGGCATTGAAGGGACAGAATTAAAAGCTCAGGCATAACTCGTGCTTTTGGTCTAAAATATCCAAACATTCATATCTGATCACCTGCCTCCAGATGTAATAGTGTCATAGGATTTTGTCTCACACCACAGTCTGAATCTTGGTTGTTTGAGCTGGATCCTCAATACCCTAATTGTGATTCATATTTGTTCTTCATGTTTACGATTTGGCTTAATATGTTTTACAGTGACTAGTGGATTTTGGCATATATAGTCGGAGATCTTTAATAATTCGAATCCGGGTCATTTTGGGATACCAATATGGATACTGTCCAACTGGTAATATGTGGCTGATGTAGTCTAGGGCATAGTCATTTGTTGAGAATCCACAGCATCCTTTTACCAGACTGGCTCTGGGGTGTTGGTATTAGAGTGTTATTTGGTTTTGTGAACTGTTACATTGCTTTGTGATGAATGTGGGGCGTTCATGAGCTTGGCAAGATCCAACTACATGGTAACCCTGATATGAGACAGATATATGTGATTAGCTCTGTCTAATGAGTTATGTTGTATGTAGTGATTGTTTGACTATTATAGATATTGCCCTTGTAAATTGAGTAGTCTAAAATGTGTTGGGATCGTGCAATGTTCTGTTTAATGCGTTCTTTACTACAGTATCTTGCTTCTTACTGGATGATGCTGTTGTGAGCAGAGTCATACCAAAATACATGCAGTAAAAGCCTGTAGTCCCATTCATGGGCAGAGACTGGTTATGAGATGTACTCTGTAGCGGACACCGTTGTGAGCTTAGGGCCAGATGTAGCAAAGGGTTTTACCCATTCTGTGTCTATGGGAAAATGTGTTCGTACATATGGCCCTTAGTGACCTCCAATGATTTGGACTGTCTGCGCTTTGTTAAATGTGTGTGCTGGGTCTGTCTAAGGTAGAGTATTGTATATTTGTGCTGTTATTGCTTGAAGTTAATTACTGTAGTGGGTGTGGTGATAACCAACTATATCTTGTATAATAACTGTGTTGGATGCATGAGGGTTGTTCTGCCTAATGTTTTCTGTAAGATTACAGGGTAAGCAGTCTGTCAATGTATTACTTCCTCTTGTTTACTTCAATATTAGAGACAAAACTTTTACTATATGTTTTTATCATCACTAGTTTAGTTAGGAGGGTCGTATCTGGTTCTTCATAAGAGTCAACTGCACTTTTTGTATGTTGGATGTCATGCTCTAACAGCTCCAGAAGACCGAGAGGACTGAAAGGCAGAAGCACAAGGAGCAGAAGTGACAGCACTTACAGATTTTACAATCACAATAAAAAAAAAAGTTTTATAATGCTGATGAAGCTGGTCATTCAGGTGCTATAATGGTACTCTCAAGCAAGTATCTCCACATCGATACCTCTTTTACCATTGCATCTTCCATTATGACAAGGATACAATAGGTGACATACAGCAAGTAAATTCTACCATGTTAAGGGTTATACAGTTAAAAAAACGATTCAATATTATAAATTATGACTTAATTACATAATGGCATGATTAAGATAAAATTCAAACTTACTTTCCACATCACGCACACAGACCCCATGGAGCAGGACAATGTGTTTATGTGAAACTTGCCTCATCATGCTTGCTGTTTCAAAAAACGCCTGGTGAAAAAGCAATATTTTTAAAATAGAATAGATAAAGTGTATATATTTGTACAATATCATAACTCAAGACACTATTCCAGTACAAAAGTTTAACATACTGAAGGCTTGCTAGCTGAAGTAATGCAGTGATCTGGGAATATGTTCTCCTACACTCTCTGCGACACATGGCTCTGTTCAACTCACCATTGCTTCACACAGCTTGGGCTCAAAACGACCTAGTTATCTTTGGTTTTATGTGGTTTAAACATCCCTTAACACATGAACAGATAACATCCGAAGATAAAGTCAGCCAGGTCTGTCGCAAAATTTCCTCTTAACTTGACTTGTGGGATTTATTGTGGTTTCCAAGTATAAAGAAGCTGTATCTTTATATTTTTAAGTCATTCAAAATTAAACCACACAGTAGAATACCACTCAAAAGAACACGGAGAAGAACTTTTAGTGCAGCAATATCAACTCTACACAACCAAACTGTGCTGCTGTGACAGTGAACAAAACCATATTGCCCATCAAACATGACAATTTTGAATAAGAGAAATATGAAAGCAAACAATTTCAACCATTATAGGAAAACCAACACAATAATCATTATTCCTGTCTGGGTCCACAGAAATAAACATATTGATTTACTCCACAGAGGTCTATCGCAACTGTTGGCGTCTCTCCCCAGAATACCATCATCCTTGCTAAATTGATTGAAGATACTATCCTCATAGGGTTATAAAGAGCTATCCAGAGCTTTACATACCAATTTGAAGGCAAGGACACAAAAAGACAGGAAGGTCAATAATCCAGTCAATAAAAAACATTATGGTAATCAATAATGCTTTCTGCAGGATCCACACATCCAAGGTTCAATGAATGTTTTACATTTTTTCTCTTCCATAGACAAGCTGTGGATGGGAGGCTTTGCAAGAAAGGCAGTTTTCTAAGCTACCCTCATTCCTGGGTCACAAGCACTAAGTGTCCAGCGCTGCCTCGGCTAACAATATAAAAGCATCAAGCAGCGGACAGAACACTCAAGGGCTAATACTCTTCCAACTCATAAAGGCTAAATCAAATCAAATAAAACACACATATTTGGGATTTACACTTATAGCAGGATAACGGGGAAGAGGTTTAAAGAAAAAGCTTACATGCTTTTCAATAGTCTTTAAATGGACTGATGGCCTAGCGCCCTCTGACCTGAATGAAAATGATACATCCACTCACTCTAAGAAACTTACATTTATCAGTAAAGGGTCTAGATCGGCTCATCTTATTCCCCTTACCACTATGGGCAGCAGAGGCTTCTACAAACTAACTCTTCTTAGATAAAGTCAGACAAGCTGTCAAGCAGGATGGAATGATAGAGATTTGGGAAGCCTGCAGACAGGTCTAAAAGAATTAGAACTGTGTAGTGTTGTGGTACTGAAATGACTATTCTGTGTTTAACAAAAGGGGAAGATGTAGGGATGTGGAATAACAGTATCTTCCTAACGTAAGTGCTGAACATGTAATTAAGAACCTAATCGAGTATCTTCAGACTCTTGTGCGAAGACCCTGCCTTACAGCTACAACAGACTTCCAAATATGATCTATCATAAAGACAAGCACCTGGGCTGCCAGAAGTCCGGCATGAACATTGGCAAAAAGGCAGTATTTTCCACAAAGGCACTAAGCCCTGAAGTTGGAAAGTGTTTATCAAAGGATACTGAAATGGGAGTTATAATTTTCTGGAACTGTTTAAAAACTAAAACAAGGAAAGGATCCAAAAGGAATCACAAGCACCAATTTTACCCTGAATCAAAGACTGTCTGAAGGGGCAACACCGAGTCAGGATAGAGATAAAGGTGGAATGCGTATCAAGAAACTAACTGCTATCTTCAGGAGGCTTGAGACGATAGGAGAGGGGGGACGTAGACAGAAACCTTTGGGGATTTGCAGAGATTGTATTTTCAAAAAAAGCTAGAAATGGTAGCAGATAGGCTGAGAATGAGTGACGGCCTGCACACCAGATGCAGGGTGAGGCAGAAAGTCATCTAAAACAGAAATGGGCTTGTCTTGGGAGTGCCTACGTTGAGTGCCCGCTATGTGCACCTGCATCGGCATCAGCCTTAAAAGTGTGCTGGCATGGAAAAGAGGTGCATGTAAACAGAGAAAAGAGATAAGCAGTAGGAGAAAATGAAACACAAACTACAAAGTAACATGTTACACCATGCAACAAACAAACCAAGTAAAACTAAAACGATAAAGCACCTTTGAACTCAGATTAAAATAACCAGATAAAATAAGAATGATAGAGGTGGGACAAAACCCCAAAATTATTTATGAAAATAAAAAATGGCAGCACAAGAAAACTCTTTAGGATCAGCAACCGATGCCACAGAAAGGTATTATTATTCTTTCAGATAACCTTACGTTATTGCAAACTAAAGGTTCAGAGGGACACATTTTCCAAGCCATGTAGTTACCAGGATTTGATTCGTCACTGGAACCTTATGAATTTTGTGATTTTCTTAGACTCAATGGTAACCAATATTAATAATGTCCTCTTGTTGAATACGCTGTGCACAGCCAATTGTTTATTTGGCCTGATGTAAGCCTAACAAAAGCACTTTTGGCCTGGCAGGGGTAATAAACCACTATACAGATGCTAATACATGGCAAGGTTTCAGTAGCCTGTGATAACTATCCCTCTGTCTGACTTGGCCAGCCTGAACTGCAGGGAAAAAGAAGATGGGAAGGAGAGTGGAAACAATTAAAGGAAGAATCGAAACATGTCCCACAACATGTTTATTACCAATAAAAGATATTTACGCTTATTTAAAGAAGCAGTGTGACGTGGTGTTAAAAACCATTTTAAAAGCGAAACTAAACTATCATGTGCCTTATTGGCCCAGAATATGTCTGTATTGTATCAGGAATAAAGAAAATTTGGCTTCCAAATTGGCAACAATTTGTTTTGCAACGATTATCCAGTATACAACTCTGCAAATTAATTTTATTACAGAAAACTGATCCTGTGAAAGTCCAATGCGTCCAGAATAGGAAAATAGCAGACTTCAGGGTAGAAAGATGCCACAATAGAAAGCCAGGCTGTCAGGGTCATGAACAAGTGAAATTTTGAACAACAACCTATAGTAGATCCACTCTCTGATGCTGATAAATCACTCTGTGAATCTGAAATCCAGACGGGCTTTTTCACAGTAGAGTCAATCCATGAACTGGATTCTTGTGAGTAACATACCCTCCCAACTGGATGGTAATGACAAGATTTGTTTTGAGCAGCATGTGCTGAATAACGTATTTGGGAACATGACTGGTGTTGTACTTAGCTCTCAGGAGTGGTCTCTAGACATTTTCTCTGTGTTCCCCCTGACACCACCATTAACCCCCAGGGTGCCTGGGGCGAGCTGGTCTCGTCCAGGCACACGGTTTCCGTGTGCCTGGATGAGATCAGCTTGTCCTGCACCTGGGCCCAGTCGGGGATGGAGGTGGGAATCGCTTCCCCTTCCACCCCCGACCCTCCAACCCCCTCGGCAATCTGATGACGTCATCAAAAGCTGCAGAGGACGCGCTGGAAGCCATTTGCTTCCAGCACGTCAAGAGAAAGGACCCTTTACAGGTGAGTCCTTCTCTTTTTGGTGGTTTTGGAGGGGAAAACAGACACAGGGGGGGAAGGAAAGAGTTTTTCCTTTCCCCCTGTGCTTGTTCTCAATGGATTCCTGCTCCACGATTGCGGGCAGGGCCCACGATCGAGGAGCAGCAATCCCCCCTAGGCACCTGGGACTTCCTCTGTAGTTTATTTTGGGGAGCAACCCCTTAGGCAAGGGTTGCTCCCCTGGGGGCAATAATGAATCCTATTTCGGCCCCCACACCGGGGGCAGATCAGCCGTTTTTCCAGCCGATCTGCCCCCAGGGTGTGTCGAAACCCACTAGGAACCAGGGATTTTATTTTCATGGCGTTTGTGGGCAGAAACCCCTTAGGCAAGGGTCGCTGCCACGAGGGCAATATTTTTTTATATGTTTCGCCCCCTCCCCCTGCACTAGATCTGCCTTGTTTTTGGTCGATCTCGCACCCGGGGGTCAAAACCCACTAGGCTCCAGGGACTGTGTGTTGTGTGTGTGTGTGTGTGTGTGTGTGTTTTGTGTCTTGGGAGCACCCCTTGGGCAAGGGTAGTTCCCCCAAAGGGGGGAAATTAGTGTTGGCCATTTGGGGCTATTTCTTTTAGGCTCATCTGCCCCCAAGGGGGGCAGAATCCACTTAGGCACCAGGGATCTTGTGTGTGTGTTTTGTGTGGGGGAGCAGCCCCTTTGGCAGGGGTCGCCCCCCACAGGAGGGCACATTACTGATGGCCATATCTGCTCTCCTGGGGGGCAGATTAGCCTATTTTTTTTAGGCCCACCTGCCCCCCAAGTGGGGCAGAAGCCACTTAGGCACCAGGGACAATTTCTAAGTTCTTGGTGATGGGGTGTTTGTCAACTGGCGAAGTATTTGTGATTATAACAGTTTATTTCTTTTTGTTCCAGTTCAAAGCTTTTGCTTCCTTTGCTGTGGATCCTTGCAGTTTTGGCAGTAGTTGTCCTGCGGTTTGCATAGCTGCATGTTTTCAGTAAGTAAAAGCAATTTACTCCAAAGGAGTATTGTTGACATGCATGAATGACATGTTTGTAGGTGGTGTACTAAATGCAGGCTTGTGTGTGAAATTGTCCTTAGATCTGAGCACAATGATATTTGTGTTGTCATATGTCTAATTTGCTTTTTTCTTTTTAGTGGGATATCATTGGTGATTGCTGTGTCTGTGCAGAGTAGTTGCTGGTGAGTAGCTTTTTCAGGCAAGTGAGTGGTAAAATTTTTTAGTACATAACTCTTTGTGATAAAGCTACACTTTGTTAATTACTTATTTTAGTGCTGGTTGTTGTTGGCAATCCATTTGTTGTTAGAAAGGATCATGGCTAGCTGCAGAGTGGGCGCTCAGCAGGTTGTTGGCATGCTTTTTGAGTCGTCTTCTGACCGTGATTATGAGATAGACTCTGCATCTGAGGCAGAGGAGGAAGTGAGAGATTCTGGCAGTGAGTTTTCTGTCCGAAAGGATTCTTCTGATGAGGAAGCCACACTCAGTGCAGATTAAGGGCCTGTTTTAGAGGAGGACATTGATGTGCCAAGAGTTCAGCAGCCTGGGGCTGAAGGGTTTCCCATTAGAAGACCTGACACCTGGATTGCCCCAAACATGGAGCAGCCACAGTTAACTGCATTTACTGGTCTCCCAGGGTGTAGAGCCAACAAGGAAAATCTTTTGCCTGTCAATTTCTTTCACTTGTTTTTTGACAATGTATTTTTGGAAGAGATTATTGAGCAGACTAATTTGTATGCGGAGCAATATTTGAGGGACAACGCTGCCAGACTTAGGCCTCAGTCTAGAGCTACTCAGTGGGTTCCCAAATATCTGGAAGAGATTAAAAGGTTTTTAGGTTTTACTTTTTTGATGGAGTTGATAAGGAAACTGTCACTGGCTTCTTATTGGTCTACTAGTCCCTTGATGGCAACGGCTATATTTCCTGCAACTATGACTCGTAATCGCTATTTACTTCTTTTTTGTATGCTGCATTCTGTAGACAATGCTTTAGCCTTGCCACGAGATCACCCTGATTGTGACCGTCTTTTTAAGATTAGGCCTGTCCTTGATCATTTTGTAGATCGGTTTTCAGAGGTGTATGTTCCAGGCAAAGAGATAAGTGTCGACGAGTCTTTGGTCCTGTTCAAGCGGAGTTTAGTTTTTAAGCAGTACATTCCAAGTAAGAGGGCACGGTATGGAATTAAATTGTATATGCTGTCAGAAAGTAGTACAGGATACTTGTACAATTTCCGGGTCTACACTGGTAGGGATTCCAGTATTGACCCCCCTGGTTGTCCACCCACTTTTGGAGTTAGCGAGAACATTGTGTGGGAACTTGGTAGATCACTGTTTAACAAAGGTCACCATATGTACGTAGATAATCTCTACACTGGAGTGCAGTTGTTCAAGAAGTTGTTTAGAGTGGACACTGTTGCTTGTGGCACAATCAGTTCTAACTGGAAAGGCTATCCAAGGGAGCTTGTCTTTAAAAAACTTGAGAGGGGACAGTGAAGTGCCTTGCGGAATAATGAGCTGCTAGCTCTGAAATTTTCAGACAGGAGGGATGTGTACATGCTATCTACCATCCATGATGAGAGTACTTCCCGTGATTGTTTGGGGTCAGGTTTGACTGTTTGGGGTCAGGTTGCCAAAGTGCGCAAACCTGTGTGCATTTTGGACTACAATAGGCACATGAGTGGTGTTGATAGAGCAGATCAGAGGTTGGAGCCTTACACTGCTCTTTGTAAGTCTTACGTGTGGTATAAAAAGTTGGCCCTACATTTATTTCATTTGCCAACTTTTAATGCTTTTATTGTGTTGAAGGATTGTTCGCTTGAGTTAAGGATGAAATTTGTTAAATTTCAGGAGTCAGTGATAGAGAGCCTTATTGTGGTGGAACAGGCAAGAGTTCCTGGAGTAGCAGTGGTGGAGGATGTGGCTAGATTGAAAGATCGCCACTTTCCAGTTCACATTCCTCCAACTCCCAAAAAAGACTTGCCCACTGAGAAATGCAGTGTATGTGCCCCAAGAGGTATCTGGAGGGAGAGCCGGATGTACTGTCCTGATTGCCCTTCAAAGCCTGGGCTGTGTGTGGCAGCTGTTTCAGGAGTTACCACACCAAAACATATTTTTGGGAAATATCGTGAGCGTAAACTCCCTGTTTTACATTTTCAGATGTTCAGTTTCACATTTCTGTCATGTTTTCAGTTAAAGCTTTTGTGTTTGTAGTTTTGTACTTATTTTATAATTAGTTAGTGGTTCTTTGTTGTTTATAAAAACAAAAAAAAAGTGATGGAGGTGTGCGTGGGGTGGCGCTTGGCTGGCGGTGTGTGTGGAGTGGCGTTTGGCTGGCAGTGTGGGTGGAGTGGCGCTTGGCTGGCGGTGCCAGCTAAACATTAGTCCACACACTCCCATCAGCTAGTATGATTGCTGTATCAGGCATGTGGGTGTATGTAAGTGATGGGCCCTTGAGTGGCGCTGTCTGACGATGCAAGTGTTGTAATGTGCTGGGCCTGTGGCTGGCAGCGTGAATGGTCTTGTCCATGTCATGTATGAAAGGTGTCTGAATGGACTGTAAAAAGGTTGGTGCCTTGACGCGGCTTAACAGCTCACGAGCTGTGAGTCATTGGTTCTGTTTTTTGGCCTTTCAGATATTAAGAGTGCATTTCACTTTTGTGAAATCTCTTGATAATAAAATTTGATCTACTGAACCATCACTCACCCTCTTACCAAATCCAACCAGGATGTGTGGTAAAAATTACAAAACCTGCTCAGCTGTAATCAGCTGTAATCAGGCATTGCAGCACACCTGTGACACGCTAGGTATCTCAGGTGGGACCCCAGTGATGAAACATGCCACCAACTTGGTTGAGGGGTATTTTTAACATAACCTAAGTGCGTTTCTTTTCACAATTTTAGTGTTTGGAACATCACAGAAGTACGTGAACACATCAAAATGATATATTACAAAACAACCTGTGTTTGGGGGGGGGAGGGGCACCTATGTTTTTGGTCCCGGGTGCGGCCTTCATCTAGGGAAACCTACCAAACTCAGGCATATTTTTTCAGAACTACACACCCCAAGGAGTGCAGGGAGGTGTGGCTTCTGTGGATCCCCCAACATTTTCTTACCCAGACTCCTCTGCAAACCTCAAAATTTCCTTTAAAAAAAAAAAACATTTTCCTGACTTTTCTTTGTAAGATCACCACTCCGGCACAAAGCAGAGTCAGCGTAAAGATGTATAAAACAAAAATATGTGCTTATCAACTTGCTTTGCTATCCCCTTAATCTGTACAGGTTTTTGGCCTTTTTCTGTTGCAGGCCCCAGGGCCCCCACAAAAGTGAGGTATGATTTTTATCGGGAGACTTGGGGGAACGCTGGATGGAAGGAAATTTGTGGCTCCTCTCAGATTCCAGAACTTTCTGTCACCGGAATGTGAAGAAAAAGTGTTTTTTAAGCCATATTTTGAGGTTTGCAAAGGATTCTGGGTAAGAAAACACTGGCAAGAGCCCCACAAGTCACTGGGATTCCCCTAGGTGTCTAGTTTTCAAAAATGCGCAGGTTTGGTGGGTTTCCCTGAGCTAGAGGCCAAAAACCACAGCTAGGCACTTTGCAAAAAACAGCTCTGTTTCCTTTGGGAAAATGTGATGTGTCCACGTTGTCACCCCATCTTATTTTCCCCTAGGTGTCTAGTTTTAAAAAATGCACAGGTTTTTGTAGGTTTCCCTAGTTACCGGCTGAGCTACAGGCCAAAAATTCACAAGTTGGCACTTTGTAAAAAACAGCTCTGTTTCCTTTGGGAAAATGTGATGTGTCCACGTTTTGTTTTGGGGCATATCCTGTCGCGGGCGCTAGGCCTACCCACACAAGTGAGGTTCCATTTTTATCGGGAGACTTGGGGGAATGCTGGGTGGAAGGACATTTGTGGCTCCTCTCAGATTCCAGAACTTTCAGTCACCGAAATGTGAGGAAAAAGTGTTTTTGTTGGCCAAATTTTGAGGTTTGCAAAGGATTCTGGGTAACAGAACCTGGTGAGAGACCCACAGGTCACCCCATCTTATTTTCCCCTAAGTGTCTAGTTTTCAAAAATGCGCCGGTTTGTTGGGTTTCCCTGAGCTAGAGGCCAAAAACAACAGCTAGGCACTTTGCAAAAAACAGCTCTGTTTCCTTTGGGAAAATGTGATGTGTCCACGTTGTGTTTTGGGGCATTTCCTGTTGGCGGGCGCTAGGCCTACCCACACAAGTGAGGTACCATTTTTATCGGGAGACTTAGGGGAACACAGAATAGCAAAACAAGTTTTATTGCCCTTTGTCTTTCTCTACATTTTTTCCTTCCAAATGTAAGACAGTGTGTAAAAAAGACATCTATTTGAGAAATGCCCTGTAATTCACATGCTAGTATAGGCACCCCGGAATTCAGAGATGTGCAAATAACCACTGCTTCTCAACACTGTGCCCATTTTGGAAATATAACGATTTTCTTGATACCTATTTTTCACTCTTTATGTTTCAGCAAATGAATTGCTGTACACCCGGTATAGAAAGAAAACCCACTGCAAGGTGCAGCTCATTTATTGGCTCTGGGTACCTAGGGTTCGTGATGAACCTACAAGCCCTATATATAGCCCCGCAACCAGAAAAGTCCAGCAGAGGTAACGTTATATTGCTTTACAAAATCTGACATCGCAGGAAAAAGTTACAGAATAAATTGTGGAGAAAAATTGCTTTTTTTTCACCTCAATTTCAATATTGTTTTATATCAGCTGTTATTTTCTGTAGGAAACCCTTGTAGTATCTACACAATTTACCCCTTGCTGAATTCAGAATTATGTCTGCTGTTCGGAAATGTTTAGCTTTCTGGGATCCAGCATTGGTTTCACACCCATTTCTGTCACTAACTGGAAGAAGGCTGAAAGCACATAAAAACTCGTAAAAATGGGGTACGTCCAAGTAAAATGCCAAATGTGTTAAAAAATTGGGTTTTCCGATTCAATTCTGCATGTTCCTGAAAGCTGGGAAGATGGGGATTTTAGCACCGCAAACCCTTTGTTGATGCCATTTTCAGGGGAAAAAAAACACCATCCTTCTTCTGCAGCCCTTTTTTCCTTTTTTTAAAAAAAAAAAAAATCAAAAACCCAATTTTCGCTCTATTTTGGCTAACTTCTTGGTCTTCTTCAGGGGAACCCACAAACTCTGGGTACCTCTAGAATCCCTAGGATGTTGGAAAAAAGGACTCAAATTTGGTGTGGGTAGCTTATGTGGGCAAAAGATTATGAGGGTCTAAGTGCGAACTGCCCCAACTAGCCAAAAAAAGGCCTGGCAGCGAAGGGATTAAGAGAAGACAGGGAAAAGATTGAATACATATTCAGAAAGGGTCCGCTAGAACCCTAGTAGTTGGAGGAGAATCCAGAATATGTAGAAATTTAAATAACACCTAGGTTGTGTGGTGTGAAGTCCACTGATATTAGATAGGAAGCTACAAACACATTCAGATTTCATCAAACACAATGTACACTCCAGTAAATCTTGGCACCCTGAAAATGCTGGCTGCATGTAAAGCTCTGAAAAAATATCCATGTTGAAAAACCATCATTAAAGGTTACATTAAAGCTTATTACTCTCCACCATTAGATATTTTTTGCTCATGCATGTGTTTTAACAAGATAAGTCTTTTTTTACACAGGAATGATGCCAGAATATCATCTGAACATGTCCCTTGACTCTGGCTTCTGTATACTGCAATAATACCTCTCAAAGAGATTAAATTAACTTCAACATCACTGCTATGCTATCTCCTTTAGTAGTGTGCTTTATAGGGGTGTAGTGAGTAAGCTCCGGCCCTACTATGGAGTGGTCTGTCGTTTTTACACAGCAGATTTTGATGCAAGCTAAAATCTGTGTGGTATTCCATGCCTGAAGCAGGGGAGACCTTTGCATGTATCCTCACGTTGACTGAAGGTCCGTCATTCAAAACTCATTCGTTCTGGTTCGATAGGAACAAGGATTGCTTTTAAAATATGCATGCAAAGCTCTGTCAGCTTGAGTTGTTAGGAATTTGTTCAAAATAGTAAGGAATGAGATGTAGGGAGAAGGTTATGGTTCTCTGAAAGTTGGATACCACTTTAGCAATGAACTGCGGCTGTCCCGTTGTCTGCCTCTCAGTTCCCCCGCCTCATTCACAGAGGGCTGGGGATCCGATGCCAGAGTTCTAGCCAGCTCAGCTGTTGGAAACGCCCTCCCAATACGCCAGTTGCAGCAGGACTGCTGCTCCACGACATCTGAAGGCCTGCTTTACTTAGGCCAGAGCTTACAATGCCATTTTCTCCTGCCATTCAGTGTGGCCAGGGGCAGAAAAAGCTATCATTGAGCTCAAGTGCAGGGTTAAAAACTCCATTGCATAGGAGACATTTTTATTTATATATTTGTAAAACAAATACATGCTTTAGGGATTTGCCTTTGAAAACCAAAACCAAAATTCCTGGACTGTCCATGTGGAGAAGACCTTATAGAACCAGCAGCAAAGTAGGGCATCTGATGTGCCAGGAGTTTGGCAGGCCACCCCCTCTCGGGCAAAATGAGGCCATTAATCTCTGAAGGTGATACAAAGTAAAAGGAAGAGAATAACAGAATCACACATTTACCTTTTGATGGTGCACTCAAATTCTGTAAGCACTATATTTCACTCCTATAGTGGCATCGCTTATCTGACAAGGGGAAAAAGTATTATTAGTTCTTTCTGAAAGTCTTCAATCTAAGAGTCTGTAAATAGAGGTTGATCATCTGGCTGTTATCTTTACTTTGTTCTCGCTGTTATAAAGAAGTGACCAAATCTTAGGATTGACTGAGGTGGCGCGGTTAAGCGGATAGAGTTAGTGATGCAGATGGAAATAAGTATCTTTCCATCTGTTTCTGGGTTACCAGTAGCCTCATATGCAGTCCAACAGATATGTATATTGTGTCCATGGCGCAATGTTCTCCTGTGGGCGTCAGTTCATCTTGCTTGGTTCACGGTTTCTCCTATGCTTTCTACAGTATTTTTCCTTTGAGAGAGTAACAAACATCTGGAATGATACAGCTCCAGGTGCTCTCTTGTGTAGTTGTCCCGGGGTTTAGGAGAGACGTTTACATGAATCCATTTTCTGGAAATCGCGGAGAGCTGCTGGTAATTTTCAGCAATTTAAAAGGCATGGCTTTAAAGTGATAAAGTTAGGCTATATAGTGAATGTCAGGCATTTGAATTGTGCACGGATAAAGGCCAGACTTAGAGGTTGGTGGATAGAGTATTCCATCACAACAGTGATGGAATACCCTTCTCTGACAAACTAAAGGTCCACTTGCCTCGTTTAGAGGTGAATGGACCAATAGTAGGCCAACAAAGGATCCTTCTTTATTTCAGTCATACCCTCCGACTGCCCAGTAGTAGTTCTAAAAGTCTGTTCGTATGCTGTCCGTCAAACTTTAATATCAACAGAAACTGGCTTAACTGTGGTTTATGCTAATTTCAGAAGATGTCCGTGGGGTCAAGAGTATTTCTAAATTTGGACGGCGGGATGTCCGTCAATGCAACTGAGTAATTTACTCTGTCACCCATATAGACATTACTCTGTTCTCCAAATTCTACATCAGGACCTAAGTATTTGAATGTGTGCAGATCAATAGGGCTTAGAAAATCTATCAACTGGCTGGGAAGATAGGTTCTTAAAATCAGCAGTTTAATCACTGTTTTCTGAAGAACGTGTTCAATTTCCTTAGCTGTAGGACAGGTTTGAGATATTTTAGTTTTTTTAAACTGCTTATTATCCTGAATATGGCCACATATTCCTTCCAGACTAAGACTGTAATTTAATTTTTGGGACAGTTCTAAGATTTCCTACTAACATGGCAGGGACATTTTCAACAAAAGTGATTCTGCCGATAAGCCATGAGCACTTTCAACAATAATGCTGTCAGCTGCTTCTCATGGCAGTGAGCTTTGCATGTCTTTTTTTGTTTCAGAGAAATGGGGAGAATGGGAACCATTTCTTCTTTTTATTGCCCAGGTCCATAATTCCGCGTATAGTGGTCCCGGGGAGAAAAGTAACTTCGGAAGACACTGCATCTGTATGGAGGGCCTGCTGCCAACGTTCAGATAAAAGCAGCACTTGGAGCGGCAGCCAGTGATAAGTATTTACAGAGTGGAGAAAGCGGAGGCTCTGTTGGCAGAAAACTGGAAGTTCCCTCACTTCTAAATGAGGTGGCAGACGTACAATCGCATCACATTCGGGTTACTGCAGATGTCCAAATCAGACACTAAATGTGTGCCTTAATTTCCCTTACCAATGACTTTTGGTGGAGATGGCGATCTTTCCACTACAGAACCCACAAACAGGACTATGAAAAGTCCCTATAAATTAACACAATTAAGTTGGACAATCTTTGGAACTCTACACTGTAATTTATTATGATGTTAGTTGATACCCATTTATACTCTGGGTAAATATACTATGGGACTGATTTAGATATCGTCACACAGGTTACTGCATCACAACGGTGACAGATATTCTGTCCGCCAAAAAATAAATCCTATTTGACTTCTGTGGACCCCACACTATCATTACTGGAACCCGAGGACCCCCACTGAATTGAGTCATTACTGAACGCTGGGGACCTAATCTGTTAATATTATTTAATTTTCTAAGCTGTCGCGGACCCCCTGAGGAGTCTTCGCGGACCCGCAGGGGTCCCCGGACCACAGGTTGGGAACCACTGCTCTAGGGGATTTACATTTCACTGGAAGGGATATCCATCACCATTGTGACAGAGTAACCTGTCAACCGATATCTAAATCAGGCCCTTTGTGTTTAAGGTAAGGTCAAAAACGAACAGAACTTACAAGGTTTATAAGGCTTTATTTTGAATCAACTCTAGATGACATATATTTACAACAGCAAAATAACAAATTGCTTCAGCAGCACACAAGCCAGAAGTGAAGTAGCTATCAAAAATAACTAAGGAGGGAAGTCCAACTAAGAAATAGAACACCATCCATAAAGCTACAAAATCTGAAAGGGAGTTTAAAATGAATGCCATGGGCAGAGTACGGGCACATATCTATACACTACAGGGAGTGCAGAATTATTAGGCAAATGAGTATTTTGACCACATCATCCTCTTTATGCATGTTGTCTTACTCCAAGCTGTATAGGCTCGAAAGCCTACTACCAATTAAGCATATTAGGTGATGTGCATCTCTGTAATAAGAAGGGGTGTGGTCTAATGACATCAACACCCTATATCAGGTGTGCATAATTATTAGGCAACTTCCTTTCCTTTGGCAAAATGGGTCAAAAGAAGGACTTGACAGGCTCAGAAAAGTCAAAAATAGTGAGATATCTTGCAGAGGGATGCAGCACTCTTAAAATTGCAAAGCTTCTGAAGCGTGATCATCGAACAATCAAGCTTTTCATTCAAAATAGTCAACAGGGTCGCAAGAAGCGTGTGGAAAAACCAAGGCGCAAAATAACTGCCCATGAACTGAGAAAAGTCAAGCGTGCAGCTGCCACGATGCCACTTGCCACCAGTTTGGCCATATTTCAGAGCTGCAACATCACTGGAGTGCCCAAAAGCACAAGGTGTGCAATACTCAGAGACATGGCCAAGGTAAGAAAGGCTGAAAGACGACCACCACTGAACAAGACACACAAGCTGAAACGTCAAGACTGGGCCAAGAAATATCTCAAGACTGATTTTTCGAAGGTTTTATGGACTGATGAAATGAGAGTGAGTCTTGATGGGCCAGATGGATGGGCCCGTGGCTGGATTGGTAAAGGGCAGAGAGCTCCAGTCCGACTCAGACGCCAGCAAGGTGGAGGTGGAGTACTGGTTTGGGCTGGTATCATCAAAGATGAGCTTGTGGGGCCTTTTCGGGTTGAGGATGGAGTCAAGCTCAACTCCCAGTCCTACTGCCAGTTCCTGGAAGACACCTTCTTCAAGCAGTGGTACAGGAAGAAGTCTGCATCCTTCAAGAAAAACATGATTTTCATGCAGGACAATGCTCCATCACACGCGTCCAAGTACTCCACAGCGTGGCTGGCAAGAAAGGGTATAAAAGAAGGAAATCTAATGACATGGCCTCCTTGTTCACCTGATCTGAACCCCATTGAGAACTTGTGGTCCATCATCAAATGTGAGATTTACAAGGAGGGAAAACAGTACACCTCTCTGAACAGTGTCTGGGAGGCTGTGGTTGCTGCTGCACGCAATGTTGATGGAGAACAGATCAAAACACTGACAGAATCCATGGATGGCAGGCTTTTGAGTGTCCTTGCAAAGAAAGGTGGCTATATTGGTCACTGATTTGTTTTTGTTTTGTTTTTGAATGTCAGAAATGTATATTTGTGAATGTTGAGATGTTATATTGGTTTCACTGGTAATAATTAATAATTGAAATGGGTATATATTTTTTTTTGTTAAGTTGCCTAATAATTATGCACAGTAATAGTCACCTGCACACACAGATATCCCCCTAACATAGCTAAAACTAAAAACAAACTAAAAACTACTTCCAAAAATATTCAGCTTTGATATTAATGAGTTTTTTGGGTTCATTGAGAACATGGTTGTTGTTCAATAATAAAATTAATCCTCAAAAATACAACTTGCCTAATAATTCTGCACTCCCTGTAGTGTGGAGAAAAAGGCTGAACCACTAAATGAGCTACAACAGTGAGAGTGACGTATTAGATTAATCACAGATTCCCAGTTTTACTTTGGGGAATATTCAATTAATGATATGAATTAATGCATTGTTTTTCAGGGAGGAGATCTTTGTTGTTTTGTTTTTTTAAAAAATCTAGACTACCCTGGGATGAAATCTCCAGGGAATGTCACCTTCAAATACGATACCTGTCACAAAGAGTACCAAGATGTGAGTGGGATGAATGTAACACTTCTCTGCTATAATACTCAAAATGGCTTTTACATTACTCAAGATGTGAAACTAATCATTAGAATAGATGGCAGTGCCATTAGAACATATATTCCTGTTATCATGATTGGTTTCAGTAATGGATTAAGAAAATGCACCAATGGCAAATAATTCGACAGTTTTAAGGTTCTATTTTCCAATGTGTTGGTACCAACTCATTTAATTAAGCACCATCCTCAACAAACAATCACAGCTAATGTAATGTCATCGACCCACTGATATCAGCACAGTTACTTTGTAAGCTTGTAGGAAACATTAAAGCAATGGAAGGAAGAACAAATTCGAAAAAATTAGGTCTCATTTGGGTTTTACTTCCAAATAGCCACTAACAGCAAAACACACATTTAAGGCTGCTGTATGAGCCTTCTCGCAATTTAAGATGTTCCTTCTAAATTATAAGCTGTAGAAGTCTATGATTCCATACTTTCTTTTACCCAAATAACTTTGCACCATCTACAGTGAGCTGAATACAAAGTACACTCCTTAGACAAACCCTAAACATGAACAGATCCTAAAACAAGCACGAGCAAAGCCAATAGGTTGTGCCTATTGGAGATCTATTGGCTTTTTCAATGCAAAATGCTGCGCAACATGGCTTTAAGTGCAGGGAAAAAAGCACTATGATGCAGCCAGCGTTGACCACATCATATCGCTTTTTTTTTAACCTTGTGCAACATGTAAAAATCAAAAGCAGGAAAAGGGCAGCAACGCGTGGAAGGAAGGAGGAAAGAAGCACCAGACAGGGGCAAGGAAGTTGGAAGGAGAAAGAAGAAACAAAATCTGAATCACAGCACAATCGGATCCGTCCTCCACAGAAAGGAGTGAAATACGTAGCATGAATACAGAACACAATTATTTTCTCCTCTAAGACAGCCCATCTTACGACAATAACAGGAAAAATACTATGAAAATCGTGTTATCATGTTTGCCATCGTGCAAATACAGGTTACTGCATTTCGTTTCTAAGCAAGCAGCAAATGTTGAAAAACTGACTTGCCCTACTGTTTATCACTAGTGCAAAGTTCTTGTAATGTTGCCAAGCAATAACACTGCTCTAGTTTTCAAACGTCATTGGTGAGTAGCTCATTCAGGCCAGGTTCTTGCTTTGCATTCTGGAACGTGTAGTCCTGTTTATCTCATTATAAAAGAGTGACAACTGGTACCGCAATGTAAGGGAAGTCACAAGGATGGATAAGCTATTCACGCATGGACCTTCGAAACTTGAGCTCTGAATGATGTACTATTCTATAAATACAAGATTCCTTCGGGGCACTGCTGCGCAGGGCAAAGATTCTCTCTAGTGCACAAAAGACATGTTTTATACAGGCTTAATCACAAACTGAAAAGCTCACAGGTTACTAAGGGTGAGCCGATTCAACACTCGTAGTCAAAAAGTCACACTCTGGCTACTCTGTGCTTTATGTTCACAAAAAGTATATGCACCAAGTAGGTCACACTCAGATCAGGAGGAATCAACCTTTCAATGATCACAATGTGTAGCTGTTCGCAGCTAAGCGATGCCTTTCTGTACTGGTAAGACAACGCGACTCCTTACCTGCACGCAGTGCTTAATTTGTAAATTAAGAGGTGCCGATGCTCACAGCCCTTCTCTTAAACACGAGGCTGCTGTAATTGAATCTGCCAGCACTGAATACTCAGGAAGCGTAATGCTGAAGCCACATCGGGCCTCTTCAATCCAGTTACGGTCACCCCTGCCCCTTCAGCTCATCCTGCAACTTTCTACTTTCTCCCTTTATGACCCTTTTTAGTTTTTCCTTCTTCCGTCTTTCCCATGTGTGTCTTTTGCTCGCAGCAAATGCTTGAGGCATAAGAATAAGCCCCGGCCCTGACAAATAAGTGCCGGTGCTCAGCACCGGAATCAACAAGCACAAATTAAGCACTGCCTGCACGACACTGAAAGCGGTGAACCCAGCTGTTTCTCTTGCCAAGCCGCGTTTCAAGGCCAGACATCTATTTCCAATAACACGCTGCTGCTCAAAATCTCACCATGTTTTCTTGTAGCAGCGTGGCTCCACATCACAATCTTTTGCTCAGATCATCTCACAAGCAGAGTCCTAAATCGGTTTAGGAAGTGCTACACAAAACAGACCAAACTGGCCCTTGGTACATGAGGATTCAGAACAGGAAGGGCCCAAACAGCACGCTAATACAAATCAGAAATTAAACTCAGCGCCGCCTTTACATCCTGCGATTCTGGACTAATCACTTAATCTCCCAGCTTTAAAAAAACGTGTGTAATGTAACCGCTGCTCATGCAAAATGCCACAATACCGAGTTCTTGCCACAATTAGAGTAGTTGCACCGCACGGCAACAACATAAACGTTTATTTTTATGTTGCAGACTACATGTACCACAATTTAAGAATGTTGCAGTACTTTACCCCCAGTGCAGGTACCAGCCAATGTTCTTGCAGCTGAAATAAAAAGAATGCGGCTGGTGGCCTTCTTGTAAATACAAGACCTGTCTGGTTTCTCCATCCACTGCCTCCCTGCAACCATGGTCCCCATGTAACATACAATTTGCCAACACAGCATAGATACAACAGATGGGATGCAGGAGTGACCTGAAAACACACTTTAAAGGGACTGCCTAGTGAAGTAGGTCGGAATCCACTAAGACACCGGAAGGGATGTTCTAGGATCATTCTTGCCGACGAAAGACTGTGGGTGGGGGACAACATAGCATTAGTGAATTGGGAGCATGGCACATTTCATGCTAGACGGTCCCTTTAAGATCTCCTTGAGGACAGCTCCCACCAGGCATCGGAATCTAAACAACACCCGTACATGCAGCTGCAGCCCTGCAACAGCGAGCAGTGTGCTTCCCTTAACCAAGATGTTAAAGGCAGGGTGCGGCATTCAGTCAGCCAGCTGAGAAACGGGGATAAAAGGTGATGCAAGGGAGTAAAAGGGTAGGGGTGGAGGTTGTAAAAATAAGATATTTACAGCCAGGGAGAGAGAAGGACACAGAGGTTTCTGTACCATTCGCAATTAGGGTGAACACCTGGCACTGAGGCAAATTCTGGACAGGACTGCAAAAAATTCAGGACAACGGGTCAAAATTCAGGACAAACATTCAGGACAAAAGGTCAAAATTCAGGAAAAAAATCCAGGAACAAACGTCAGTTTTACAGACACACCCAAGGGAGGCCATGCCTCACTATGTTGTCAGTGCATTTATTTACTCTTTTTTAACATAGCACTATTTATTTACTGTGGTCTTTTTGTGATTACCTCCTGGTATGCTGCATTCAGTTGTCACATTACATCCTTGTTCAGTAGTAAATTAATGCCGTTCAGCACTGTGTCAAGCCCATCACCCCTACCCAAATCTACCCAATCTTTCTTGATGAGAAAGAAACGGCAACATTTTGATTATGTTTCCAAACATTTTAAAACCCCTGGCAACAGTTTGGGAAACATTAAGGTAATTAACCTTATGCTAGTTTAAAAAAAATTGAACAAAAATATCTGGCTCTCCCCAACCGCCCATGGACTTTCAACCTAAAAAAAAATTAATGAGGCAGGGCAGATGGTGTGGGCGACACTCTCACACCTAATGTTAGGACGTGAGGTACCCACAACTTGTTTGTAGTCTCACAGCACTAGAGTGTACGTCTGGGACCCTACATTTATCTCAGAAATGGGAGCCCGGACTACCAATCAAAGATAATAAAAGAGGAGGATGAAATCAAGATCAAATGGGAGATCCACGGCAAGTGATTCAAAGCGTTCTTGCTAAGGACTGGGTAAATAAGGAAGAGAAGAACAAGGTGGGACAATTCCTAAAATCAGACAAGATGGGTCCACCAAAACTATCGGAAGGTATTGGGTACCTGGGGAGTTGTCTCTGCACACAGGAGAGAAACAGAAAAGGCACTGGCAAGTGGCTGAACAAGCAAAACCCATCCACCTTGGCAAACTCTTCTGGTGCAATGGTCTGCTGTTCATGCTTGTGAAGGGTGAGCAGGGGCCAGACCCCTTGCAAGGTTGAGCAAAGCAATTGCCGACTTTGTCCATGTCTTTAAATGATTTTGAAATTGAGCAAAAGCCAAACTAGTGATCTGGGTTATCCCTTAGTCTCAAGTACATATAGAATCTTCAAAATATTTGGGATTTAAATTGCACAAACAAAAATTAAAAATGTTAAGATGTAATTAGTGTTTCTTTTACATACAGCAGTGTTTTCCCCTTTATATACAATTAGATCTTAGATTAAACTGGGAACCGGTTACCTTCTGATACCTAGTGATTAATATCTACCAGTCCCCACTGATTTGCAGGATGGAAATCTCGGCAGAGCGTTACGGTCCCGCCAAACCCAGTTTGCTTTTAGGTCTTCTCTTCTGCTTTCTGTAGTGGGCCACGTAGCACTAGTGAAGATGGTGTGCTGCCCCAATGAGAGTATTATTTTGCAAACTATCTCCTGCTCGTCCTTCATTCCTTCTTCAGACATGCCACACAGCCACACATCTGATTTGGTCGCTGCAGCGCCGTCAGGTGGCTCTTTCCACTGTCAAGCTACCCGTGACTGCGGGTGGATTAGGTCTTCTGGACTTAGAATGCTAGTATTCAGCTGCACCAGTCCAATGGGTGGCTCGCTGGCTTTCTGCCCACCTCCCTGTATGAGATGGGGTTTATCAGTAAAGACTTTTAAGGAAGGCTTAATGCACTGCTCATTGTTTCCTACTGACCATTCTACGGATCACCATCCAGAGTTATCACTCAAAGCTTTCTCTTGCCTTGCTAGAACCTGTAAACTCACTGATACGAAGGAACCCTGTGCTTCTGAACTATCTTTGCTAAACCTTCCCACTCGCACAGGACGGCTGTTCTCAGAGAAACTCCATCAGTGGAATGCTGCAGGTGTCTTAAAATTGGGGAATTTGTTTCTGGACAGCGACCTACTACATTTCCAAACCCTTGTGAAAGACTATCTTCACCCTGGTCAACTCCTTACTTACAACCACCTTAAATAATCATTAAATGCCCTATTTCATGTCTGCCACCTAGCACTAACCCTACAAAAGTTGTGCCAGAAGCTATACACCAACTGGTGGCAAACAGATAGAATGGGTGTACAGACCTTTCCTGCAACACGGAAACCACTCCAGGTCTTCTCGTCATACTACCTGGGTGATTGATGTGGCCAAACCTCTGCAAGATAAGGACTGGACTAAAAATACTGGACATTCCCCACAAAGTATCCCACGGCTGTCACTTTGAGTACATTCATAGAGCTTACTTGAGAATTAATTCTGTCTGTTGCTTGCCATTGGCCTTGTTGTTTGTAACTCACATATTGCTGCTTTCAATTTGCTGGCTTTATTTGTTTTAGGCTATGCAGCTTGAGTTCATCCCTTCCCTTGCCCAAACCTTATTCAGAGTATCCTTCCGAGTGCTCCCTTTCTGTAAACAATCCTGTACATTTTGTTCTTATCTCATCGCATTTGCTGTGCATTCAAAGAACAAAGTCAAATGTCAGGCTCTGTCTTCGGTGGGAACGTAGTGTTTTCTTTCTCTGACTTCAAAGTGAGAGGATTTATGTGACAATCTTGCTGGATACTGGGGTTAGGAAATAGTTTTTTTCTATCCCATGACAACATTTAAATAAACTTCAGAATATATCAGAATTAGGAGTACAAATGAAGCACATATTTGTTAATTCTGAACTGTGCTGGAAACAAATATCTTTATATGATTAAAACAAATCATTGCATTAGGTGATGCAATTTCCACACATCATCGTCTGTGCATAGTATAGTTTGATTTGAAAAACTGTATGTCTGTGCAAATGTAATGGTCATTTCAATCTATGTCAGTCTTGACACTGCACCACTCTGCATTACTGCACTCTTTGCCACTCTATTGTATGCCACTCTACTCCACTGCACTCTATGCTACTCTATCCCATGCCACTGCACTCTGCGCCAATGCACTCTAAACAATTGCACTGTACACCACTGCTCTCTGTGCCACTCTACTCCACATCACTGCACTGACACTCTACTCTGCAAAATTGCACTCTCTGCCACTCTACTGTACACCAATCTACTCTGTACTACTGCATTCTATGCCACTGCACTTTGACACTCTACTCTGCATCACTCCACTCAACGCAACTGCACTCAACAGCACTATACTATACACTACTCCACTCTACGCCACTGCACTCTCTGCCATGCGAGTCTACTCTGCACTCTATGCCACTGCACCACTCTACACTACTGCACTCTCTGCCACTCTATTCCACTGCATCCTATGCCACTCTACTCTGCCCAACACCACTCCATGCCACTTCACTCTAAACCACTGCATTCTACAATGTACTCTAAACAACTGCATTGTACAACACTGTGCTGTACTCTGCACCACTACAACACTGCTGCTTTGCCACTCTACTCCACTCCACACCACTATGCCACTAACGTATAGCCATGAACAGCAGCCACTCGGGTGTATAACATGGCTAAAACACATTGGCAAAGCCAATAACTCTTGCTTAGACAAGACCTATTGGCTTCGCCAATGTTTGTTAGTACTATGAGGTACCGAGGTCCCTGAAAGAACTGTGAATGTGTAAGTCCTTATTTTAAACATGCATTTGACGCCTCATCAGGGATAGTAAGCGCTATAAAATGAAAATGTCACTTACCCAGTGTACATCTGTTCGTGGCATTAGTCGCTGCAGATTCACATGCTGTGCATAGTCCACCGTCTGGTGTTGGGTCGGAGTGTTACAAGTTGTTTTTCTTCGAAGAAGTCTTTTCGAGTCACGAGACCGAGGGACTCCTCCTCCTTTGTATCCATTGCGCATGGGCGTCGACTCCATCTTAGATTGTTTTCCCCGCAGAGGGTGAGGTAGGAGTTGTGTATGTTAGTAATAGTGCCCATGCAATGGAATGAATAAGTATGTACAAAATAAAGTTTAAGTAATATATTTACAAATGTTGAAGATTACTTCCAAACGGCTACAGGCTCCCGGGGAGGCGGGTGGGCGCATGTGAATCTGCAGCGACTAATGCCACGAACAGATGTACACTGGGTAAGTGACATTTTCAGTTCGGTGGCATGTGTAGCTGCAGATACACATGCTGTGCATAGACTAGTAAGCAGTTATCTCCCCAAAAGCGGTGGCTCAGCCTGTAGGAGTGGAAGTAGTTTGAAATAAAGTTCTTAGTACGGCTTGACCTACTGTGGCTTGTTGTGCGGATAGCACATCTACACAGTAGTGCTTAGTAAATGTGTGAGGCGTAGACCATGTGGCTGCCTTACATATTTCGTTCATTGGAATATTTCCTAGGAAGGCCATGGTAGCGCCTTTCTTTCTGGTTGAGTGTGCCTTTGGTGTAATGGGCAGCTCTCTCTTTGCTTTAAGGTAGCAGGTTTGGATACACTTAACTAACCATCTGGCTATACCCTGTTTTGATATTGGGTTTCCTGTATGAGGTTTTTGAAATGCAATAAACAGTTGTTTTGTTTTCCTAATTAGTTTTGTTCTGTCAATGAAGTACATTAGTTCTCTTCTGATGTCTAATGTATGTAGTGCCCTTTCAGCTACTGAGTCTGGCTGTGGAAAGAACACTGGTAGTTCTACTGTTTGATTTAAGTGGAACAGTGAAATAACTTTTGGTAAAAATTTAGGATTAGTTCTTAGAACTACCTTATTTTTGTGTATTTGAATAAAAGGTTCCTGTATAGTAAACGCTTGAATTTCGCTTCCTCTTCTTAGAGATGTAATGGCAACGAGAAATGCAACCTTCCACGTTAAGAATTGCATTTCGCAAGAATGCATGGGTTCGAAAGGTGGACCCATGAGTCTTGTTAAGACGATGTTGAGGTTCCATGAAGGAACAGGTGGTGTTCTTGGTGGTATAATTCTTTTTAGGCCTTCCATAAACGCTTTAATGACAGGTATCCTAAATAGTGAAGTTGAATGGGTAATCTGCAGGTATGCAGAAATTGCCGCGAGGTGTATCTTTATGGAAGAGAAGGCCAGATTTGATTTCTGCAAATGTAGTAAGTATCCTACTACATCCTTTGGAGATGCATGTAATGGTTGAACTTGATTACTATGGCAGTAGCAAACAAACCTTTTCCATTTACTTGCATAGCAGTGTCTAGTGGATGGCCTTCTAGCCTGTTTTATGACCTCCATACATTCTTGGGTGAGGTTTAAATGTCCGAATTCTAGGATTTCAGGAGCCAGATTGCTAGATTCAGCGATGCTGGGTTTGGATGCCTGATCTGTTGTTTGTGTTGTGTTAGCAGATCTGGCCTGTTGGGTAGCTTGACATGGGGTACTACTGACATGTCTAGTAGTGTTGTGTACCAGGGTTGTCTTGCCCATGTTGGTGCTATTAGTATGAGTTTGAGTTTGTTTTGACTCAATTTGTTTACTGGATATGGAAGGAGAGGGAGAGGGGGAAAAGCGTATGCAAATATCCCTGACCAATTCATCCATAGAGCATTGCCTTGAGACTGCCTGTGTGGGTACCTGGATGCGAAGTTTTGGCATTTTGAGTTCTCCTTTGTTGCAAATAGGTCTATTTGAGGTGTTCCCCAAATGTGGAAGTAAGTGTTTAGAATTTGGGGGTGAATCTCCCATTCGTGGACTTGTTGGTGATCTCGAGAGAGGTTGTCTGCTAGTTGATTCTGGATCCCTGGAATAAACTGTGCTATTAGGCGAATGTGGTTGTGAATTGCCCATTGCCATATATTTTGTGCCACGAGGCACAGCTGTGTTGAGTGTGTTCCCCTCTGTTTGTTTAGATAATACATTGTTGTCATGTTGTCTGTTTTGACAAGAATGTATTTGTGGGTTATGATGGGTTGAAATGCTTTCAACGCTAGGAATACTGCTAACAATTCGAGGTGATTTATATGCAGCTTCGTTTGATGTACGTCCCATTGTCCTTGGATGCTGTGTTGATTGAGGTGTGCTCCCCACCCTGTCATGGAAGCATCTGTTGTTATCACGTATTGTGGCACTGGGGCTTGGAAAGGCCGCCCTTTGTTTAAATTTATACTGTTCCACCATAGAAGCGAGATGTATGTTTGGCGGTTTATCAACACCGGATCTAGAAGGTGACCCTGTGCCTGTGACCATTGCGATGCTAGGCACTGTTGTAAGGGCCTCATGTGCAGTCTTGCGTTTGGGACAATGGCTATGCATGAAGACATCATGCCTAGGAGTTTTAATACCATCTTTGCATGTATTTTTTGTGTCGGATACATGGCTTGTATAACCTTGCAAAAATGTTGAACCCTTTGTGGACTTGGAGTGGCTATCCCCTTTGTTGTGTTGATTGTCGCTCCTAAGTATTGCTGTGTTTTGCACGGCAGAATGTGTGATTTTGCATAGTTGATGGAGAAACCGAGTTTGTAGAGGGTTTGTATGGCATACTCTGTGTGGTGTGAACACTTTGTTAGGGAGTTGGTCTTGATTAGCCAATCGTCTAGGTAGGGGAACACGTGTATTTGCTGCCTTCTGATATGTGCAGCTACTACTGCTAGGCATTTTGTAAATACTCTTGGTGCGGTCGTTATACCGAACGGCAACACTTTGAATTGGTAATGTATTCCCTTGAATACGAACCTTAGGTATTTCCTGTGCGAGGGATGTATCGGTATGTGGAAATACGCGTCCTTTAGATCTAAGGTTGTCATATAGTCTTGTTGTTTTAGCAGTGGTAATACGTCTTGTAGCGTGACCATGTGAAAGTGTTCCGATTTGATGTAGATGTTTAGTGTTCTGAGATCTAAGATTGGTCTCAGTGTTTTGTCTTTTTTTGGTATTAGAAAGTACAGTGAGTAAACTCCTGTGGTCCTTTGTGTACGTGGTACAAATTCTATTGCGTCCTTTTGCAGTAATGCCTGAACTTCTAATTCGAGAAGGTCTAAATGCTGTTTTGACAGGTTTTGTGTTTTTGGTGGGACATTTGGAGGGATTTGGAGAAATTCTATGCAATAACCATGTTGGATAATTGCGAAGACCCAAGTGTCTGTTGTTATCTCCTCCCAAGCTTTGTAAAATTGGCTTAGTCTTCCCCCCACTGGTGTTGTGTGAAGGGGTTGAGTGACATGTGAGTCACTGTTTGGTTGTAGGGGTTTTGGGACCTTGAAATTTTCCCCGGTTTCTAGGGAATTGTCCCCCTCTGTACTGGCCCCGAAAGCCTCCCCTTTGGTACTGTCCCTGGTAGGTAGACGGTGTTGATTGTGAGGTGCTGGCTTGTGTGGCTTGACCCCGAAACCCCCCTCTGAGGGGTGTTCTGCGAAATGTGCCAAAAGTGCCTCTGCCCTGCGGGGAATAGAGTGCGCCCATGGCCTTGGCCGTGTCAGTGTCCTTTTTCAATTTCTCAATTGCCGTGTCCACATCGGGTCCAAACAATTGTTGTTCGTAGAACGGCATATTGAGCACTGCCTGTTGTATCTCGGGTTTAAACCCGGATGTGCGCAACCATGCGTGCCTTCTTATGGTTACTGCGGTATTTATTGTTCTTGCAGCTGTATCCGCTGCATCCATAGAGGAGCGTATTTGGTTATTAGAGATATTTTGTCCCTCCTCAACTACTTGTTTTGCCCGTTTCTGTAATTCTTTGGGTAGATGCTCGATGAGATGCTGCATCTCATCCCAATGGGCTCTGTCATAGCGCGCTAGGAGCGCCTGAGAGTTCGCGATGCGCCACTGGTTTGCAGCTTGTACAGCAACCCTTTTTCCAGCTGCGTCGAACTTGCGGCTCTCTTTGTCCGGAGGTGGGGCGTCGCCTGATGTGTGCGAGTTGGCTCTCTTGCGAGCTGCCCTACTACAACTGAATCTGGTGGCAGTTGTGATGTGATAAAAGCAGGGTCCGTGGGCGGTGCTTTATATTTTTTCTCTACCCGTGGAGTTATCGCTCTGCTTTTGACAGGTTCTTTAAAGATCTGTTTTGCGTGCCTTAGCATTCCCGGGAGCATAGGCAGGCTTTGATAGGTGCTATGGGTGGAGGAGAGGGTGTTGAAAAGGAAGTCATCCTCGACAGGTTCTGAGTGTAACGACACGTTATGGAACTCTGCTGCCCTAGCTACCACCTGTGCATACGCTGTGCTGTCCTCAGGTGGTGAGGGCTTGGTAGGGTATGACTCAGGACTATTGTCTGATACTGGGGCGTCGTATAGGTCCCAAGCGTCCTGGTCATCTTGGCTCATGGTGGTATGAGCTGGTGAATGTGACGGAGTTTGTGCCGGTGATGTATGAGTTACAGGTGGAGGAGAGGGTGGTGGAGTTACTTTCTTCACCACTTTTGCTTGTGGTGTTTGTTCTTGTGTTTGGAACTCGAGTCTCCTTTTCCTCCTGATTGGGGGAAGAGTGCTGATCTTCCCTGTCCCACTCTGTATGAAGATCCGCTTCTGGGTGTGGTCTACGTCAGTGGTTTGTAACTCTTCTTCAAATCTGTGTTTGCGCATTTGAGAGGACAGTGATTGTTCCTCTGAATACGAGCTGGCAGTCGGTTCGGTTGCTGGGCGTTTTGGCACCGAAACTGTGTCTTTGCTTGTTTTCGGCTCCGAGGAGAATTTTCTCTTTTTTGTAGTCGAGCCTTCTCGGCGTCGATCATCCTCGATGCCGCTGTCTCTGCGTCGAGCAGCTTCGGTTCCGCTGTCTCGGCGTCGACCCTTTTCGGCAGCACTTTCTCGGTCCCGAGATTGCTGCGTGCCTGTGTCTCGACCCGAGTCGGACGATCTCGGCACCGGTTCGCCCTTTTTCGGTGCCGATGGACGGTCACCTATTTTATGAGTTGAGCCATGGCCTGTTGGCAGTGGCGTCCCCTGGGCCTTGTCTGTTTTCCCGTGTGGTGCTTGTTTCGACGTCTTACTCACGGTTTCTTCGATGTCGAACTCCTCCGAGTCCGATTCATGGATGGAAAAGGCTTCCTCTTCTTCTCCTTGTTCCTCGAACCCTCGTTGTCCTGTCGGCGTGGACGCCATTTGCAACCTTCTGGCTCTTCGGTCACGGGGCGTCTTTCGGGACCGAAACGCACGACAGGCCTCACACGTTTCTTCCTTGTGCTCGGGCGACAGGCACAAGTTACAGACCAAATGTTGGTCTGTATATGGATATTTACTATGGCATTTAGGACAGAATCGGAACGGGGTCCGTTCCATCGGTGTCGATGTTACACGCGGTCGGGCCGACCAGGCCCCGACGGGGGTCGAAGTTACCCCAAAGGGCTACCGGAGCTCTTCACGATTCAGTGTCGATTCTATCTAACCCGATACCGAACGAAACAATACCGACGTAGTTTTCCGAAGTTCTGACTATCTTTCCGTCCCGAAACCCGGAGCGAAAAGGAACACGTCCGAACCCGATGGCGGAAAAAAACAATCTAAGATGGAGTCGACGCCCATGCGCAATGGAAACAAAGGAGGAGGAGTCCCTCGGTCTCGTGACTCGAAAAGACTTCTTCGAAGAAAAACAACTTGTAACACTCCGACCCAACACCAGACGGCGGACTATGCACAGCATGTGTATCTGCAGCTACACATGCCACCAAACACATAATTACATCATGATATAGGCTGCTACAAAATGCGCAAATACATTTTGGTTAAATAAAAAAAAAAGTGCTTCTCAAATACAGATTTGAATAACATACAGTTTATACCTAGTACTAACATTTTTTATAACACTCCATTAAAACCACACACTCCAGAGCTCACCTTGGAACACCATTTCAGTACCTCTCTAAAAGATAATATCTTTGCCATCAGAAAGCTTCAAGTGACTCCTTTGATTAAAGTCAATGCACGTTTTCAAGCCCCTTTGCATTTGCAGATTTACCAGTTACCCACATTTACATTTCTTTAGGGAGGGAGACCCCCTGGCAAGAGGTCCTTTTCTTATCTGTCTGCCGCTCCCTCCCCCAGAGCACAGGAGACTCCATGCCCTTCAATCCACATTGGGGAAATTTTCTGGCCATAATTTCGCCCTGCCATCCATTGTCCTTCTGGTGAAAGGCTAAAATTACGGACAAATGCTGTCTGTTAAGCCTTTCATCACGGACAATGGACAGCAGGGCTAAGTTACGGGCAGTCCGTGAAATTTACGGACGGGTGGTCACCCTATTCGCAATTTGGTCGGCTGAGTCCCAGATGGTGAGTGAAACCCATGTCAGCGCTAACAGGATCCAGTCTGTGGTTTGTAGGTGTCTCCCCATGGACTCCGGACGTTTCCTGTATAAAATACAACATTGGGGTGAACTGGAAACCAAGAGTTACAAAGGCGGGACAGGAGAACTTCGTGTTTGGTTAACCAAAGCCGAGAAGACGCATATAATTTGAATTATTTTGAAAGCGGACTGCTAAGAAAGCGGACTTGAACCCCTCTTCTTTCAGAGATCAAATAAATGGCAAGCACTGTATGCTTTAAAATAACTGGCTTGTTACTAAAGTGACAGATAAGGGGTCTTTTGCAGTGAGAAACATCAGCAGCACACATCATTCAGCCGCACTAGAATTCCTTTAACGACTGCTCAGCATCAACATAAGGACAGGATTGGGGAAGGAGAGCTTATGAGGATTAGACAGAGAGTAAAAGTCATGCAGTCTTTAAGAGTGCCCGATTAAAACAAAAAAATAGTGCTTGTACGAGCTGTGGCCAGTGGAAGGACACTGGCTGCAGAGATCGTAAACTACTTCATCCAAGCTCTGTGTACGACCTGAAGTCAGCAAGCACAGAAGAGAAATTGGGATGCTCTGACCAATCAGAAGCAAGAAGATGAGCGTGACGTGGGAGCCAACCAATGGAAAGTAACGGTACGTATGAGGTGAGCTGTAAGCCTTTTTTTTTTTTTTTTTTTTTAATTTTATTTACAAAAGGTTTCACTGACAGAGCATGCATGCAGTATACGTAAATCCTAAAACTGAACAGATATCAAGATACTGACGTTTTATCACACCTGTTCCGAATTAAAAGTATTTAGGTTTTTTTTTTGTTTTTTGTTTTTTTTAACAGAGATTCCAAACACTCCATACAACCATTTGTGGGCCCATCAAAATAATTTATTTGGAACTCCCTATGTACTGATTGAAGGCAAGTCAGAAAGGCAACGGCAGTAAATCATGTTTGAAATCCACAGAAATATCTTACACAGTGCAATCGTTCAGATCTGAATGATCAACAAATTAGAAATCTATGGGCAGTTATCTGCACTATCCAAGGATGCACTAAAAGACTGAACTTTTGAACTATTACAAAAAAAAAATTCAATTTTTAGACCATGGATAATCTTCAATCACACATTGCAGTCATGAATGAATCGGGTGTAGCACGCAAAACATATCTGCTACATGCTTGTTTTAATATTAGAAATAATTTTTCTTCATGCTAAATATCTGAAAATGTTCAAAGAATTAAAGTGGGTTGCTTACCAAAGAAATGTCTCTGTGACTTGGGTCCAAGACTTTCAGGATGACCTTGATCTCCTTTTCAGCAAAGGAGCCTTCGTTTTCATCATCATTCTTGTAGTTGAGTTTACCAACATATATCTGAGTCCTTGTTCCTCTTCCGAGATGGTCAAGCTGTAAAATACATAGGAGTTACATTGTTTCACTTGAGAACTGCACTGAAGATACAATGTTTAAATAAACACTATCAATAGCAATGCATGAGAGGTAGTAAAACATGATTACAATTATTGCAAGCTTTAAAATGACAAACTGACCTCATGATACATAGTATCAAAGGAATCAGCTGAAATGTTTGCATTATTAGTATTCTCTTCAAGGAGCAAAAATCCGGTAAATAATTAGTGGTATGGTTTATCAATATTAGTAGTGTTCACTTATTAGAAGTGCAGCAAACATTTTAAAGGAGTGATATTTTTAAACTGCAAGGAGCCATACCATACGATTTTGTCTAAATGCCAAAAAAATAATTTAAGTCAGATTTTTCTCTCTCTATTTTCTGATTATGGGAAATAAAGATCCTAATTATCTCAATACAAAGCGTTCACTTCACTAAGAGGGTTATTAAGAATTAGGTGTATGCAGGACATCCACCACCATTTTGTGAATGTTCAACTTCGAGTACCTAGTATCTATACACTTTATATATGGCAGACGAGACATCTGCCAATATTTTGCATCCGTCCTGCTTCTGTAAGTAAACCAGTCTTGCCTCCCAAGTCTTTACTACATTTGTAGCAAGGCAGCAAAACCACTCACAATGGTCACAAAAAAAAAGAAAAAAAAAAGAAAGAAAATCA
Source organism: Pleurodeles waltl (assembly GCF_031143425.1). Lineage (NCBI taxonomy): Eukaryota > Metazoa > Chordata > Amphibia > Caudata > Salamandridae > Pleurodeles > Pleurodeles waltl. The sequence continues at coordinate 818,484,055 of NC_090443.1, read as the reverse complement.
AAAAACAAATCAAGGTTAGTGTGCTGAAATCCACTCAATCCTGTGAAAAGGTATGACTATTTAGATTTCGGGCTAGAGGCAGCCATGCAAAAAAGTTTGAAATACTCACAAAATAAGAACTTTATTATTCACAAAACTTCTGCATGATGTTACCCACCCTGGAAAAAACATGGCAACGTCCTCTTAGTAGTGGTGTGATGACTTTTTTTTATTTTATTTTTTTTACAGGTCTTGGGGCTTCGAAGATCACTTGGTGGTTTCTGCACTGAGTAGTGCCATTTACTACATGGAGCAAAATGGGTTCTGCCCATTTAATCCGCCTGGATATTTTACTGTAAGTGAGCTTCACAACTGGTGACTCACTCACTATAACCTGATTGCCCATGTTTACCACCAGTGTCTGCCTTTTAAGATAAGGCTGCTATGACACAGCAAGAGTAAGAAGCACTTACCTGATAACATGTCAACATGTGTGCGAGCTGCAAGTGTGAAACTACCTTTGTGCGGAGTCCAGGAACTGTGCACATATAGCCTGGTGCAGAGGAGACACTGCAGGGTTAGATACTGACCTGGATGGGGCACTCATAGTCAGTATGGTTTACTATTTTGTTGGCATTGACACTTTATTAAACACATAGGTGTAAACTGCCTTAGAGTGCAATTTCACCTCCCTTCGGCCTATGAAGCAGATATATGTACACCGTGTAGGTAACCCAGAACTGACATATTTCTCTGGCTCAGCTCTGACTCAGAGCCCAGGCCTTTTGTCACCCTACTGGGCCAAGTTAATTACAATGCTCTCCAGCAGAAAGAACAAATGCCTCCCCACACATAGGGAGCAATCAACAGTGCTTCGCTCAGCTCCTGAGGATGAAGGGGTGGGAAAGAAATTCAGCACCTGTTGACTAGCTGCCACACTGTACCAGTGTTGGGGCAGCCTGGGCCCTCTGAATAAAGGAGCGAGCCCAGATCTCTGCAGGCAATACAAGAGAGAGCTCTTCTTTGAAGACTTGGTGGCAGGGGGAGGTGGGAGCTGAGGCCCCCAGAGATATGACCAGTAACTCTCAAATGACGTAATCTTGAATTGTCCCAGCATACTGTGCGGGAAGGTTGGGACAGAGGTGGAGAGGTAATGTGGCACCCTAGGATTGGCAAGGGAAGCCTGGCTTCTAGAACTTTCAGTCCAAGTTAAAAACTCTTGCACAAGGGAGAGAGAGCGCCTTTTTTTGGAGCGCAACACTAGGACTAGGCTTTGGCAGCCATAGATAACTGAAAGGAGAAACCACCTGAAGTCCTCATGTAGGAAGGACTATCCCTACAGTTGACCCCAGGACCAGTGGGTGCCTTTCCAGGATGAGGGAAGCTGGTCCCTTTAAACCTCTTAAGGACCAGCTTATGGAAGGACTGAACTTTTGCACTCAGACAGGAGAAGAGAAGTATCAGCGGTCCAAAAAAAAAAAAAGGAGAAAGGTTGGCACAGGGAGCCACTGGAGCAAGCTCCCTGAAACATGTGCCACCTTAGAGGCTTGGAGCCTGTGGAAAAGTTACAGGTGGCTAGAGCTCGTCACCAAGAGCAACATGAGCCAAAGATTATGAAAATCGGCCCAAGGGGGACCGAAGAGATGGATTTGACCTTTGACACCACCAGGTGGGAAATGGAGCACATGGAGCTCTGCTGTAATGTCTGCAAACACCCCCAGGGCGTGCCAATGGGGGTGGTGAGGGGTGGGGGGTGTAGGAAGTCAAAGGAAGGGATCATTAATAATTGATACACCATGGAAGGGTGTGTGCATGGGGCCCCTTCCTCCGAGCCCCTGAGGACTGAGGATCCCAACTGCTGGCCCGGTTCATGTTCTGGGAGCCCAGGACCCCATCTCCAGGCACCCACCAGCAAGAAAATCGAAAAGCACCATAGCGCCCCCACACACTAAGGGAATAGGGGCCTGGGACCCCGCCAACTCCCGGCCCTCACCAAGCCAAGACATGGGAGCGCACCATTGCTCCACCCAAGGAAAAACATAGGAGCCCAGGACCCCACCTCTGGCCTCAAACAATCAATAAAGAATCAATGGGGAGCGCTGCCAAGATCCCTGAGCTGGGGCAGGCCCATCCCTTGCTCTCCGTGACTGGTAGGAGCAAAGCGCCCACCACAAAGATACACCCTGCCCACATGGAGTGAGCAGGGGAGAAGTACACTGCCTGCTCCCAGGCTGGCAGAGGAGTATCCAGACTAGGGCAGCCGGGTTGGAGTCTCTGAGCTGCCCCAAATAAAGGAGGCCATGCGGGGTGCCTGGGTGGCACCAGGCATACCCAACAAATAAAAAGGAAAAAATAGAATAAGAAAGCAAAAAGGTGCATGGCCACCCAACAGGAACAAACGCTTGCAGCCTAACAACCTAATTTAAATTCATGCACCCAGCAGGGAGAACCCCATAATGCCCTGTGGGGCAGACATAACCCAAACTATTTTGCACATCCTGGTGGCCCGGGACAGCAGGGATCCCACCAATGCCAAAAAGAGTGTAGGGAGGGGCTGCAGGAGCGCAGCAACTCCCCCTAAAGCACGTTTTACGAAAGGACTGACCCTAAATCTGCAGGGTCAGAAAAATGACAGCAACCCCGGATTTTTTGTCAAAAGCTAAGCACTCCTCAGGCAGAAACATTTTTTCTGCAGCCTGGGAATGCAGCCACTCAAGGAAAAGACATGCATAGTGTGATTTTTACAATATTTTATTTGCTGCTATTGTTGACAGTAATCATTTATCATAAAAAGTTGAAATGCTTTATTAACTGAAATTGCAAATGGTAGCCATGTTTTATTATTTATAATGATTGTAGGTGGATTATGATTACTGAAGTCAGTGATACTATTGGTTCTTTCAGTGTGCTCATCCTTGAGTTCAAGCGATGACTCCCTATATGATTATGTGCTGTATTGAATGGGAGTGTGGAGTGCTGTGATTTTGGGGGTCATGACCCTTTAGGGATCATATGTAATGTCACCCACAGTATTTCCACCATCTTAATATACGTTTGTAAATTACTGCGTAGTATTGAGCAGCATATGTGTAATAAATGTACTTTTCCTTTTCTAAAGAAACAGCACAGACTGGACATAATTTATTGAGACAGAGAAGTTCTCCTCTGGCTTTTGGTTTAAGGATAGTACCCCTGCTAGACTGAGAACAAGCTGCAGTGCTCACACCAAAAAGTTACAAAAATTAATCCTGCCGAAGGATAACTGATACATGTGAGGAAATGGGGTGTATATGGTGCGGTTGTGCAACCTCACTGTGTAATACAGTTACCAACCCCTTTGGAACCCTTAGGTTTCATATGTCAAACCTTCAGCTCAAACCTGGGTAGCTGTGGCTCTGTGCAGCAAGACTTATACAAAGGAACAAGTGTAAAGCATCTAAGTAGCACAAAAACAACTGAAGAAATCGATGAGGCACCAAAGAAATCCAACACCAGTTAATTAAAATAGACTGTATTTTTACACCCACAATGAAAAAGATCCACGGGGGGAGGGGTCCAGTGATATAGAATTTACAAGGCATATTAAATCAGGACATTTCACTCAACCGGGAACGAGCAATGGCAAATTGACGAATTTGACACTTAAAAAAAAGTGAAAAAAGTTTCTGTTTGTAAAGCGGTCACTTGGAGTCACTTTAGGTGGCCAACTCCAGTAGGGAGCCAGTCATGGGGACGAACAAGGTCCTCACAAATACTTACTTCAGAAGGTGAAGCAGTCTTCAGTCAGCTCCAGGCACTTTTATCCTTACAGGGCTTTCCCACAGAAAAGGTTCCGATGCAAGGGATGAAGGATGCTGAATATGCTCAAAAGATGGTGTGGATGCGATGCAGTCGAAGGGGACTTGTTGCAACTACTGCTCATCCACAAAAGAGGTGAGGCAGTTCAGGTCACAGGGCCGACATCCCTCAAACTCACCTTGGTGCAGGCAGAAGCCTCGTCACTACTGGACTACCGGTCACCCAGTATCGGGGTCACAGGTAAATCCTTTTTGAGTCAATAGCTCATCCTCTGGGGACCTAGCTGCACTTGAATGACAATTCCAGGTTCAACGTACTCGGGTGCAACTTTGTGCGTCGGGTCCTGGTTCTGCACTGAGGCAGATGGTGTGGGGTTGAAGACTTTGGGCTACCAACTTGCCCCGGCATGCTTCTCAACTGTTGTGTCCCTGTGTGCGAACAAGAGGCCAGCTCGCTAACCACTGGAGTCTCTTAGCTTTGGAGACAAATTCTCCATGAGCAGGACACAGCAGGCATAATCCCTCTGCTTTGCTAGCCACCATGTTAAGCAGATGCAATCCACACCAGTACAGCCTCTCTTTCCTGGTTCTACTGTGCAGCAAGACAGTCCTCTTTTGGTCCTTCTTCCAGCCCAGTCAAGATCTGAGATCACGGTGCCTGGGGTTCCCTATTTATACTCAGAAAATGCCTTCAGGGCTGGATGTGGTTGGTAGCCAATGGCTCACCAGGTTCCTTCCCACCTGATGACCAGTTCCTGCGATGTGCAGCATCTGGGAATCCCACGATGGGATGAACCATTCTGCTCACTTCCAATAAGGCAGGACCCCTCTCCCTGCATGTGGAGCTCCCTAGCCCAATCCACGTGTGACCACCAAGAGGGCTACACACCCCTGGAAAAATCGGGCACTGTCATCATCCCGTTTTTCTTTTTTTTAATATGTCTCATCTACGGTTGTAGCGAGGGTCGGTTGTTGCATTGTTTTCGGCATGAGTGAAGGTAAGTTAATAAACCAACCTGAAAGTTTATAAAGGCTATTCTAAAGTATGGAATTATGCTAGTGGTGTTTTATACTTTTTTCAGGACTTCTCTGTTTATATACAAGTTGTCGACAGTTGAGACCAAAGTTGAACACTCTGTGCATGTCATTATTCAGTAAGGTAATTACATGGGTATATACAAGTTTTTAGTATTGGTAATGATTGCTGTATAATTCAAACAACACATTGTGCAATGTTTTTTGGTATCTATTTTGGAGCAATACAACATTTAATTTCAAGATGGCCGCTATTAGTCCAAGAGGCAGCGAACATGTTGACGATTTAATAAAAACCCATTATTACCCCAAGTGGGCTATGACCAGCATATATACTTGCAAATTATAATAATTCGTTTGGTTAGGTTGGAATGCTGACATGATAATGTAGTGTTCGCGTTGTTATAAAAACTAGTGTTGCTGTATTGAAATATGGGCTTAAAAATATAGTATTTGCATTGTTGACAATTGTGACTATTAGCTTTTTGTGGATGTGATGCAGCTTCTTATTTTATACTAGGTGCTGATATTTGATGTATTTGACACTATTTCAACATTGGAAATAATCTCCTGAAAATGGCGGATTGAAATTGACTTGTACCATTAGGTATGTTGAGCAGTTTATACCTTGTGACATTTAGAAAATTAGGTATGGTTTAAGTGAGAGAGCAGTATTATTAAATTAACTTTGCTTCTTGTTTTGCCTGTGGGTATGAGTTAGAAATTATATAAAATCAGATGAACTGTTCCCTTAAACGCATAATTGTAACATGTGGAGACTATAGAGGAACATGTTTGTTACTCTGTTATTTGTCATCTTATGAACATTACATCTTGTATGGTAGGCTCCTTTTGTTTTGGATGGTGTAGGAAGCTGGCCTGGTGTGTAGTGGGTACCTAAGTCTCAGAAGAGATCATTTTGGACCGGCAGAGGGCTATACACATAACCAGCAGAGCAAATAACTGTCTCAAATCATAGTTATCTCAAAGGGAGCAAGGAATGTTTCTTCTACCATTTGTAGGGCTCAGCTGCGGCGCAGCAGCTGACCTGGTGTGTGGTGGGTACCTGAGGTACTTAAACCTTATACCAGGTCCAGGTATCCCCTATTAGTGAAATGTAGGCAGTGTTTAGAAGCCAGGCTCTCTAGAGGTAGCTATGAATGAGCAGCCAAGGCTTATCTGGGAGACATGCAAAGCTCATGCGATACCACTGTAGTCACACAGCACTTACACACATGTAAGAATACACTCAGTGTTACAAAAATAAAGGTAGTTTATGATGGTAACACAACATCAAAAATACTATAGAGGCAATACTCTGCTAGGAGGTAAGTAATACACAAGATATATACACTAGTTGCTAGGACTAGGTATAAGAATAGTTAGAAAACAGTGCAAAGCAAGGTAAAACACATTAGAGACTAGTGGACCTAGTGGGAGCACAAACCATATACAAAAAAAAATGGAATGCAAGAGTTGGACCCCCAACTAGGTAAGGCGAGTGTGTACAAGGGCGTTGAGGTAAAAGGAAAGCACAAAGGTAAGTACCACAACACCCCACAGCGACCAGGAAAGCAGGGGTAAATTACTAGGATTTCCCCAGAACACCAACTTTGAAGGAAAGAAGAGAAATGCAAAATCCAGAGATGACTGCAAGAAACCAACGGTGGATTCCTGAAGAGGAAGACCTGTGGAAAGAGGGGACCAAGTCCAGAAGACACCTCAGAGTCCAGTGGGGGCAGGAGCCCCTACCCACCAAGCTGAGGATTGCAGGACTTGCTTGTGAAGAAGAAAAGTCAGCACTGGAATCGGAGTCGAGTTCCTGGAGGATGCAGGTCATGTTCCACACCAGAAGGAAGATGCAGTTGGGTTTGCGTGTCTGGATTCCACCAACAAGCCTTGGCACAGTGAAAACTTGCGGGAGGCTGAAAGTGGTGCTGCTGGGGACCAGCAAGGCCCAGGAGGACTCAAATTAGGAGGAGGGGGCCCTCAGCGTCGCATAGAGTCCACAGCAGCACAGGCAGCACACACAGGAGTTTCACAGGACGGGGACACAGAAGGTGTAAATGGAGCCCACGCAGCACTATGAAAAAGGATCACACGCCGTAGGAGAGTCACTTAGGGACCTGTGCGTGACAGGAATGAGTGTTGGGGGCTGGAGCTACCCAAAGACAGAAGACACCTTGGAAGAAGTGCCAACAGGCTTTGGAAGCTTCAAATGATGCGGTGCACGGGGTACTGTCCTGCATGGGAAGGCAAGGGCCTTCCTCCACCCAAGTTGGACAGCTGGTAAAGAGGACCATTTGGACCACTTCCAACCACCACCCGTGTTGCAGGATCCACGCAGCTCAACAGGAGAGGGGATCCATGCAGCCGTCGTTGCTGTTGGTGCCTGCAGATGCAGGGGAATGACTCCCTCACTCCAAGGGAGATTCCTTCTTCCTTCCTGTGCAGACTGAAGATGGGCTGTTCTCAGAGGATGCAGGGCCATGGAAATGTTGCAGAAGCTGGAAGGAGCCTTGGAAACAATGTTGCAGATGAAGTCTTCATCGTTGCAGCAGATTGTTGTGTTCTGGAAAGTCCAGATGCAGTTACTTTGGTCAGAAGTCAAAGTGAGGGATGTAGAGGAATCCTGCTGGAATCTCGCAAGCCGTATCTGAGGAACCACCCAAAAGAGAGACCCTAAATAGCCCTGAAAGGGAAACTGGTCACCTGGCTGGGTGACCACATATCAGGAGGGGGCTCTGACGTCACCTGCCTGACCTGGCCACTCAGATGCTCCCAGAGTTTCCTGCCAACCTTGGATCCGAGATGGCATAACCCCTGGGGTGGTGATGGACAGGGGAGTGGTCATTTCCCTTTCCATTGTCCAGTTTTGTGCCAGAGCAGGGACTGGAGGTCCCTGAACAGGTGTAGACTGGTTTATGCATGGAGAGCATCAAATGTGCCATTCAAAGCATAACAGTGGCTTTGGGAGACTAACCCTCCCAAGCCAAGTGACACCTATTTCCAAAGGGAGAGGGCGTAACACCCTTCTCCCAAAGGAAATTCTTTGCTCTGCTTTCCTGGGTCTGAGCTGCTCAAGCAACAGGAGGGCAGAAACCTGTCTGTGAGGTGGCAGCAGCTGGGGCTGCCTGGAAAACCTCAGACGGCTGTAGGAGCAATGCTGGGGGTCCTCTAAGGAGCCCCCAGAGTGCATGGGATCATACGATCAATACTTGGAAAAGTATTGAGGTATAATTCCGACATGTTTGATACCAAACATGCCTAGGTTCGGAGTTATCATTATGTAGCTGGACATAGGTAGTGACCTATGTCCAGTACACGCGTAAAATGGCGTCCCCGCACTCACGAAGTCCAGTAAAATGGGACTAGAGTTTGTGGGGGTACCTCTGCTAGTGCAGGGGTGCCCTCACACACAGGTACTTGCACCCTGCCCTCTGGGCTGAGAAGGCCTGCTATAGGGTGACTTATAGTGACCTGGTGCTGTGACCTATAGTGAAAATGGGTGCATGCACCCGGTTCACGCAGACTGCAATGACAGGCCGACAGAACCCTTTGCATGGGCTCCCTATGAGTGGCAGAATAACTGCTACAGCCCATAAGGATCCCCTGGTACCCCAATGCCCTGGGTACCTAGGTACCATATACTAGGGGCTTACATGGGGGCACCAGTATGCCAATTGTGGGATGAAATGTTACCAGCAACCAAATTTAAAAGAGAGCATAATCACTAGGGCCCTGGTTAGCAAGATCCTAGTGAATACAGTCCACCACACTGACAAACAGGCCAAAAAGTGGGGGTAACCAAGCTAGAAAGAGGCTATTTCCTACAGATGGTCATTAATTAAAGAAGGATTTCTAAAATGGGGGGTTTCCTACAATGAAAACAATGAACTACAATGAAAATTCTATTGATTATAATACGCCGGTTATTCTCTCCTGTCCCTTGAGATTTTGTGTTAATAATGTATGAACAAATAAGGAATGGACAATTATTTTAATTGGGATAAACAAAAGAATCTCTTCTTCTAAATACACTTACATCTACACCATCATTAAAGCTGAAAATTAGTTTGGTGTATAGTTTTAAAGTTATATGTTTTAGGTGTGTTCCTTATAAAGGTTGTCAGTATCATTTTTTCTTTCCTGTGTTTGTATGTTTTGTCCTTTCACAATTGAAGTTTTCCCTTGTCTTTATTTTTATTCGCAATAGCATATTGAGTAAACTGTATGTGATAACGTGTCTGACTTTATAGTGTCTTGTTGTAATGTATATTTGTAAATATATTTGTGGTTGTACACACTACAAAGGAAGGAAAATGTTATTTACCAGTAGACATCTGTTCATGGCATGTAGTGCTGTAGATTCACATGCTGTGCATAAGCTCGCCATCTAGTGTTGGTTTCAGAGTATTACAATTTGTTTTTGTTCAAAGAAAGTTTTCGCCTCATGGGATGGAGTGACTCCTCCTCTCGGTAATACTGCGCATGGGCATCGAGTCGTTTGTTAGATTGTCCGCTGGCAGGAGAGTGAAGTAATGAAAGAGAGTATAGTAGCATATAAAAGCTGTCCATACAGTGTATTTACATATATGTGTATATATATATATAAATATATATATATAAATTCTGGGGAGGAGGGAGGGCGCATGTGAATCTACAGCACTACATGCCATAAACAGATGTCTACTGGTAAGTAACATTTTGCATTCGATGGCACGTGTAGCTGTAGATTCACATGTTCTGCATAGACTGTAAGGCAGTCCCTCCTTAAAGCGGCGGCTAGTGTGTAGGGGTTGCAATTGTTTAAAAAAGTTTTTTAAGTACAGTTTGTCCAACATTTGCCTGCTGTTTGGCAAAGACGTCTACACAATAATGTTTAGTAAAGGTAGGTATGTTACCTAGATAGGCCATAGATGCACCTTTCTATCTAGTGGAATGTGCCCTAGGTGGTACAGGTAGTTGTCTTCTAGCTTTGGTATAGCAAGTTTGAATACATTTAACTATCCATCTTGCTATAGTTGTTTTGGATATTGGGTCTCCTCTGTGTGGTAATGAGAAAGCCACAAAAAGTTGTTTTGTTTTCCTAAAATGTTTTGTCTTGTCTATGTAGTACATAATAGCTCCTTTGACATCTAAAGTATGAGAAGCTCTTTCTGCCACTGATTCTGGTTTTGGGAAGAAAACTGGCAATTCTATTGTTTAATTAATATTAAATTGCGCAATGACTTTTGAAAGAAATTTTGAATTGGTCCTTAATAAAATCTTTTCTTAATGAACCTGAAAGAAAGGGTCTTCTAAAGTTAGTGCCTGGAGTTCACTAACACGCCTGAGAGATATCATAGCAATTAAGAATGCTACTTTCCATGAAAGGTATTGTAATGGGCAGGAGTGTAATGGCTCAAATGGTAGAGCCAAGAGTCTTGTGAGTACAATGTTTAAGTTTCAAGATGGAGCTGGAGGATTTCTTGGTGGAATTCTTCTTCTTAGTCCTTCCATAAATGCCTTGATGACTGGAATTCTAAACAGGGAAGTATGTTGTCTATTTTGCAGACATGCATCTATAGCGGCTACATGTAAACAAATAGATTTATAGGCTAAATTTGCCTTTTGTAAATGTAATAAATATTGTACAATGTCCTGTACTGTTTGTTGATGCGTCCTGCTTAGCAGGTCTGCTAAATGGTTGTCTGTGCCCAGGAGATATTGTGCCACTATTTGAATATTGTGACGAATCGCCCATTTCCACATTGATTGTGCTATCTGAGAGAGTTGAGATTGTGTCCCCCCTGTTTTTGGAGATAGTGCATCACAGTCATATTGTCTGTACTTATCAACACTGTTCTGTGCTGCAATAGTGGTAGGAATGCTTCCATTGGCAAGAATATTGCTTGCAGTTTGAGGTAATTGATATGAAGAAATGGTGAGTGTGGTCTCATATTCCCTGAACTGTTAAGTTGAGGAGATGAGCTCCCCACCCGTTGTTTGAGAGTAATCTGAGGTCTATAATAGGCCTCCCTTTAAAAAGGACTGTGGTATTCCACCAATGTAGAGAGAGATAAGTTTGGCGGTCTAACAACACTAGATCTTCCTTTTGACCTTGTGCCTGAGACCACTGACGAGAGAGACACTGTTGAAGAGGAAGCATATGAAGTCTGGCATGTGGTATTATGGCAATACATGATGCCATCATTCCTAACAGTTTCATCACAGTTCTTACTGTGTATGTTTGGTTCTATTTTAGCTTGGATCCTGTTTTGATTAGGAAATGCTATTCCTAATTGTGTATTTAGGATAAGCACCTAGGTATGGTTGTGTTGGTTGAAGGTGGGATTTGACATAGTTTATGATGATTCCAAGAGAATGTAGGAGGTGTATTGTAGTTTGAATATCTTTTGAACCAGAGTGAATGAATTGGCTTTGATGAGCCAATCGTCTAGATAAGGGAAAACATGAACTTGTTTTCTTCTGAGATGTGCTGCCACCACTGCAAGGCATTTTGTGAACACTCTGGGAGCAGTTTTGACTCCGAAGGGTAACACTTTGAATTGGTAATGTTTTCCTGCTACAACAAATCTTAGGTATTTTCAGTGTGCAGGATGAATGGGAATGTGAAAGTAAACGTCTTTTAAATATAGAGCTGTCATGAAGTCTCCTATTGTAATAGGGGAATAACATCCTGAAGAGTGGCCATGTGAAAATGTTCTGATAGAATGTAGTGATTTAAGGGTCTGAGATCTAATATTGGTCTGAGAGACCCATATTTTGGGGGGAATTAGAAAATACAGGGAGTAAACTGATGTCCCTTGGTATTGTAAAGTACAGGTTCTATAGCCCCTTTTAGAAGAAGGGAATTTACATACTCTTTGATAAGGGTTAGATGATTTTGTGAGAGTTTGTGTGTATGAGAGGGTATATTTAGTGGAGTGGAAATGAGCTCCAGCCAATAACCGTTTTGGATAATGTGAAGCACCCATTGATCTGTTGCAATATGAGTCCATTGTGGGTAAAATAGTTGTAATCTTCCACCTACAGGTGTGATGTTAGAGTTGCATTTGTTGAGTTATTGTTAAGAGACTGATGAAGAAATTCTAGAGGAAGATGGTTTTTCTCTTCCTTTGTTATTGTTACTTTTATATGATCCTCTGAAATAACCTCTGTTGTATTGTGAGGTGGATTTAGTTTGACTTGTGATTGGTTCCTGGAATGATGACCTGAATCTTCTACTAAACCCTGCATGACGAAAGTTACTTCTATATGCGCTTGCTTGTAAATGGCTCTGGCAGTTTGATTGTCCTTGTTTACTTTTTCAAGTGTGTATCCACTTCTGGACCAAATAAACGTTCCTTATCGAAGGGCATATTTAAAACTGCCTGATGTATTTCCTGTTTGAAGCCTGAACATCTAAGCCATGCATGACGTCTTATGATGACACTTGTATTAATACTACGTGCTGCAGTATCGGCAGCATCAAGTGCACACCTAATGGAGTTGTTAGATATTGTTTGCCCCTCATTTACAATCTCTACCCCTCTTTTACGGTGTTCTTCCGGTAGGTATTGTAAGAGTTCCTCCATAGCATCCCAGTGAGCTCTGTCATATCTAGAAAGTAGAGCTTGAGCATTGGCAATTCGCCAATGATTGGCTGCTTGAGCTGCTACTCTCTTCCCTGCGGCATCTAAATTTTTACTTTCTTTGTCAGGAGGAGGTGTGTCTCTGTTAACTGACTATTAGCTCTTTTTCTTGCAGTAGATGCCACAATTGAGTATGGAGGAATTTGTGTCTTTATATATAAAGGATCAGTGGGTGCAGCTTTATACTTTTTATCAACTCTAGGAGTGATAATCCTTGCTCTAACAGACTCTTTAAATATTTAATCTGCATGTCTAATCATTCCTGGTAAAAATGGAAGAAACCGGCTTTATGTGTTGCACCAAGGGTGTCAAATAAAACGTCTTCCTCTATGGGGTCAGTATACATATTTACATTGTGATATGCTGCTGCTCTTGCTATCACTTGTTGATATGATGTAGAATCCTCAGGAGGTGCGGGTCTAGCTGGGTACAGATCCGGATCATTTGGTGTAATGGGATCTGAGTCGTACTGATCCCAGGGGTTTGCTTGTGTGATGTATCCCCTATGTCTTGTGACCCCCCAGGTGGTGAAGTAGGTGGTGTGAACCCTTAATGGATAGGAGATGTTGGTAGAGTGTGATGTGGAGAGGTAGGTAAAGCTGGAGATGTAGAAGTATGAGAAGAAGTCTTTTCTTTAACAGTCTTCTTCGGAGGTACAGAGGAATCAAGACTTTCTCCAAAAGTTAATTTCCTCTAAATAGAGGTGGCGGAGGTGATGTTATAATCCGCCTTGTTCCCTGTTGAATTTGATGTCGGCGCTGTCTAGCGTCCATAACTTCCACAATTGGTTCCACCTGTGATGTAGGGAATGTAATAGAGTGTCCAGTCACTGAGTCTTTTGTAGTTTTTCGTTACCAAATCCTTTTTCGGATGGAAAATTTTTGGGTTCTAAATTGTAGCTGTTTGATGTTTCTTTTTCGATGTTGAAGCGGTCGGTACTGAAACAGTGTACAGTTTTTGTTTGTTGGCGCTGCAGTGGAGCTACTGGAGGTCAATGCCGAGCTGGTATGCGGGGCATCCGAAAAACTTTCTCCGCTCCGACCATGGCGGAGAAGCATTGGTGGACCGGTGACCTCTCATTTTATCCAAAGGGAAAGGGGGCTTCTTACTTACAATTTGTGCTGGCTGTAAAGGTTGACTCTCGATGTCCGACTGCACATCAGAGTCTCAATCTTGGACGGAGAAGACCCCCTCTTGTTCTACATCTTCTTGTGCATGCTCTTCTCCGAAGATGTCCGGCGTATCTTCTGTCTGTCGAGACACCATTTCCATCCGACGGGCCCTTCGGTCTCTAAGTGTTTTGATCGATTGAAAAGAACGGCACGCTTCGCAGGTCTGATCATTGTCGTCAGGTGAAAGACACAAATCACACACCTGATGTTGGTCGGTGTGTGGAAATTTCTAATGGAATCGCGGGCGGAACCTAAATGGTGTAAGTTCCATCATGGCTGCATTGTGCGATAGCTCGACACCACATGGAAGAGGTAGGTCTGATGAGGGCCCGACTGGGCCTTTCTGTCCCGAAAAGTCTGAAAAATTCGATTCAGAGTGTAGAAAAAGAAACCAAGAGTTGAACATTAAGGAATACGCATTCGGAAACAATACAGAATACGATAGAAAGACAGAAAGAATCCTGTTATAGATTGTTTGGAGCAGAGAACTCAGAGCGAGAGGAACACAAGTCCGAACCCGATGGCAGAGAAAAACAATCTAACAAACAACTCGATGCCCATGTGCAGTATTACCAAGAGGAGGAGTCACTTGATCCTGTGACTCGAAAACTTTCTTCAAACAAAAACGAGTTGTAATACTCCGAACTCAACACTATATGGCGAGCTTATGCACAGCATGTGTATCTACAGCTACACATGCCATCCAACTTATATTTATTGTATTACAGCCCTGAAGAAGTCCTCTTTTAAGGATGAAACACTTTGGCTGTTTCTGCTATGGATGTGTGCTGTTTTAAGAGCGAAACAAAGTATAAAGAAAAAACTCAAATGGATTTACATTAAAGAATTGGACTCTTGAACATTGTTCATTGTGGTGCACCACCATTATTTAAATACCTCTGGAAAACCGGTTTGACAACTGGCTTCCCCTTCCCTGCCCTCAGAGCCAGCCAGTTTCACCTTGTTTACCTAAGCAATAGAGCAACTTTCTCCCAAATGTTCCTTATTTGACCTTCGAAGGTGGCTTTACTTTTGAAGCACACCTTTTTTGGTTAGCACCTGTGTGGCTTTCTTTCTGATGGAGGCAACACCTCCTCCAGTGGCAGGCCTCTATTGTTTCATTTACTAGTTGTTAGTATGTCTCCACAGGAGAGCAGAAAGCTGTCTGCAGCACATACCGTGAGTACAACAGTAAACGGGCACTGGAAACCTTGGGCAACTAAAGTAGCAACTTCTAAAGTTACACTTTGCCCACCAGTGACAATAAATTAGATGTTACCATTAAATCTAAGTTAATGCACTGAATCTTTTGATATCTTACAGTACCGCCTTTAGCAGTCCCATTCAGTAGTTAGCAGGGCTGAGGTGACAGACTAACTCTGTACTTGCCAAGTGGGCTACTAGCCTTTTCACAGTAAAAAAAGACAATTTAGGGGTTTTACTTCTGGAATTTGTAAAAGTTCATTTTCCACTTTTTAACATACAGCACCCTGCCTTAGGGCTTGCTATGCCTACTTTAGGGGTGACTTAAATATATCAAAAAGGGAGGTTTGGAGGCTTGCCATTACCTTAAATTGCCAAGTTGAGTTAGCAGCTTAAAATTGCCCTTCCAGTCTGCACTGACATACTGGGAGCCATGTTTTACCTTGTCCCACTCAGGGGGGGCACCACAAGCGCAGCAGTCCCTGGGGGACACTAACTTACAGGCTCTGGGTACTCTTGGTAAAATATAACAGGGATTTACGAGTAAGTTAGGCTGTGCCAATTGGGGACAAGCTAATTAAGCGTGCACCATTTTAAGGGTCAGAGCACATGTACTGAGTCCTGTTTAGCAGGGCGGAGGACATTTCAGAGCAATTACACCTGTCCATAGGAGTCAAAATGGGGGCAAAAGGTGGGGGTAAACCTGAAAAAAAAGCCAGTTTCCTTACAAGTCAAAGTTCTAGCGTTCATTTAAAGAGTCAGTGTGGTTAGGGAAAGCAGAGGGAACAGAACACTGTTCAGAACTAATTAGTCTCAAAGACAACTTGTCCCACAGATAATGTTAAAACAGGGGTGCTAATGTGACTGTGTTTGGACTTGGTGCCAACAGAAGACTCCTGCAACTGGTAAACAAAAAAGGTAGAAACTCAAGCAGAAAGCTCTTTTTTGATTTTTTTCTGAGTGGGGACTAGCCTGAGAGACAGAAGAGGAAATGTCAGGAAAAATATGGGGAAAGGTTTAGACTTCCTGAGCAGAGCATCTCTTGATGATTGAGCAGGAAAAATAGGGAGGACACAAGGTTATTTATTCAGCTTTGATAAAGTGCAGACATCCCAAGCAGCTGCAACCATTTCCTGTACAGCTGTAGAAGTAGATCTGCCTATACAGCTGTATCAGGTGTACACGTTCTGGTGACCAGTATGTCATCTACAGGGCTCTGCCTCGGCAGAAAGCAAAGGTGGATTCCCACACCGTGTCCACACAGGCTAAAGAGCTAAGACGGGGGAGTCTCCATAAATGTAGTCATACCAACAAGGAAAACATTAACATTTTGCTATCACAGTCGTGCTGCAATAACTGTGCCTTTGCAGAGAAGACCATCCATGCAGAACTTTTAACATACATCCACAATGCACCTAAGCTATATCACACAAACTGTCATCTGGATGCAAAGAGCAGCAACAAAGGAATCCAAGTATGGGGGATGGAATTGATTTTACACAAGTGACTGCTAAATACCTACTGTGAAAAAAGGTGAATCCTGCGTTCACTTAGGACGGGGTACATGGAAGAAAGCATCATGCAGGTTCACTGAACACAGCCTAGCATTATGAACAGTTGCAAGGACCTCAGCCATAGTTAGCTTCTTCGACTTCTGCAGAGGGGCTGGTGGAGATCAAAAACGAATCGGCTTGAATGCATACAGCTTTAGAAAGATGCCACAACCATATTTTTGTACATAGAACAAAAGTGAATAATATCTCAGCCTCTTTTCTATGGGAAGAACCATCATTATTACTCCCAAAATAAGGTACTTCACGCTCTCTAAAAAAAGTTCCTAGAATGCCAGCTGAGGCAGAGGTGGTTAGGATAGAGTTATCTGGTTCATTAATACAGCGCACCATTAGAAACCAAAAAGAGAAAACATGCCCTGTTGGTGTCTTAGGATAGCAGAGATCCAGGAAGTCATTGTGGCTTCCTAACTTCTGCTGAGGCCTTGAGGACAGGCTTTTTCTTTGTTGTGAAGCAACTGCTGTTTGTGTAGGGGCAACCCAGAGGAAAAAGGTATGGAAACAAAAGCAGGCTCCGATCTTAAAAGCATGAAAAGCTTTTACCTAATGTAAAGACGACTGTGGCGTGGCTGGCACACTTTGGCTTGCACATAGTGGTTTCTACTTGAATATACCCATTTTGTACTGACGGAGGACCTTACTGGTCAAGGAGTCAAACTGGTTCTTTCCATCAAAGACTGATCTTTTTTTCCTGTGCCGCAGGCTTTAGCCCTGAAGACTTCACCCATTCTTGTCTGTACATGGACACTGTGTTTAATTTCCAAACCACATTGCCAGTGAGGTAAGGCGACATCACCAGGTTTAGGCATACTCCGCCTGAGTATTGTGAGGCTGAACTCGTGTCATAGATGTAGACTCTACAGCACCATTAAGACACTAGCATACTAATACATTTGCTTTCCAAAGATTTTGTGCCTCTTTGGCTAAGTATTAACGCCAAAAAGACTCAACTGCAGATTCCTGGGAGCAAATATGGAGCTCTCATTGGGAGCCCGATATATTGCCATTATTGTCTTAGAGGCCACCAGTGTCTCAATGGGCGGAGTTTCTGAACAGTTATCACTATATGGTACAGCTACGTTGGATTAAGGCTGCCAGGCGTGTCCGTACCAGCCTCAGGAATGGTGTCCTCATTTGTTACAAGCGGGTTCTAGTGAAGACAGAGCTAGGAGGAATGGTGAACTGGAGACTTGCCATCTTTGAGGAGCATGGTCTGCTATCTTGGGAGCGGTGCTCTGGTGGCTGTGTGTAGGTAAAAACCATGGGCGAAATCCAATGACAAATGTATGACTACATGGCTCACCCCGGCGGAGCATCCATGATGAGAGTATTCACCTTAAAGCAAAGACCCGACTGGAGTAAGACACAGAACTAACAAATCTCAAATGGCGAGCAGATCATAAGTTAGGCACTATATGAGTCACTGTGTGGTTGTCGCATGCCTTAGTGCGCACAGGATTGTCTGGTCCTGATGAAAGCCATACTGACCATCAGCAGCAGAGATAATATGGCTGAAACATGTCGACCCAAAGTTTGGATGTAGGAGGCTATAGTTCCCTCCATAAACATCCACCACTGTTTATAACCCCTGTTGAAGGGCACCGTTTTTATCCATTACCTTATGGTGGCCAGAGGTAGAGAGTATGGAGCTTTTCTGATAAAGACAATAAGATTTGTAACTAGCTTGTTTCCTGTGTTTGCTCTTGATCTTTGGGAAGATAAGCAAGCTTTTCTCCTTCTCACTCTTATTTGTTTATCCTGCCCTGGGACCTGGGACATTCTTGCTGGGTATTATCTAGGCACTCAAAGCATTCAGGAACATGCCTACAACAAAAAGGGACATCGGCATGCTGGTGAAACAGAAGTTTAGATAGTGGAAGCACAATAGGCTGAACGTTCACAAGATCCAGATGTTCCTGATCCTGTGGGCCCGAGAAATCAGACCACTGAATTATGGAGTTCCCTTTCTCAGAAGGGCTAAAAGCTAAACAAGAACTCTGAAACAAGTCCTGAGAAAACAGGTAATTGGATCTAGCTGATTTCTTAAGGGCCTCAAGCTTGAGAAAAAATAGGAAATGCTAATGTAACTTACCTTACCAATCTCTACAGTACGACCAAGGAGGACAGTGTCACATCATCTCAAATTTTGAACATCACCTGAACTGATGGCAGATATAAATCACAGATTTTGCAGTGGCTGACATTTCTCAGTGCCCGAATTTCTTTTTGTGGTGCTCGAACGGGACGAGGTCACATCAGGACACACAGAGAATCCGTTATTTTCTGCCATCTCTTAAAACAAGGCTTCTCAATCCCCAACTTGCCACCTCCCTCATAGCAGAATTCTGCACAATATGGAACCTACACTCAAAAACAGGAAAAACACAAAAATAATGGACGGGAAAGTTTGACTGGGACTGCAAGAGAGGAGAGCCTCAGGACTGCAGTCTAGAAGTCAGGAGATGGAAGAGCCTTGTCAGATTGCAACAGCAAGAGAGGACACCAGAAGGAGACCGGCTCTACCTCCCAGTGCAACAGGAGTGATTGAGGAGGATCACTTGATTTGTGCCCAGGGAGTGAGTTGTGCACAAACTCTCAGGAGATATGGGTCAATCCCAGCTAATGGCAGTTCAGGACCTCCACTTACAGACAAGGTGTCTTTAGCAGGACAGGGCCTGTCCCCCAAAAACTGAGATTCAACACACTTGTTTGTCTTTTGACTTTCAATCAGCTCTAGCTCAAAAAAAGATTTCAGGTACAAGAGGAAAATGTTTTCTTTTATAATGTGCCCTCTCTGGGGCTATTCTCTAAGCGGTTGTTTTTCATGCTACTGTCTGGTGGGTCGAGTACCAACAGACTGAGAAGGGGATAAAGCAAAGACGTAGGAGTCAGATATTTTTAAGCCCTATGTGTTGTTTTGAAAAGCCATTTATCTACACATTACATTGAAACGTGTTTCTGCTAGCAAAGGTCATTAACATTGTGAGAAATATATGCTGAAGTCTGCTCAACCTAAAAAAGCAAGCTCCCACATAAGTTACTTTAATACGTCACATTTTGCACTCATGTGAACAATTTTAAGCATTAATTTTTTTCATGAAAAAATGTGTTCGATTATATTGGAGTTATGGTTTACCAAGCTTCTATTGTTCAAATTGTTAGGGCCTTAGATACAGCGCTGGTGCGATCCTCTCTTACACTAAGTAAGACAATATAGCAAAAATAAAGGTTAAATTGATCTCCCTGGGAACGAGTATCTGCAGAGACCATTAGAAAAAAAGAGCATGCTGCAAAAAAAGGCTACCAAAATCTTGAAAAAAGCAGAAAAGGCAAATAATCAGACATTGCTAAAATTGGCAACAAAATATACAATTTCAGCATTTCTTGGGTTGAAAGTCTATGAAAATTGTTATGAATAAACGGCTCCGCATTTTATAAAAATAATAAAGATATTTGACAATGAATAGTTTCGATACTAATAATGTCAGGACAAAGGAAGCAATAAACCACTTTCAGATTACAAAATCTAATTAATAAAATGGGCTTGGTAAATGCATGGTATTAGTTTGCTTCCTTCGGATGTCATTCTCTGTAGTACCATTTATCATGAAGCATTAATCATTTGCTTTAATGCAAGTGTCACGCGTAACAAGCCACATTACTTCATCATGATTGATGCTAATACAATAGCAATGAATAAAAATGAATTAGTAATGAGAATCCACTTATTTTGAATTATCGCGTAGCGGTTCCCTCGCTCAAAAGTGTTAATATAGAATTGGACTCAGAAGTTCATGTAGAGTTTAAAAAAAAAAGAGGTGGAGTGTTAATTCGTGCAATAAACATTTGCGCAATATGCTGCGACCACTAAATTTGCTTTAACACTAGAAATCAACAGTAAAGCTGTATATGTTTGAGTTTCTAGTTTTAGCGACCTGTTTCAGGTCCTGAGCTCGCCCCCCACGACAGCAGCACCAACCTGCTGCCCTCTGCCTCTGTCCCATGAGCACGCTGCCGTTTGCGTGTTCGAGGCCCTCCTCCAGCCGCAGGCATCCTCCTGCGCCTCATCCCTGGTGGCTAGTGGGCTCACTTGACCCGTGTGCCGCTTCCGCCGTCCTGTAAGTGTTTTTTTGGCTTTTTCGTTTTTTCCACGCCTCGCCGCCGGCGCTTCTGCCCCCTTTGTGCCCCCCTGATTGCTGTCTCCCCGATTGTGTATTGTGCCATTATTGTATTTCTGATTGTATTTCTGATTGTATTTTCTCTTTGTAACTGCTTGTAGTTTTGCTCGTTCTCAGTGTTTTTTGCCCCTTGTGCGCTCCCCGTTCCCTGCCGCTGCCTCCCTGCGGCCCCGCCCCCCTCGTGCCCCCATTTGCCGCTCCCTCCCGCCTCCCGCCTCCCGCCTCCCAGCTGCTCCTCCCTCCCCCCTCCCTTCTTAATGGCTGGCGCTGCGCGTCGCGAGTGAGCGAACTCTGACCTGTTTCAGGTCCTGAGCTCGCCCCCCACGACCGCAGCACCAACCTGCTGCCCTCTGCCTCTGTCCCACGAGCACGCTGCCGTTTGCGTGTTCGAGGCCCTCCTCCACCCGCAGGCATCCTCCTGCGCCTCATCCCTGGTGGCTAGTGGGCTCACTTGACCCGTGTGCCGCTTCCGCCGTCCTGTAAGTGTTTTTTTGGCTTTTTCGTTTTTTCCGCGCCTCGCCGCCAGCGCTTCTGCCCCCTTTGTGCCCCCCTGATTGCTGTCTCCCCGATCGTGTATTGTGCCATTATTGTATTTCTGATTGTATTTCTGATTGTATTTTCTCTTTGTAACTGCTTGTAGTTTTGCTCTTTCTCAGTGTTTTTTGCCCCTTGTGCGCTCCCCGTTCCCTGCCGCTGCCTCCCTGCGGCCCCGCCCCCCTCGCGCCCCCATTTGCCGCTCCCTCCCGCCTCCCGCCTGCTCCTCCCTCCCCCCTCCCTTCTTAATGGCTGGCGCTGCGCGTCGCGAGTGAGCGAACTCTGACCTGTTTCAGGTCCTGAGCTCGCCCCCCACGACCGCAGCACCAACCTGCTGCCCTCTGCCTCTGTCCCACGAGCACGCTGCCGTTTGCGTGTTCGAGGCCCTCCTCCACCCACAGGCATCCTCCTGCGCCTCATCCCTGGTGGCTAGTGGGCTCACTTGACCCGTGTGCCGCTTCCGCCGTCCTGTAAGTGTTTTTTTGGCTTTTTCGTTTTTTCCGCGCCTCGCCGCCGGCGCTTCTGCCCCCTTTGTGCCCCCCTGATTGCTGTCTCCCCGATCGTGTATTGTGCCATTATTGTATTTCTGATTGTATTTCTGATTGTATTTTCTCTTTGTAACTGCTTGTAGTTTTGCTCGTTCTCAGTGTTTTTTGCCACTTGTGCGCTCCCCGTTCCCTGCTGCTGCCTCCCTGCGGCCCCGCCCCCCTCGCGCCCCCATTTGCCGCTCCCGCCTCCCGCCTCCCAGCTGCTCCTCCCTCCCCCCTCCCTTCTTAATGGCTGGCGCTGCGCGTCGCGAGTGAGCGAACTCTGACCTGTTTCAGGTCCTGAGCTCGCCCCCCACGACCGCAGCACCAACCTGCTGCCCTCTGCCTCTGTCCCACGAGCACGCTGCCGTTTGCGTGTTCGAGGCCCTCCTCCACCCGCAGGCATCCTCCTGCGCCTCATCCCTGGTGGCTAGTGGGCTCACTTGACCCGTGTGCCGCTTCCGCCGTCCTGTAAGTGTTTTTTTGGCTTTTTCGTTTTTTCCGCGCCTCGCCGCCGGCGCTTCTGCCCCCTTTGTGCCCCCCTGATTGCTGTCTCCCCGATCGTGTATTGTGCCATTATTGTATTTCTGATTGTATTTCTGATTGTATTTTCTCTTTGTAACTGCTTGTAGTTTTGCTCGTTCTCAGTGTTTTTTGCCCCTTGTGCGCTCCCCGTTCCCTGCCGCTGCCTCCCTGCCCCCCTCGCGCCCCCATTTGCCGCTCCCTCCCGCCTCCCAGCTGCTCCTCCCTCCCCCCTCCCTTCTTAATGGCTGGCACTGCGCGTCCACGCGCAGCGGGCGCGCCAGAGGCAAGCCCGTCTGCGCCCGTCCGCGCCCGTCCGCGCCTGGACCGCGCCCAGCGCCACACCCCCTGGCCCTCGCGCCCCCCGCATCCGCTACTCAATCGACGAACTCCGCGCCTTCAACCCCGGCCCCTCCACTGAATGCTGCCGGGCATCCCCGAAGCACACTAAAGGACCTTTTTCCTGCCGTACCTGCAACTTCTCCTGCATCAGAACGACCAATCCAATTACTGAAACATTCAACCCCAACCACCTGAACTGCATCCTCATCAACACCCGCTCCGCACGAAAACACGCCATCGAGCTCTGGGATTTGCTCGACACCACTGCTCCTGACGTGGCTTTCCTGACCGAAACCTGGTGGAACGACTCCTCGTCTCCGGACATCGCCATCGCCATACCGGACGGCTACAAAATCACCAGAAGAGATCGAACCAACGGAATCGGCGGCGGAATAGCCATCGCTCACAAAGCTACCCTCAAAATCCACACCCACTCGGACGACACCCTCAGGACAGCCGAACACCTCCACTTCCAGATCCACACGGACCCCAACACGACCGTCAGAGGAACCCTCATTTACCGCCCTCCAGGACCAAGAGCCCCCTTCAGCGACACCATCGCCGACCTTGCAAGCACCCACGCCCTCGCTTCCCCGGATTACATCCTCCTGGGAGATCTGAACTACCATCTGGAAAATGCCAACGACGTCAACACCGCATCACTGACCTCCAACCTCCTCAACCTCGGACTCCGCCAGCTAGTCAACACGCCCACCCACATTAACACACCCTTGACCCCCTCTTCACCTCAAGCAACCCCATTTCCTTCAGCCACACCTCCGAACTCCACTGGACCGACCATCACTGCGTCCATTTCACCTATAAGAAAACCACAGAGCAACACCGCATCCAGCTACCTCCCCACCGCCGCTGGGGCAAAGTCACCCAACACCAACTGACCAGCACCCTCATCAACAACCTTCCACCCGACGCAACCGAGCCGAGCACAGCCGCCATCAACCTCCATCAATGGATCCTCGACTGCGCCAACACCCTTGCCCCTCTCAAGAAACCCACCGCCATCCAAGGAAAGAAAAAACCAGCCTGGTTCACAGACGATCTAACCACCTCCAAAAGCATCTGCCAGAAGCTCAAAAAGAAATGGATCCAAGAACGCACACCCGACAACCTCGCCGCCCTCAAAAACGCCAACCGCGAACACCACCAACGGATCCGCATCGCCAAGCGCGCCCACTTCACCGAACGCATCAACAACAACGCCCACGACTGCAAAGAACTCTTCGGCATCGTGAAGGAACTCTCCAATCCAAAAGCCAACTCCAACGACATCCCGCCCTCCCAGAAACTCTGCGACGACCTCTCCACCTTCTCCCACCAGAAAATCGCTACCATCCACGACAGCTTCAACACCGGTCCACCGCCAGACCCCACCCCTGACGTCTCCTCCCGCGACTGCCGCCTCACCGCCTGGACCCACGTGGACGAGGCAGAAACCATAACAACCATGAACACCATCCACTCAGGCTCCCCCACGGACCCCTGCCCACATCATGTTTTCAACTCAGCCAACGCCACCATCGCCCCCGAACTCCGCAAGATCATCAACCTCTCCTTCACTTCTGCCACTTTCCCGGACAGCTGGAAACACGCAGAAATCCAACCCCTCCTCAAAAAACCCAAGGCCGACCCCAACGATCTCAAAAACTTCCGTCCGATCTCTCTCCTCCCTTTTCCAGCGAAAGTCATCGAGAAGATCGTCAACACTCAGCTCACCCACTTCCTCGAAGACAATTCCATCCTGGACCCCTCACAATCCGGATTCAGACGAAACCACAGCACTGAGACTGCTCTCCTCGCCGCCACAGATGACATCAGACATCAAATGGACAACGGCGAAACCTCAGCCCTCATCCTCCTCGACCTATCAGCCGCCTTTGACACCGTCTGCCACCGCACCCTACTGACCCGCCTCCAGGAAGCCGGCATCCAAGATAAAGCCCTCCACTGGATCTCATCCTTCCTCTCCGACAGAACGCAGAGAGTCCGTCTCTCCCCTTTCCGCTCCAAAGCCACCAACCTCATCTGCGGCGTCCCCCAAGGATCCTCCCTCAGCCCTACGTTGTTCAACGTCTACATGGCCCCCCTCGCTCAACTGGCCCGCCAACATCATCTCAGCATCATCTCCTACGCCGACGACACCCAGCTCGTCCTCTCCCTGACCAAAGACCCGCTCACCGCCAAAACAAACCTCCACGAGGGACTAAAATCCATCGCCGATTGGATGAACAACAGTCGCCTGAAACTCAACTCCGACAAGACGGAAGTCCTCATCCTCGGGCGCACTCCCTCGGCCTGGAACGACTCATGGTGGCCCTCCGTCCTCGGACCCCCGCCCACCCCTGCCAGCCACGCAAGAAACCTCGGCTTCATCCTGGACTCCGACCTCACCATGTCCAAACAGGTCAGCGCCGTCTCCTCCTCCTGTTTCAACACCCTTCGAATGCTCCGCAGAATCTTCAAGTGGATTCCAACAGAAACCAGAAAGACGGTGACCCAAGCCCTCGTCAGCAGCAGACTTGACTACGGCAACGCACTCTACACAGGCATCCCAACCAAAGACATCAAACGACTCCAACGTATCCAAAATGCCTCCGCCCGACTGATCCTCGACATACCCCGCCGAAGTCACATCTCCCCTCACCTAAAGTAACTCCACTGGCTCCCGGTAGACAAGAGGATCACCTTTAAACTCCTGACCCACGCTCACAAGGCACTTCACAACACCGGACCCTCCTACCTCAACACCAGAGTTAACTTCTACACTCCAACACGTCAACTCTGATCCGCCAACCTCGCCCTCGCCATCGTACCCCGAATCCAGCGCAAGACATCCGGCGGCAGATCCTTCTCCTTCCTCGCCGCCAAGACCTGGAACTCTCTCCCCACATCTCTTCGCCAGACCCAGGACCTCCTCGCATTCAGAAGGCTCCTCAAGACCTGGCTCTTCGACCGCTAAATCAGCAGCGCTCCCCCTCCCCCCCCCCCCCCCTCAGCGCCTCGAAACCCTGACGGGTACATAGCGCGCTTTATAAATGCTATGATTGATTGATTGATTGATTACATGGGCCAATTTTACTTTTCACAGGAGGTGATGGCAGATAGCAATGGAGCAGAACCAATAGGGAAATGTTCTCGCTGGAATGCATCACTGCCGTGCAGACTGTATGGTATAACGTGCCCTGCGGTGGCAGAAATTTTGGCTGTGGTATTACTTCTTCACGAGACCTGCAGTACTTGAAAGGACGACGTGCGTGTTGTGAACAATTTGCCAGGTATTGAGATCTTCTTCGCACTTCCATTAGAATCTTGGATCAGGAAATAAAATCGGAATAGTCATAGTTTCCGATCATCTTTATTTGTTTTTATCTGCCATTTGGAAGGAAATAGTAATTAAAGTAGTATTTCGGGCCTATATGAAGAGCACAGTTAATAAATACTTCTGTGATGCAGTTTTTTTTTAGACCGTTAATCAGATTACTTTTTTAGTGAATAATTTCAAGATTTACAATTTTTTTAGGACATCAGCAATGACTAGTAATGATTTTCTTGCTGTGACATGTAGCAACTACATTTCCTGGAATTCACCAGACAGACATATGACATGACAGGTGCAGTCATTCTAGCTCGCGCTGCTTCGTCCCATTGGCGTCAGTTTCTTTCTGAACTCCGTCCATGCCAACAGACGTGAAGCCTATCAAAACTAAGAGTGCACAGAACTTTTGAGATAGGATCTTAAGACTGGACCGAGTTAAACCATTCCACAGAAAGGTGACGAGGGAAGGCAGTGGTGGAATATGCAGTTAGATAAACCAGAAAAGTCGCTATCAAAGGTAAGTAACTTGTTCTTCTAATATAGACTTTGAACTGCAGACTCCTGACCTTTTGAAACGTTACCAAAGCAGTACATCTCCTCAGGTGGAGGGACTGTGGAATGATTTTAGACCAAGAATACCTACAGGACAGATCAGGCGATGTACCCGTATTGCACGACCTGCCTATACAGGCATTAATGCTTGTGAACATGTGGAGGGATGACCACCTAGCAGATGTCCAAGACTGGCACACCATGCACTAGTAGCCTTTGCCATTCCGGAGTGAGCTCGAACAATTTCTGGGGGCGGTTTCTTAGCTAGCTCGTAACAGATCTGAATACATAGGACAATCCATCTAGAGATGGTTCTTTTCTGTACCAACTTGCTCTTTGTCCCAGAAAATCTGACACAAAGGAGCATGGCCAAAGCAGCCAAGATGCAGACGTGTCTTGAAGATGCTCCATGGACCTCCTTCGCCATCCAGCTGCATCACCGTTCTGGACCCTTAAATAAGTGTGGCACATCCACCCTGCCCCCTGGGAGCCTATCCTGCGGTAGTTGACTCAAAATCTGGTGTCTGTGACTCGCTGCCTGCACCTTTTGCTGCACTGCCAGTGCAGTACAGGCTCCATGATGCTGACTTGCGGCAGCTCCGGCGGGCTGCAGAGAAGGCCCCCGAATGCCACAACGCTCTGCTCCACAGAGGGAGATGCAGGTGAGCCGGTCTTGGGCGCTCCTTGTGGGCAGAAGTCCTGGGCCTACGATGATGCCTGTGCCATCCCCATTCTCCCGTGCAAACTTTTGGGCACAGCCGAGGCCAACGTCATTCTCCCCCTACCGCGATAACTCAAATCCTGGACACTCCCCCCTACCCGACCAGTTGTTACTAGTGGCCCAACCACCCAGTGGGCCGAGGACATGGAGAGGGGAGTGTTTGAGAGCGGACAGGGGCCTTGGCTGCTCTGGACTTTGCCCAGATTACTACGGCCAGTGGTGGAGGAGGCTAAGTAGTGCAGCAGCCACTGCCCTTTGCTGATTTATACCTGCTGTACCAGAGACCCCACACTCTGCTGCCTTCGACTCCTCCTTTGGACCAGTGTCTAGTGGATTACTGGGAGCCTTCTTGGTCATCAGACGTGGTTGCAGAGGAGCCCAGGCTGATTGTGCTGCCTCTACAAGCCTTGGCAGGTAAGCTGGCCAAGGTATGCTCTTCGGTGGGACTCCTTCCCTCCTCCAGTGTGCCTACCTCAGACATCGGCAGTGGTGGGGGCTGCTGAGAGGTTGCGATGTGCCTCCACTCGAAGCAGTGAAAGGGTGGTGGGCCCCTGGCGGAGCCCTTCTGTGACTGGTCTTTCATATTTCTGCTGCTCGTGCTGCCCTGATTGGAACCTTAGGTAAGAGGGCAGAGAGTTGAGAACCTTGGCTCTTCCCCCCCGGAGACTGGATGCTCACAGCCTGCCTGGATTGTGCCTGCTCTACTGCTGCTCCCTGCCACTTTGCTGTCATCTGGCCTCCATCTCTACCCAGTGACTGCAGCTGAGAACGTATCAGACCACAGATGGTGACCACGGGAAGGACAAAGTCCTAGGGATGGGAGCCAAATCTAAGATTGATAAATATACCATCTGCCCCTCTGACTCCTCTAAACATCAGGTGCCTGATGCTCAGAGCTGAGGTGCTCCTCCACTCATGAGGTAGCCCAAATACTGCAGACCATCTACACCTCCTGAGAGGCCCTCGAATCCAGGATTTGTCAGGTGGGTCTGATGTTATGTTTCTTTGTCAAGATCTTCGTAATGCAGATGGGAAGGTTACCGTGGTGGAGACACAGGTATCCACTCTCGAGGATGACTCATTGGACCTTAAGTTTAAGGTTAACTCTCTCATGTCGTCAGTCCATACTCGAGTCTAGGGCGGAAGATGCCGAAAATCGTGCTTGATGGAGTAACCTGTGCTCTGTGGGCTTCCAAAAAGAGGTTGATGTTCATTGAGACTTGGATCAAATCCTGGGTCTCTGAGGGGTCTTGGTGCCATGGTTTGTTGCTGAGCGGGCACATCGGGCCGTGTTGCAGAAGCTCCCCCCTGGAGTGCTGCCACACCCAGTCAATGCCAAAATTCTTAATTTCAGTGACTGGGATACTATTCCGCAAAAGGCATATAGCTAAGGCAAACTTCAAATCCACCCACATTATGATTTTTCCGAACTACACCAAAACCACACAAACAGTAAATCTTTTCAAGCTGTCAAGTAGATGCTATGGGGATGTCCATTCAATACATGTTGCTTTTCACAGCATGGCTCAAGGTTCTCCATGACTCTTGTTCCTATTTCAACACCCCGAGTAGACATGGGAGTGGGCAACCAAGCAGAAACTCTTATGATGTATGTCCCTCCTGAAGGGGAAGCTGAACCAGGTCAGGGTCCGCCTGTTCCAACTATCACCCACTCCTAAACTTGCAGGAAACCTAAAGGTAAACATGGAGATGCTCCCCAGATTCCTCAGACACTGAACTAGGCCACTCCCAGACCGCTGATTAACTGCTCCCTGCTCCTTAGGTGCAGGGCAGAGCCCCGGGGTCTACCAAGGTAGATTAACCTGATTAATCTGATGATGCAGGCTCCATCGGGGTTCAGATATGATGGTTCATTTCCCTTTATCTGTTTTTATTTGTTTTCGTCACAGCCCTAAGCCCAGGGCAATCAGATCCTAATCTAGGAGGAAGTCTACCTCAAATACCCTCTTATTTGATTCACATGTTTTGTTGGCAGGTGTTGGGCAACAGATGCTTCTTGGGCGGAAGTGTGGGGATGGGGGCGTTTGTAGGGTGTTTAGTTTGTACCTTTTATTGTTGTTTTTTGTTTTAATTGCTTGCATATGTACCTTCCACTGCCTGCCGCAAACTGACTGGCTGGCCCACTCAACAGCATCTGACATTACATGCTCTCCACACGGCTCACTTTAGTCTTCTGTCATGGAAGGTAAACGGCCTCTGGACTCGTATCAAATACACTGCGGTCCTTAAGTTACCCAAGCGGTACCAACAGAGTGTGGCACTACTCCAGGAGACCCACCTGTTGGAAATTTGGGTTTGACTGGGTATATCACACAAGTTTTAGTCAGGGCTTTAGAGGAGTGACAATTTTAATCCACAAACATTTCCCTCAGCAGTCTTTCAAGCTATTTATGATGTTTCTTGCTCTCCCTCATGTGGTCGCGGTGAGCTGCCCAAGATGCTGCTCTCTTGGATAAACTCCTGGGGCCTGTGCAAAATTTGGTGGATATGGTATCCCCAGGAAAGGGTGTATACCCATGTTTCCATGTCTACGAAAGTTCTGTTGCAAATTGATCACATATTCCTCTCTGCTACAGATGTCCACTCTACTTCAGCTACCATGTGTTGCAATGGGGGAACATCGGACTATTCTCCTCTCTTACTCTGACTAGGACTGCCTGCATATTGTCGCCGTCCTGTATTGAGTCTCAATGCCTGGTTCCTTCAGGATGGCAGCTTTCTCGACCACTTGGAGGAAGCACTGTAAGCCTACTTTGGTATTAACAAGGGTACAGTTCAGATGGTGAGTACCTTGTGGGCAGCGAGTGAGCCCCAGCTTCACTGGGTGGCTAAGACCTATATCAGACAGGGATTGCAGATAGGGATCGCCACTGGCAGAACTCGAGTCTCGTCTACTTTCCTTGGAATTGGCAATGGCGGCTAACACCAACCAAATTCGTAAGCCGGCAGTTGGAAATTGATCCGATGCCTTCCATTAAGTCCAACAATGCTGGCGAGCACCCCTCCAAAGGCTCTACGAACCTGGAGACAAAAAGTGGCACTCCCCTTTATAGACTAGCCACCAGTGATGCCGCCTCCTGGCTCATTCCCTGTATTGAGGACTCGACCGGGACCCCGTGACTACCTCGGTGACAATAGCAAACACATTCACTGACTATTACGAGGATCTTTATGCCCAGTGGTTGTGACTTCCTTGAGAACCTGCACAGCCTCTTTTGTCCGATATCCTCCTTCCCGGTCTCATTTCTATTCAATGTTGAGGTGTTGGAGTTTCTCATTGCGAAGGATGAAGTCCTTGCAGTCATTCATGAATTTAAGCCTTGAAAAACCCCGGGTCCGGATGGCTTTCCTCTAGAATATTACTCCAAGCTCTGTGACATTGTCTCCCCTCATTTACTTCGGTTCTACAGAGAGGCTGAAGACAAAGGCTCCTTTCCTTTAGACCCTGATCTAGCACCATAGCGGTTATCCCGAAATAAGATAAATCAGCCTAGGAATGTGCATCCTATTGCCCAATATCCCTGATTAATGCCGATGTTAAGATTTATGCAACATCCTGGCAAACAGACTTTAACCGGTCATTGGTGCTTTGAACCGCCGTGATCAATGAAGCTTCATGCCCAACTGCAGCACAAGACACTGCATTTGTTGAGTGCATGCAGCCTTGGCCAAAGCCTGCAACATAGAGGGATCGACAGTTCTAATGCTGGTTGATTTTGAAAAGGCATTCAATACCACAGATTGGTGCGGTGTTAAAGTGCAAGGGATTCGGCACTAGGTTTCGTCAGCTGGTCACTATTCTTTATCTGCAGCCCTCGGCACAGGTCCTTTACAATGGTGTATTAGCCAGGGATTTACAGATTGGGGCAGCCTTGCTTAGTTCTACACCTATGTCCCCTCTCCTCTTCGTGCTGGCTACAGAACCCTTAGCACAAGTGATTCGCTGTGACGCTCAGCTGTGGGGAAGAAGATGTGGTGACACAATGGAGGACAGAATCACTCTATATGCGGATGACGTCCTGCTGTTCTTGACTGACCATCCGGTGCCAGGTCCCCAAGTATTGAAAAATGTATGCCTATTTTAAGATGCCTCAGGGCTCCGGGTAAATCGGAGTAAATCACCTCTAGTGCAGCTAGGAATAATATAGAATTAATGCCCTTAGGATACATTTACAAGCTTTGTGCTCAATCCTAGCCAGCAGTAAATAGCCAGCTGCTCAGGGCTTGTAACCCTCCAGCTCTTGTCCATGTTAATCACAGGAATAACAATGATACCTTTTCAATTCCATCCTCCAATCTTTCTGACGTAGATTGATTCATTATTGGCACCTAGCCTGTATTTCACACCGACAGGTTAGGGGGGCTGTTCCTTTAGGTACCATTCTGGTGAGCGAAGAGGGAAGGCAGCAGAACACCTCAATAAGTGGTGTTAGTATGCAACAGCAATCCAACACTAACCGGCACTGCAACAGGTGCAGACCCTTAATAATAAAGGATTGGTTAATTTGGAGACTTTTGGTACAGCTCCCTTGTCTATTACTGCTACTATTGGCCATACTCCACTCCCTCCAGGGATATACCAGCAATTCTAGCAGGCAAACTGAAATTCCCAGTTCTCCAAAGTAGTGGAAAGTTCTGGGCCCATTCCAGCTGTGTTGCAGGATGGAGTTCCTGCTTCCACCTCACCAGCTACAACAACCAAGTTGGTCTCTTGGAATGTAGCTGGTCTTTCTTCTAAATTATCTAGTCCAGAGTGGTTTCAATTCATAAACCACTTTGATCTCTGACTTTTGTTTTAAGAGACATGGTCTCCAAAACCTCTCTTTCATTCAGGGTTCATACATTTTAGCCAGGAAGCCATCGGCAGTGGTGGAGAAGATCCTCACAAATTTTGCGTAATATACACACAATCCCAGGAAGCCTTTAATTGTTCTTTGTCCAATGGAACTGGCACATCTTCAATACCTTTCAATAATCCTGGCAGCAGACCAGTCTCTTATGCAGAAATAACCTGGCCCACATATTTCACTTCACACACACCAAACATACATTTGTGTCTCCACGACTCCAAGAAACCTGTTGGGTAGATCTATAGGCTTGTAGCAAACAGAATGGGGGTATAATTTTGATTGATCTGAGATGGGATCTACAGGAGTGTCTGGAAGGGGCATGCATGGTACATAACCAGCTGTTCCATAAGCTAAGGAATCTCTTTTATATAGAAAGTAGGCGGGTAGCAAAAAGGATGAGCCCTCCCTCGTGGTACAACAAACAATGCAGAGGTGCTAGGATAGCCCTGGTCAATGCAATAAAAAAGGTCCACAGATTGCAGATTCAAAACTCCAGGAGAGCCTATATAAAAACTATCTTAGACGCAAAAAGAATCTTAGAGTGAGAGAAATGGGAAGGTCTTCTAGCTACTGCTAGGACGAAGGTCCACTGATCCTTCTGGAACATAGTGTCTACCGGAAATGGAGATGACTTCTGCCCAATTGAGAATAACATCTAGGTAAGCAATTGGGCTGCTCAATTCTCTAGTCTATATTCTGTGCCCCGAGTCCCAGAGAATTACCATAGTGATCAGATAGGGCTTATGGCTGGTTGGCCACCATGTGAACAAAACAAGATGATGAATGGAGTGCTGAAACTTTTCAATCACTCACCCCCAGTCACAGATATGGGTTAAATCCATCGTTCTTTTGCCCAACACGCCTCCCTGGTTTGGACCCAGCCATATGCAAATCAGCCTTCACTCTGTTCCCCATGGTTACAGTCCAGCCCGGAATGCCAGGCCAGGTCCTCCCTGGACCAGAAACAAGCATCCTGGGACTGGTTTTCTCATCAGCCAAGCTAGCTTGACGCCAATGGCACAGTGAGCACGGGACCCATGTCTGGGCATACCCTTGCCACTTAGGGCGAACTTAGCAACACAACAAAATGATGGACGGAGTCTTGAATCTTTTCAAACAAACACCCCCAGTCACACCATGTGAAGGCAGAGTGTTCCAGCCCTCAAACTCCTCATTGCTGTTGCATTGGCCCATGATTCCAGTGGCTCAAAATGAGGCCTCAGCTTTAACACCCTTCTAAGTTAACATGGCCATCAAGAGAATTATCCCTGGCAAAGCCCAAGGGCTAGATAAGATCCCTGGAGACTGGTCTTTGGATGAAGTCTACATCTAGAGTTAATACTTTCAGTGAACTTCAGTGCCATAATGAGAGGAGTCCCATTCCTTCAACTTGGGCAGGGGCTGAAATCATTCCCATCTTTAAAAGGGGTTCCTGAGACTCACCAACAAACTACTATAGACCCATAAACCTTATAGATATCCCTAAAAAATTGTTTAGTAGGATAATTCTAGACAGATTCCAGGAGCGGTTGACCAAAAATGAAATTCTCACTTCACTCCTTTGCAAGTGGGCTTCTGAGAATGCACAAGTACTATCGACCAAGTTTTCCAGATCCAGTTATTGTTTTGGAAACTATAATTTCAGCTAGTGGACCTCTTTATGTTGTCTTAGTGGACTTGCTATCTGCATTCGATCTGGTTCCGAGATCCTCTCTCTGACAAGTGCTTTCTAAAATGAAGGTCCCTAGGCACCGACTGGATGTTATGATCAGACTCCACAAAATAATTTTTTGCAGGTCAGATGCAGCCAAATGGGCAAACTAACCGATCCAATTAATCTCAACAGATGTATTATGCAGGGTTATGTACTTGCACCCACCCTGTTCATATTATACATTAAGGGTCTAGTCTGATTCCTGGATAAATGTGACACAAACGCCCCAAACTTGGCAAACAGGCTCTCATGCTCTCATGTTTTCTGAAGACACCCTTCTTCTCTCCAAACCTCCTATGGGCCTCCAGAGACTACTGGGCCGTTTCAAATGTTTCTGTAGGCAAAGGGGTTTGGGGATAAATGTAGGGAAAACCAAGTTTAGGGTTCTGAACCTGTGTCACTCAACTAGACTCAATCCTATGCTAATGGTGACCCCTCTGGAGCGTGTACTTTTGACTATTTTGGGATCACACAGAACAGATAGACTGGCGCGTCCATGTAACCCAGCGTAGGCTCAAACTGAAACTAGTTGCGGAGGGTATTGTAAAAATGGCCCAAGGTTCCCTGGTTCATCCCATCTCACCGGCCATTCAGATCTACAATCATCAAGCCTAGTTTCAGTTCTATATTGATCAGAATTATGCGTCCGTAAGTGTACAAATGTATTACTAATAGAAGAAAAACAATTCATCCGCCAGCTGACAGGGTTGCCTGTCAGCACTCTCCTACTCCCCCTTAGACTGGACGTTGGGCTTCAACCCATTTCTGAGAAGATCACATTAAGACCCATTCTTTATTGGAAAAGAATCTGTGCCACCCCTGAATTTGGCTCTTACCACCAGGCTCTTGAAGAAATATTGCTGATCCCTGGTTCACACAACATACTCTGGCTGAGATATGTAAAAGCGACAGTCGTGAAGACTGGGTCCGAGAGTCTCTGGAGCAACTCAGAGAAGCCAGTGTAATTTCTAGTTCGCTCCGTCCACCAACTGGCAACACAAAGATGAAGCAATATGTTCCCGGATAAAGCTTGGCTCTCTAATTGAGGCAGTCCTTACAGTAAAGGACTCGTTTCTCAGAGAACAATTTCTGGATGAGATAGCGTTGCATCAGCCAGAAAGCTGCTTTGGTAGTTCCACTATGGAACTTTTCTCATCCATTCTTTCACATTCAAATGGATGCGTGGGACCAGGACGGAGGATTGACTGTTTTTATCTTGTGGCAAACCTAAAGAAATGCTTGAGCATGTTATTTTAGTCTCTCCAGCATATCAGAGCAGTAGGAAGACCTGGATATTACCTTTGTGCCAAAATCTGGGTGTCAGAGAACACAAGGAGGTCTTGAGAATTACAAAATCTGTCTCTCGTCATCTGATGATTTTTGCACCTACCCGATATTTGTTGTCAATCTAGAGAGTTAGACAAAAACTGTGTACTCTCCAGTGATCTACGGTAGCACAGTTGTATGTATTGTACAAAACGTGCAGTACTGACTACAGTACACACTCCCTCGAATGGACTATTCTATTTATGCGCTGGTCATGAATTTTGCATGTTTTACAAAGGTTTAACAGATATGTATTTTATGTTTTTAGATTGAATTTTATAAAATGAACATGTTTTATACTGATAAATGTGACTTCTGTAGCTAATACAATTTTCTGTATGTGCTTTTATGGCATCATTGCCAAAATAAAGCTTGATATGTAACACTTCTAGTTCCGTTATGGGTTGCCAATACTGTGCTGGGCTGGCAACACAATATCATGGGCCACCGCCTCAGTTTTAAGTACCTAGGGGTTCATATATCCAGAGTGCCCGAACTCCCATGGTCTCTCAAACGCACTCCAGTTTTTAGGGTGACCAAGGCTCGCTTTGCTACCTAGTCTACCCTACCCCTTAATGCCCCAAGCCGGGTCACACTCATAAAAATGATGATACTCCGATGGTTCCTATACACCCTACAGAACTTTCCACTCCATATTGCCAATGTATGGTTCACTGAGGTCACAGCCCAACTACGTTTCCTCTTATGAAGGGACCATCTCCTGTTCATCACTTTTGCCAAGTGTTGCTGGTCTATTTACTATGGCGGTCTAGAAGGGGTAGACATTCGTTTGTACTATTGGGTGTCTCAACTCCTGATGGTCAACGACTGGACGAAAGAAGGATGGAGTGATCCGGCATATCAACTTGAATTAAACTGTCTTGGTGTGGATGGGATGGTGCACTATTTGTATGGTAGGCCTATTTCTCTTCGATCTTTTTTGTATGGAAAGTTGCCAATAAATTCCTTGGCTGGGGCAAAAAAATGACTGAGGAGGCCCCTCTATGGAATAGGGATTTTGGCAATGGTACATGATTGGGATTACAGTATTGGGAAATGTTTGGATGTCGAGTCACATGCTTTGCAGACATGCAGGCCCTTTTCCAGCTGTCCTGCACCTAATTTCATAGATATTTAGAACTGAGACATGCACTTCGGAAGTACATGACCCACCAGCTGGACTTACCTGAATATAACCCTTGGATACTTGGCTATTGATGGGTGGTTTGGGTAAAGGAGGGATTTCACAATTTTATTGCTCCTTGGTTTACAATGCCCCATAAACACTGGTCCCGCTCCGGCTGAGGCGGGAGGGTTGGGGACTTGGCTGACGTGGAATGGCCTATGGCATTTATGGCTCTCCAGGAGACTGCCATCTCTGCGCAGCGCAGACTTAGTGTGTTACACTATTTACACATCACATATATGACACCTCACTGATGCTGGCATGCTGGCCTACGACCAGACCCTACCTACTCAGGATAGTCCACTCCTGAGGCTGACTTCTTTCACATGGTGTGGAGCTGTACACAGATCATCCAAAACTGGAACTAATTAGGTAAAGCTCTTTCTAGAGTCTTGAACAGAACTGTCACACTGACTCCAAAAAAGGCTCTTTTGAGGCTTTTGGATGACCTTGGGGCGTGAGAGGCGACTGAACGCTGATTGGTTTAGCAACATTAGTGGCTAAGAGGGACAGTGAGAGAAGCTGGAAATGCCCCAGGTACATAGGCTGGCACTCTGCAGATTCAGTTTGGAGTGCTGTGCTAAACAAGAGGAGCCGATTTATGCTGCCAGGGGCTGTCCTCAGAAGTTTTTTAAAATTTGGGGAACATGGTGGAACTATTACAGCTTTTCCGCCACCCCAGAGACTGCGTCCATGGATGGCTTGGCTCCTTTGTAAATGTTGGGGGATGGGGTGGGTGGGATGTTAGGGACCGATTGGAAAGCAATTTTCTTTTTGTTGTTAGGACTTCTTAATTTAAATCAATAAAATTGATTTATAAAAACAAAAAGAAAATCTGACAAATAGCTGGTCATCATGTTGAAATTCCCTGGTCCTCATGAAGTAAAAACTAAGGGCCCTCTTAGGTTCGATGCAATGTAGCCATTGCTCTTCCATGGATGGATGAGGAGATGCATAGAATGTTGATAAAGCAATGGATTGTTCTACATAAAAGGGCGTGACTACCTTTGGAAAGAATGCTGCCTTCGTTCAAAGGACTACCTTGTACAGAAAAAAGGGACCAAATGGTGGAAAAGATGACAAGGCCTGAAGTTCACTCACCTGTCTGGCAGCCATTATGGCGGTGAGGAAGAATGTTGCAAGTGTAGGTAGGCATAAAGGAGATCTGTACATAGACTCAAAAGGCAAACACAGGTAGGGCAAGAGAAGGATTAGATCCCACAGTGGCATTACAAAAGGAATAGGTGGGTCCCCCATATGAGAAGTTGGCCCTGTTAGTTTATAGAGATTAATTTTTAGCCCAATTGCCAGGGCATTTTATAAAATATTTAGATATGTCAAGAATTACATCAGCTCATAAATTGGCTATGATACTGGTTATAGTTTCATGGAATGTATTAACTGTATTTATTTGAATGATGGACACAAGTTTTCTATTTAACCTTTCTTATCGCATTGTATGATTCTTTTATTGTATTTTAAGTATGATCATGGTCTTAGCTTCAAGGAACTCACTAACGATATTTATTTGAATGCTGGCTATAAGGTTTTATTATTGTTATGCATGATTGTTATTCTGAATTTTAATGGTCTAAATGTTATTATTGTTATGCATGATTGTTATTCTGAATTTTAATGGTCTAAATTTTTAGACCGAATGAATAAAATAATAAATAGGTGGGAACATACGGGTCAGCCCTTCAAAAATGCATCAAAACAGGTGATCTGAAAAAAGATGGCTGACCTGTTAAACGTAAAAAAGCTAAAAGGGCCAGTTAGTAACTTTAACTGTGGTTACAGCAAGGCCTTGCTTGGCCAATGATAAACAAAATAACAAAATATCAGACAAAGAAGCTTGTAAGGGTTGAATGTGACAAAAAGAGCACTATACAACAAACTTCTCAAGAGTCCTGTATAGGCAGCCTTCGTTGAAGGACAGAAGGTTGCCTGAATAACACCAACCATCTCAGAAGGAAGGTTGAATGTCATCAACTGGGGCCACTCAGTCTCCATGCATGGCAATGAAGACTATGATTGCTCGGGTGCAAGCCTAAGCTCTTCAGCTGCAAAAGGAGATCCTCCTTAAGGGGAAGCTGGATCAGAGGATATGTCCTTATGGCTAGAAATTCCAGGTACCGCACACACTCCTTGCCACATCTAGTGCGACTAGGATCACTTGGGCCTGGTCTCTCTAGATTTGCTTAAGTACCCTGGGCAGGAGAGGTATTGGCAGACATGCTTACAGGTGTCCGAGCCCCAATGTAGATGAAAAGGTGTCTCCTAAGGAAGCCTGTCTTGCAAAATCCAGCACCTCAAGGCAGTGTCACTGCGTGTGCTCTGTAGTTGCAACTAGATCCAGCTAGGGTTCTACCCATTGCTGGAAGACATCTTGTGCCACCTTTGGGAGTAATGGCCAATCGTGATCCTCTAGGCACCGTCGGCTGAGAATCTACCCTGGCGTATAAAGATCCTGCCAGGTGCTGGGCAATCATGGAAACGCAGGACCCATAGCCCCACTCCACCCTGCTTGTTACAGTAGTTCATGGTGGTGGTGTTTGTGAGAACCTACACTCCCCTTCACTCTTGATTGTTGTAAGGAACACTTTTAGTGCCAAGATAATCGCTCGTAACTCCAACAAGTTGCTTTGGAGGTGAGCCAGCGCCAGACACAGGAGTCCTCTGGCCTCCATCTCTCCAAGATGACCTCCCCAACCCAGCAAGGATGTCTGAGTCACAACTGTTATTTCTGGATGGTGCAGGGACCTGAACATTGCCTGCTTGCTCCTTGGCCCTGTCCTCTAAAGAATTGGGAGGTCTGTTGTAGTATAAGGTACTGCTTCTGTCTTTGCGTATAACCTCTACCAAGGCTTTGAAAAGGGTGCTGTGGTTAGGGACGTTGTCGAGATTGTGTAACTAAGCCCAGAGAATGGGCAGTGGCTTTACTCTTTAAACCTTTCAGAGGCAGCCTTTGCCCCAAACAGCCCAGAGCAGTTGAAAGGCATGTCCATAAGTGATTGCCGAACATCAATTGAAAAACCTGTGGAACAAACTGAGGCATGGTGCCGAAGTTCCACATTGGTATTAACTGCCCTACCAAAAAGAACAGTTGTTCCTTAGCTTAATTTAAAGGAGAATTTTGCAGCATCCAGTCTGTCCAAACCCAAGCTCTGCAAAATTTGTTGGACTTCATCTGGAACTGCCAGTAGGACATTCCTGACTTTGCCTCGTGAGGCATGAGTATATCTTCCCAGTAGACATAACATATTGACTGACCTGAAGGCATGGCTGGGTTAAGAGAATATTAGTCTTAGAAAATGGCTCAATCTTTTTCAACTCTCTTTCAGGCGAAGTGTGTGGGAAGGCATTTGGATTTGTGCAGCTCGTAGAGGCCTGTACAACAAGGCCCTCCGGAGTTGGATGTTATTAGAAGTCAGGGTGTACTGCAGCATGTCTGTGCAGCTTTGCTACTTGTCTCTTAACTGGAGGGCAAGATCCTGGCTTTAACCAAATGCCTACCAGAGCATCTGTAAGTGATCCCCTGAAGGGCAACAAAGGTCCTTGAGTAGACTGCTGTGGATTCAATACATTTTTAGAATAAGATCAAGAGTTTCTGCTCCTCCCTTGACTGTTGCAAAAGATGCTGTTTCCTTAGTGGTAACTGCAGGGTTAGAAGACCTGGAAAAGTATCCAGGCCACTGGAAATCTGAAGATTGTCATAAATTATTACCTTGTTCAAAGGGCTGATATTCCTCAACAAAAATGAACAGAATGAGTGTAGGTGGAGGAACATGAGTTTGGAATCTGATATCTGGTGCTGTTGTGATAAATGTCTGTATTGGCGCTAGCAGGGTCAGTTGTTGCAAACGCAGTGTTGAACGCAACGCAGAGGATGGAGACAGAGTTGTTGTTGGACCCAGATTCAATTGAACCATAGTCAGCGTTGGCATCGACCTCTGAAAGAGGTCAAGAGACATAGCTGACATCAAAGATGGATCCGTAAACGGTAGGCCAGCTGGAAGCCTTGTCAGATCCATGAGCCTGAAAGGCGCTCCAATGGGATTTGGTGTGGCACCAAAGATCTTGTTCATAGCCAACCTAGGCTGATGAAGCTGATCTGGTGTCTCCACCCAACCTGAAGGGACCCGAAACAGGATCAGCATCAAAGCTGAACCCGCTGGAGGAAAACTGCTCAGTGGCCTAGGAGTGCCAGGTGTGTCATGTGATTCTCAATGATGTTAGTGGTAAAATGCATGTGATTCATGTTTGGACTTTTTGTGCTTATTTGGCTCCCCTATGACTTACCTGACTTTGATGAAGACAGATAACGAAAGAAACCTTGGGAATTAGACCACTTCCACTCCCTCAATTTCCACTGGGATCGACGTGCTTTGAACTACGAGTGAGAACAGGTCTTCGACTTCCTCAATTCAGCAACAGCAAGCTTGGTCTCTTCGACACGGATTGCCTTTTGGTTCATCTTTGAACACAACAAACACAACTTTGAATCAACTTCGAATCATGACCAGAGCCAAGGAACCAAAGACAGACATCATGAGGATCTGTAAACAACATCCGTCTGTTACAGCCCTTTACAGTCCTTACATGGTTTGAAACCTGTAGGTTTTAGGTGACATTATCTGCATACTACTGAAAATTTGTTGAGGGAAAGCAAAATCTGTGGAATGACAGGTGAAGCTCCAGATCTGCATCGGTTGGCGGGGAAAGAAAGAACTGATGCCAGTGTGAGCAGGTGGCATGTATATTATGGTCCTGACCCCACCCACATGGGACAGAGCAGCATGAGGTAAAACAATGCTGTATGATGCCACCTGTCACTGCGCAAGGGAATTCCTATGCAAAAGTTTCCGGATCCAGTCAGAAGCCTGGCGTGTTCAAACAGTGAGGAATCTGTAGAGAAGTCTCTACCAGAACTCTCTACTTTGAGAATAGAAAGAGAAGGAAGCATGGGGTGCTGCTAGATTAAATATCTAAGAACCCTCTGAAATGTCAACAATGTAATATAATATACCATAATGCTCCTTAAAACCTTTAGGGCCTAATTTAAATTTGCTGGATGGATTACTCAGTCACAACTTTACAGATATACTGCACGCCTTATTGC
This sequence comes from Pleurodeles waltl, assembly GCF_031143425.1. Lineage (NCBI taxonomy): Eukaryota > Metazoa > Chordata > Amphibia > Caudata > Salamandridae > Pleurodeles > Pleurodeles waltl. The sequence goes on along the minus strand of NC_090443.1, from coordinate 818,442,732 downwards.
AGGTGCCTTAGAATTTAATGCACTTGCAATAAGGACAGGATATCTTTCAAATTGTGATGGAGTAACCCGCCCACCAAACTCTAAATCGGGCCCTTAGTGACTAAATTGCTGTTTAGTTTCATAGAGGCAGTCACTTTGATTAGAGCTCATCAATAAAGAAGGACCCATCATCTTTTGTATCTCACTTTCCCAACTTATTGTTACCACTACTAACATCGGGTAGTAAAATTATTTGAAAAATAATATTTCTGTAACTAAGAGCCCCTGGCAAAATTAAAAAAGCTAAAGCTTAACTAAAATTAAACTTCACATTATATTTACCCTACTCCTCAGAGGATCCAGGTCAAACAACTACAATGTTTTGACCACGAGATGAATTTACCACATCCAATACACCGGTCACTACACAAAAAGCTATAGATGCTAAACAATCGACAGTTGCCCTAGCAATTAAAAATACATTGTGTAACTCTCAATATTGTTTAATCCTGATTAAATTGTCACTTTTTGGAATGCCATATTGAGTGATATGATAGATGAAATTGTAATAACATCTGGTTAAAACATACCAATGACACAAATAAATCACATACTCCAGAATTAGCAATTTTCCATATAAACCCAATATTCTTCACTTTGAAAACGTCTGAGGCTGATAAATCTTCTAAATAATTGTTTGAAATTGTGCCACAACAGCTAGGACCACAATTGGATTACTGCATTGTATTATTTCATGGCTCTCATGAAAAGAATATTGAAAATTTCCAAATGCTGCCAAACTCTGCAGGCATAACCGTGAAAGGCACCCCTAAAAAGGAAATAACAAACCATGGCGGACCTTTGCAAGCTTCACGGGCTTAGTGTTCTTGCCAGGATGTAGATTAACGGTGTTTCACTCACCGTATTTAGATGTTAGTCCTGCAGGTAGTGTACTGGCGGCAGTACGCTGATGGAGGGAGGATCAAATGGACTGCGGCCAATGGCAGTGCCTACAAAATAGAGGTAAGTCACCCACTCACTACGTTTGCCATATGGTTGCGAGTGTAGATAAGTTGTCTCCAACCAGTCAATAGTGAGCTACCAGTAGCTCCCAGACATCTTCAGAGTAGCTCATGGCCGTGAGTTCATTTTTAAATAGCACATGGTCACATTTTTCTTTTAAACTTAAAGGAAGGCTGTCTTTATTTTGCATTATTAGCATTAGGCTGCAGATAGCAGGGCCTGATAATGAGCAAGCTCAGTCAGATTTAGGACACAGGCTGCAGCTGGGGCACAGGGGTGTAAAACTGAAGTAAAGCGGTATTAATTCTTAAATAAACGTCCTTGCCAACTCAATATTGGAGGAAGAGAATAAAATTATGTTTCTGAATGCTGTTAAAATGAAAGGTTACCTTAATGATTAAGTTAACTCTTCATTTTAATTTTCTGCCATTTCAGTGTCACATTTACAAACAGCAGGACTCTGTGCAATAAGCTAAGCACAACTGAAAATACAGTATTTTCTTAATGGGAGAAATTTAAAGTGCAGAAAAATGTTTCAAATGTTTAACATTTTCTGCAGAACTATTTTCTATACTTAAAATTTCAACCATTTAAAAATATGGTTGTATATATGGTGCAAAATATGGTGAAAGGTATGTTCTATGCCATAAGTATATACAACACAGGCTCTCACTCGCCCATACGCATATATCCCATTCATACACACACGATCATGCATCCCCCAAAGACCGCACTCATAGCAGCCCCGTCATATTGTCCCTAGTCAAAGTATTTTGTTCAAAAGACTCTGGCTCTATGGACATTAGGCTTAAAGTCAATGTAGCTGGCCGTGAGGGTGTCTGGTAAAGCACAAGTTGTTTAGCCTTCAGTAGCTCACTAATATTTTCACTGATCAGAAGTAGCTGTCACTAGAGAAAAATTTGGAGACCCCTGGTGCAGATCATAGGTGTGAGAGTGGATGTGAGGTAGGAGAGTGGATGCAGGTGTAAGGTTAGATTAAGGCATGAGTATGGTTGCGGTCTCGGAGTGAATGTTAGCCAGAGTGAATGTCTGAGGTATTTTAGCATTGCATTAGGGTGAGTAGAGAGTGTGCACGTATGGCGGGAGTTGTAGATGGAATATGAGAGTAGACAGCAAGAATGTAGATGTGGGGCAGAGGAGTGGATGTGGGCAAGACAGCACATAAAGCAAGTAGGTGGATGGGATGACAGTAAATATGGCAAGAAGGTTTGGGATTAGACTACTGATCAGCAATGAACAGAGAGAGTGGGTGAGAGAAGGTGCAAAGAGTGGGAGCGAGAGAGCACAAAAGCTGGCCAGTGACATACTACAATCAAAATTCAGATGAGCAGTCTGTAAATACATGTTACAATCAAAGCACAATTGTTTGTTTTTACTGTCATATAAAAGTTTGCTTTTATACCTGCACATCTGAAATCGGTTGCTCCTAAATATTTGGATAAGAGCCTATAATTTTTACCTGGGATCGTTTGGAAAAAAGTTAATTCGGAACCCTACGTTTTTAACTGGCTAGCTATGACAAACATGAGGAAATCCTTCTAGAAAGAACATAGCTTCACTCAAATTTCACATGCTGCCAGGTTAGCTAGAATGTATAACAAGACAGCATGCTACTATACCAAGACCACGAAAGGCTAGTAAAATATCAGATGAACCGTGTTCTTGCATGGCAGTAGTCCTGGGGGTTAACAGGAGACTAGAGGTAGGCTTGGTGTCCCGGGTGAATGCTCAGTAAACATTTTTGTCTGTTTTCTTTTGCTCTGTTTCTATGTCTTCTCCCTGTTTCCTTTCAAGTTCCACCTGCTAGATGAAATAGGAAGCCCGTGTACATTTGCACTGAAATGCATACTGATGTTGAGATCGCAAGTTTATCTTTACTTTAACACAATTCTGTATTCATAATATTTCTGTCAAGATATTAAATGGCTGTGATATGTAATCCATGAAAGGAACACTCACTTGATTTATTTCTTCTTTAAGGATTCGATGGAAACTCAGCTGACTGAGAGGATAGACAGGCTGCCATTCTTGAGCCTTCTTAGTTGCCACTAACAAATTGGAAATTTCTGTTAAAAGAAAAGAATATAAATAATTTTATAAAAAAGCTTTTCTCTGTCACAACATATTCTTTGTATAATCGTAACTATTCTGCAACAAACTCCCAAAGAGAATGGAAAACTAATATTGCCACTTGAATATAGACTTAGGCTGAATGTAAGATCTCAGTATAAGCCACATATTTAAATTATGCACTGGTGCCTTGGTACTAGAAATAGGAGTCTTGAGGAAGCTGTTGGATTGAGGCAGCCTAGGTTTTATTGGTTTCCTGATATTAGTTTATAATTATATTTGTAAGAAAGGACACATGTAAAATAGTTAAGACTTTAGGAAGCACTACCTTATATGTCAAAAAGCAAATTTACACTGTTCATGGCTGGTGCTCGCTGACCCAAGCTAGTAAATGGTTGAACAGTGCTCTATGACATGCAAATCACAGGCCATGGGTTCGAACTGAGTTTCTACCATCATGGTCATGCCAATATATATATATATATACATATATATATATGTATATATATATATATAGGTAGGTCCTATGCAAAATATGTTTTTCATTACTCCTATACCGAATTCAGAAATGCTATGAGCCTGTTGTACAGCCGTACAGTCTGAGGATGCAGAAATGAGAGGAAAAGAGGACTTTACTAATGTTGCATCCCTACTGTTTTCAGTGAATGAGGAGCACTGTGCTAGGGAAAAATCAAGGGACATTACAAGGGGGTTGGAATCTCATGAAGAGATGATGCACTCACCATATGATCATCTTGATAAAAGTATTTGTGTTTACTATGATTCTGTATAAATGCTGAAACCGTTATAATCTTGCTAAAACTGAAAGGAGAGGTCAAGGCAAAAAAGGCAACTTGCAGTGATACTGACCTTTCCTTGCCACAAGGACCAAGTATGTAAAGTGAGGATGACCAAGAGGATTGTATGTTACTTGCCTAAAGTAAGAAAATTAGTTACTTACCTGTAACTATAGTTCTCCAGTATTGGAATCTTTCGTAGATTCCCATGGTTGAATCATTCCCAATCGTCGAGATAGGAGTCCCTGGTCCCTTTTATAAAGTAGTGCCGACATAGGCCTAAACCTAAAGGCCCCAGGCCTCTCAGTTTAGTATTCTATCAGAGTTAGTTTGAGAAAAGAACTACATTTGAGACACCACCCTTTAGAACCCTCCTGAGAGAAGCTCCAGTCCCTCAGATTTTCTGACCACTACTGCGTAGTCATAACTGTAAATGAGAGGTAATGGTGAGCTTCTTCGGGGAGGTGGATGGGTCACATGTGAATCTATGAAAGATTCATATACTGAAGAACTATAGTTACAGGTAACTTTTTTTTCACTACAGTATTGGGACTTTCAAATATTCACATGCTTGAATCAGAGTAGCAGGCAGTAGTGATGCACACTGTAGTATAAACTATGATTGTTTCAAATGAATATGAACAAGATGCATAAGAAAACATATATACATAAGAAAGCCTAAAATTCAAATACTTAGACTTGTTACTAGAAACCACACTGTATATCAACCTTGCATTTTTGATAGATTTTAAAATAAACTATGTGCAGATCTGACCTTAGGAAGGTGGGATGGCAGCGATAGCTCCACTTTAATGGAATAGATGTCTTAGGACCACCTGGCCCATAGCTACTTTTCCTTGAGGTGCTGCATCCAGGCAGTAATGTCAGATGAATGTGTGGCAGTTCTTCCAGGTTGCTGCCCTGCAAATGTCCTGGAGCAGCACCCCAGCAAACAGTGCAGCGGATGTTGATACTGTCCAGGTAGAGTGAGCACAAACAGAAGCTTGTAGCGGCTTGCCTGTTGCTTGATGGCAAAACCAGATTGTCGATTAAATCCATTGGGATGCTTTGCTTGGAAGTGGTTGACCCTTTCTGTGGTAGAAAGAATCAATCTCTTCCACAAACAATTGACTAGACTTGCAAAAGGATTTGGTCCTATCCAGGTTGAACTTTATGCATTGTTTTACATTTAATGAGTGAAGAGCCCTTTCAGCTGCTGTTGCTGAGTTTGGGAAGAAAGTCTGTAGGACCAGCGGTTCATTAATATGAAAGTCAGATAGAACTTTGGGTATAAACCATGGGTTTGTGCGTATGAGTATTCTGTCTTCTCTAATTTGTAATAAGGGTTCTTGGATAGACAGCGCTTGGATCTCACTACCTCGCCTGGCTGAGGTAAGAGTTATCAGAAAAGCTACCTTCCATGAAAGAAATCTGAGAGTAGCCCTGTGGATCGGCTCAAACGGCTGTTTCATGAGCTGCGCGAGGACTCTGTTGAGATTCCAGGAAGAAGGAGAAGGTCTGAAAGGTGGAAAAGCCCTAAATAGGCCCTTTAAAAATAGTTTGATAATTCTGGATGACCACAGTGAAGGTGTCTAAACGACGAGATAGCCACCAGATCAACCCTAATGGTTGAATGATCTAGGACGGAACGTGCCAGATGTAGTAAATAGGGTAATACTCGTTCTTGTGAGGAGGATATGGGAGGTATCTGTTGTTGTTGGTGCCACAGACAGAATCTCTTCCACTTACATGAGTACATTTTATTAGTGCTGACTGCTCTGACCCCAGACAGTATATCTCTGCACTCCAGAGGGATGTCTAGATGTGCAAACTCATTCTGCTCAGGAGCCATGGTGATAAGTGTAATGATTAAGGATTCAGGTGCAAGACTAGCCCTTTGCTCATTGTTAGGAGATGCGGACATATCTTCAGTGGGATGTGAGGCTACAATGAGAACAGGAGAAGCTTGGTGAACCAATGCTATTGAGGCCATGTAGGAGCTATTAAGATCAGCATGCAGGGATCCATGTTCATCTTGGTGAGAGCCTTCGGAATCAGGGAAATGGGCAGAAAGACGTAGAGAAAGATTCTGCACCATGCCATGGAAAATACATTCTCCCCATGATACCCGATGGTGATGTCAGCTTGCCTAGTATCAGCATTTGGTTGGCGAAGAGGTCGAGGTTGGGTGTCCCCCACTGACCGAATATGTGGTTGACTGTTCGCTGATCCAACTCCCATTCATGGCAGACTGATTTTAATCTGCTGAGAGAATCTGCTATTTTGTTTTGCTTCCCTGGGACATGATCCGCTTGTAGCAGCACTCCATGTTCATGGCCCATTCCCAAATTTCCTGTGCTTCTCTGGAGAGGAGTAGGAATCTTGTACCTCCTTGCTTGTTGAGGTAATGCATTTTAGTGGTACTGTCTGTTCTTATTAGTACCTCCGAATTGGCAATTCTTGGAAAGAATGCATTCAAAGCTCGATGGAGTGCCCCTAGCTTTAGGAGACTTATGTGTAGTTTCCGAAGAGACGGTGGCCATTTGCCACTGCTCCGTAGGTCCTGCAGAAACGCTCCCCAACCTTCTAATGAGGCATCCGTGGTGATGACCCGTGGAGGTGGCCCAGGTTGGAAAGAGAGGCCAATCAATATCTTATATTTATGAATCCACCAGCCCAGAGCTTTAATTATGGGGGAAGTGATCTTCATTTGATTGTTGAAGCTGCCTGTGGCTTGAATCCATTGTAGGCTGAGCTGTTCATGTAGGAACAAGCTCAACTCAGACAAGACCAAGATCCTTATCCTGGGACCATCCACATCAGCCTGGGAAAATTCCTGGTAACAATTGACTATCGGCACCACCCCCCACACCAACAAACTACACACGCAACTTTAGCATCATCTTGGACTCAATGCTCACCATGACCTGCCAAGTCAACTCAGTCGCATCCTCCTGCTTTCGAACATTCCGACTTCTCTGGAAGATCTCCAAATGGATCCCAAAGGACTGCTGCAAAACCGTAACACATCCCTGGTTACCAGCAGACTCTACTATGGCAACGCCCTCTACGCTGGTACAACCCAAAAGAACCTCAAGAAATTACAGCACATCCAAAACACCTCTGCCAGACTCATCCTGGACATTCCCCGCCGCAAACATTTCTCCACTCACCTACGAGACCTCGACTGGCTCCCTATCGAGAAGAGAATTAACTTTAAGCTCCTTGCTTACAAGTCCCTTCACGACCTAGGGCCTGCCTACCTCAACCAAAGCATCACCTTCTCCCCCCCCCACAGATTTCTCCACTCAACAAGCACTAGCCACCGTACTCCACATACGGCAGACCTCAGCTGGTAGGAGATCCTTCACCTACCTTGCTGCTAAGAGCTGCAACATCCTGCCCCTGCATCTCAGGCAGTCACCATCGCTACCCCAATTCAGGAAGGACCTTAAAACCTGGTTCTTCGACTGAAACTCAAGAGGACAAACCCCTGTTCTGCCTTGAGACCGTTACGGGTGAGTAGTTGCACTTTATAAGCCCTGGTTTGATTTGAAGGGGAGCATTTGTAGTCTGCAAAATGGTACTAGCGGGATGCATGAGGACATCATCCCCAATTACGATTTGTAAAGGCGTATTGAAATGTATTTTCTTCTTTGAACTGACTTTGCCAAGACCATTAACTTTTACTGTCTTTCTGTAGTGGGGCAGGCTATGTTGGAGTTGGTGTTCAGGTTTGATCCTAAGAAAGTGATCGTACGTGATGGGTGAGGATTGGATTTCCCCAATTTATGGTTAGGCCCAAGCTGTTGAGCAGGGTAATGTGCTTTTTTTGTTGACTTGCAAGCTGCTGAGAAGGACTTTGCTTTTATCAGCCAATCGTCCAAGTATGGGAATACATGGTGCCTTTATCTTCTCAAGAATGCAGCCACAGGTGCTAGGCACTTCATAAATATCCTGGGAGCTGATTTTAGACTGAATGGCAGAACTCGAAACTGGTAGTGGCTGCCGGCTACTGTGAATCTTAGGTACTGTGGGAAAAGTGGATTCAGATGTGAAAATATGAGTCCTTGAAATCTAGGGTGGACAGGTAGCCTCTGTGGTTCAAACGGAGGAGGACGTCCTGCAGAGTTATCATGTGGAATGACTGTTTTTTCAGATAGGTGTTTAATTCTCTGAGATCGAGGATAGTTCTCCAGTCTTTTATTTTTTTGCAAATGAGGAAGTATCTGGAGTCAAATCCTTTCCCTTGCTGAGACTGCCATATATGAAGCCATCCCACGTCTTCTGGTACCACGAAAGGAAGGCTTTCTACACTGTAGCGCACCTAGAGATTTGGCAGTCTCTGTATCAGTTTTGATTGCCTGAAGAGCTTCATCAATATGTTTCCAAAAAAGGGCTTGCCCATCAAAAGGAAGGTCTAATATTTTATTTTGCACCTCCCGGAGAAAAGACCTGGCCTTCAGCCAACCTTGTCTTTTAAGTACAGCAGCCCCTGCTAGCGGACAGAATGCAGTGGTGGCAATATCCATCACACAGTCAATAATCTCTGCTGATGTGTGCTTTCCTTCTTATAAGATTTTTCTAGGTAGCTAGTTGATATATGGGGCGATGTCTACCCATAGTTGTGTGTCATAGCACTAGAAAATTGGCAGTTCTTACCCTCAGACTTGACACTGAGGATAATCTCTTGTCAACATTATCTAACCACCTGCCTTCCTTATCAGGAGGTGCAGAAATTGGTGTGGACGGGTTTTTGGATTTCCTCTGGGCTGCAAGCGCTATCACCGAGTCTGAAGGAGGGTGACCAGTAAAGCACGCCGGGGCATTTTCCGGTGCTTCATATTTTTTATCCAGACCCAGGAGAACCGCCGTGGCTGTTGCTGGGTTTTGCATAACATTCAATCCCTCTTCCCATATATAACTGACCATTGGCATGGAGCATACTGACATTTGGAACGGCTTTTTGAAGTTGTATATAAAACAATCCATTTGCTTGGATGGCATGGGAAGTGTGAATCTTTTGGCAGTCCTTTCCAGGAGATTGTGAAATCCCCCGATGTACTCTAGAGGTGAGCCTACCTTCATAGGTGAAGAGGATGATAGAATTAGGAGCACATAATCATCCCATTCTAAGTGATTGTCTTGAAGCTCACGTCCCTCCTGTTCTCCTTCTGAGATGTCCTTGTCCTTTAACAGGGCTGTATTAGGTGTGTAAACTTCAGCCAAGGATAAAGATGTGGGCATCTGATGTGGGGTGGTGACTTGAGGTATTGGTGATTTTACCAGCACTGCTTCATCTGTGGACGGGAATCTCTTTTTGCAGGCCGCCAACATGGCTTGCAAGTCCATAATCAGGGAACTTAGCATATAGACCATTCCCTCCTGGTGTGGTTGGATCATAGTCCTTGTAGTATTCCTCGTCATCATCTTGATATTTTACATTCATCTGAGAAGGACTGTGTGCTGTTCTATAGGGTCCCTCCTCATCAAATCGTCATCCCCCTCCAGCAGGTGGGCTATTATCAATGTGGAAGAGTGCTCTGGGGTTACTTTGACCATTTCTTGTCTTTTTTGTCATTTTCTGCTCGCTAACAGGGTCGTCCACGAGCTTGTCGACGGTGCTGAAGTCGGTGACAGTGCAGCAGGTGCACTTGTCGTCTGTGGAGTTGCTGTCATTGACGACTTAGAAGATACTTTTATCGTCGACGGCTTAGTTGATGAGGCCACCGCCAACAAGGGCGTCGTTGGAAATGATGCAGACAAAGAAGCGATGGCTACAATTATCTGATGGCAATGTATAAGTCTTCTTTGATATTATTATATTCTCTATCAAGAGGCACTCAAGGGACACATTTAGCCGCATCTTAGCTAAAGAGGTCAACACCACAAAGGTCCCAATGCCATGGAGGGCACCTAAAAACCCATGTTGGTGATTGTTCTCTTGCAGCTTGCGTCTGAATGACTGGAACTGGGTTTTTGTAAAGCTGTCATACTAGGGCTTTACATCCCATCACTGAAGGGAACTAATGGCTCACCCAGTTGCTTTGATGGTGTTAGAATCTCGATGAGTAGGTATACTTTATTTTCAGTCAATGGTAAAGAGTCCTAGATTTCAGCTGCTTTGTTTTTGCGTGCATAAGCCTCCTTAAAATGTCTTTCTAGTGACCTGTTGACTGCACTAATATTCTGAAGATCAAAAAGAAACCCTTAAAGCAAGGTTCAACTCAGAAAGTAAATTATCTGCTTCGGGTCATCATGGGAAAGGTAAGGAGTATATGACTAGAGCTTCTGAAACCCAAACAAATGCTGTTTCCCATCAGTACTGAAGGCCAAGGATCAGAAGGACCCAGACTCTGGTGTAAAACTACTGAGGTGGCAAAAGTCTGAACAGAGGCCATATGTGATGCAGTCACAATTGTAGCAAACCCTTATAGGTCACCCTATGTCACTGGGACAAGTGTCTGTAGCCTGGTGGTGCAGAGGCTTGCAGCTGTGCTGTGATTAGCATGGTGGTAAGAAGGTTTACCTATGACTTTGGTTTTAGTTTTCTGGTTAAATGTTTTACTGAATTTGTAGGACACAATATAGAAATCAAGTGGAACAGAAAAATCCAATCAGCCTCTCCCAAGAATAACTCTCCCAACTCCTTCCCCTTCCTTTTCCTTCACCTCCCTCGTATAAGGTGGATATTAGATATCTGAATTGTCATTCTGCTTAAACCGCGTACCCTTCAAGGTGTGATATCTGGGGATAATGATACATTTGGAGGACATGTGGTGCAATTTGCTCTCTAGGTGTCTAGCAAATGACTCAGCTAGGATGATTTGGTTTGCTCTCAGACATCATGGGCATGTAAACTCTTGGAATTCAGGAAATTGTAGGCTCTTGGAATTACTTTGTAAGAAACGTAAGTACTAGATCGCATTACCATTCAATTACTGGCAAGACCAGTTAGCAGCTAAAAGTACATATTTGCCTGGCCAATAAACATCCTTTTCTATATGCTTCCCTTATACACCTGTGATAGCATGTCAAACTCCAAGGAGCACCTGGATCAATCGCAACCCTGTTTCAGAGTACAATGGCACTCTGAGAAGGATGAAGCCAAACTTTTCTTCTATTATCTTTAGCAACATATGTCAAAATGTTGTCAGTTTCATCTATTTCCTAAAGATATGAAGCCAGGCATACAGTCCGCTGCATCCCCACTGACACAAAGTTGAGCAGCCTTGGTCTTAAGGATAAATCTTTGACCTGGTTTGGTACCATTCCCCACTGACACAAAGTTGAGCAGCCTTGGTCTTAAGGATACATCTTTGACCAGGTTTGGTACCATTTCAAGAAAAGTGTAAAAATTGCCCCTTTACTTTCCTGTGAAAACAAAAAAGGTCAATAGTGTAGGGATTGATTTGATTCAAACGCTTTTTATGGCAAGCACAATGAATTTTCCCTGGAATAGTTTTTAATGAGTCATACAATTTCTTATACTGATTGTATACAACCTGCCTCTGTAGCAACCACTCCAACCTAAAACAATTTAAATAGGTCTCGGACACCAAAATGAAGGGTAAGATGAATACAAACATTAAACCACACACCAAAAATAGGAAAAAATTACAATATGTTACAAGATCCTGTTAAGGTTAAAGAAGACTTATTGTCCATATCCTTATTTAGGGTTGTTGTGGGTAAGTATGAAGTTCAATTCAAAAATCTTTTCCTTGCTTCTTAGACTGAATTAATTAAACAATGGGATATGTAAAGGAACTTTTCCTGAACAAGATTGACATGTTTCATTCTAAGGAGCATGTGCTTGCTGTAAATAGTATTTGAATCAATCCCTACAGTATTCCACCTTTTTTCCCACTTTATCTGCCCAGGAGTAGTGGAGTTAGATGGGCATACCCCTTTGTATATTCTGGTGCTTTATCTTCCTGTGGCCTGACGATCTTCGCGGCAGATCTAGATACACCAAGGATACTAAATGTGCTCTACTTATTACCCCTCCCCTGTGCTGTGTGCTAATGGCAGAGACTCCAGTTGCCCTCATAGGGGAGTAGATGCCCAAACAATTGCTCTAACGTGCCACCAGAGGATACCTTTGTGCATGGATTCTGCTCCATTGTAAAGTTAATGAATACACTTTCCTGTGCACAGGGGACCTGTGCACCCTCTTGGATGCCACTCCTACAGATTTGAGACCTTGTGGGCCATGGAATCGATCCTGCCCCAGTAGTCCAATATGTAAATGTTGACAAGACTGTGCTGAGGACTTGTAATCATGTCTTCTGCTCTTCCGTTGTGGCCTTCACATGCACTGCACCCAAAATGGTCCCCGGAGACAGCAAGCTCTACTATGCAGCATCAAAGGCCTCACCATGGGTGGGGCATGCATGCAGATTTCCTGTCTGGCCATTCAGACTCAGGTAAAATGCAGTCACATCCCTGTCTATTGCCTCTCGTATGAACATAACAATCTGCCTTTCACTTTGCCTCCTGTAGGCAGTAGCTGGCTCCTCACTAACCTCTGCTAACATACTTGTCTCCATAGTGCTGAATCATCCCTCACTGCTGCTGGGTGAGAGTGGGATCCTGCACTGCGTTATCAGTTCTCTTTGTGGTCCAACCATTTTAAGGCATAGGCAAAGTGGGAAAATTTCCCAGGGCATCTATCTAACTTCCAAAGGGTTCCCTGATAAAGTAAGTGGACCGGAGAGACAAAGCAGGAGAAGAGTGTTAAGCAGAAAACTATCAGATTTCATCTGATGAAAGGTGAAAAACATTGATGCAGTGTTTTGATTTTCACAGCAAGAATGCCAGTTGGGAAAAATGGGAGTTGGGGGGGAGTTATTAATGATTATGATTTTCCATCAATCAATGCAAAAATTTCAAGTGCTGTGTGTATTTGTCTTATATTAACATTATTCCCTAGTCCACTAACCATCCACCAAGACACAGTTAATGTGTCTTTCTTACAGGGGGAGGAACAGGCTGGTTAGACACAGAATACAAAAATATTTATTATTGCAAAAAATGGATATAAAGCCATAAAGAATTTGCTTTATCAATTATTTTTCAAACCTTCTTTGAACACTATTTGGCTGGTGGATCCCAGGCAACTTCAGCTTTCAATTATTTTTGCGTTCACCATTTCTTATATGTATGATTATAATTCAATATTGCTTGATATATATCAAGAGGGCTTAAAATGTTTTTAAATGGTAATAAATTCAAAGTTGATACAAACCAGGGGCCCTAAAATATGCCCTGCCCAAGGGCCCAAAAACCCTTAACATTATACTGCTGGCCCCCTTCAGCTGTCGCAGACCAACACTTCATAATCTGTTTATTAAGCTACTGTGTCAAGCAAGATGCCCCTTGGTCTTCAAACATTATCTAGTCATTAAGGGCTCCAATGTACCTTACTCAAGCAGGTTTTCCAAATGTAATTAACTCTCATGTGTGACCAAGCCACACACTTCCTGGTATGTGCACTACTCAAACCTAATTTTCACTATTTATTTAAAAGACCCTTCCACCCGAAAGCAGTCTACAAATTTCATTCCTTTATAACTTAGGCTGCATTAAATGCACTATGACTCACACAGTTACCCAAAAGTAAGAACAAAACTAATACAAAGGGAAGTGTACAATATGCTTTATAATAACATTAGCATTTTAACTTTCAAAATAAATAAATATAAGGAGATAGAGCCCTCTACCTATGCCTGAATGTTCTCTTCATGTCGTCATTGCTGGAGCCACGAATGGTGAAAGGATTGTCGGAGCTACAGTAAAAAAATGCTGTAGCTACTGTATATTATGAAGGCATTGGGTCTCCCCCGGGGCCATGATCTCTAAAACGAATACTATGGTATATGGCCTACCAAAGTTGTTAGGGAAAGAATGGTTTGCTAGTTTATACCCTATGCAGCAACAGCATCTCGTCACATTGAGCAAAATCAAAGGATTCATGTTTTGGGAACAAGAAGGGGACTTCATTTAAAAAAAACCTTTCATACTTTTCAATAGATGCTCCAAGTCTACTCCCACCAGACAGCATGCTTCACATAACGGGAAAGCCAAAGTAGAGAAAGAAAGACTGTACCTAAGAACATGGAGATCAATAAATCTGCTAAACACAATAAAAGGTAAGGCAACAGACCAATAGCTGACTTGAGTTTCTAGAAATGTATGGTGGTAAAAGCACACAAATTGCTCAAATTATGGCACATAGAAATATATGAATGTGTGAATGCCAGGCATAAACATGTAAACTATGAAAGTTAGCAATAATTTCTTTGTTTGGGGACCTCAAATGTCAGAATATTGTCATGGTGGCAGAGATTCAGTAGGTTGGAGAATCTTAAGACCTCTTTAAATTTTTAAACAATAAATTCAAACCCTTGACTTTCACTATGTTCGCCCATTTTTAACAAAAACTAGTTTTGTTTTTTTGTAAGTATGTTGCTCAATAATTGGGAATGAATACAAAAGAAAACAACATTTGTCATTGTGAGACATCAAAGGATATGTATTATAAAAAAATACCTCTGGGCTTAGGGGGACAGCACTTTCTTAACGTGAAGCTCACATTGTCTGCTCTCAGCATTTGTCCTTTTAGATGTGCCATTAGGTCTCGTAATGAAGTAAAACAGCGGTCTGTGCCTAGCAGACAATATTGATCTTTCTTTACTTCAATCTGAAAGTTCTTGTATTGTTTAATACACTTTGATGAATCCTAAAAAAAAGAGATGGACAAAGAGTAAATTAAAAGCATTATTGCAAACAGAAATCCGAAAGTGAAGTGCTTTAAGTCAATGCCCTGATCCACATATTTCACAAACCTATGATAAATTGTAACACTTTTTGACAATGGAAACCTTATGTTAGTCATTCAAAAAAGGGTGAGGTAGCAGGACACAGAGGGTTGGGACATGTTATAGGAGAGAGGGTGGTATGGGTGGGGGGGGGGGGGCTCATTGGTACCATGAGCGTCTCGCCACTTTTCCAGCCCCTAATAAGAATTAAATGGAATATCTGAATTAAACATCAATTAGAATCAATCAGAAAAATGACATGGCTGAGGCAGGTTGATAAAGCATAATAAGTATTCCAGTTTTGGTGGCTTCGAAAGTAACTGCATGCAAGAGATGAAAACAGCAAAAAAGAGTCTTCAAGTACTCACAGTCACAAATATATTTGGTTTGGGAACAGATGCAGGTGAGAAACTATTGAAACTATTTGAAACAGAGGGAAGGCAAGTAAGGTGTTTGAAACCTGTAAAGAGTATTTTGTAGAATCTCACTGAAGTGAGAAAGTAATTAGTAGTAAATCATAATGAAGAGCATTTGTGAAGGTGACATGTTTAATGCAGAATTGAACACTGCCCGCATTAATAAAAGCAATGACTAGCACAAGGGTTTGAATAAATATGGCGTGCTAGACAGACACAAATAAAAACGGGAAAGTGCACAATCAGAGTTACCTAACAAGCACTGGCAAAGCCAATAGGTCTAACCTATTCAAGAGCCACTGGCTTTGCCTATGTGTTTTAGCCATCTTGTTTACCAGCGTGGCTGCTGTTCAGCAAGGCTAAACGTTAGTGGCGCAGAGGAGAGGAGTGTCATAGAGGGGAATAGTGAAGAGTGGAGTAGAGTGCTTTGCAGCAGGCATATTAACCATCTGCGCTACCTTAGATAAGTCAAAATTGCCACTAGACAAAACTCCCATCTCTCTCCAGCTGGTACATTGATCACCAGAGTTATCTTGATGCTTTTATTATTTACCGAACGATGGTGGATGTACAAAGAACTTTGCAGTGCTTTTGAACCTGCTGCACAAATAAGTAATAAATATAAAAACATGCACTTTTCTGTCAGAGACCCCAGCTGGATAAGTGCCTTTCTCCTGGTACAGGCCTGCAAATCCACTGGGAATGTGTCACAGACCCTTTGGGGGCAGCAGACCCCAGGTTGGGAACCACTGGTGTAGAGAATTGTGGCACAGAGTAGTGAGGAGTAGAGTGGCGAAGAGTTGACCCATGGAGAAGGCAGTTGTGCAGAGTAGAGTTGAGTGGCACAGAGTGCAGTAGCGGACAGTGCAGTGCAGAGTAGAGCTGAGTGGCACAGAGTGTAGTGGCATAGAGTGACGCGGAGTAGAGTGGCATAGAGTGGTGCAGAGTAGAGTAGCATAGAGTGGTGCAGAGTAGAGTATAGTGCCATAGAGCAGTGGCTCCCAACCTGTGGTCCGTCGCCCCCCAGGGAATCATGGCACATTCCTGGAAGATCCGCAGGCCTGGGCTGGCAGAAAGGCACTTCTTTAACTGGGGCTTCTGACGGAAACGTGTGTGTATGTTATATTTATTACTTTCTTTGGGAAGAAGTTTTAAAAGTACTACAAAGTTCTTTGTACATCCAGCATCATTTGGGCAATAATACAAGCATCAAGATAACTCTGGTGATAATTTACCTGTTGGAAAGAGATGGGAGTTTTATCTAGAGGCAGTTTTGACTCATCTATGGTAGTGCAGATGGCTAATATGCCTGCTGAAAAGAAAGTGTTTCATGCAAAGAACAGTATTTTATGTGCATAGCATAGTAGGTTACTGCTTATGTCACAGAGATTCTTTTGTTACTGATTAGCAACAATTGTAATCTAGCACAGAGAGCTATAAACTGCCATCAAAGAGCTGCATGCAAACTGCATGGCACAAATTAGAAAGTTATTTTGTTTTCCAATCTTTCCTTTTCCATATGCTGCGAAAAAGTTTGCTTGCGTAGAAATACATTCTTATCATTAAAGTCAACGCTAACCACTTTGTTATATTCTGAATCCTGAGTTTTTGCTTCACTAAACAAAGCACTCTTGGAAAATGCGTATTATTGTGGATGACATGTGAATCCTACACCGTGTAGTCCCCTGTAAAGTGCTCTAGCACCTACATTGGTATGAGAGGTGCTATGAAACAAATGAATTACATGTGACAGAGAGCCTATGGAGAGATGAGAGGCCCTTATGGTTTTACTTCCTTGACCCACCGCATATTTATGTGAAGAAGCTTTTGCAGATCTTATGTACCTAAAAAATAAAAACAGAAATCACTTGGGAAATGTAGAATATGACCTGAGGATTCAGCTTTCCTAAATAAAACCAAATATTGAAAAGTTAGCCGCTGAGATGCAGTGCCAACCTTCCCATTAACATTTATCGATTTTTGCATATTCTGTCAATATAAAAAAATTATATCTTTAGAAATTCAAGTATTTGTTTGGTGCGTACTTGTTTGTGTACTTTGTGTAAATTACTGTTTTAATGTTTGACATTTAAATTGTACAAACTCCTTGGGGGTCCCTGGCTTCCAGTAATGATTCAGTTGGGATTCTCAGGAGTCAAAAGGTTGGGAAAGACTCTCAGAGTGCAGTGGCATAGAGTGGAGTAGCGCAGAGTAGAGTGGCACAGAGTTCAGTGGTGGATAGTGCAGTGTTGTAGAGTAGAGTGTCAGAGTGCAGTGGAGTAGAGAGCAGTTTTGTAGAGAGCAGTGGTGTAGAGTACAGTGATGCAGAGTTGTGTACAGTGGATTGGCATAGAGTGCAGGAGCATAGAGCTGAGTGTTAGAAAGTAAAGTGCATTGTTATCGAGTGTATTGGCATAAAGTGCAGTGGCGTAGAGTGCATTGTTGCAGAGTGGTGTAGAGTACAGTGGCATAGAGTGGAGTTGTGCAAAGTAGATTGGTGTGTCTTGATTGGAGTGGTGTGGACTGGAGTGGTGAGGAGTGCCGTGGCTAGGAGTGCAGTGGTGTAGAGTGGCATAGAGTAGAGTGGTAAAGGGTAAAGTAGAGAGGCGTAGGGTGGAGTGGCACTAAATGCAGTGGCTTGGAGTAGTGCAGAGTAGAGTGCAGTGGTGTGGGGTGTGTAGAATGGAGTGGTGTAGAGCGGAGTATGCATGGTATGGTAGTGCACTGTCATTACTGACAACACTTTTCAACTGAAATGAGCATTACATCTGCACAGACATACTGTTTTACTAATAAAACTATACAGTGCACAAGCAAAAATGTGTGGAAATTGCATCACATAGTGTAATTATTTGTTTTGATAATATTAAAGTATTTGCTTCCAACACACTTCAGAAATAACAAAAATGTACTTAATTTGTGTTACTAATTATGATATATTCTGAAATACTTACATTGTTCATTCAAATGTTGTGAACTAGAAAAAATCTATTTTCTACCCCGTGTCCAGCAAGATTGTCAGATAAATCCTCTCAATTTGAAGCAGAAAAAGACAAGTAAACATACACTCTCAGAAGACAATGTCTGACATTTGACCTTGGCTTTTGAATGCACAGCAAATGTGACAAAATATGAACAACATTTAAAGACCTATTTACAGAAAGTTAGTTTGTGGAAGGATCAAGTAAACACAGTTCAGTCAAGGGGAGGGCCGAATCTGGGCAGCCTAAAGCAAATAAAGACAGCAAATAGAAAGCCAGAAAATGTGAGTTCGCCTGGGACGACTCCTGGGGGCCTGCAGCGCTCAGCACCCCCCTCCGGCCACACACAACCTCAGCATCATCCTCAACTCCTCGCTGTCTATGAACCATCAAGTCAACGCTGTTTCGTCCTCCTGTTTTCACACGCTCAGTCTGCTCCGAAAGATCTTCAAGTGGATCACTGTCAAATCCAGAAGAACAGTCACCTAGGTGCTCATCAGCAGCAAGCTCGACTACGGCAATGCACTCCATGCCAGCACATCCCAGAAGCTCAAAAAGAAGCTGCAATGAATCCAGAACGCTGCTGCTGGACTTATCCTGGACATCCCTCGCCGTAGCCACATCTCCGGGCACTTGAGTGACCGCCACTAACTCCTGATCAACAAACTAATCACCTTCGAGATCCTCCTGCACACCTACAAGGCCCTCCACAATATCAGACCTGCAAACACCACTTCACCTTCCACACACCCACCAGACAACTCCGTTCCACTCAGATGGCCCTGGCCACCATCCCACAAATCTGTAAGACCACATCAGGACAATTCTTCTCCTACGTCACTACTAAGACCTGGCACTCTCTTCCTCTTCATCTCAGGCAATCTTCCTCAATTCAGAAAGGAAATCAAGACCTGGCTCTTTGACTGAACCGGCCATCCAGTGCCTTAACTGAGCTGCAGTACCCTCCACCCCCAGGGCATAGAGACCCAAAGGGGTGATTAGCTGTGCTCTATAAGAATCCTGATTGACTGACAAACCACAAAGCCAATGGAAATCAACAGCCAGAATGCATTCCTAGGATAACTTTATGAAAGTCCAAGATGTTTTTAGCAAACTAGACTGCTGTGCTGTCTGATATTCTGTGATCTAAAAAGGAGACCATGCTTAGAAACATATAGTACGCACCTGTGTCTAAAATAGACGACCTGTTGAGAAGGAGACCTGAAAAAAGTTTAAAATTCTAGGGTACTATGATCTGAAGCTGCAAGAGGTGCAGTGTCAGGGGAGAGCGCAGGATGAAAAACATACTGAATGGAAAATGGGAGCAAATTAGAATCCTGAAATGTTAAAAACTGCTGACAAATAACATGTTCTAGGAGTTTATGAACAAATATGGAGTAGATAGTGTACAGAAATAAGCAGACATTGATAGTCCACAGAAAGTGTGTTGAGAAAAGAGAAAAACAGCACGCTGAAAAATATTTTTTTTTTTTAAAAGATGAAAGAGAAGAAGTAAAGACCAACACAAAATAAGACGAAATAGAGGAATATAATATGCTGGGAGATCAGTAGGCTTTGAAAGATAAAAATAAATTATTGTTCAGAGATAAAAAGCAAACATTCTGCTGTTGATCATTAGAATTTAAACTAGAGTGAGAAAAGCAACGGTAGGAGAGAGTTTTAAACTTACTGGTAAAGATAGAAATAAAGTGAAAGGACACTAAAGAGAACTGAATAAAATGGTGACGATCAATGGAGTAAGTAACTGATTAAGAAGAGTGAATAAGAGATGCAATGAGAGAGTGATCGTACCGTTTGCTTCAACTGAGCTTTTTGGACCCTACACCTTACAGCTTTATGCAGAGACTGTCTACTAAATGGGAGAGAATATGTGATCCTGGCCTGCATGGTGTTGGAATGAGGTTTGAAGGGAAAAGAATTAGAGGCTCTATGCGCTTCCCAGTTACACTCAGTGCATTCTGGATTGCCAGGGCAGTGCTTGCATGAGCAAATGGGCTTGAGCCAACAGGCAGGTAGCAGTGAACTCCTTGGTAATATGAAGAGCACCAGGCATGCCAATGGTAGAAAGACTTTCCCTGGGAAGTAAAGCCACGTAAATCTAAACAAAACTATCTGCACACCCCGTCTCCTTTGTTACTATCCACCCTGAGCAGTAAAAACCTTTGGAATTAGACAGAGACTTGCCCCATCCATATGGTACCTAAATGTCACAGTGTTTTACCAATAGTATGTGTGTACCACTGTTTCATAGCAGATTTTGAACACCTGGATTCCTCTTTAGGCCAAAGGTTTGCCTATCAGACACAACCTTCAACGACAGCCACATACATTTCTAAAAGCAAGAATCATGCTAATACTCTGGCCTATCACATTCACTCAGTATGTCTCAGTAGCAAAAATTTGAATTTTTCATATCGTCCTACATACCCCTAACATTTCACTGCATGTTACAGTCATAAGGATGTGCTTAAAATCTGTACAGCTCCACCTCAACACATACATCCCCGCTTCATCACCTTCTTGTTTCAGTTTGTTGATGGCATATTCAGTGCTACAATTGAGAAAAAAGGAAAGCATTTGGAAAAACATTACTTAACATTAAGAGCACTTTCAAACCAGAAACAACATAATAAACACCGCTGACATTATGACATGTGAACCAATAACTTTTAAACAATGTTGTAGCATTAAGCTTAAATAGAGCTCAAAGTTACAAAATCCTAGACATACTTGTAGTACATAAACAAACAATGAGCATGCTATTTTATTACACCAGGAATAATATTTGGTATACATTTAAGGAATCAGAACATATTTTATTAAATAGCCTTTTATTATGTAGTTTTGCCATCATCAAACGCTGAGAGTAACTGATTTTGCAATTACTCAATTTAATGGTATTTTACGAACTTATTTACCTCAGACTATGAAAGGCTGAGTTGGCCTTGCCAAGATTAAAACTTTGGCCTGCAGATGTTATTTCCAGTAATGTCCTTCTCTAAATATTTATTTTACTCACTACATTATTCCTTTACTGCAGGCCTCACCACAAAGGCAGCCAAGCAGTTTACAAATAACTAAGTTGTGAAAAAAATTACAGCAACATAGACATGAGGCAAAATCCATTTGACTGACTCATGTTTGAGCCCAGAATTGGTGGCTATGGAGAAGGGAGGCAGGTGGAGTGCAGATGAGACTTGAGGGCTTTGTTGAAGGCAAGGAGAGTAGAAGGCAGGCAGGGAAATGGTTCAATGTTTTAGAGGTAGCACAATAGAAAACTTGATTAAGAGTCACAGCTAGCCTGGCTGAAGAGGAGTGATACTCCGAAACCGGTCCCAGGATGCTTGTTTCCGATACAGGAAGGACCTGGCCCGGCAGTTTAGGATGTAATGTTCCATGGGGATCAGGGTCAACACTGACTTACATATGGGCTGGGTCCAAACTGAGGTGGCATGGTGGGCAACAAAAACAATGGATTAAACTCAGATCTTTGTGACTGAGGGTGAATGTTTGCATTGTTCAGCATTCTGTCCATCATCTGTTCTTTTTGCTTTGGTTGCTCTAAGTAGGAAGGGTATGCCCAGACATAGGTCCTGTGCTCACTAAGTCACTGGATTCAAGCTAGCCTGGCTGACAAAGGGTGATACCCTGAAACTGGTCCCAGGATGCTTGTTTACGGGCCAGGGAGGACCTGGCCTGGCAGTTTGGGTTGGACTGTTCCCATGTGATGCCGGGTGAAGATTGGTTTGCATATGGATAGGTCCAAACTCTGGTGGCATGGTTGGCAAAAAATAGATGGATTAAACCCAGATCTTTGTGACTGTGAGTGAATGTTTGCATTATTCAGCATTCCGTTTATCATGTTTTTTTTTTTTTTTTTTTTTTTTTGCTTTTGTCACCCTAAGTGGGAAGGGTATGCCCAGACGTGGGCCCTGTGCTCATTGAGCCACTGGACTCAAGCTAGCCTGGTTGACAAGGGGTGATACGCTGAAACCGGTCCCAGAATGCTTGTCTCTGGTCCAGGGAGGACCTGGCCTGGCAATTTGGGCTTGACTTTTCCCAAGTGGAGCAGCGTCAAGATTGGTTTGCATATGGCTGGGTCCAAACTGGGGTGGCGTGGTGGGCAAAAAAAGATGGATTAAACCCAGATCTTTGTGACTGGTTGTGAATGTTTGCATTGTTAAGCATTCAGCTTGTCATCTGTCTTTTTTTGCTTTTGTGGCCCTAAGTGGGAAGGGTAAGCCCAGGCATGGGTCCCATGCACCATGTCCCTTATCACTGCATGAATTATTTATAAATCACCCCCTACAGCAGGCCTGACAGCCATAAGGCAGGGTGCTTAATATCACATGTGAGGGCATACCTGCCTGAACAGCTATGCCACTGTGCTGGTCAGTTCCATTACTGCCTGTGCAAATGACCAGAGAAGCCATTTAAAAACATGTACTGGACACTGGTGAAAAGAGTTCCCCAGCTACATGATGGCTCCACTAAAAATAGGGATTGATAAACCTACACTGATTTCAATGATGAATTTATCAATACATGCACCCAGAGGGCACCTCTGAGGTGCCTCCTGAAAACCTACCAGCCTCTGGTGTGCCTGCTAGCTAGTTTCTGCCAGCCAGCCACCCGAGACACTGTTCTGACCTCCCAGGGTGACAGCCTTCTGTTCTAAGGAAACCCAGAACAAAGGCCTGTCTGGGAAGAGGGTGTAACACACCCTCCCTCAGGATGGCCTGCCTTCCTAAATGCAAATCTGGCTCCCCCTCACAGGAGAGGAAGATGACCCTTTGTCCAGAGCCACTTTGGCAACTGGGAAGGCAGGTCAATTAGATAGTCAGGTAGACATGCCACCCTCCGACTAGTACCACACCTAAGGTGTGCTAATCTGAGGTGAACACAATTATTCAGAGGTAGCCATCTTTGTGATGGCATACCTAGGAATTCTATGACAGGGTTATGCCCACTTCCCACAGGAAGTGGTCATAGAGGGGGCGTGGTGACCCCAAGGCTACTACCCTACACTTCCCTTATGCCTGTAAATTCCGTATTTAGGGGTGCTCCTGGCACCAGAGAAGCAGATCCTGATGATCTAAGAAGAGCAAGAACACCGAAGAGCCACAAAAGCAGAGAGGAGAGAAGAAGCAGCTGACCTTGTACCAACCCAGCTGGCCTGTCTGCATCCCTCATCGAAAACTGCACCGAAGTCGACTCGTCCTGCAGCTGTTGACTCCAGAAACCCAGGAGGATTGACTCCCTTTGATAAAGACTCAAGACCTCCCATGAACAGCAGACCTGTTCTCCTACAAACGCTAAAGAAAGGACTCTGAGGCCTCCGGAACTGCCAAAACCCAACAAGCGAAGCCACCACTGCACCCATCACCTCTGGTCCGAGTTGAAGTGGGCCACCGGTGTCAACAAGACCCCCCAATCCTCTAGAGTTTGAGTCCATCGTGGTTCACCCCTCCTGGACTCCCCAACGATGCCCGCAGCCTCTGCACACAGGCCCCCTCTACTGCAAATGCTCCGGTAAGAAAAACCCAGACTCCTGAAGACACCTCTGCACCAGTCGCCCCTGTGCCGTGGAGAAGAGGCCTACAGGTGTCACCCTGTACCTGAGCATTGTGAGGTCTGAGTCCTGCTGTTGGTTCAGCCCGACTGGCTTGCTAGCCTGAGCCTGCAGCCTTTTTCCGCAGAGACCGATCTCCATTGAAATGCTTTGGGCTCCAAACACTGTTTTGCACTCTGCACCCAGCTGCCTGTGTACTGCTGGTGCTGCTTTGGAACTTGTCCAGCCCTCACCTTAACTCCTGGAGATTGGTCTTGTAAGTCATTGTACTATACCTATTTGCAGAACGTGTTCTTCCTTCCATAGGATAACATTGCAGAACTCAGAAAGCGCCCACTTTTTAAAGTGAAAAGAATATATATTTAAAAACGTACTTACCCAAACTATTTTTCTCTGATGCCTAAACATATATAAAGATACTTGCTATTTTTAGAAATAGGGGTAGATCTCCTTCTTGAGTCATGCATCTCATTTACTGACTATTGTGTGTATTTGTAACTGTCTTGCACTCCTCTGTGTTAAGCCTAAAGCTGCTTGACCATACTAACCCTTAATAGAGCGCTTTGGGATTGCACAGCAAGCCCCTGTCCACCCATAAGGGAACCCCTGGACTTTTCACACAAATTTCTAGTTATTGATATATCACACAAAGAGCCAGCTTCCTACAAAGTCCTTCTGGTGAGTTATCCTTGTGCACTCATTTGTTCAGGCTTACAACTTTCCATCGGTCTGCAGGCTATGGTTAGTGGGTCTCATCGTTTGTGGGTAGTCTTCCTGTGGGCATGCGTGGTTGTTTCCACTGCATAGCAACCTGCTGCTGGTATGTGTGAGGCTGGGCAAGAAAGGACTTTTTAGATGCCTATTGTCTTGAATAAGTTAATCCTCTAAAGTGGAGTGTGCTTGCAGAGAGTGTCTCAAACATTCTGTCTTTTTTACTTAGTCATTTCTAAACTGGGTAATGCTATTAAACATTATACTGTGAATGTGGCTTTGTACTTCAGATATGAAGTCTGAAACATGGAGCTAGTCATGTCCTGAGAGTAGCTTTGTTGTTGGCTCCGGGAGATGCTCTTGTAATACCTTCATATTATCTTACCAGCTCCTAAAATATCTTGCTAATGTACATGCTGTAGACTGCAATGATGTTAACTTATATGTCTACGGTCTTCTATCTACTGCTGTCTTGTCAGCTAGTGGTTTACAGGTTATTCCTGGGCCTTTAAATCTTGCAGTAACTTCAATTCGAAAAATAACCTTGGAAAATATCCAGGGTGGGGAACCAGAGGCTATAGGGTGAGCTGGCTTCCAAACAGAACCTGTTATACACGTATATGACTGCAGACGGTCTGATGTCCGTCCTGATGAATGCCATGGACAGAATGCCACTAGTCAAAAACATGTAGATGGTATAGTGGGGTTGGGGTACTAGTTCCTCTACTCTTCACATTGAGCTTTTAATACCAAGTGGTACCCTATGTAATATCCAAAAACCAGATTGGGTCATCCACATTGGTTTTTAAATGTAGTTTTTCACAGATCATTAGTTAATAGTAAAGTGCCACCATGATTCCAGGCGTTGGCCCGCTCTTCATCAAACTCGGTTTTTTTGAGAAGGTGGAGGTGTCCCATGATGAAGCTTGACACCTGGTGGTGTGTGAGGACATCCCTTCACACTTTTGTGTGTGCTTAGGAGCAGGCTGGAAACCCAGAAATTACTAAATGTGATAGAGTAAGAAAATGTTTTGAAAAATCACTTGGGTGGCTTTTTTGTGAATAACACATTACAGTAACTTCAACTGCCATTCAGAACTCTCAGATGAAAGCTCAATCTTAATGTGCTGACTTACATTTGATCTCCATCATGGGGTTAGATTCTGTAAATGACTACAAATGCACAAAAATGTCTTTGGATTGTTTAACTATCTCAGCCAACATGGCCAAATACTGCTTACCACATTTGAGGGTGTGCAACCTTTTTAATAAAAAAAAGTCTGATTTCTACAGCCCGGTGTACCAGTGCAATAAATAATAATAGTAAATAAAACATATAATTATTTATTATTATAGTATAGCTATACATTAATAACATAGAAGACATCCAAGGCAACTGACACAATCCTAGACCTGTTAATGTAGGGGCAACAGAAAAAGGGAGTCTCTTGCTGAACGAGGTCTCTAGCTGTTCGTCAACCTATCACCCACAGCAACCATCAAACCATGATGTTTCAGAGGGCTCTGTGTTCTATATTTCCGGGATATTCATATGTGGCTTTTGAGGGAACAGCGATCCAAAGGCCGACCAATGGATCTGATTTACACAGTTCACAATGCTAGTCTCTGGACCACACCTGCAATTAACAGTGAAGATGGGAAAGTAAAAGAAAGGCAGATTCTCAGGGGTGAAGAGGCTATGTTGAAGGATTACTTTCACTCAGAACCACACTCATGCAACAAGGTGACAGCATTTGATGAAGCTGCTCATGGCGACCTACCATGCCTTTCTAAAGTGAAGGAGTGCTGATAATGATGATACATTACACAGCCTCTACAAGAAAGTTGCTGGCACTAAAACTAACGTGACACCGCAGAGAACAGAATGCAAGCTAAGTCTGCAAGGGTTGCGAGGCTGGGAAGGCCATTCTCATTCTGATAAAAGAGAATAAGTAAGCTGGGATCCCTTTTAACCACACAATGAAATGATAACTAATCATATGCAAACATCCAATGGTACATCATCACTTTCAATACTAAGTTACAGAGAGGAGAGGCTCAAGAAATTTCAGAAGACATCCAACATCTGTTTAATAAGCTAGCAATGGGCTGACAGTGTCGCCACACTACAAGATGTCATTGAGGACGTTTTGCAGAACAAAATTTAATTTTTTAAGGATCCTCAAGTTATCATTGTGTATGGGTCACTGAAACGTATCCACGAGAAAACATTATGATGATATAAACGGATAGGGCATTGCGCTAATAAATATGTGTAAGGAGGAGCTATACAAACAAAACATACGATTGAAGACCAGGAAGGGCAATGTTAATGTACTGAGTAGAGGTTGGAGAGATGGCATTCCTTTCAAATGTCAGGCTGATCACTGATACCAAATGGAGGGTATTCCAGAGGCTTTTGAGGGTAGTCACAGGTGATACGTTGTCAATGTCTGTGAAGGTGGAAGCAGCCTCTGAACACCTATATCCACTCAAGGGATGACAAAGGGTGTGCACCCAAACCTCAAATATGGTCTTTATCTCTCCTTCTCAGACTCCCCGCCCACTGCTATTGTTAGTTGTACTGTGCTATTTATGGTGTTTCATGGCTGCTAGCTGTCCTACTTCAGGGTTAGCCCTCGGCTTTCGGGATAGGATTTTTGGAACCTGTTGCGGCTCTATTGTTGATGATCAACATGTACCCTGCTGTTCACTTTACCTGCGAGGCAAAACAGTGTAATAAAGATTTTTTGGTATTTGCGGATTTTAGGAAAGTAGCCTCTTTTTAGCATGTTTACCCCCAATTTTTGCAGATGTCAGTATGTTTTGACTGTGTTCACTGGGATCCTGCTAACCACAACCCCAGTGACTGTGCTCTCTCCTTCTAAATGTGGTTGCTTTGACTTCACACACCCCATATTTGGCATACTGGTGCCTCCATTTAAGTCCCTAGTATATGGTACCCAGGGCATTGGGGCACCAGGCGTTCCCCATGGGCTGCAGAATGTATTATGCTACCCACGGGAGCCCATGTAAAATGTGCCTGCAGGCCTGCCACTGCAGCCTGCATGAAAGGGTGCATGCACCTTTTTACTTCAGGTGACTGCACCAGGTCACTGTAAGTCACCCCTATGGTAGGCTTTCCTAGCCCAGAGGGCAGGGTGCAGGTACCAGTGTGTGAGGGCACACCTGCATGAGCAGAGGTGCCCCCTACAAACTCCAGCTCCATTTTCCTGGACTTCGTGTACTAGACACAGGTCACTACCTGTGTCCTGCTACATAATAGTAACTCCGAACCTGGGCATGTTTGGTATCAAACATGTCAGAATCATACCCCAATGCTGTTGCAAGTATTGGCCGTCTGATTCCATGCTCTCTGGGGGCTCCTACCAGAATTGCTCTTACCAGCTTTCTGAGGTTTTCTGGGCAGCCCTTGCTGCCTCCACCCCTCAGAGGGGTGTCTGCCCTCCTGCTGCTTGACCAGCTCAAGCCCAGGAAAGCAGAACAAAGGATTTCCTTTGGGAGAGGGAGGCAACACCCTCTCCCTTTGGAAACAGATGTTCCCTGGCTTGGGAGGGGTAGCCTTCCCAAGCCACTAGTATGCTTTGAAGGGCACATTTGATGCCCTCCTTGCATAAACCAGTCCACATCAGTTCAGGGACCTCCAGTCCCTGCTCTGGCACGAAACTGGACAATGGAAAGGGAGGAAACCACTCCCCAGTCCATCACCACCCAGGGATGGTGCCCCTTCAGGTGGCCACTTCATTCTGCCATCTTGAATCAAAGGTTGGCAAAGGGCTCAGGAAGCATCTGAGTGGCCAGGTCAGGCAGGTGACATCACAGCCCCCTTCTGATAGGTGGTCAGCTTGCTAGGTGACCAATGCCCCTTCCAGGGCTATTTAAGCTCTCCCTCCTGGGTGGGTCCTCAGATTCGATGTGCAAGATTCCAGCAAGACTCCTCTGCAACGTTTACTTCGACTTATGGCCACTGGAATTGCAAATGGACTTCACAGGAACAGACAATCTGCAGCTCCAGCGACAACTTTGTTTCTCTTGCTCCTTCCAGCAACTGCAACATTTCCCTCACTGTGCATCCTCTGTTGGTGGCAAGTCTTCAGTCTGCACCAAGAAGCAAGAAAGAATCTCCCTTGGAGTGAAGAAGTCACTCCCCTGCATTTTCATCTGCAGGCACCAACTGCAACGATTACCTGCAACACGTGTGCTGATCTGGAGTGGCCCCCTTGGTCCCCTCTACCAGCTATCCAAATTAGGAGACGGTAAGTCCTTGCCGCTCCACGCAGGACAGTACCCCTGTGTACCGCATCTCTTGCAGATACCAAGGCTTGTTGCCATCTCCTCCAAGGGATCTTCAGGCTCTATGTAGCCTCAGCTCCCAGGACTCTTCCCTGCGACACTCAGCCCTCTGTGTGCTTCTCCAGCAACGTGGGACTCCTTTCTAGGTGTGCTGTGTGGGCCTCACCTCGACTCCTGTGCTTGCTGCCTGTGGGTCGCGCGTGGGGGCCACCTCCTCTTTCTGTGACTCTCCTCACTGCTGAGGGTCACACGGGACTCTCCTTCTTCTGTTGAATTCTAATGGGGCTTGCTGGTCCCTTGCAACTTCGCATTTCTTCATCCACAACATTTGTCTTTGCCAAGGCTTGCTGGTTGTTCTTTCACACCACTGACTGCAATCCTTCTTCCGGCGTTGGACATTGACTTCATCACTCAAGGAACTCTTCAGCTGCTCCAGAGCTGCACTGCTGACTGTCTTCGCTCAACAGCAACCTGGTCTTGCATACACAGATAGGTGGGTAGTGGCTCCTGCCACCACCGGACACTCCAAAGTGAACTGAACTTGGTTCCCTTCTTTTTCAGGTCTTCCTCTTTCAGGATCCTCTTTTGGTTTCTTGCAGTCTTTTCTGGGTCTTGCAATATCCTTCTCTGAAGTCTTTTTGGTGGATTTGGGGAGAACCAGTTACTTACCTCCCTTCTCCTGTTCGCTGGAGGGCACTCTGGTACTTAACTTGTGGGTTTCCTAGTTCCTTCAGCTCCCCTCTACCAATTCCACTTCATTGGGTGGGGGCCTGAAATTCACATTCCACTTTCTTAGTATATCGTTTGGTGCCCCACAGGCCTTCAGCTTTGTCTATTGCTTTCACTGTTTTCTATTACATCCTATGCTGATTCCTGAATTCTAATGTACATATAATAGCGTGTTTACTTACCTCCAGTTGGGGTATTGCCTACAAACTATTTTGGTAATTGTGTTACCCTAATAAAGTACCTTTATTTTTGTAACACTATGTGGTTCTTTCATGTGTGTAAGTGCTGTGTGACTACATTAGTATTGCATAAGCTTTGCATGTCTACTGGATAAGTCTTGGCTGCTCATCCACACCTACCAGAGAGCCCTGGCTTCCTAGACACGGATTACACCTCACTAATAGGGGATACCGGGTACAAGATGATAACACCATGGGTTCTCACCACACACCAGGCCAGCGTCCTACACTGATTATAAAGGTCTGTTATAAGAAGGAGAGCAGAAAGGAACTGCAACCCCCACATCAGGTGAATCTACATTATGATTGCTCCTTTCATTATATTTGTTCATAATTGATCAAAATGAATAATTATGCTAAAGTTTAAAATATGGCCTGCTGCTGTCATCTTTGGTAGATTGACAATTGCCAGCTCTCAATTCTTAGCTAGACAGGGTTTATATCTTGGCACCTGAAGCATGCACTTTAAACAACTGTTGTGTTTATAGGAGTATTGCTCCAATGTACATAGTTTTCCAGTTGGTTTGCATTTCTCTGTTTCCTAAGGGATATTACCGGTTTGTTAGAACAACATAAATTAAACCCATGTGAACATCTTTGAGACACTTCTGAATGTTGTTATAAATGTATGTGTCCCCTTCCCTCCTTAATAAACACCAAGGGGACTTCCATATATTTTTTGTAATCACTTCTGTTTTACAAAAATAAAATCTGCAGACTTATTTCAAAGCAGATTACTGATATTTTCTTTGTCAGTCTGTTCCACTCGTCGGTTTTCCCCCAACTGTCCTGCCATTTTTATGAGTGCCAAAAGAAATCTATCAGACGTACGTAGGACCCATACTTGATTTACCCATTATTGCCCCGGATTAGGAGCTAATTTCAGAGTTGCTGAGTCGTGTGGTAGCTCACAGGAGTTATTTTCCAACTATCTCAGTTCCAAGATCAAAAGAAAGTACACTTAATACTTTTGTAACTGAAGAGTACAGTTCATTTGTCATTTTTTGTGCAGAGCTAGTAAATGCATTTCTATATTCTTCTTTGTTCCTGTAGGCAGAAGTACAATCAACTACATCAGCAAAGAGAACTCACAATATACCGTATTTGAATTAACATATCAAACCTGGAGATCTCCACTTACCATATAGGTCCATGACAGCCATTCTTTATATTGTGTTCTATTAAAGGTGGTGCCACATCTGTACATAGATAATGATGGGCATCTACAGTAAGTCTGAAATATCCATCAATTAAAGAGACAAAGGATGAGGCTTCATCAGGTGAAGAAAGCCATAACACCTAAAACAAACACATATTTAGGTATACTCACAGTCACAACATTAAAATATCTATTACAAATAACACAAACAAACACACAAGTACCATTACTAATAAAATGTATTTTTCCACACTGTTTGCTACTGTAGTGAAGCAGTTTCATAACAGTGTAAGTGGAGTGTTACATTTAAAAACAAATACTTTTCTAGGTGAAAAGCAGGGAATAAGTCACTACCCAAGACTACAAAATATAAACAATGCATCACACTTGCCTGGAAGGACCGAGGAGGAAGTAAACGCATGTCAAGACCAGAAACCGAGAAAAGCGCTTCCAAAATTCTTTTAAACTTCGATTGGAGTTATAAAAAATTATATGCTTAGATGCACTGAAGACCTTTCCGATTAAAAAAACAAACTATTTCCGACTGCAGCTTACAATTTAACTGAAGGTAATAAATTCAGATCTGATGAGCTTCATATTAAGTTTAACCAGTTTACACACACACACACGTAATGGATGCTATAAATTTGATATTTTACTCTTATTGCTTTTGAAATGTGCTTTATCCGCATTTTCTAAGCTAGTTTGAATCATTTGTAAAATTGCAAATAACCTTGTTGCCATGCATATATTCACTGAAAACCTTCGCCCTGCCCTTTTCACAAAGATTACTCAATAGCTGTCATAAGGGCCAAACTCATAGTTACTCTTTAACCTGTTTTGCATTTGTATTGTTTCAAGACCACATTAGCATAAGTTCGGTTCCGCTTCTGCGAAGAATGAATGGATCAATCTGGCCAAAGTTGGGAGCATGCTCCCCACTGTGCGTGAGGCTTTGCTGGTGGTCCTGCTGAAGCGGGCCAAACCATTGGACCGCTGCTCACCATATCGGCCATGTCACCCATGAACGAGAAGACTACAATTTACGTAAATACCCTGGCCAATCGGTTGACCCTGTTGCTGCCGGGGGTGGTGGACACAACAGACCGGATCTGTCCCAGGGCAGAGTCTTTTGTTTGATCTTAGGCCACTGTTCGGTGCGGTACAATATATGGACCCCAAAATTAGTGCTGCAAATGGTATTCCTTGATGCAGAAAAAGCGTTTGATTTGGTGGAGCGGGGATTCATGCAGGCAGTTCTGTGACATTCTGGGTAGGCGACATTTTTCTTCAATTGGTTAGGGTACTGTACACACAACCGACAGGTTGGGTCAGGGTTAACGGTGTGATCACTGCTCTCATTGACATCACAAGGGGCGTCAGACAGAGCTGTCCCCTTTCTCCTCTGCTGTATGCTCTTGCGGCCGAGCCACTGGCTTGTGCGCTCCAAGAATACCATTCACATAGAGGCCTTGAGTTCCCCCATTATAATGTGATTGTATCGACTTATGCTGATGACACCCTGCGTTAGATTCACGACCCTGAGTGCAATTTAACACTGGCGCTCCATAAGGTGGTACTGTTTAGGGGACAAGCCGGACTCAGAGTGAACTGAGATAAATCCATCATATTCCCACTCACCTTGTACACGAAGCCAATGCTGCTAAATTATCCTTTGAATTAGACTGAGGTCTCAGTGTGTTATTTAGGGGTTCAGGTGCACACGGACCCAGCAGTCGTTATGCAGGACAATTATGGTGGAGATGGGCAGCACATATCAGACACAGTGGACCATATTGCCTCTATCGCTCGCGGGCCGCGCAGCCATCATGAAAATGGTAGTTCTACCCAACTTCCTTTTCTTAAATATTCTGATTCTTCTGACCCGACTGTTTGATAAACTCAAGGCTCTGATGCTCCGTCTGGTGTGGGCAGGAAAGCAACCGGAAGTGGGGTGGACAATTCTGAGCATATCCTTAAGATATGGAAGGACTAAATGCTCCTGCCCCAGAAGCTTCATATTGGGCTGCTCAGTCGCAATTCGCACACTATTGGATTCATTGCCCACGTGACCTACCACATGTGGAAATCCAAACTTGTATATAGGGACACGATGGATTCATGACCCCTTCCGATCGTGTGCCGAGGTCTGACTGGCTGCCAATAATTTAACAAGGAAGTGTTGGCAGCCATCTTAGGACTCCCAGAAAAAAAAAGAAAAGGGGCCATGGTACGGACACCCTTACCCCATAGCTTTGATGGTAGGGTCCTAGAGGGACGCCCCAGGGCTAAAAAGCACTTTATAAAAAAAGTTTGCTGAATCCGCTGCAAAAATTAAGATAAGAAAAACATAACACAAAAAATACCAAGGTGTAGACTCCCACGCTTCTTAATACCCAAATCCCTGGGTGGGACAAGTTCCGGGGGATTGATATTTATAAAGCGGTGGGGGTGGCGGCCGGCAGGGACTGCCACCTCCCTGGGGCTTTAATGTATTCTATGTGTGGGGCTGCGTGGCCCCGCTCCCTGCAGACGCGGGGACCACCACCTCCCCAAGGCTTCTATGTAATACTATGTGGTGGGGCCACACAGCCCCCCCTCCCTCGCAGCCTTGGGGACCACCACCTCCCCATGGCTTCAATGTAATTCTATGTGGGGGGCCTTCCTGCCCGCCCCCCCCCTGTAGTCCCAGGGACCCCCAGGATTCTTTTAGTTGGAGGGGGGCCACGCACCCCCCCTCGAGGAGCCACTGATGGCTCCTGTTATGTCCCATGGTGCCCAGCCCCAGGACATAGTCTGTTTGATGTGGCTTGGCGGCAGCTTTGACAGCTGCCGCCAATTCACAGCAAACTCTCTGCTCGCAGCGAGGAAAAGCTGTCAAGCTGCATCGCCCGGGAAGGGCGACAGAAGTGTCGAATACGGTCTCCCCGAACAGGAGGCATTGTTTGAATAGTGTTCTCATCGTGGGATCTTATTTAAGTCATTTAAGGCCGCATTTTCAAACAAAGGGTAATTAGAGCACCATATAAAACTCTATGCTCGCAGCGAGGAAAAGCTGTCAAGCAGCAATTCTTTGATTGTGTTTTTAATGTGGTGTCCTTTTTCACTTGAGATGTCATCAGTGATGTCACTGACCAGGTCATGAGTGATGTAATTTGTGAGGTCATAAGCAGTGCATTATGGGGGCGTGAGTTATAGTTAGTTCAGGTCAATACAGCTGTTCAATTTCTATGGTTTTGTACATGTCAAACTAAAGGCTAATTATAACATCCCTGTAACCTTTGTTTTTTTAAGTGAATCTGTAGGCTTTTTTTTAGGTCGAGCATAGGCATACAGCCTTCTGTATACTTTAGTATACTTCTGATGTGGGCTTAGAGCCATTTCATTTTTTTGTTTCAGTGTCCTTTAAAAATCCTTGCTTGCTAGTGATCAGTCCTAACACTTTGTCCCTCCTTTTTTCACTTTCAGTTCCTCCGAAGAGCAGGGGCCAACTACTGTATATTTACACCTTGGTTCTCTATCTGTTCCTTTGGGGACTATTTTTTTTTAATTTGTTTCCTGCTCGTGTGAATGTTTGTCTGTGTTCAGCTTTATTGCCCATAGCTTCTTGTTCCTTTTGTTTCTGCATGGTGGCCTGGGAAGGGTCTCCTTCTCAGACCTTCTATCCCTGCCTTTCAAATTCCAGTGTGATCAAAAACAGGCCTGTAAGTCTTTCTGTTATTAGAATGGCGCCCCTTCAATGTTTAACCTGCCTTTCTCACCACAATCTGGAGGGCTGCGGGGCTTGCGCTGCCCACGCATCACATTTTGTATTAAAAACATTTTATTTATTTTGCCTCTGCCCGTGGCTCCATTCCCCCCAACACCTCCTGCTTGGTGGCTGCATTTCCTGCTTGTGTAGGCACCCGTCTCTGCTGGCAATTTAGCTGCTGCTGGAGCCAGGGAACAGGCTATGCGCATGGCTGCGACCAGGACAACAAGCTGCAGCCTGGGCTCTGCCTACTGCTGCTCTGCACCCAGCACATAGGGATTGGAGGTGTCCTGCTGCTTCCTTCCACAGCTACGTGTAAGTGCAGGGCACCATGACCTCCACGGGACCCCGGCAAACCCACTGTGCCACCCACCTCCCCCTTTCTTGGAGGTATTGGAGGTCAACTAGTTTACGCTGATATTTTCTTTTGCACTGATTTGTATTGCGCAAATCCAATCAGACCAAAAAAATCGGAGTGCTTTACATGTGCGCCAATTACATTACATAAGTTCACATTCATTTTCTGGGAGGGAGACTACATGATTTGCAACAGTGGTTAAAGTACTGAGAGAATTTGTGTAAAGCTTCTCTGTTTTCCTTAAGGGATTGTTGTAGTGTTACTACACAGTTGGGAACTTACTACGTGACAACCCCAACTAGCCTTTCCAAGAAACTTTGTTGCCCATATTACACATTATCTAATTTTTCTTTTGATTTTAATCATTATATATTTGTTTTTTCATTAAAAAACACTTCTATATTTGAAAAGTAGCTGACTTAGTCCTAGTCATTCCAGCTCTTTCGGTCTTTAACTTGCTCAAAATTAGGTTTATGGGAAGCTTTACATTACGGCAACAGAGGGTCTATATTATCAATCAATCAAACAATTTTCTTAAGCGCATTACTCACCCGGTAGGGTCTCAAGGCGATCAGCGGCGGGAGTGGTTTCCTGCTCGAAAAGCCATGTTTTGAGGTGCTTTCTGAAGGTTAGGAGGTCCTGGGTCTTGCATAGGTTGGTGGGGAGAGAGTTCCAGGTTTTGGCGGCGAGGTGGGAGAAGGATCTGCCGCCAGAGGTGGTGCGTTGGATGCGGGGACTGTAGCGAGGGCGAGGTCAGCGGAGCAGTCGAGTTGGTTTGTGGAAGTTGATTCGTTCGTTGAGGTAGGCTGGTCTGGTGTCGTGGAGGGCTTTGTGAGCGTGGACAAGGATTTTGAAGATGATCCTTTTGTTGATGGGCAGCCAGTGTAGGTATCTGAGGTGGGCGGAGATGTGTTCGTGGCAGGGGAGGTTGAGGATGAGACGTGCGGCTGCATTCTGGATTCGCTGGAGTTTTCTCTGAAGCTTGGCTGTAGTCCCTGCGTAGAGGGCGTTGCCGTAGTCCAGTCTGCTGCTTATGAGGGCGTGAGTGACCGTTCTTCTTGTTTCTAAAGGAATCCATTTGAAAGTCTTGCGTAGCATGCAAAGGGTGTTGAAGCAGGAGGATGACATGGCGTTGATTTGCTGAGTCATGGAGAGAGATGAGTCCAGTATGATGCCAAGATTGCATGCGTGGGTGGTGGGGCCACCAAGAGTCGTTCCATGCTGTCTTGTTGGGGCCGAAGATGATGATCTCGTTTTTTTCTGAGTTCAATTTGAGGTGGCTTGCTGTCATCCAGTTGGCAATGGCGAGGAGTCTGGCGTGTAGGTTATTCGTGGCAGTAGATGGGTTCCTGGTGAGGGAGATGATGAGCTGGGTGTCGTCAGCGTATGAAATGATGGTGAGGCCATGGGGGCGGATGATGTTGGCGAGAGGAGTCATGTAGATATTGAAAAGGGTGGGAGTGAGGGAGGATCCCTGGGGAACTCCACAGATGGTCTTGGTGGCTGTAGACCGGAAAGGAGGGAGGCAAACTTTTTGGGTTCTTTCCGAGTGGAAGGAGGTGAGCCAGTCCAGGGCTTTGTGTCAAATTCCGGCGTCGAAGAGGCGTGTGCGGAGGGTTTGGTGGCATACGGTGTCAAAAGCTGTGGAGAGGTATAGGAGGAAGAGGGCGACGGTCTCGCCCTTGTCCAATCTGGTTCTGATGCTGTCTGTACAGGCGATGAGGGAGATCTCGGTGCTGTGGTTTTTGCGGAATCCAGACTGGGAGACGTTGAGTATGTTGTCGTCTTCTAGGAAGCGAGACAGTTTTATGTTTACTATCTTCTCTATGACCTTTGCGGGGAAGGGGAGTAGAGAGATGGGTCGGTAGTTTGAGAGGTCTTCAGGGTCTGCTTTGGGTTTTTTGAGAAGAGACTTGACTTCGGCGTGTTTCCAAATGTTTGGGAAGGAAGTGGTCTCTAAAGAACTTGATGACAGCCCGGAGCTGGGGAGGGATGATCTGGCTGGCCTTGTTGAAGATGTGGTGGGGGCAAGGGTCTGTTGGGGAGCCTGAGTGGATGGAGCTCATGGTTTTGCCGATTTCTTAGTCGTTGGTGGGGGTCCAGGTGTTCAGTAGGATGGTGCGGCAGGGTGTTGTGGTCAATGTTCCCTCTAATTTTTTTCCACTGTGTGCGGCAGTGTGCGGTCTCTGTGCGCTGCAGCCAAGGATACGTGCGCCAAGAAACTGACCATTCACGCGCGCGCAGCGCATAACTAGCCAAGATCTTTGGCATTAGCCTCTCCATACCACTAAAGCAAAAAAGGGATATCATTGCTCCATGCAATAGGGCATCAAGGCAGTTTTGTGACCTGGTTGCTCACCCCAAGGACATGACCTGTTAGGGGAGCACATATATTGCTTTAAAAGGCTTATTTAGGCTTAGAAAGTGATAACGCATATAAACTACCACAAAGTATAGGAATGGTGAAACATTTGATAACAGCACATTTTCTACTGTTCTGAAGCATTTCCTAGCTCATGAACCATTGATTTTCAAGACAAATATCACTTGCCCGCTTGTATGCTAAAGCACGCCAAATCATGTTTAAAACACTCCCTGCGGTATTTAAAAGCTGTTTTCATTGACTTTAATCCAGATTCAAATAGAAGCATTATCTGCCTTAGGGGAGCACGTATTTCACTCAAAAAGGCTTATTTAAGCTTAGAAAGTGCTAAAGCATATAAACTACCACAAAGTATAGGAATGGTGGAACATTTGATAACAGCACGTTTTCTACTGTTCTGAAGCATTTCCTAGCTCATTAACCATTAATTTCCAAGACAAATATCACTTTGTCGCTTGTATGCTAAAGTATGCCAAATGATGTTTAAAACACTCGCCGCAGCATTTAAACGCTGTTTTCATTGACTTCAATCCAGATTCAAATATGAGCATTATCTGCCTTAGGGGAGCACGTATATCGCTCTAAAAGGCTTAGAAAGTGATAACGCATATAAACTACCACAAAGTATAGGAATGGTGGAACATTTGATAACAGCACAACGTGCGCGCTTGCCAAAGGGGCCTGCGCGATGGGGGAAGGAAAGGTGCGCGCGCGCCCGCCTTACAGGGAACATTGGTTGTGGTGTCCGCTGTGTCGGTGGTGGTGATGGTGAGGGATGACGATGTGAAGCTGTCGCGTATGTCTGCGATCTTGCGGTGGAAGTAGTTGGAGAGGGAGTTGCAGAGGCATTGGGAGTGTGGAGGGTCGATGGTGCAGGATTTGGGTTTGGTGAGTTCTTTGATGATGGCAAAAAGTTGCTTGCTGTTGTGTGTGTTGTGGTATATGCGTTCTTTGTAGAAGGATCGTCTGGAGGTCCGGATGAGCTGGTGATGTTTTTGCATGGCTGATTTGAGGGCGGAGAAGTTGCTCATTGAGGGTTCTTGGCACCAGGCTTTCTCAATTTTTCGGCATTCTCATTTGGAAGACTGAAGTTCTGTGGTGAACGAGGGGGCAGTCTTGATGATGTGGGCGCTGTTGTTTATTTTTAATGGGGCGAGGGAGTCTGCGCTTGTTTCTAGCCATCGTGTGAGGTTGAGGGTGGCGGCATTGTGGTCGTTGGTGCTGGGAGGTGGGGCTTGTGCAAGGTTGGAGATTAGTTGTTCTTTGGAGATCTTGTTCCACTTGCGGTAGAGAGTAGGATGTTGGTGGTGGGTGGGGGTTTCAGGAAGGAGAAATCGACGCAGCGGTGGTCAGTCCAGTGGAGTTCGGTGGTGTGAGTGAAGGCAATGCGGCTGCTGGAGGTGAAGATGGCATCTAGCGTGTGTCCGGCTGAGTGGGTGGGTGAGGTGACCAGTTGCTTGAGGCCGAGGTTTGCGAGGTTGTGCAGCAGGGCCGTGGAGTTGCAGTCGTGGGTGCTTTCCTGGTGAAAGTTAAGGTCACCAAGGACTAGGTAGGCTGTGGAGGTGAGGGCGTGGGAGCTGATAGTGTCGGTGATGGTGTCACAGAATGGGGGGCAGGGTCCTGGTGGTCTGTAGATGAGGGTTCCTCTTAGGGTGGTGTTGGCATTGTGTACATGAAAGTGTAGGTGCTCTGCGTTGTCTAGGGTGTTGTTGGTGGAAATCTTGATGGAGTTTCTGTGTATTATGGCGATTCCTCCTCTTGGTCTGTTGAAGCGGTCTCTATGGGTGATTTTGTATCCTTCTGGGATGGCTATGGCAATGTCGGCTTCTGATGAGGAGTTCATCCATGATTCAGTGAGGAAGGCGATGTTGGGAGAGTTTGTGGTGAATAGGTCCCAAAGCTCGATGGCGTGCTTGTGATCGGAGCGGGTGTTAAGGAGGATGCAGTTGAGGTGATTGGGGGGTTTACTGTTGTGGTGCTTGTTGGTATTGGTATGAGGTCAAGAGAAGCAGCATGAGTGGCATGTGAAAGGTGTGTGTGTGTGTCTGGGGTTGGCCTGGGCGCAGGCATTGTGCCGGCTGGGGTTGAGAGCAATATATATAGTTGTTGATTTGCTCCATGGGGAGATGTTAGTTACAGTTTACAAAATTGCCCTTTTAGACGTCTGCAAACAAAAAAATTGCAGAATAACTCCAAATGTTCGTCTGTTTACAGCAGCAGATGAAATACTGAAGGATGTCGCACAGAGATCCTCTCTTTTACATAAGTAAATGTTTTATTGTTACTAAACAGTTGGTAGAAGTAACTTAGTCTGTCCCAACCCTACCCGCCCTTTTAACATATTGATTTCCTCATTATGGACTTTTTCCAATATTATTTGCTTTTTTTATATTTTATAGTAGATTTCTTGTTAAAACATGCTTCCCCATTTAATATGTAACTGGCTTAGTCCCAGCCGTACCTGTTCTTTGTATTTGAAACGCACTGAGATTATAGTTTATGGGGAGCTTTACATTATGTTTGACGCACTACACGTTTAATTGTGTGCTGCCAAAGTTTATCCAAAAAACTACCGCTGTGCATTCTGTGTTCATATTTGAGTTTGAGGTGCTATTAACATTTAGTACATGTTGAAATTTTTGTGCAAAAACAATATTGTACAGTGTCTAATACAATGTTAAAGGCCGTACATTACTGTCTTCCACAAATACTTAAACATATGATACATTATAATAACACTTCATCTGCACTGTAAACACACAACCAACATTTGTATTTATCTTAATAAAGTTTGGCAGCATACAACTAAAAGGGCAGCATGGCTAAGCATAATTTAAAACTCTGTATAATCCTTAATCTGATCTAATTTTACATAGGAAAGACCGCAGCAGAGGGTCTAGCATTACAAAGCTGTTATATTGTTCCTTGGAGAGATGTTTGTTACCATTGACCGAACTGCCCTTTTAGTCGTCTGCAAACCAAAAAGATTATAGTACTACAGAGGTTGGGTGTGTTTACAGTGGCAAAGCCAAGTGCTATTATTATTTTACACATATTTAACTATTTGCTTTACACCAGTAACATACGGCTTATGACACTAACTGCTTCATCCAGAAAGGGCTGCGTGGGCTTAAATTTTTCTTGCATTTATTTTATATGTAATCTACTGTATTACAAGCCTACCAGTCCTTTGGAAAACACTCTCTCATGTCATGGGCTTTTTCCTAATATACCAGCCGTTTATAAACTATTTTTTGCTTTCAAATTAAAACGCTCTTATCTAAGATTTTTATTTTAAAACCAGTTTTGTCTTTATCTTTATTTTTGGAACTGTGCCTATTGGTGTTTTCACATGATTTTTGGTTGCTTCAGTCATGGTTTTTCACACTGTATTTTTACACAAACAATGCTTTTACATGCACAACGGCGTCTACTGTGCGCAAATTACTTTTCTGCAAACATTGGGTTTTGAAGTAAAGGGGTGGAGCAGGAATTTACACGTCACCTTTCTGTGGCAGCAAGCCTTTTGTCTTTTTCAAGCATACTTTATTGTGAAGCATTCAGACCTCTTTGTACTTGTTGTATGGGTGCTACAGGATGGAGATCAATCAATCAATCAATCAGGGAATTTGTAAAGCACACTATTCACCTGTGAGGGTCTCAAGGCGCTGAGGGGGGGGGGCTGCTACTGCTCGAACAGCCATGTCTTTAGATGTCTCCTGTAGGTAAGGAGGTCCTTGGTCTGACGCAGGTGGGTGGGAAGAGTGTTCCACGTGTAGGCGGTGTTGGGTTGCGAGAACGATCTGCCGCCGGTGGTTGTTCTGCGGATGGCGAGGGCAGGTCGGCAGAGCGAAGTTGTCGGGTAGTGGTGTAGAAGGAGAGCAGTCTGTTGAGGTATTCTGGTCCGGTGTTGTGCAGTGCTTTGTGAGCATAGGTGAGGAGTGATTCTCTTGTTGTCGGGGAACCAATGTAGGTCTCTCAGGTGGGCTGTGATGTGGCAGTGGCAGGGGATGTCCAGGATGAGGCGTGCGAAGGCGTTCTGGATGCGTTGCAGTCTTTTCTTGAGTTTGCCCATAGTTCCTGCATAGAGGGCACTGCCGTAGTCCAGTTTGCTGCTTACGAGGACTTTGTTGTTCTTCTGGTTTCAGTGGGGATCCATTTGTAGATCTTCCAAAGCATGCGTAGGGTGTTGAAGCAGGAGTAGGAGATGCCGTTGACTTGCTGGGTCATAGATAGTGAAGAGTCCAGGATGAATCCCAGGTTGCGTGCATGGTCGGTGGGAGTCGGTGCGGTTCCCAGTGTGGCAGGCCACCAGGAGTCGTCCCATGCGGAGGAGGTGGAGCCGAAGATGAGGACCTCAGTCTTGTTGGAATTAAGTTTCAGCCAGCTGTTCTTCATCCGTTCGGCGATGGCCTTTATTCCTTCGTGGAGGTTGGTCTTGGCATTGTCCTTGGTGAGGGAGAGGATCAGCTGGGTGTCATCGGCGTATGAGATGATGTTGAGGTTGTGAGATCGGGTGATGTTAGCGTGCAGAGCCATGTAGACGTTGAAGAGGGTAGGGCTGAGGGACGAACCCTG
This sequence comes from Pleurodeles waltl, assembly GCF_031143425.1. NCBI lineage: Eukaryota > Metazoa > Chordata > Amphibia > Caudata > Salamandridae > Pleurodeles > Pleurodeles waltl. The sequence continues at coordinate 818,400,807 of NC_090443.1, read as the reverse complement.
GGGTACACCGCAGATGATTTTGGAGGCTTCAGAGCAGAATGGAGGGAAGCAGACTCTAGAGTTGTGCCAGTGAGAAAGGAGGTGATCCGGTCCAGGGCTCTGTCACAGATTCCTGGGTCATAGACGCGTGTGCGTAGGGTGGTGGCAGACGGTGTTGAACGCAGCTGAGAGGTCCAGGAGGATGAAGGCCACGGCTTCGCCATTGTCTAGTATGGTTCTGATGTCATCGGTGGCGGCAATGAGGGCGGTTTCGGTGCTGTGGTTGCTGCGGAATCTGGATTGGGATGGCTCCATAGTGTTGTTCTCTTCGAGGAAACGGGTCATTTGTTGACAATTTTCTCTATGACTTTTGCCGGGAAGGGGAGCAGGGAGATGGGCTGGAAGTTCTTGAGGCCCTTTGGGTCCGCCTTGGGTTTCTTAAGGATGGCATTCGTCTTGGCATGCTTCCAGCTCTCCGGGAAGGTGGTGGACTCTAAGGAACTGTTGATGATCTTCTGGAGTTGGAGTGCGATGACAGAGCTTGCTTTGTTGAAGATGTGGTGAGGGCAGGGGTCGGTGGTGACTCAGAGTGGATGGTGTTCATGATTTAGATGGTGTTGTTGTTGTTGATGTAGGTCCAGGAGAGCAGGAGGCTGGTGGGTGGTGAGTCTGTGGTGATAGTGGTTGACGTGGGGGGTGTAGGAAGTTGGCTCTGTATATACTATCTCAAAGTGAGAGATAGTGTGCACAGAGTCCAAGGGTTCTCCTTAGAGGTTGATAGTGGCAAAATTAGATACTTCTAATGCTCTATCTTGTGGTAGTGTGGTCAAGCAGTAGGCTTTTCAGAGGGTAGTGTTAAGCATTTGTTGTACACACACAGGCAATAAATGAGGAACACACACTCAAAGACTTAACTCCAGGCCAATAGTTTTTATATAGAAAAATATATTTTCTCAATTTATTTTAGAACCACAAGATTCAGGATTTGAGGTAAGTACATAAAATACAAGGTACTTCACAAGTAAGTACAGAACTTTGATTCAAAGCAGTAGTACACACAGTTTCAGTTAAAATGGCAATAGGCTATTTTAAAAGTGGACACTGCAAACATCAACAGTTCCTGGGGGAGGTAAGTTTGGTTAAGTTTCTCAGGTAAGTAAAGCACTTACACAGTCAGTCTCCTGGGCGTAGGCAGCCCACCGATGGGGGTTCAAGTCAACCCCAAAGTCACCACACTAGCAACACAGGGCCGGTCAGGTGCAGCGCTCAAAGGAGGGCCCAATAGGCGCCTATGGGGAACAGGGGTGCTCATGTTCCAGTCTGCTAGCAGGTAAGTGTCTGCGTCCTTGGGAAGCAGACTAGGGGGGTTTTGTAGAGCACTTGGGGGGGGGGGGGGGGGCACGGGGGGTACAAACAGGCACACAAAACACATCCTCAGCAGCACAGGGGCAGCCGAGTGCAGTGTGCTAAGTAGGTGTCGGGTTTGCTATTGAAAGCAATGGAGGGACCCGGGGGTCACTTAAGCGATGCAGGCAGGGCACAGGGGGGCTTCTCTGGGCTAGGAAGAGGGCCGCCTGCTGGTCAGTTCTGCACTGGAAGGTGGTTCCTCTCGGTCCTGGGAGTTGCGGGTGCAGTGCTTGGCCCAAACGCTGGGTTCCTTGTTGCCAGGCAGGCGCGGTCAGGGGGATCCTCCGGATCCTCTCTGCAGGCATCGCTGTGGAGGTGCAGGGGGGTCAACTCAGATTACTCATGTTGTCGTAGTCGCCTGGAAGTTCTCTCTGCGGTGATACTTCTCTGGAGCTCGAGCCGGGGACGTCGGGTGCAGAGCGAGAAGTCTCATGCTTCTGGGGGGAAGAGAGAGTTCTTTGGAAGTTGCTAAAAAATTGCAAAGTTGTTGCTGTTTTTTAACAGTACCGCTGTTCTCAGGAGTTTCTTGGTCCTTCGGCTTCACGGCAGTCCTCTGAGTCCTCAGAGGTCGCTGGTCCCTGTTGGATGCGTCGCTGTGCAGGTTCTTTAAGTCTGGAGACAGGCCGGTAGGGCTGGGCCAAGTCAGTTGGTATCTCCGTCATCTCTGCGGGGCTTTCAGGTCAGCAGTCCTTTTTCAAAAGGCCAGGGCACTCGCATGAAATAAGATAAGACTCTGTGCAGTTAGGTTCTTGGTCTTCGGAGAATCAATATTTAATCCAAACAGAGTTAAAGTTCAGTGTCTTTATTCTTGTGCGAGGTTTTCATACATGTTCATCACATCAGAAAGATTCCATATGTGGTCATCACAACAACATCCAACAGCCAACACGTGTTTCGTCTCCGAGAAATTAATCTCATTGACTTCCTCAGGGCAAAGTATAAGTAAGGTGTTAACATGAATAAATGGCTTATCCAAATCAAGTAAAACTCTTCAAGATAATGTACGATCAATAGAGAAAGAGTAGTGGGAATCACGTGGCGGGGGCAAAACACTATTATCCCCCAGTCTTCGTGAGGGAGTACTCGTAAGTCAGCACGTATGGATCCAAAATCTTTTACGGTGCGATCTATAAACAAAACAGTTCTTTTGGGTAAATTCTTGTGTTGGGGGCGCTGTGTCTTGCTCCCCGATAATTAAGCTGGCGTGTATGTAGAGAAAAAGGACATGTAAGCCCTCTGTCTCATCTAGAAGTATAAGGTATAGAAGAGACACAGAGTAAGGTCTCAGGAGTGTGCGTGAAACTCCTCAGCAGTCCTTCTTTCTTCGGGTTGCAGGAATCTGATTTCCTGGGTTCAGGGTCGCCCTAAATACTAAATTTAGGGGTGTGTTTAGGTCTGGTGGGCAGTAGCCAATGGCTACTGCCCTGGAGAGTGGCTACACCCTTTTGTGCCTCCTTCCTGAGGGGAGGGGGGGACATCCCTATTGGGGGAATCCTCCAATCTCAAGACAGAGGATTTCTAAAGGCAGGAGTCACCTCAGCTCGGAGCACCCTAGGGGCTGTCCCGACTAGTGGATGACTCCTCTTTGTTTTTCTCATTATCTCCTCCAGCCTTGCCGCCAAAAGTGGGGGCAGTGGCCGGAGGGGCGGGCATCTCCACTAGCTGGGATGCTGTAACAAAAGGCATGAGCCTTTGAGGCTCACCGCCAGGTGTTACAGTTCCTGCAGGGGGAGGTGAGAAGCACCTCCACCCAGTACAGGCTTTGTTCCTGGCCACAGAGTGACAAAGGCACTCACCCCATGTGGCCAGAAACTCGTCTGGTTGCGACAGGCTTTCAGAAACTGGTCAGCCTAGCACTAGGAGTCAGACTGGTATTAAGGGGGCATCACTAAGATGCCTTCTGGGTGTATTTTACAATAAATCCCACACTGGCATCATTGTGCATTTCTTGTGCAGAGAAGTTTGATGCCAAGCTTCCCAGATTTCAGTGTAGCCATTATGGAACTGTGAAGGTCGTGTTTGACAAACTCCCAGACCATATACTGCTTATGGCTACCCTGCACTTACAATGTCTAATGTTTTGCTTAGACACTGTAGGTCCCCAGGGTGGCATAAGACATGCTGCAGCCCTTAGAGACCTTCCCTGGCAACAGGGCCCTTGTTACCAGAGGTACCATTTTCAAAGGACTTATCTGTGTGCCAGGGCTGTGCCAATTGTGGGAACAAAGGTACAGTTTAGGGAAAGAACACTGCTGCTGGGGCCTGGTTAGCAGGGTCCCAGCGCACTTTCAAGTCATAACTGGCAGCAACAAAAGGCAAAAAGTCAGGGGGTAACCATGCCAAGGAAGGCATTTCCTTACAGGGGGTCTGAGTACTGAAGCGGTCATGGATGTCTGCAATCTTGCAGGAGAAGAAGGTGGCTAGGGAGTCACAGAGGTCTTGTGATGGCTGGATGTCATTGGCGTCGAAGCCGAGGTTGGAGAGCTCCTAGTGGCTGTGTGCACTGTTGTCGTTGTGTTATTTGAAGGCGGTTCTCTTGGCGGTTCGGATGAGTTGGTGGTGTCTGCGGCTGGCGTTCTTGAAGGCTGTGTGGTTGTCCAGTGTCTGCTCTTTTCGAGTCTTCTGCATGTTTGCTTAGATTCTTGGAGGTCGGCGGTGTACCAGAAGGCCTTTCTGTCTGTTGGAAGGATGTTTGATCCGGCGTGTTGGCACTGTCGTCGATCCACTGCCTGAGGTTGCGGGCTGCTGTGTCAGTGTCGGTGGTGTTGATGGGTGGGTTCCGGGAGAGGGTAGTGATCAGCTGGTCTTCGGTGACCTTGTTCCATCTGCGGTGGGGAATCCGTTGCGGGTGATGGTCTATTGTGGTTTTCTTGAAGGAGAAGTGGATGCAGCGGTGGTCGGTCCAGTGGAGTTTGGTGGTGTGGCTGAAGGTGCCGTGTTTACCGGCGGAGAAAATGGGGTCGAGCATGTGTCCTGCGGAGTGGGTAGGAGTTGTGACTAGCTGTTTGAGGCCGAGTTTGGAGGGGTTGTCGAGCAGGGTGGTAAAGTTGTTGTCGTTGGTGTTCTCAAGGTTGAAGTTCAGGTCCCCAAGGTGTATATAGTCTGTGGATGCAAGGGCGTGTGTGCTGATGACATCTGTGATGGAGTTGCTGAACTGCTGTTGGGGGCCAGGGTGGTCTGTAAAAGAAGGTCCCTCTGAGGGTGGTGTTTGGGTCGGTATGGATCTGGAAGTGCAGGTGTTTGGTGGTGCCGAGGGTGTCGTCGGTGCTGGTCGTGATCCTGAGGGTGTTCTTGTGGACGATAGTGATGCGTCCTCCTGGTTTGCTGGAGCGGTCCCTGTGAGTGATCTTGTAGCTGTCCGGGATGGCTATGGCTATGTCAGCGCTGAGGAGGGATTCATCCAGGTCTCAGTCAGGAAGGCGACGTCTGGGGAAGTTGAGTCGAGAAGATTCCAAAGTTCGACGGCATGTTTGTGGACAGAGCAGGTGTTGAGTAGGATTCATCTGAGATGGTTGTGTCCTGCCTTGGTGGGTGGGTCATTGGTGTGGAGGCTGGTGAAGGTGCACTTCCGGCAGGAGAAGGGTCTGCGTGTGAGCTGCAGGGTGGCTTGATGGCAGGTGGGTGAGAGACCAGTGCTGATGGCGTGGAGGGTGGTGGTGTCGTAGCGAAGACGGGTGTGGCGGCAGTGGGGGGCGAGAACCAGGGGTTCTGGTGCTGGGCGTGGTCCAGGCGCAGACGGGCTTGCCTTCGGCCACCATTAGGTGGGGAGTGGGGGGGCGAGCTGGGAGGCGGAGGCGAAAATAGATCAAAAAAGGGGGCGGGCCGCAGGGGCAGCAGCGGCGGGAGTGGCGCGAGAGAGAGGAGGGGGCGGGGCTGCAGGGGCAGCAGCAGCAGGGGAGAGAAAGAAGGGGAGAGCGAGAGTGAGAGAGCAGAGTTGAGGGAAAAGCGAAGAAAGAGTGGAAAGCAAAAAGTCAAAAGGAGCCCGGAGGGAGGCGAATGGCAAAAGGGGCACAAGGGGGCAGACACGGAAGAGAGAGCACACAGAGAGTGAAGCAGAGAAAAGGAGGAGAGAGGCAGAAGGTAACCTAGTAGGAAAGAAGAGCTCTCCCACTAGACACCAGGCATGAGGCGCAGGCAGAAGCCTGCGGGTGGAGTAGGGCATCGAACTCCTGACAGGGGTCAGGAGTTCAGAGGAATGAGGGCTCTACTTAGAGGTGGAGCTACGGGAGGCAGAGCAGTTCACTGACCAGGTGAACTGCTGTGATGTGATGTGACAAGGTTGAGCAATTAAAGGCTGTGTCTGGTTAGGAGTCTGGATTTCTATATGGGACAGTCAGTCAGTTTGTATTAGTCAGTTTTTTGTAAAGCGGGGCTACTCACCCGTGAGGGTCTCAAGGAGCTGGGGGGGATTGGAGAGGCCTCATCCGAAGAGCCACTTCTTGAGGTTCTTCCTGAAGATGGTGAGTAACGGGCTTTGTCTGAGGTGCAGACGGAGGTTGTTCCAGCTCTTTGCTGCAATATAGGTGAAGGACTGTCTTCCAGCAATGGTTTTCGGATGCGAGGGGTGATGGCCAGGGCGATCTGGGCAGAGCGGAGGGTTCTGGCGGAGGTGTGGAAGTAGACACGGTGGTTCAGGTATGCTGGTCCTACGTTGTGTATGGCCTCATAAGTGTGGGTGAGTAGCTTGAAGGTGATTTGGTTCTCGACCAGTAGCCAGTGGAGGATTCTCAGGTGTTAGATCTGTTCTTGGTGTGGGAGTTCCAGAATGAGTCTGGCGGCGGCGTTCTGGATGAGTTGTAGTTTTTTGATGTTTCTAGTTGAGGTGCCGGCATAGAGGGCATTGCCGTAGTCGAGCTTGCTTGTGACTAAGGCGGGGGTGAGTGTCCTGCGACAGTCAGCTGGGATACATCTGAAAATCTTCCGAAGTTTGTGGAGTGTGTGCCAGCAGGAGGAGGCGACTGAGTATACCTGGTGGGTCGTGAATAGGGAGGACGATGCCTCGGTTGCAGGCATGCTCATTCGATGCTGGGTGTGGGAGAGGGGCGCTGAGGGATGTGGACCACCAGGAGTCATCCCAAGCTGAGGTGGCGTTTCTGAAGATGATGAGTTCAGTTTTGTCGGAGTGGAGCTTGAGGCAGCTTTCTCTCATCCAGGTGGCGACGGCTTCCATTCCCGAGTGGAAGTTCCTTTTGGGAGTGTCTTCGGTGAGGGAAATGATGAGTTGTGTGTCATCGGCATATGACACAATGTTCGTACCATGGCTTCTGACAATGGCTGTGAGAGGGGCCATGTATACGTTGAACAGTGAAGGGCTCAGTGAGGATCCTTGGGGGATTCTGCAGTTGACTGCTATGGGTCTGGATATGTAGGGCAGAAGTCTGACCCTCTGCGTCCTCCCGGAAAGGAAGGAGTGGATCCATTCCAGGGCTCTTCCACCGATTCCGGTGTGCAGGGTACTGTGGGAGACCGTATCGAAAGCTGCTGAGAGGTTGAGGAGTATGAGCGCTGCAGTGTGGCTGTGGTCTAGGAGTAATCGGATGTCATCGGTGGCTGCCAGGAGAGCTGTCTCTGTGCTTTGGTTGCTGTGGAAGCTGGACTGGGAGCTGTCCAGGGAGTTGTTGGCCTTGATGAAATTCAGTAGTTGTACGTTGATTGCTTTCTCCAGTACTTTGGCGTGGTAGGGTAGCAGCAAGATGGGCCAGAAATTCTTTAGTTCTGATGGGTTGGCCAAAGGTTTCTTCAGGAGAGGGCGTATTTTGGCGTGTTTCCAGTCCTCTAGAAAGGTGTTTATTGTGTTTCGGAGCTCCAGTGCGATGGATGCGCTGGCTCTGATGTATATCTGGTGTGAGCAGGGGTGCTGTTCATGATACGGACTGTTTCCTCTGTTGAGAGTGTGGACAGCTGTGGATGGTCTGGCTGGGTTCGGTGGGGGGGGAGGGAAGAGACTCGTCACAGGTTCCGGTGCCAGGATTTTCTGGGAGGAAGCTGTCGCAGATGTCCTGGATCTTGCAGTGGAAAAAGGTGGTGAGTTTGTCGGAGAGGTCCTGTGATGAGGGGATGCTGGTGGCTTCGAAGAGGAGAGGGGGTCTGTGAACTCAGTAATGACTGAAGATTTCCTTAGAGTTGTGTGAGGAGGAGTTGATGCGCTCCCGGGGTGCGTCTTTCCTAGCTTTCTTGATTTTTTGGCAGTGGGCGGCTCTGAATGAGACGATGTCTTTGCTGGTTTGGCTGTTCCTCTATTTTTTTCTCTACACGTCCGCGGCTACACTTTGATTCTTGGAGTTCGGTGGTGAACCAGCTGATTTCTTAGGTACACCTTTGGCCGATGTCAGCTGGAGGAGGGCTAGAGTGTCGGGGCCTTTGGTGATCCATGCGTTGAGATTGCGCACTGCTGTGTTGGCATCATCTGAGGGAGGAATTTGGCAAGCAATGAGGTTAGATGCTTCTTGGTGATTTCGTTACAATTCCTGTAGAGGCCCTGGGGGTGCTGGTGCGGTGATTGTGAAGTGTATGCAGCAGTGGTCGGTCCAGTCTGGGGTGGAGATGGTCTCAATAGTGATCTGGTTGCTTGAGGTGAAGATGGGGTCCAGTGTGTGTCCTGCGATGTGTGTTGGTGCGGAGACCAGCTGTCCGAGGCCGAGGGTGGCGAGGTTGTTGAGTAGAGCGGTAGTGTTTGGATCAGTGCAGTCCTTGAGGTGGAAATTCAGGTCGCCGAGGAGGAGATAGTCATCTGATGCCAGGGCCTGGGGGTAGCAATGTCTACAACGTCGTCTATGAAAGCTGGGAGGGGGCCGGGTGGCTGTACACCAGGGTGCCGCAGATGGAGGAGTTGTGGTTGGAGTGGACAAGGAAATTAAGATGATCCATGGTGGTCCACTGTTCTTCTGGGATGGCCTTGACACGTAGTGAGGACTTGTGTATGATGGCAAGCCATCAGCCTGGCGGGGTGGGCCGGTCCATCCATAGGATGCTGTATCCGTCAGGAATGGCGATGGTGATGTCTGGTCTCGAGGTGGGGTTGGTCCAGGTCTCGGTAAGGAAGGCAATGTCCGGTCGGGCAGTGTCGATCAAATCCCAGAGTTCGGTGGCGTGCTTGTGGAGGTAGCGGATGTTCAGGAGCAAGCAGTTGATGGTGTTGTGGAGGCTGTTGGTATCTCTGTGTGCGGAGACTACCTTCAGCTTGTTGAGGCTGGCGCTGAAGTTGCAGTTCCTGCACATGAAAGGTCCGTGGGTGTCCTTGGGGAGATGATGCAGCAGTTTCTGAGACGTCCGGTGTCGAGGTGGCGGAGGGTCTCGGCGTTGTAACGGATGCAGGTCAGGGGGTAGTTTAAAGGAAATCCAGGGTTCCTGACACTGGGTGCAGTCCGGGTGCGAATGGGCGCAGACGTGCTTGCTTTTGGTGAGCCTTTGGCACGCCAGCGGTGCTGCTGTGCTGTGACCGCCATTAAAAAGGGGAGGGGGACGGTCAGCTGGGAGGGCGGGAAAAGGAGCTTTGCGGGGAGACCAGGGGAGCCAGAGGAAATGAAGGGAGAAAGGAAAAGGAAAACAAGTGAAAAAGAAGATGAAAAACGAGTTAAAAAAGGCAGAAAAAACAAGAGTGAAAGAGCGACAGAGAGAAATACTTGTGATGGCCACTACACCACCAGGGATGAGGTGCGGGGATAAGCCTGCGGGTGGAAGAGGACCTCGAACTGAGAGTCAGGAGACCAGTAACAAAGATTTTATCAAGTAACCGTAGAAAGGGATGTAAGCAAACAAGAAAGTCGTAACTGTTGTGAAATCCATATGTTTACCAGTAAAAAACAGTTATTTGACTTTAAAGCCTTTAAACTATTTGATGTACATTATTTTAAAATGAAAAGTTAAATTACTAGTCATACAATACTTTTACAGCAAATGCAACATTTCTCCTAAATTAAACACCTAAGGCTATATTGTATGTCATTTTAGGGGTTTAAATTAAATCCCCAGTTCCTCTCGTGTGTAATCACGGGAGTTTTTACTGTTAAAGGCTGAGGTCACAGGTAAACAGTTGTTATTTCAGCCTGAACCCACGTACAGCAAGCTTCAAGCACTGCTCGCATACTTAAGCTTTTGTAAATTCAGTGCATAGTTTACAGCGGTAGGTGTATAAAATCTGTCATCTTATTGTGTTAAGCATAACTTGTCCCGACACTAATTTTTCAGGCTGTTCAATACTCTAGTGATGCAGTAGCACACAGAATGTTATAGTGCTGATGACTTGCATTAAAGCATTTGTCTTTCTGTCTGTGCGTTAAAAAGCCTTAGAATGTGTCCATAAATATATTCTGAGGATAAGCAGTGTGTAGTAATTGTATAGCTCTTCAATCCCAGGCGGCACAGCATCCAGGATAATGTTTCTTTCCCGTGCTTTTTAAACATTACGTCCCTCAACCCCACGCTATCCTCTTCTTGGGGTGTCTGTTGTGTACACAGGTGCTCCCTCTTTATGTGTCTGTGGCCTGCTCTCCCTTTCTTTCTCTCTTTCTCACACACTCTCTCTACTCCTCTGTCTGGAGTTCACTTATCAGTTTGTGCACAAAGTACCTATCAATCTCTATCTTCCATTCTATCTATTCTGTGCATCTATCATCCTTAGCTATTCACGATGCCACATAATTCCACCTCATAAATACACACCACACAATTCCATTCCACAACTAACAATACCAATACAACCCACATGATTCCACTCTAAACCACATACATCCACTCGAATCCAATTTCTAGTATTAATTCCCATAGGGATTTTGAACAGGTCCACAGCCCGAACCAGTGGACAGAATTACACCAAATGTGTCAGAAAGGTATCTCATGGTCCAGAAAGCACCCTTTTTGTTATTTGGTGTAAATCTGTTTAGTAGTTTTTGAAGTTAAATGATAATCCAAATGCAATGACTCCAGGAACCCTCCCGATCTCGTGCTGAGATTGAAGTTAAAAGATAATCCAAATGCGATGGCTCCAGGAACCCTCCCGATCTCGTGATGAGATTTGATTGGCTGACAACACCTTAACAAGGTGTTGGCAGTCATGATGGGACTCAGCTTCAGCAGAGTCCCAGAAAAAATAGAAAAGAAATTACAAAATGAGCCAAAGTAGAATCACCATGAGCTGACAACTCCCACCAAGCAAAAGCAAACAAAGTGTGCTTTCCTCCTGCGGATAGAAAGTGGAGGTTTCATCTATTTCCCTGCACGCAAATATGCGTGAGGGGAAGACAGATGAAAACATTGCTCCCAGCAAGTGAATTTCTATGTTTTTTTAATGTTTAAAATATGAGCCTAACTATAACACCCCGTTAACCTTTGTTTTTAATCAGTGAAAATATACAAAACATAGGACAGGACAGCTATTGCTGATGAAGAAGTAAGACTAAAAGCTTAGTCCTACTTTTATGTCTGGCCTGTTCTGGTTTTTGCTTCTCAAAATATGGTCACCCTAGAGAGATGGTCCTGCAAAATGCAGGGAGTACTTTAAAACTTGAATATTTGTGGGTGTTGTATTTAAAGAGTCCGACCACAAAAAAAAAAACAGTGGCAGGAAAAAAAAGCAAATCTACATATGAAGATTTCCGCCAGTCATACTCATGCAGATTGTTCAAGATGGTGTGTAATCTGTGGTGTAACAAGAACAACTGCATAGATTTCTATGTGTAGCCTAGAGACTTTTGTCAACATTTATGGTAATTGTGGAGATTTATATTAACCCATCAGCTGGGAATGTTAGAGATAGAGAAACGCCACAAACAATATAAGATTACATATACTTATATATACATATACTGATAATCGTTTTCAAACATGTTACTAATTTGGGGACACACTCCTACTCCAAAACGAGTTCTCTGTTTTTTTTTTTTTTTTTTTAGAAGGAAGGGAGCCACTACATGACCAGAGGTAATGCTTGCCTGAACGAGCGAAAAAACGAAACGTTATATACCTGAATGTGGCGCAACACAATTTAAAACCAATTCATAGTTTCCAATGTGAATGACAGCTTTTAAAAGAAACAACTGATGGTGTAAGTCTGTCCTTGTATTTTACTGACGGGATTTGAAATTTAGAGGATAAGAATCGGGAATTTGCTATCATGGTGCAGTATATGAAATTATAGTCTCATACATTTTATAAAGATTAACTAAATCTCTGGCACATGTCCTTTTCTGCACTATCTACACGTAATAGAACAAGGAAAGCCAATACTCCGACAAGATAATTGCCAAATCTCAGCTCTTCTAATTTTCCCATACCAACTTACTTGATATGAACAGGGAAATCAATGCACCTCTAAACCATCTGTCATTTTTTGAAAAGTGCTATCTTAACGCTCACGTGAGCTCTTGACATGGAATAAAACAGCTTACCATGTTCTTGTTATCTTGCCTATTAATGCAGACTGTTGAACCCTTGATGACTATATGTGTGATTTCGTGGAAATATGAAAAACTGTTCCATTCATCAATGGATCTCTTTCTTTCATCCTTTTTTCTGTTTTTATTTTCAGATTTTCTTCTTTTGTGTTTGAGTTTTTCTTTCTCATTTGGTAAAACCTAAACGAAGGATTTGAAGGAAAAAAGAAAAAAAAAGAAGAAGTTGTGGAATGCCAGTGATCCTTGTAAGAACAATTGACAGCTGTTCAACAAATAAGCTATTTAGTTCAGGACACCAGGTAGACTACTTAAACATGCCCAACGTAATACTCTCCCAATGACATCTAGTGAAGCGGAAAAGCTTACACAACTAGGCAAAACTGACACACGCACACTCTTAAATTGACCCCCTTTCAACAGTGATAAAATTTAAAACATGGGCACTAGGCATGAACTTTTCCAGGACAAGTATACCTACAGGCAATGGAATCACAATGTACCCCCAAACCCCAACAGTACCTTAGATCAAAGATATCACATAAGAATTTAAGCACAGTATATTTTTAGCAGGTTCTCATCAGTAAAAAATAATTTCATTCACATACATTAAGTACAATAGAAGGTGGGTACCAAGTTTACCCTAGCATGACATGGCCTGGCAGCATAGCAGTCAGGTCATAATCTCTCCAGCTCCCGGCAGGCCTATTCCTCAAACCCTATTAATTCTGCCTAATCCTTCATGATCCTGACCCACTCAAAGACAATAAGACCCTCACTACAGCCATTGTGTGCCTGGAGGACATTACAAGTAGCACTCCCTGTGGTTTACGGGGAAAACTACGGGACTCTGAGAATCACACAGGCTGCACAGGGTCCTGGAGTCAAAACTGTCCGGTGAGCAGAGGTGTCAGTCAGAGCAGCATTCCATGGCGCAATGAGGAAATGTGCTACCGCCCTGGTGTAAGCCATTTACCCGGAGATCGCGGTGATGGGGCCTGGCTGCACGGGGCTAAAGCAGCCTTGTCGGAAGACGCCTGGCACCATGGTAGGACCGAGGGGGGGCTTGACGGTCGTGGTCTTCAGCCTCTACACCCGAGCCCTGCTGTGGCTGCTCTGCCATGGCCTGAGAGTCTCACAGACTGGCGGAAAGAGCCAAGATCTCTCTCAGCTCCCATCAGCCAGGATGGCCCCCAGTTTCTGGGAAAATCAGCACCCTGCATAGAACTGCTCTCCCTGACAAACAGGAGGCAGGTCCGTGGCCATGCTGGCTGCGGAGCACTGGGTGGTGGCCCCTGCTGAGTTTGTCTGCAGAGGGTCCAGAGGTTTTGAGAGTTCCTGCAGGGGGCGAGATCGGTCCCTCTGGGCCCCCAAGAAGATTTGCTAGCCATATCAAAGAGGAGGTGAGCTAATCAAGCGGCGCATTTCCCACTTATGTATAGAAGAGAGGTCTGTTGTCAGGAGCCCCCAACTCAGAGTACCCACCTCAAGGAGTGTGGAGGACCAGGAAGAAGAGGGGGCGTCTCCCCCATACATGCAGAGGGGCAACACCATTACTGGCCTAAACGTAGGCGCTAGCTGTGTGCTGCACCTGGTGACATTCATCATTCACAGACACTGTGGGGGCCCCGGATCATGATACTCTGTGTGAGGAGGCCTGTTGTTCACAGCACTGTATGGAAGCCTGATGTTCCTTGGAGTGGGGACAAAGGGGACACCCTCCTACAGAACTTACATGCATCCCTAGGACCAAGCCAGCAGGTTACAAAGACACGGAGAACCCTGCTCTTAGGTGGCCATCCCCTGCTCCAACAACTAGATGAAATCGCAGTGGTTGGCTGGCCCATGGCTTGATAGACTTGATCAGGACACACTGCTTGGCGGCAAGGTCACTACAGGTAGAAAGTCAAAAGGCTCCTGTGCCCCCTGTGAGGCAGGGGACTCCTCAGGAAGGAGGGTGCTGTGCAGTTAGAGCGTGGACCCAGGAAGTGGCCTTATCTTTGACTGCACAAGAGGTGAACGCTATGACTCCGAGGCCTGGGAAAAATGAGGCCTTGTTGGGTTTCAGTGGAGGTTGCTATATAGGCTGCATGAGCCGATTATTGTTGAAACCATGGGCAAGGACGAAACGGCCCACACTTATGCTTCTAATACAATCACTCAATATACTACCCCATGCCATCCTACTCAAAGGATTACACACCAGACGGGTGTAATGAAGGAGGGCGACCCGTCTGAGGATTCTGCAGAGCCCTCAAGGGAGGAACTATTTGCAGCCATTCAGGGTTCCCGGTCAGCACTTGAGCACGAAATACAGACAGTGTCTCTTGATGTGAACCTCTCACTTACAGACCTGAAGAAGGTGGCTGACAAGGTCACGACTGCTGAAACCAACACTGCTGATCTCCAGGGGAAAATTAAGGTCCTCAAGAGGCAGATGAAGATGGAAACTGCGGAGCTGGTACAACAAGCTGACGATGCAGAGGGAAGCTCTTGAAGTAGAAACATCAGGGTCTTGGGATTCCCAGAGAAAGTGGAAGAGAAATCCACAAAACTGTTCTTGGAAACCTGGACACAGTCTGAGCTGAAGGCCTGGGGCCTTTCCGAGCAGTTTGGAGTGGAGAGGGCGCATAGAGCACTTGTGCCTTTCCTGCCCCTGGGGGCACCAGCGAGGGACATCATAGCTAAACTGCTCAATTACTGGGACAGGGACTGCATCCTTCGAGCGGCCAGGGAGCCAATCAGTCTCCCGCTTTGGTAACAATACCATAGTCATATACCCGAACTAAACAAAGCAGGTCCAGGAGTAGGGCAAAACATTTACGAGAGTCAGGCAGAAATTATGCTCCCTGCAACTGAGGTACATGTTACTATATTCTGCCAAACTAAAGGTTATATTCCTGGACAAGGCACACTTTTTTAATAGCCAGGAAGAGGTTTGGGAGTAGCTTGAATTGTAGAACGTTGCTTCGAGGACAGGGGGCAGCAACAAACAATTCTGTAGGGCCCAGACCCGGGGTGGAGCCCCACAACGTCTAGCAGACAGGGAAAATCTGAACCTTTCTCCCCTGGGTACCCAGAGAGTAATGATTGGGGAGGATAGAACCATGTTCCTGAACACTATGTCCTTGCAGATGGGGGAGAAAGAGGATCATCCACAGCTGCCTCAGACGATTGCAGGGGAGAAGCTTCCATTCCCTACAGCGACGACTAGACACCCCTGAAGTGGCACATAGCAGTGACTGAAGGCCTGTGTTCTCTTTTCTGTTATGGTGGGGAAAGGGGGTTTTGAGGGAGGAGACTAGCTGACCACCTGAGGAGTTATGGTGGATTCAGACTAAGTTAAGACAAAAGGAGTGACTGCAATGTCATAAAGGCTTGATTTATGTGGCAGTTGAGTGTGAGTATTTCAGGCCGAGATCCCCTACAGCAAACCCCTATATTCATAGCACAGTTGAGATGCATGACGCTACATGGCCTGAGTGATTTGTTTGGGAAAGGTCAACCAAATGCCTTATGAATGGCCTACGGCTGGCCAGGAGCTTAGTTCTTTTCAGGAGTTAGCTGGTCCCCGCTGGATAGGCTGGGTGGTGGTGCAGGTCCTAGGACATAGATCAGGTTGGCATCTATTGGACGATGGTTATTCTTTATTTGCCCAAGGGTGGATTCATGGGGTTGAGTTGGTTTTATTGTTTGAGTTGTTTTGTTCAACAGCAGATGACAGATATCATGGCACGACTCGGGGGGAGAGCTAAGAGGGGAAGAATTACACCTTGTTGCTTCAAGACAATGATGCAAGGTGAACTGTGAATTTTAACTTGGAAAGTCATGGGAGTGGGTACATATGTGAAAGGCTACAGAGTTCTCACATTCCCGAACCGGAACAGGACTGACATAGCGTGTTTGTAGGAAACCCAGCTTACCAATGTTGGTGCCCAACAATTGGCCAAAAAAATGGCGAGGTCAACTATACAACTCACTGTACTCTCGTATGCCAGGGGAACTTTGATCTGGGTGGCCCATGGCATCCTGTTCTCCCCCAAATTATTCTGAGGCCAACTTGGGGGAGGTTTTTCCTGCTGTAGGGCAAGTTAGATGGCACTATACACTTATGCCCCGAACACCGGTGATCCATGTTTTTTTCACGCTATGCAAGTCTTACTGATACAAGATCTGGGCCCCTCAACAATATGGCTGGGCGACTTTAATTGTGTATTAGATCCCATTTTGGATAGGACATCCCAGAGGGACAGTACAAAATCTAACATGACGCAGGCACCCCGTGGGGTAACACACAACCTTGGGCTCCTAGATGTTTGGAGACTGCAACACCCCCACTCAAACTGCATTTACTTGCCACTCACTAACCCAAAATACCCACGGTCGTCAGGGCAGGGTCTTGACTTCCTGGTGCCCCTGACTAGATGATGTAGTGGTTATGTATCTGGCAAGATTCCTCAATGACCACTCCCCAATCTGTTGTAAGATGACATAGGAGGAGGCGGGGACCCACAACGTTGCAGATGTCGTTTGGCCTTTTTGGACGGGATCACAGGATAAACGGAAACAAATTGAGTCTCCACGACTCTTAGTCCATAGAATGGGAGGTCCTAAAGCTGTAGTGAGGGGCACATGTTTGACTCTAACCAATGGGGTACGCAGGCAAATGGAATCAGAACTCCTTAGAGAGGAGGATGAACTCACGCAAACACAGTCTGCAGCCCCTAATCAGCACGAGGCACAGGAAAGGGAATGTCACATATGCTGCCAAATCGCTGACATTTGTGACCAGCCAGATTGATACACTTTATGCCAATTCAGACAAAGATTACACTGGGAAGGGGATAAATTGGGCAAATGATTGGCCTGGATACTGTGTAAAGAAGCAGCCGCTCATCTTGTAGCACATCTAAAGACACCTGAGAGCAAGAGGGTTACCTACAGAGCGAAAACAGCACAAATATTCAATCAGCACCTACAGGGAGTGTACGCAGCTGACTCCGGTGTAGAGGCTCAGAGATATGCTAGATTCCTGGAAGTGTTGGACATTCATAAACTTACTCCTCTCACTGCCGAAGCTCTAGAACCCCCCCTCCCCCAAACCAGAAAGAGCTTTCAAAGCTCCAAGTGGTGACGGTTTCCCGTCTGAGTTCTACCAGACATTCTCAGCTCCACTGACACAGAGGCTCCTGGAGGTATTCCTGGGGGCCACTGATAAGGGAGTTCTGCCTCTGGCAATAAGGAAGGTGGAGATTTGCATGCTTCTGAAGCCGAGAGGGTCACAGGATGACTCAGCCACATACAGGCTCATCACAATACTCAATACAGATACAAAGATACTTTGCAAGCTGCTCGCATCACGCTTGATTTCCTATGTGACCCAACTGGTGCATGAAGACCAGTGTGGATTCATTCCTGAGTGCAATACTGTCATGAACCTTAGACAGCTCACTTATGTAATGCACAAGGTCTGGGACATTGACGAAAAGATGGCACTAGTTGCGATTGACTTGGAAAAAGCGTTAGACACCATGGACTGGGGCTACTTGCTTCAAGTTCTTCAGGTCATGGGGTTCGGCCCTCAGTTCTGCGGCTGGATATGCCTTTTAAACTCTAAGCCAAGAGCAATGGTTAGGGGGGTGGTGCTCGCTCCGAGGCGGGGCACTGGGAGCGGCACAAGACAGGGTTGCCCACTGTCACCACTCCTATTCGCACTTGCAATGGACCCATTAGCAATTTGGTCACACAAGCAGATACATGCCTGGGGCATTCAACTGGAGGAAACCCGACATATAATCTTGCATTATGCAGACAATGCTTTGTTCTTTAGGGCCCTTTGGTATCTGTACCACTACTACTTCAGATGTTGCAGAGTTTTGGGAATCTCTCTGGACTGAGTCTTAAGAGATGCAAGTCCTTGTTAATTCCACTTGCTTTGTTGTCAGGGATGCTGGAAAGGAAATTGCCGCCCCTGGACCTGCATTGGGAAATGGCTAATTTCAGAAACTGGGCATCAGAGCAGCGCACAAAGTGGCTAGCCAGCTTAGCCTAAATTTTGAAAGGGTCATAAATGGCCTCCAATCCTCCATCTTATTCTGTAACACCCTGCCCCTCTCACTGATGGGTCGCTTAGCCATCTCTAAGATGGTGCTACTTCCCAGATGTTTGTACGTGCTGCAAAATTCGCTATGCCCGATTCCAGTGTGGATATTCAAACAATTAGACTCCTTGTGAGTGCCCTACTACGTGTGGGTAAGCGATGAGGGGTAACCCTATCGACTTTCAAAATGACATACGCTGAGGTGGGACTAGAAACCTTGTTTCTGGCTTGTATTAATACATGGCGCACCTACAACATGCAGCCTGCTGGCTGGATCCCGAGGATAACTGGGAGAACCGCCTGTTGGCAGGTAGAGTAGTGGCTGAGCACCTACCTAAAATTTCTTATGGACCACAAACTGTCCTGCAGATAGTGGCCTCCATCTGGCATCGTTTTGTCTGAAAAGATTTAAAAAGAGCCACTTTCTATCGGGAACTACTAGTTTGTATAGTGAAACCCATCTAACAACTGATGGAGGAAGTGTCCTTTTAAAATTGGAATATGAGCATCTGTGGCACACTCGATGACCTATATTCCGGGGAAACCTTTATATCCTTTGAGGAAGCATGCACCACTTTCACATTAGGTAAGTGCCATTTTTACATTACGCAGGTCTGGTCTACATAGCTAAAGGAACCTGGCCCACGTTCCTGATGACCCTTGGTACAACACACACTGGGAATCCTCCTATCTTGTCGGGGCAAGACCACATTATTATACAAGGCCAAGAGGTGATCGACTTCCATGATCCGGGCTGCCTGGTATCGTGACTTGGAAGGGTGATTAGGGAAAGTGGACTGGACATGTATCAACTCCCTCACCCACTCAGTCTCCTGCAACGTCTGATCCAAGTTAATCAATTTAATCCACTATAATTTCCTGCACTGGTTTTACGTCACTCCCAGAGACATCCATAGGCTGTCCGCCTAATGTTCTGACAGTTGTTCTAAGCGTGGGGATGATGATGTGGGATTCTTGCACTTTGTGTGGGAATGTCAGGAGGTGTGTAAGTACTGGGAATTACAACAGAGTCTATCGTTATGGGGAAGGACAGGGCACAGAGGACATCTCAAAATATGAGGAATGAACAATATGCGCCGGGGGAGCTGTTGGTCAATTAGGGACAAACAGAACATGCATGCAGGCTCTCCATCACCCCAGAGCCCAAAGGAACACAAATCCTACAGGCAATCACTCAGACACATCAGAAAAAAATTGACACCATCTCCATTGAGGTCAATCTGCTTCATGCTGACCTTCACAAAATTAGTGAACTGACCAAGGACTCAAAACCACTGTGAAGGAAATTAGAACTGACACAACAGAGACACAACTGCAACCCTCTGCGCTGACTGATACGAAGCAAAAGCTTGAGGCCCATCTGGACAAGGAGGGCAGACCTCGCCACAATAATCTGCAATCTGTTTAGTTCCCTGAACGTGCCGAGGGTGGGAAACCTGGGACAATCTACAGACCTGGATCAAAACCTCTCCATGCCACCTCCCAGGTTTGTCTCCTCCATTCATAATCGAGTGAGTGCACAAGGCGATGGTGCCTCCTCCACTGCCTGGTGCACCCCCTAGGGCGATGACTGCCAAAATACTCAACTATCGAGACAGGGACTGTGTACTCCGGACAGTGTGTCAGGCAGGAACCCTTATCTTCGACAGTAGCACTATCAGGATCTTTCCGGATTACACGCAGAACGTCCAGAAAGTAACAGAAATCCTACATAGAGGCCAAACAAAAACTCAGACATGGGCCTCCACTACGTGTTGCACTACCAGGCAAAACTGCAGGTGCTCCACGAATGACGAGCACACTTCTTCACTGACCCTGAGGATGTTTTGGACAGGTTAGAGGTGTTTGATGAACCCAGACCGCAGGCGAACTCTGCCCGGGATATGGGTGCCCAAGGGAAAGACAAAGGCCCATCAGGGAGGGAGAATCCAAACTTGCACTCCCCCATCCCAGGCGCACCAGAGGATGGTAAACTTGACATAGTTAGCCAAGTAGAATCTGCTACTTGACGGAGCACAGACTGTTCTGCCAGGGACCCACTGTCCAAGGCTTCCTCCCTGGGAGCAGCATGCCCGGAATCCTGAGAGGTGGAAGTGGGGGTAACACTTGAATATTGCCCCACAGCCTCAAATGGGGCAAAAAGGCTAGACAGATTAAGATATAGGACCCCAGCACCCAGATCCTGGGTCCCTGGAAAACGAACTGGCAAACATAGCCTGTGTATTCTCAAACCCAAATATATTTATTACAACTTAAGATTGCCCAGTTGTTGGTGCACCACTCTTATAAACACTAGCTCAGTGTGGGCTTTGAGGACAAAGTCTGCAGGTGAGCTGGGATTGCCCCTACCTCCCTTTGAACCTGGTGGGAGGCCCTGAACTATTCGAGGTCCACTTACTATACTGCTGGGGAGAAAGTGTCTGGATAGAGCAGTCCTGCTGACAGTAGTGATATTGCTTACCTGTCTTCGACACTATGTTATTACTGTTCCCAGGTTTCCTTCTTGATTGTGTTCACACGTAGCCTGTAAGCCAATTTTGGCCAATTTGAGAGTATACGGGGAGATAAGTGTGTTCTCGGGGGGGAGAAAGATCCTGGATACAGTTATGGCATCTTATTTTTTTTTTACACTTTATCATGGCGTGACACGGACAAGGCAGACGCAGCACACAGGCACCGATACACATGGAGTTGGTTCCACACAACTGACTTGCTACTCGAGAGGGCCCTAGGGCCACTAATGATGTCCAGGACACTATTAGCGATCTCAAGGACAAGATGATACAGTTCCTGAAGTGGAATGTCAGAAGCCTCAACAACTACACCAAGTGTTATAGGCTACACACATTCTCACAAAGATGTCCAGCCAATATTGTGTTTCTACAGGAAATGCACCTAATGGACACTGAGATACAAAATCTACACAAGAAGTGGAGAAGGAAAGTCTTTAGGGCCATATACTCGTCCTAAGACAAAGTGGTGCTAAGATGAGTTGCCTCGGTTGTTCCCTTTCAGCATCGCTCAATGAGTGCAGACATCGAGTGTCGTTATATATTAGTTAGTGACTCAGTAGATGGAGCGGACATCTCCTTACAGAATAACTACACTCCAAACGTTGATGGTAAGATGTATTTCCACACAAATTGAGCTGGCTGAAGCAGAAACACGGATATGGGGGAGAGACTCAGCTGTATGACAGGTGAGGACCAAGATCGGCACTTGACCAGACACCATACCAGATCAGCAATGGCCGTCTATCTAGAGCAGGTTACCCTTGATATAGGCTGTGTGGACAATAGCACACTCAGAGGTTCAAGAATATTCCTTCCATTCCACTGTCCAAAATGCATTTAGCAGGTTGGATAGATTCTTGATAATGGCGAGGTTAGCCCCCAAGACAGACTTGATAGAGTACTTATGTTGTTGAATCAATCACCCATCCTCATGACAGATTGGCGGAAGGGACAGAAGTGTCTATCTGGCACCTCTCGGCACAGGCACTTCAGGACCTAGGTTTAAGACTCAACATAAGCTCAGCTATCAGCACCTACATGAGCATAACTGGACCATGACAGAGACCAGGGCAAACAAATGGGATGCTCTGAAAGTGGTAATTAATGGAGACTGCATGAGCATGATCTACAGACGCAAGGGCTACTGGAAACTCAAGCTTAACCGTGCTGAGGAGGTGGTGATGTGGCTTCAGGCCAAACGACCTGACATACCGCAGAATGGTGATACACAAATGAAAGCTCAGAGTAGAGTGGGGGGACATGTGGGAGGCCCTGGAAAGATTAGTGACATGGGAACCTAGACAGACATTATAGGGATGTTGATAGCCCAGTCAAAATGCTTGTGTTGCTACTGAAGTGGGAGCATCCCTTCCCCCACAATACTATCAATAACCCAAACAGTCAATGGGTCAACACCTAGATGGCCATTAACACCCCCTTATTCCAATTATCTGAAAACACTGTTAGCCAAAACCACCAAAGTCCCAAGGGAACATGTCGCAGACTACTTAAACACTATAACTATGCCCAGACTCAGAGACACTGTGGCTGAGGTAAAACAACCCCTCACAAAGACAGAAATTTTGGAGGCTCTATAGACCATGCCAGCAGGCAAAACTCCTAGCTTAGATGGCCTTTCACCTGAATTTTACCATGCTTCTGTGTGGACCTCACGGAAAAGCTCCTTGAGGTCTTTGAGAAGTTATAGTGCCAAGGCAGCTACCTGATTCAATGAGGAAAGCCATGGTCTTGATGATGCTAAAACAAGTCAGAGAGCCTAGTGACCTAGGCTCCTACAGAACCTTCTTGGGAAACACTGATAGCAAGATACCGGCCAAGACTTTCATGAACAGACTAAACAGGGTGATGGCTCACCTGATCCACTCTGATCAGTGTGGAGATATCCAAGGCTACAATACCCAGATTAATTTGTGTAGACTACATCATGTCATGACCATGAGGGCAGGCTCAAAATAAAAGGCTGCCTTAGTGGCTCTAGACACCGAAAAAGCTTTTGATACCCTGGACTGGGATTGTATGCAGGCAGTGCTGTGAACATGGGATTTGGACCAAAGTTCCGGGGCTGGATCAAACTGCTCTATACCAACACGGTTGCCATAGGTAAATTCAGGAACTATAGATCAGAGTAATTGAATATAGAGAGAGGCACAAAACAAAGCTACCCACACTCGTCTCTGCTGTTTGCCCTAGCAGTGGAACCTTTGGCCCTCTGACTCTGAGAACACATGTAGGAATGCGGGATTAAAGTGGGGACCACAAAACATGTGGTCTCGATGTACGTGGGCGACACTACTATATTTTTCCTGCTTGGTGGAGACGCTCCCCGCCCCTTTCCGTGAGCTCAAATCATTGAGAAACCTGACTGGCCTACGACTTAATGAACGTAAAACT
The DNA here is from genome assembly GCF_031143425.1 of Pleurodeles waltl. Taxonomy (NCBI): domain Eukaryota; kingdom Metazoa; phylum Chordata; class Amphibia; order Caudata; family Salamandridae; genus Pleurodeles; species Pleurodeles waltl. Next base: position 818,377,987 of record NC_090443.1, on the reverse strand, counting down.
GTATTATTCCCTCCAGCGCCATATGCCAGACTGCCTGCTGAGGAACTGTTGAGGTACAATTGGAGTGGGAAACAGACAAGTTCGCTACCTGGGAATCCAAATACAACATAGTCCGAACCGCCAATATACAATAACATGAGCAGAGTATTTGAGAAATTGGAGACATTGGTCAAATTTTGGAATAAACTCTTTTCAGCTGTCATGGGCACTGATACTGGCAAAAAAATATTTTCTTCCCCCTTGCCTGTACACATTGCAGAACACCATACACTACATTCCACACAAGACTTTTACGGCACTGAACAGACTGTTGATTTCACTGGTGTGGGCTGGTAACAAGAGTAGGGTATGCCTGGTACAGATCAAGAAGGATAAAGCAGAAGATGGCCTGGGGCTCCCAGACCTTGAGCTATACTATTTAGCAGCACACCTCCAGCTTGTGGCACATTGGTGTGAGGTTGGGGATAACTGGGAAAAGACACTGTTGAGAGATATGGTGGAGGTGGAAAAGCTGCCCTGCTACCTGATGCCAGGGTCCCACCAAACCAGCAGGCTCCTGATGATAGTCTCTGTTAGAAATGGAGATCTCTAGTTGGCAGGGGTATGCATCCAGTCCAAGTAGGGACCACCACTCAAGTCAGGATAAGTCTGATACACACTAAGGGGAGGAGCCAAGATGGCGGCCGGGACGGTCGCTTGATCCGAGCGCTCCGTTCCCGGCCACTTCGGGATATCCTGGCAGGCGCCCCCCCAGCGGCCTGACAGGGACGGCCGGGACGGCGGCGCGGCTGGGGGAGACCGGGGCATTCAGCTCGCGCTGCGAGCGCGCTCCGGACCCCGCGGGGCGAGTCTGGGACTCGTCGGCCCGCGCCGAGAGAGGTGAGAGGCGGGGGGAGCTGCGGCTGCGGGCCCGGTCGCGATTTCACCGGGCGCGGCCGCTGCCTGCCTCCCCGCCTGCTTGAGATTGGGAGAGCAGGGGAGGCGCGTCCGGCGGAGGATTGTGCAGTCTTGCACTGCCGGGCGCCCTGGGACTCCGTCTTCAGGAGCTTGGGCGCCATCTTTGATCTCGGCGTCCGGCGCGGAGAAGGGCGGCAGAGGAGCAGTGAGGAGGCCCGGCGGGGCAGACGCGGAGCGGCGGCGGCTCAGCAGGCAGCGGGGAGTCCAGGACCAGAAACTTGGTGTATCTGAATAAAAAAAAAAAAAAAAAAGAATTAAAATATTAATAAGGCGAGGAGGGCGCCCACGAGTAGGGGAACACCAAACTTCGCGGAGGGGGTAAACCTAGGGAGCGGCCCCCCCCCCTCACTCCACCGCTCCACCCACGCAACTGGGCAAGACAGAAGCGCACTGCGTGCTCCTGGGAGCACAGCTTATCCACCACAGGCAGAATGGACGGCTGGGCTGGACTGTAGATGCGTGGACTGTTCTGGACTTTCTAGCAGTGGGTCCCTGCCACAAGGGTTCCTAGCTGCACAAGGCATATTCGCAGCACCCCGCGAGCGCCCCAACCCGGGACCTTTCCCGTGCCTCGGCACCTCACCCAGCCGTCCAGCAATTCTCCCCTTTATTTGAGGGAAACCTCTGACACCAAGCCCCGCCGCCACACAAGAAGAAACAAGCGCTCTTCCCCAAGGACAGTATCCCCTACACATTTCGACACGCCTGGCGGACAGCCCCATGGGAACGCTGAGTTAGACCTTTGAACTTATCAATGACTGCAGTATTTGTCACTGAACACACAGGCCAAAATTAGCCGAATCAGGACTGGATGCTTCTTTGCTCTACTGTCTAATCGCAAGCACATCAGTGCGAAACCCCTGCGGATTGGGAGGCACCCCCCTGACAGCCAAAATGGCCGGGAGAGCCAAGTCAATCAAGAACCCAGATCGAACAACCCAAGCGATAACGCCAACAGATCAACAACTTGGCCCATCCTTACAATCTCTGGAAAACACACTTCTAGCGCATTCAGCCCAGTTCGAGAAAGTATTGCAGGCAATACTGGACACTAAGTCATCACTGGAGGGCAGAATTGACGCAGTCGTGCAAGACCTGAACCTCCTGCGAGTGGATCATCGCAGCTTAGCCGAAAAAGCAAAAACAACTGAAGCTGAGATAGCTGAACTAACCCCAATAGTGCAAGGGAATCAAAAACAAAGTCAGCGCATGGATGAAGAGCTGAAGATACTCTGGAGAAGATCCGAGGAAATGGAGAGTAGGGCGCGCCGAAATAACGTGAGATTTCTGGGATTCCCGGAAAGTATGCGTCAACCGGAATCAGAAATTTCCCTAGAGCAGTGGCTAATTAAAGAGGTGTTAAGTGGGGCTCCATCCAAGTTTTTCTCAGTTGAAAGGGCTTACAGAGTTCCGGGCAGGTCTCCGGCCCCTGGCCAGCCCCCCAGACCATTGATTGCCAGGTTCTTAAACTACAGAGATCGAGATGCAATATTGCAACAATTCCGCAATAAGGGCCCGTTCAAGTATGAAGACTCGAACATCAATGCTTACCCTGACTTCACGCAAGAGGTGCAGAATCGGCGTAATTCTTTTGTTAAAATCAAGCAACGCTTACGAGAACAGAACATAAAATATGCCCTGCTCTTCCCAGCCAAGTTGAGAGTAGTGATGGAGGACCGTACCCATATATTCACCAGTACCGAGGACGCCTGGACATGGCTCCATGCCAAGGGCCTTGCACACCCCCGAGAAGACGCAGATGAGGACGAGAAATGGGGGAGATCCACTGCAGGGACGAGATCCAAACGGCGTACCAGAGGCCAGCCCAATGTCCGGCAAGCAGCAGAGGAAAGAGCAAAAGTGCTTAAAGAGACGCCACTACACATGCAAAGCAGCAATATAACTCCCGGTGGGCTTGTGGAGCTGGAACTGGATTCAGACACAGCCAGCTCCGTATCCACAGTAACTGGAGAACTAGGTGGGCCGAAGGTCACTCCGAGATCTGCGGATGATCTATAAACTAGTCGCTCAGATCCAGAGTGAACACTAGGGATGGCGCTCGTACCAGGAAAACCTGCAGAGACTCCACGACACTGCCGAGTTGCGGGGACAGAACGCTTCCAACAATATACATCTTTGATATAAACACTAAGCTAAGTGACTTGGGGCACTAACAGGTGGCAAGAGGCGGGCGGGTGGGGCCAGAAGGAACGGAAACATGCCAAGGGGGGGCGCCTGAGTATATTGGCAGATTTGGGGCCTGGTTGCGGCGTTGGGGGGCGGTGTTGGACCGTCCCGGGGGTGGTGGGTGTGCCGCCTGCCGTGTTGCGGGTCCATTATATCCTGTGGAACTCGTGGTGCGGTGGGTGGTGTGTCCGTCGCTTTTGGGGCGGTTTGGCGCCGTCCTCCGGGGTTGTGGTCGGGCCCTTGGTCTGCGGCATGATGTGAGCCCCTTACAAGAGCCACATCTGTAAGATATGAGAATCCCACTAAGTAAATCCAACTGGATAAAAGTTATGTTACGCATTTTTAAGTTTTGTAGTTTCATTGTAGTTGTAAGTAGCATAGGGGGTTTAATCAGGGGGGTGGGGGTTAGTAGTTTAGTAGAAATGCAGCAATCGGAATCACTTAATGCACTAAAGATGGACCTGCACCCGTTATATCTAAATGTTAGCAGCAGAAAGGCAGAGACCAGATGGGCCAACATTAAAACCCAGGCTCATGTCACAGCAACATATCCCCTGCACCCTATAAGATGTCTTCTAGAAGCAACATGGGGAACCAGTATATTATACTAACATGGAATGTCAGGGGCCTAGGGACCCCGAACAAACGGGCTAGAGTGCATGCTCGACTTAAGAGACTAGGAGTGCATATTGCTATTCTGCAAGAGACACATATGCTGGAGGGGGATCTACGAGACATGCGAGTGAAGTGGGGGGGCCAGCTGATTGGCACAACATATTCGACCTTCGCGAGAGGGGTGCTGATCTGGATAGCAGCGGGAGTTCCATTCCTCTTGTCAACACACAAGATAGACCAGGGAGGGAGGTACGTAGTAATGGAGGGCAGATTAGATGGTAGACAAATGGCTGTGGTCGGGGTATACGCCCCAAACAGCGGCACCATAGGCTTTCTCACCACTCTCACCCCAACGTTGCTGACCAACCCCATACCCCTTGCCATCTGGGGTGGGGATTTTAACAGTACCCCAGTGGCAGCATTAGATAGAACTAGCGCCCACCAGAGCGCATCACCTAATAGGAAGCTCGTAAGTCCCCTGCAAGAATGGGCAAATGTTATGGGCCTATATGATGTATGGCGGTTAGGCCATCCAGAGCAAAAAGAATATTCATTTTATTCGGTCCCACACAATACCCACACTAGAATTGACATAATATGGGGCACTCGCGAAATAGGGGCGCTGATAACTGAATCCGAATATTTGGCAAAGACAGTCTCGGACCATGCGCCACTGCGGGTAACCCTGAATTGGGGCAGGGCACGTCAGGTAATACCCACTTGGAGATTCCAGGCGGAAGCTCTACAGGACCAAGCATTCGCTACATCACTGGGGGAAACTATAGGCCAATATTGGGAAATAAACGCTATGTCTGCAACAACCCGGGCGATAGAATGGGATGCCCACAAAGTAGTGGCCCGCGGAGTATGTATGTCCACTACGTGGGGAGTGAGACGCTCCTTACAGGCGGAAATTAGCAAACTTGAGAAGGAGCTGCGGGATGTGGAAAAAGCGGTAGCACGGGGGGAAATTACCAGTATTGCCCTGAAAGAAAAGCGCTTAAAATATAATGAGGCAGATAGCAGGCTCCGCTGCCACGACTATAAATATTACTTAACCAGGTTGCAAACGGAAGGAGATAGATCAAGCAGAATGCTAGCGTGGCTACTACGTGAGGATAGACAGCAGGCCCCGATAGGGGCCATCCGGGCGGGCGCGCTAGAAATGGCTACTACACAAGCAGAAATAAACGAGGTGTTTAGGAATTATTACTCTAACCTATACACTAAACGTACTGCGTGCACGGCTACACAACTAGAGGCCTTTCTGGCGGACTCCTTCCTACCCCAGCTACCACAACCAGATAGAGATGGAATTGAAACCCCTATAACAATAGCAGAAATAGAACTAGCCCTTGCACAGCTACCCAGGAACAAAGCGCCTGGCACTGACGGTCTCCCTTCGGAGTATTATAAAGCCTATTTACCCAGTTTGAAATCTCATCTGCTAGGAGTGTTCCAAGAGGCGTGGACTACAGAAAGCTTGCCCACATCTCAAAGGGAGGCTCTGATAGTAGTACTCCCTAAACAGGGTCGAGACCACACAGATGTGAAATCTTATAGACCACTATCGCTGCTGAACACAGACTGCAAAATATTAGGCAAAATATTGGCCAACAGGTTGGCCCCCCTCATGCACTTACTGATACATGCAGATCAGAGTGGCTTCATTCCCAAACGTAACACCTTCCTGAATATTCGAAGATTGCTGGGCATAATAGGAGACACCCCCAAGAATGCACAGGAGGAAATGGTGCTCTCATTAGACATAGAAAAGGCCTTTGATACGCTCGAGTGGGACTTTCTGTTGGCCACGATGGCCCGTATGGGAATAGGCCCTAACTATATCCGCTGGGTTCGGACATTGTACTCTAGCCCGAACGCGAGGGTGAAATCAGGCGGGGTGATTTCTGATAGTTTCCCGATCTCTAGGGGGACACGGCAGGGATGCCCCTTATCCCCGCTACTGTTTGCCATAGCAATGGAACCATTAGCGGCAAAAGTTCGCCTCATGGAGCATGAATGGGGAATTATTAGGAACGGGGTACATCACACGATTTCACTATATGCAGATGATGCGTTGATATATATCAGGAACGGCTGTGCAGTTATCCCATCTGTAATATCTTTACTGGCTGAATTCGGAGGCCTATCTGGCCTTGTGGTAAACTGGGAGAAGTCGTGTGTCTTTCCCCTGGTAAAAAGGGCTCCTAATAATCATGATCCCCCAGAGACAGGACATCTTAAGTGGTGCCCTACAACATTCAAATACTTAGGGATAAACATATATCATGCCACGGAAGACTTAAGAGATGGGAACCTGGGGAAGGCGCTAACATCTATAAAAGGCTCCCTACAATTCTGGAACAAGCTCCCTCTCTCGCCACCCGGCAAGGTGGCGATTGCTAATATGTTGATTCTACCTAGGCTTTTATATTACTTTGCGGCCCTACCGATAATTATTCCCAAAAGATTCTTCAGCAATCTAAACACAGCATTGCTGCAGCTCATTTGGGGAGGTAGCAGAGCGCGAGTGGCGCTACCCACACTACAATGTCCGCTGGACAATGGTGGCCTAGGAACCCCGAATTTTGAAAAATACTATGCAGCCGCACAACTTCAATGGGTCCAATATTGGATCCACAGACCAGAGCAAGCGGAACCTATGAGCCTGGAGCCTCGGCGGAACGGGACCCCCCTTTTAAATTGGCTGTCGACGAAGCCCCCCAAAGTGGCACTGGTCAACCCACTGCTTGCAGCTGCGTACGCGTGCTGGGCTAGATACGTGCAAAAAAGAGCGGATAAGCTCCCATACTCTCCACACGTACCGCTGAATTACCTGCTAGTGGGGAACGCAGCCAGAATGCAAGCTGCAAAGCAGTGGAACGAAGCAGGAATACTGACCGTAGGGGATTGCTACGAAGACGGTAAACTAATGACGTTCGAGGCCCTTCAGGCCCTCACGGAGATAAATCCGGGACAGTTCCTGACATATCATGCCATATGTCACGAAATCAGGAAAATTTGGGGAATGGGCACCTCGGAACCAGAGATCTCCCCTGTGCTTCACCAGCTTCTACAACACAGCGATCAAACTAAAACAATATCCAATCTATACAGAATCCTCAACAAGACCCCTGTTACACAGACAGGGAAAACATGGGATAGATGGAACGCAGTACTCCCCACCCCCATCCCACTGGAAGACTGGCCTAAGGCCCTATCCCACATCAGAGGTGTGTCAAGGAATCCCAGATTTAGATATACCCAATTCAATTACACGCATCAAACATATCTTTCCCCAGCCAGAATAAAGCGCATGTTCCCTGATGCAGCATCAATGTGCCCCAGATGCAGATTGCCGTCAGCATCCTTTTTCCACATGGTATGGGATTGCCCGAATATACAAACGGCCTGGGCGGAGGTGGTAGAGGAGGTATCTGGGCTTACGGGACTGGCACTGGTAGCAGACCCCGGGTCCTGCCTGTTGGGACTTAGGAAGAGACCCAAAAAACAAAGACATTTACATAAATTTATAGACCTGGCCTTTTTAATGTATAAAAGGTTAATAGCAATGCATTGGAAAGCCTCTATGGCTCCCGATCTGAAATCCTGGCACTCTCTAATAACACGCTGGGCGCGTACTGAATATCAGGTACTAAAAAGAATGGTCCGTGAAGGGCGGCAACACACAGGTTGCTCTACATGGGAGGATATGGTAACAAAGCTGGAGGCCAAAAACGATGAAAAGCCTCCTTAAATTGGGGCGCGCGTATTCGCAACAACCACAGCATAAATTCACCTGCACCCCTCATCACGGGAACAGAATTCATAAGACACCCAGACAACACAGTGCACATGCATCACACCCGCCCATCTCTCTAGCAATAAATGCCCACTAAGACTACGTCACCACAGTGGTGGCGCGGCGCGGGGAGCAGAAAACCAGGGGAGCCACTCGCATACACTAACCTAGTTGATGCCCCTTCCCTCAGACACTCAGGGAACCCATGCACGTAAAGCAAGGTCCACACTGGTCTCCAACGAATGCCTATATAAAATAAACAGTGAAGGATAAATCTAGGGAGGGTGCAGCCAGGAATGATATTGCAAGACCAGAAGCGTTCCGTGAAGCGCATAGAGGGGTTGTGTGTATTTGTTTCAAGACTTAGATAATTAATCATCGTTTTGGTTTATCCTGTGGTTGCAAACTGAACAATTTGTATCATATTTCGAAATATAAAACCAATAAATATATTTAAAAAAAAAAAAAAAAAAAAAAAAAAAAAAAAAAAGTCTGATACACACTAAAAGATAACCTGTGCTCACTCTCTGGTAGCTTGGCACAGGGCAGCCAGGCTTATCTAAAGATGCAATGTGTAAAGTATCTGTGCAAAAAAAAAACACACACACACAAACACACACACACTCACTCTGTAAAACAATGAAAACAGCACAAAAAACCTCTGCATCAGGTTAGGAAAACAGACATTAACTTTATAAATAAATCGAGACCAAAACAACAAAAATTCAATGGGTAGAAGCACTAAACGCCAATAAAGGTTATCTGGTCGCGCTGCACCGAGGCACAGTCAACAGTTCAAGCCGACTGCGATGGAGCGCAAGCCAAGAGCGAGAACCACACAGGCCCAGTGAACAAAGTGCATTGATCCTTTTCGCAACAGCGAGATGCAAAGGGCAGACACGATGTTTTGAGTGATGCGTCGATGTCAGGCTAGCAGTCGAGGTGATGTGTCGATTTTCTTCATGTAGTGTTGGCGATGCGCCGGTTCTGAAGACGAAGCGTCAAACCAAGATATGTTGGTTCCTAAGTGCGATGCGCTGAGTTTCTCTGGGCAGTTGAGTGGATGAGTCGCTCTCTCTAAGCTTCTGTGGCAGCGGTGCGCGGTTCAGAACGTCAGGCTCTCACGGCGATGGGTTGGTTCAGAGCGCGATGCACCAGTTCTACTCCTGCAACAGGGTCAATGTGCCTGTTCTGCTCCAAACAAACTATAGATGCATCGATTTTTCTGGTACAAGTATCTGGGTCCATTTCCAGTGAACCAGGCACAGTAGTAGAGGAAGAGACTTTGATATCCCCGAGTCTCAAGCAATAAGAGGCAAGCTAACAAGCCCTTGGAAGTCACTTGGGGTGCAAGGCAGAGTCCAGCTCTCCCTCAACAGGGTCAAAAAGCAGCAGGCGGTAGGGCAGAACAGCAGAAAAGCAGTCCTTACAGGTCAGCAGTTCAGCACAGTAACAGACCTTGATGCACCACAACAGTTCTGACAAAGTCCAGCTGCAGGTCCAGAAGTGTCTGATTTGTTGGGTCAGAGACCCAGTACATGTACCCAGCTGTACCTTTGAAGTGGGGGTGGCTTCAAAGAAGGGTCTTTGAAGTACACAGAGGTCCTTTCTTACCAGCCGTGGCTCCAGGCTATCAGTAGGGGCTAATCAGCCCTTTGTGAGGAAACAGGCACTGCCTATTCAGGTATAAGTGTCAGCCCCTTCCTCCCTTCCTGCCCAGGAAGAGCCATTAGAATGCAGGTGAGTGCTCAGACACACCCAACGTTCCTGTGTTTGTGGCTGTCTAGAGGGAATGCACAAAAGGTGTCTGTCACCCTCCCCAGAAGGGTACTGGCGACAGGCTACAGGCACACAGAGCTGTAAGAGCAGAGAAATGTCCAAGTTCTGAATGTGGCATTTTTAAGACAGTAATGTTAAATCCGACTTTACCAGTGATATGAAACATGGAATAACTATGCCTTCTCAATCAGGAATTACAGCTTAAAAGGGTACTAAGGAATTCCCAATGTCAACCTATGAGAGGAGTAGGCATCACAGTAGTGAAAAACGAATTTAGGTGTTTTTGCCTTCTAGGACATGCAAAACTTAAAAGTACATGCCCTACTTTTTACTTACACAGTACCTTGCCCTATTGACCAGACTGTGTGCTCTAACTTAGGGGTGACTTGTGTGCAATAAAAGGGGAATTTAAGGCTTGGCACAGGGTTTTAAATACTAATTTGAAGTGACAGTCAAACTGCACACACAGTCTCTGCAGTGGCAGGCCAGAGACATGTTTAAAGGGCTGCTTGTGTGGGTGGCACAAGCAGTGCTGCAGGCCCCATAGTAGCATTTAATGTACAGGCCCTGGGTATATGGTATACCACCCTAGGACTGACAGGTCTAATAGTCACTAAAGTGACTGTAGCATGGGATACAGCAGTCATGAGAATAGCATGTAGACCACCATTCTTTAGATCATTACATCTAGAGGGGATTAAGCCATTCTGTGGTATTTAAAAGGACATGTATTTAGTGCAATGGCAGGAGGGAGGATGTCTTATCCTGGAAGACTTATATCCAGCAGATGCATTGATAACCTATACTGATGCTTACACAACATTTGGCATAGGCAGAGGTCAGTCCTACACCTACAGTGTCCGTCACACTAGAAACGATTCTAGCAGGGGGTAGTGGTCATCGTTTGATTTCAAGACTATACAAAGCCTCGAAAGAGGACAGAGTGAAAACCCTGATGGTGGTCTGGACAAGGTGAGAGAAGGACCTAGGTGAACTCCCAGTAGACATAGAACCAGCGTCCACTTGTGAGTTACTCCAAACAATAACGAGTAACTCAAAGTTCAAGCGGTTACATTTTCAGGTACTACACTGTATATTTCGGACTCCAATGGGGCTATACCAAATCTTCCTGCAATGCTCCCCAACCTGTCCTAAGTGCGACACTGACAGAGCAACCTTCTTCCATAAGTTTTGGGAATGCAGTCAGGTGGAAAGAGAAAACGAGTAACACTCATGACATTCACTGCCACCTTGAAGCAATGCATGCTGGGACTCCTACTGAGACCTGGGAAGAATAAAATGCCATATTCATTTGCAGCCTTAGGGCTAGTTCTGTGGAAAAGATGCATAGCACTACAGTGGATCTCACAACTGCACCTACACATGAATTATGCTTGAAAGATATTAATGAGTGGGCATTAGTGGAAGAGAGGTCAAGACAGATGATAAAGCGCCAGACGAAATAACTCAGTTGGCAAAATAATTAAAATGCTTTCTCACACCATACAGGACTCAACTGATATGGGGTAGGACGACTCGTTGGAGTTAGTCAACAAATAGCCTCACCTAACAGGCAGATTTATTCCAGAATTTTAAGGGAGTAAGGCACTAGGATGGCTGAAACTTTCAGGGAGCGAGCACTTATAGATATCACAATACACATCCCGAAACCATATAATAATGAACCCAAGTCGTTTACCGCCTGTTTACCGTTCAGAAAGATTATGTATTGCAAATGTGTGCCATGTGTGTGATTATTGCCTCATGTCGCAGATGTTATGTGAAAAGCTACTGCACAATACAAATGTCCTTCCCACCGTGTTCTACGACTGAGTTCTATGTTTTGAGTTTCTCGTATACACAAGTAAAAAAAAAAAAGAAAAAATAACATATTTCTAAAGAGCATAGACACACCATACAGTAAGTCAAAGTAAGCGTTCATTAGATACTAACCGGTGTTTTTTTCCGCCACCGTATTCCAGAGACTCCTGTGACCATCACTTCGTACTGGGGGATAATCTCAACATCTCCGACGTGCGTCCCATTCTTTTCATTTTCTGATGAAATCTGCAAGGAAGATGTCTCGAACACCTCAGCACCAAAGTGCTTGGTTAACGATTCTAGCATCGACAAGTACTTCAGCTTGAGGTCGTGGGAAGAAACGCTGTCACAAACCGTCTTATTGTTGAATTCTTTGAGAAACTTCTTGAACACGTTGTTGATTCGCATTCTGGTTAGAATATTCCTCTGTCGGATCGTCTTGTTCAGCGTTTCAGGAATATATCGCTTGTAACTGAACATGAAAATTATTACTCAGTATTGTCATTACACATTTTTATGTAGCATAAATAAGTGCCAGGTCGAATATGTCGGTATAAAAATATCAATACACTTACGAGAAACCACTGACCAGACTGTGCGCCCTTGATGTTGCACTTGGAAGCCTGAGGTAGCTGCAGCGCGGTTCCGCTTGCATTCATCGTTACAATGGGCACCAAAACCTTGTAATAAGTGCCAAGAAGCCCGCGGGCTTGCTAGCGTTAAGTGTCAAACAAGCGCTTTTCTTTTCTGACCACAGCAAAACAGTTACTTCTCTTAGGATGTTTTGCTGCATCTTTTTAGCTATGAGTCTAAAAGGAGGACATTCTATTTGTGCAATTATGGCTTACTTACAGATCTTTTCATTTTCAAAGTATCGTGTTGCAGACGAGGAGCGTTTGCTATGTTAACAAACCACACAAACGGAAACCCTTACACTTTGCGCCTCAGTAAAGCTTCATTAAGCTTTCCTAACAATTACCGTGCACCACATAAAAAGACTCCTCTGCACACACTTTTATGTCACAATAATTATGCAGCATTTCCAAAATAACCTCACATACCCATAACCAATCAATATAAAACTGCTTTGGAATATTTTTAAGCAACGAGGGCCGACTCGGACCAGGATTGTTCGAGGTACGCTTCATTTCGTTTTCATTGGAATGTCCTCCAAAACCTCCAAGGCTTTATTTATCTTCACTATAGAGAACAGTGTGTTTTTGTCTCTTTTTGTGATTTTATTCACTGGTACCTTAAAGTAGGCTCCTTTATTGGGGTCATCTCCAACAGCCTCGAAAAAAGTCCAAAAACTTAAAATGGTGGATGTGTTAAGACTGTAAAATCTAAAAGGGGGCATTATTGAGATACAGAACTGTTGTGCCACCTCTCATTGATTTTGAAGGGGAAAAAACGAGAACTGACTTGCCCAGCGATCGGGCCTAACAGATCACAAGTTGGTCAACCAGTCTAATGTTAAAGTTGAGATTTGTACCCGGCTCCCTTATACACACCACAATCCTAGAACACTAATCAGATCACTAATTACAATGGCCTCTCGGGCATTGGCACGGTCAATACGGCACTTACAGAATTTAGGCTTGTCTACCTATTTGGGTATAAGGGGCATTTTGTAACTCGGGCTACCTTGTGACAAACAAAAACACAAGCACTGCTCTCAACTCCGGCAGCCTTTCCCAAAGTGCGGAATTTCTAAACAAAGGGCCTCTTTTAGAGTTTGGTGGAAGTGGAATATCAACCAAAAGCATCAAATGTTGATCTGCCACCCCTGCTCTATTTAGAGCTTGGGAAATCACCATGTTTCCAACAATGGAGCCTACGCAGGCTGTGCCAGCAGAAACCTTTGACAATAGGTTGTCGGTCACTGGACATCGGACCCCTCCAATCTATTTAGGGCAGATGGTCAGACGTGCATTTTTTCTGTTTTTAGACTGCCAGGGAAAGCCTGGTGATCCCAAAGAGAAAACCAAATAAACAACCACCTCACAAGGTGGAAAAAGAGCCCCAGAACATCAGGAACTTTTGTTTTTCTTTTTTTTTTTAAATTAAAAATTCTCACTTTCTGAGTTTGATTTGAAACCAAAAAAACTTTGCCAGCTGGGTGCATCCAACATGATGCCTGCTTTGCAAACTTTTAGTGCCTTCAGAGGAACCGTGGACACAATCCGCAGACAGAGATCTTCAAGCATGGCAGGCGGTCTTCTGCCAGGTAAGCAGAAGACATCTTTCCACTGACCTGGAGGACCGGAAGCCAACCTCTGAGTCCCACATTCTCCAAATCACATTGCTTTTAAGTTTGCCCAGAATGTTCCAGATGAAGGTGTGGGGGGAGGACCAAGTTAGGGGCTTTGGTGAAGAGCCTTAATGAGGCTGGTACTGTTCACCACCAACCAGGTTTCTCTCCTGGAACTGAATGTGTGTACAAGTGTCAGCCTCTGAGCATTGACAGGGTTTGCCAAGTGCTGGACAGTGGCCATCTCTCTTACAACCTATTGCTCCTTCTGATTAATTTGTGGTTATATACACTTTTACACCTTACTTTCGTACGAGCACTGTGCCATTTCACCACGTTACGTTTTCTCTCTTTTTTCAGAAAGGGAAACCTCAACCTGTATGCCTGGCAACAAGTAGCAACAGGTGAAAATGGCAGAGATCAGCACAACATATCCTTTGAAGCTAAGGAAAATTGCCACTTTCTGAAAAAGAACTCTGATGTTAAAGAAATTTAAAGTGAATGCTAAAATACATCATAAGTAGATTGAGGCTGAACTGTGTATGTGAGATTCCACAGCCATTACAACGATACTGGATCAATTATAAGCAATTTGGCCATTTTAACCTTGCTTTCAGAGCGACAAAGTGATGTTAAGATTGTAGCATTTTGTCAGCGAACAATTATTTATTGCATACAATATTGCAGTGAATAAGTAAAACTGTCTTACCTAATCTCCTTTGGAAGGTCTAATAGTGACATTTTCTTTTCGATGGCATAACAAGATATTGCAAGGACAGCCATGCCAAGACACTCATTCTCAATCTCATGAACTTCCTGGTCAGTTTTAGGGTCTCGAACAGGTGCCAGTCCTTTTACCAAATCGTACTGTCCCTAAAAAAAAAAAAAAAACATTGAAGAAGAAATTGAGTATTTTGATTTAAGATGATTGTTCATATTCTAGAACATCTTTCAACTGCTATGTAGTGACACATATGCATTGACAGATAACAGCGTTTTTGCATTGGTGTGTCACCATATTTCTCTTATACATGACCATGTGCTGTTGGTCTTGTTGAAATGGACAACTTCAGAATCTCGTGGTAGATGGTCACTCACAAATATTCCTGTGACGTGTGTAAGTGATGTTAGAACTGTACATTTCTCTGGAAGATTTGAGTCTTGAACTTGTGTGATGCAGTATACAAAGATAAGGTGTACAGAACAACCCATTTGGTTGAATGCCCAAACCAGAAAAGGGAAAGGAATATACCGCTGATAAATGCAGAGAAATGAGGTTCAGATTTACAATGTATATCACACATGTTGGACAAACTGGGCTTTAAAACAAACATAGATTCAAATGCGTAATCCGCAGTTTGGCATATTTATTTGTAACATGTCATAAGCATCATGCTTATTTCATCGCATATATATCATAGCAGGGAGTTGTGTGCTGCACACTTACTCAAAATACTATAGTCGAAATCTATAGACAAGCAGGGTGCCGTATAACATCTCTTAAATGAGGTTTAATTCTGTGAAAATTTAAAAAGTTGCATTCTGTAAGTTGTAAGAGCTGCTTAAACACCCATAATGTTCACTAATGTGCTTAAAGGCAAGCATCTGAAAAATGTTTTATGAGAGTAACAATGCCTGTACCAACCAATGCCCGCACAATCCCATAGAAACATCACTGGTAGGTCCTTTGGGTGTAAGAATACTATGCCTGGCAAGGCACCCTTGTATCACAGAAAGGCACTGTCTTCCACATCTTCTCGAAGCAGTGGCTCGTAACCTGTGATCCTCGGATCCCTAGGGATCCGCGACTGTAAGTATACATAAAGAAGCAAAATTGAAAATGTAAAATTTTAAAACGTTCTGTAAATGTGAAGAAACTTGAAATTGAAGACTAAACATTACATGGATATCCTCAGCTTGATTTGTTGGAGCAGCGCAAGTACAGCAAACAGATTATAGGAAAGAGAATGGGTGGCCTCAATTGAAGCACTTATAAAAACAGAGCCTGCAATAGGAGTGAAAAGACAAGAGTGAGTTACTAGTTTTTATCATCTCTCTTCGACTTTAAGAATTAAAAGCCGAATTTAAAAAAAGCTCCAACCCAGTGCTTAATTTGTGCTTGTTGTTTCCAGTGTGGAGCACCAGCACTTATGTTTGAGGGCCGGCGCTTATTCTTCTGTCTCAAGCATTTGCTGCAAGCAAAAGACACATATGGGAAAGACGGAAGAAGAGAAAAATGAAAAAGCGGCACAAAGGGAGAAAGCAGAAAGCTGCAGAGTGAGCTGAAGGGGCTGGGAGTGGCTTTATATAGATTGAAGAGGCCCCGAGATGGCTTCAAGATTACGGTGCCTCAGTATTCCGTGTTCACACATTTAAATGCAGCAGCCGCGGGTTTAAGAGGAGGACTTTGGGCACTGGCACGTTTTTATTTACAAATTAAGCACTGCTCCAAACTTCCCATTAAAATTAAACTCCGCTTCTTTCATATCAGTAATGATTTAGGGGTGGGTGAAGAAGTCAAAAGGTTCAAACCTGCTGCTTTAAAGTAGAAAACAAAAACAAGTGAAAACGTGCAGAATAGATGTCTTTTACAGTATAAAAGCTACAGAATGTGTAATGTTTAAAGGTTCAGCCGAAGAATGAACAAAAAATAAAAAAAATGAGTACCTTTTTGCTCTTTTGTGCCTTTGCATATCTTACCTGTGCAAATAAATATTGCAAGGAATTGGCGTCAAGTAGAGGTGTACCGTCGGGTATTCGCTTTTTGTCGTAACCATTCTTCTGTTTCTTGGGAGAATGTCTCCAAACAGCTGGCTCATTTTCATTTGTTCCATGCCAGTTTGTAAAGTAGAATCTTAGGAGGAAACAAATGAACAGTATCATGAGACACCAGATAGCCAACTGGAAACCTACCTCTTTACTTGATAAAAAGCATAAGTCACCGTAATACTGAGAACACAGCGAAGATTTCAGTTCTCTCAATGTCAACATAATTCTATGTCAGGACCGGAGGCTCAGATTATGCTTCTCTTTATATGCTTTATTTTTAACAGCAGCCAATGAAAATCATGGAAAGTAAAAAACTACATGACCCAACATCAGTCATATCACGTGATAAATCATAGAGGAGGAAGCCTATAAAGTGTTGCATCACACCTAGCCACTCCTCTTTCTTTGCTGCTTCACAGCCAGATAAGTGTTATTTCCTTCTTACTGTTATTATTAACATGTTGGGAGCGGGCTTTTCCCCTCCTTATAAGCGTCCATTGGAGCGCTTTTCATTACGTGGAGTGGGAGCAAGGGAGCGAGGACTCACGCTTTCAGCGCAGTCCTGTCTTATGCCGGTGAGATTAGAATTCTTCTATTTTATTATCTTATGGCCCCCGCTCTGCGTGAGCGCGTTTTTTGGGGTCTACAGTGTTTCACACGTCTTCTCGACGTTTTTTCCCCATCTCCTGCCTCACCCCGACCCCACCGCGTGTGTATTCTGGACGCACGTGTGTTGTTTTGCTCTCCCCAAGTGACCTGCTTTTATCTCGTGCCCGATCGCTGTGCCGGGCCGAGTGCTTCTAATTGCCCTTTCCCCCCGGGGTGCCACTTCGTCAGCGCTCATCCCGGAGCGTTTTTTGGATCTGTTTGCTCTTCCCCCGGGGTGCCGGATTTTACAGCGCTCGTGCCGGAGTGCTAATTTCGTTTTAGTTTTCTGCTCAAGCTCTACGAGGGCATTATTAAGAGGCTCTGCCTCGTGTTGAACAAAGCGCAACCTCGCTTTTAAGATTTCTCTGTTAGTTTCCACCGGCTCAGCTCCCATCTACGCCCCAGTGCTTGGACACTGGGGTTGAAATAATTCCTATTCAGGCTGGGCCTGGTTCAAGGGCGTTTTAACCCCTTCAGGGCAGCTCCCTCCACATCCGAACTTTTGATTGTTTGATTACTGCCCTGATTTATTCTTTTATTTGTTTATACTGCTCCTCTGGAGCCCCCCTTCTTCTGTGTCTCAGTATGGCTGGCTATGATGACCAAGCAGAAGAAATATACTATATGGATGATACTGCTGGCTCGTTTGACCAGGACTTAGTATATGCTCTTGACGCAGGTGTGCGTCACTCAGTTAATCAGGCCTTGGCTCAGGCCATTCAGCCCATCAAACACCATCTTTTGGGCTTGGTAGATCAACAGGGCTGGGTAGCCCCGGTGAGCGCCCCTCCCATGGGAGATTCTTCCTTTGCGGCGAACCCGCAGTCTGCTAAGCAGTCTTCTAACCCGCATGCTGGTGACTTTAAATCCCTTATAAGAAATATGGCAAGGGAGCATGATTACAATGCTGGAGCACAAAAGAAAGCTGTTAATGACCTAGCTTATTCTTCTTCTTCTTCCTCTGAGCACTCCTCCGAGCAGGATGATGCCCCCCCTCGTAAACGCAAGAAGAAAGCTCATCACCAGGAAGTTCCTACCCCTAAGGTGTTGACTTTCGAGCCAGAGGAACATCATGCATCCCAGGTCTTCTCTGTGGTTACCACCCCCTGAGGTGGCAGATTATGTAGAAGCCCATATTAGACACGGCTTTAATAAGGATATTCGTTCTAGACTGAGATCTGAGTGCCCCAGACCTGATTTCCCCTCCAAGGTTACAGAGACTCCAGAGTTGGATCCTAACCTAGTAACTTTCCTCAAGAAATCCACAAAGGATCCTAAAAAGGGTATCAATGGCGCCTGGCGTGGATGCCAGGATAAACTATTAGACATTTCCGGACCTCTAATTAAGATCCTAGAATTGGCCTTTCAAGCCAAGGAATCGGGTGAACCTATTAACCCGGATATTCTGGTAGGCTGGGCACAGAGAGCTCTATGTTTCTTGGGCAATGCTAATTGCGCCATCTCATCTGAACGACGCAGATCTGTTTTGATTTAGCTAGATCCCAAGCTGGCGGACCTCGCTGCATCGGAATCAGGCCCCGTGGCCCAGGGTTTGCTTTTTGGGTCTCCCTTCATGAAGGAACTTTCTAAGTTTGTTTCCACTTATGCCAGTCTGGACAAGGCACAAGGATCCATCCGGAGAGTGCTACGTCCACTTTTTTGAGGGGCCGGACGCTACAGAGGGCGTGCCTTTGGCCGTTTCAATCAACAAGGCCCCCATCGTGGATCCTACCAACAAGGAAGAGGAGGTTTTCAGGGC
This sequence comes from Pleurodeles waltl, assembly GCF_031143425.1. NCBI lineage: Eukaryota > Metazoa > Chordata > Amphibia > Caudata > Salamandridae > Pleurodeles > Pleurodeles waltl. The sequence goes on along the minus strand of NC_090443.1, from coordinate 818,359,396 downwards.
TACGACTCCTCCTCTTCTACCTTCTACCCGTCGAGACCTAGGTATGGTCGAGGCAGATTCCGCAGTGGGAGATCCAAGGGACAACAATCTTTCTCCCAGGAGTCAGGAGCCACAGGTGAGCTTGGTCTTGAGTTCAAAAGTAATATTGGGGGGCAGAACTCAGAATTTTTTGGAGAATTGGCGTCTAATTTCTTCGGATGCTTGGGTCTTAGAGACCGTGCAAGGGTTCAAGCTAGAATTTTATGAGTCCCCGTATCAGCTATGCCTTCCCAGGAAGGGATATTTTTCCCTTCAAGAACACAGTCTCATTTCCGCAGAAATTTCAGCTCTAGTCAAGAAGGGTACCGTTATCAGGGTTCCCCATCACCCTTCAGGTTTTGTCAGCCCAGTGTTTCTTGTAGACAAGAAGGATGGCGGCTCGCGCCTAGTTCTAAACTTAAAAGACTTCAACGTTTTTTTGCTATATTGCCATTTCAAAATGTAAGGTATCCATATGCTGAGAGATGTTCTCCAGGAGGGAGCCTGGTTAGTCCATTTAGATCTAAAGGACGCTTACCTGACCATTCCTATTTTTCCTCCACATCGGAGGTTCCTTCAGTTCTGTTGGGAGACCGAATATTACGAGTACAAGGTTCTCCCCTTTGGTCTGTCCTCCGCCCCTTGGTGTTTCACGAAGGTAATGCGTCCAGTAGTGGAATTCCTTCTCTCCCAAGGGGTCAGGTTAATTGTCTACCTAGACGACATCCTAATCATGGCCCAGGATCGGGACCTTCTGTTGGATCATCTGGAATGGTCAGTGTCTCTGCTTCAGAGTCTGGGCTTTATAATCAATGCCCAAAAATCCGTTCTGGTTCCCTCTCGTCGGATAGACTTTCTGGGGTTCCAGATAGACTTGTTGCAGTCTCTACTGATTCTTCCTCCTGGGAAGATTAATTCAATCAAGAGAGAATTGAGGTGTCTTATCCAAACAGACTGTTTCTTTGAGAGCGATTGCTCGCATGGTGGGCCTGCTTTCTTCTTCGATTCAGGTGATATTTCCAGGTCCTTTGCATTACCGAGCCCTTCAACGATTGAAGATCTCTCATCTTCTGAAGGGCCTCCGTTATGCAGATCAGTTATCCCTGTCAGAGGAGTCCCGTGCAGAGATGCATTGGTGGCTCGATCATATGGAAGCCTGGAACGGCAGGGCCATAATTAGCTCTCTCCCGGATGTAGTGATAGAGTCCGACACCAGTCGTTGGGGCTGCGGAGCCCGGTGCGGCTCAGTTTCCACAGGAGACAGATGGTCCAACACGAAGTTGAGTCTCCACATAAATTGCTTGGAACTCCTAGCCGGCTCTTTTGCAATCAAGAGTCTTTCTCCCATCAGAGCGAATTGTTGTATTCTCCTTCGCATGGACAATATCTCAGCAGTGAGATATGTCAACAAGTTGGGGGGAACTCGTTCCCGCATTCTGGCAGAGATAGCCAAGGAGTTCTGGCACTTTTGCCTGCAACACAGGATTTCAGTGGTGGCGGAGTACCTCCCTGGGGCCAGCAACTTGGTGGCCGATTGGAACTCTCGTCACCTGAAAGACTTCAGCGATTGGAGGTTACATCCCAGAGTTTTCCGAACTCTTTCTGCGAGGTGGGGTCCCTTTTCAGTCGACCTGTTTGCATCTCACCTCAACCGGCAGATGAAACGTTTTTTCAGTTGGAGGCCAGATCCTGAGGCATCAAGGACAGATGCGTTTCTTCAGGACTGGTCTCAGGAACAGAGTTATGCCTTTCCTCCCTTCTTAATGATACCCAGGGTTTTGGCCCAGATCAGACGTCAGCAAGCGGAGTTAGTTCTGGTGACTCCCCTTTGGAGATCTCAAGCATGGTTCCAGGTGGCAATGGAGCTGAGTTGCGATCATCCGATCCTTCTTTCCTTCAGGGAGAATCTCCTCCAGGACCCTCAGGGTTTGTTACATCCATGGATCCTGTCAGGCCAACTATCTCTGATGGCATGGCGTCTTTCAGGGAAAGATGGAGCATCCCAGGGCTTTCGCAAGAGTCTTCTGAATTCATTGCGGGTTCCTGGTCCTCCAGTACTCACAAGAGATACGCTTCGGCGTGGAAGCGATGGAGTACTTGGTGTAGTTCTAAGAGTGCAGATCCTTCTTCAGCAGGTTGCTGTCTGGTCCTAAATTTCCTTTCCTCCCTAGCAGTGTCAGGTCTTGCATACCGCTCTATTAATAATTATAGGTCCGCTATTTCAGCAGGACATTTACCAGTGGAGGGTAAACCCATCGGTGAGTCTCCAATTGTGTGTAAATTAATGAGGGGTATCAGATTAACTAATCCTCCTCGCCCCCGTTATTCGTCCCTTTGGGATGTTAATATTGTCCTTCGTTTTTTAGAATCCTGGCCTTCTAATAGATGTTTGTCTAGGAAACAGTGTCAGCTAAGCTCACCATGTTTAATATCGTGTAAGAGAGTATCAGATGTTAGAGCGCTGGATTTGGCTGGGAGAGTTTTTTCTCCTGAGGGAGTCTCTTTTTCCATCTCGCGTATAACTAAATGCAACCTGAAGTCCGTTTCCTACCCCTGTTTTGTAGACAACCCCAAACTTTGTGTGGTGCAGTGTCTTAAAGCTTACGAGGTGAGTACAGAAGAATTTTGTTCTGATATGGGGGGTCAATTACTCATTTCTTTAGTTAAGCCATATCATCCTGTTTCCTCAGCCACTCTCGCTAGATGGATGCGTTGGTTGCTGAGTGAAGCAGGCATTGATATCTGAGTTTGGTGCACATTCTGCCAGAGGAGCTATGGCATCGAAGTCTTTGGCTTTGGGTTCTCGTTTAGAGGACATTTTAAAGGCAGCAGATTGGTCTTCGCCTTCGACTTTTAAAACTTTTTATTATAAACCTATTGTTGATATAGCCTCTGTGGTTGTGAATCAGCTTTGAACAAGCATAATCTGAGCCTCCGGTCCTGACATAGAATAAAAAAAATTCTAGCATTCGCGCTAAGAATTTTTCAATTCTATTAAGGACACCGAGGCGAGGATTATCCCACCGCACTGTATATATATGATTGTGGAGTTTCATGTTATTTTATTGATTTTATGTGCAAGTTACTGTACTTCAGTGCTATCCCACCCTATTGAATAGTTGATATAAGTATTTCTTATGTTATTCAGTTTTTACGGCCTGGACTTTTTCATTTTTCCTAGGAAATGATGAGAAGTAGTGTGGACTGCCGCGATATCGTTCTTCTTCCAGTCAAGTGGGATGCCAGTTCATCCGTTTTCAGGATTTTTGTTTGGAAGTTTATGTTAAGACTTTGACTTTTCTGTTGCGAATTTTGGACAAAGAAAGAGGAGTGGCTAGGTGTGATACAACACTTTATAGGCTTCCTACATCTTTGTGATGTTATACTTTGGGGATTCATTGTCTGCAGTTCCCCATCTACTGTGTTTGCGTGGCTAGCTATGTCACAAAGGAGGAATCACCCTGATGACAGACCATTACCATGTGTTAATTCTGTTTTGAGTTTTCAGCTCTATAGCTGCAAAACATTTGCTCACTGGTTCCACTCCCACTACAGTCAATAAGTCCCCACACTTTCCGTTTCCACCTCTGCCTATAATCTAATCTGTTTAGTTGTAAAGTAGCCCGGAGACTTGGGTAAACCCACCAATGGCACAGCCGGGGCACATGGCTGCATCAATTAGATCCTGATCCTACACATCCAAAGACAGAAGCAGATTGGAGTAGGCCAGAATTTTTTACGACCTACTGTTTCCACCCTCACATTGGCATGGGTAGCATCTCAGTTGTTGCTCAGAGGCTGTCCGGGTTCATCAAGATGAACTCTTCCCAAGCTAGTGTGTTACCCACTGGAGTTGCGTGTCCAGGAAATATAGCTCAAAGTCGGGCACTTCTAGGCTGCTGACAGTTATCGGTAATTAGAGCTTACTAAGAGTGACCCTGCATCTACTCTTGTTGCAGATCAAATTCAACAGTAGGGAACCTATGATCGTGGGTCCTGCAACGGGAGGTTAGCAAAACAGTATAGCAGTCAGGCAGTATTGGTATCTTGCTGAGCACTATCCTTCCCATAATGTTACTGAGTAGAAGTTTCTAAAATTCCACTCAGCTTCAGAGGAAGTTAAGGGCTGATTCCAAATTTCAATCCAACAGGTGAGATTCCAAATGATATATCTGGATCCCTAGGTACAGACAAGTGGTGGCTTCCCAGGAGATGCCAAAGCCGTGACCCCCAAGGCAATGCTCCCATCAGTTCTGCCCCAAATAGGTAAGCAACTGTCTTAGTCAAGTTCACTCTCAGGCCTAATATGCAGCCTAAGTCTTCAAGGAAGGCCACTGAGGAGTCAGGATATACCTCACCATTTTGCAGGAATAATAGTATAATGTCATCTTACAGAATATGGTGTACATGCTGACCAGCTTCTGTATACCCCCTTCATTCCCATCTAGCCAACGCCTGCAAATTGTTATTTTCTAGAGTCAATAACGTCAGTGACACCTAACATCCCCATCTCTTGCCTTGTCGGACCTCAAAAGCTGCAGATATCGTCTTGACTGTTCAGACTCTGGTTGTAGGCATAACAGCGAGATCTATCAAATTTGGACAACCTCAAAGCCTATCTTGCAAATAGGTACAGCCAGCTCAGCATTTCGAATGCCTTTTCCAGATTAAAGGAGATAACCGTTGCCCTTCGGTTCTGCACGGCTACTTCCTTTATGACTGACAATAATCACGCAAGATTCTGTGGGGGGTGCTGTGCTCAGTTACAAAACCCATTTTAGTTTCGATGGACCAACATGGGTAATAAATGATAAAGACTACCAGCTACAATCTTACTTAACATTTCATAATTCTAAATGTGTATTGAGCATGTTTAACAGCCAGTAAAAGGACATCTCCAATGGGTTTAGATGGGGCTTAGGCAGTGAGACACACAAAGCCTCCTAACTTGGGTCCAAAGAAATCCCATCTTGTAGGTGGCAGTGTACATATTTGGTAGGTGGGGTGCCAGCTAATACACTGTAAAATTCCACTTGCAGTCCCTCAAACCCCAGATTGTTTCCTCTAGCCAATTCTCCAATTACTCTAATCACTGCTTTCACCCAAGTTGCAGTATTAGGGAATTCGTTCAGAGCCTCACAACTATTCACTGGGTGGGAATCAACCAGTTCACACATGCTTCTATATCTGGTGGGGATGCAATGGCTGTCCCAGCACATACGCCAAAATATTATTACCAGAAGATGAGGCTTGTATCATTCTGTGTATGTGCCGTAATCCCTGACTGGGGTGCCTTGTATACCCCTCGATTCAGGTTTAATTAGTCCGGCGAGTATGTGGCCAGCCCTATCACACTCAGACTTTCCTTGCAACATATTCAGTGTGATTAACGTATCGTATTTTTTTTAATCAGAGTAGCAAACCTGTTCCTCACCTCTTAGTTTGCATTAATCAGTGGAGCTGCAAACCATGTCCCGTTCTACATTGAGAAGTGTGCTGTCCTGGGAATTTTCCTTGCCCCCACAGTCATTTTAATACTGTGTCTGCTTCTGCTGACCACCACCTTGAAGGTTTACCACTCAAGCAGAGGTTTAGAGGGGGTGCTATTGTTCTCAAGAAAGTATTGACATACCATTTTACACAAGGGTTCCCTAAATGCTAAATCTATCATTATGACACTGTTAAGATTCCATGTCAGAATGGATGTGGCCTTCCTTCTCCATGTCAGCTCTGTGAGTAATGGATAATGAGCAGATAGGCAGGAAACTAAGTATTCAGAGCCTGTTATGGCAGCATGTAATGGGACTGAGCATAAAATGCAGTACAGTCCAACATGTAGGTTGTGCACTGAATAATAGAAGGAGTAACCCCACTTCTCTGTGCGTTATAACCTCCACACACCTTCAAGCTTTCAATGTCTCATCCAAGTGGCTAAACCCTTAGCAGTTTTTGCGACTCATGTCCCTGACCATGGTAGGTGGCATAAAGCTAGGTCCACAACCAGCGCCCTTAAAATCTCCACCTAATACCACAAAGAGATGAGACCATTTGGCCAGCCACCTTGACAGTGGCTCCTCTGGTTTAGAGGTATAGATACTAGCCAGGATTACCTCTAAACCATTTCATTTGCCTCTGGCCAAGACAAATTGGCCATTGCCATCAAAGTGCATCTCTGTGGGAGTGAATGTTTTCCAATCTGTCTCACACACACACGCACATACACACACAACCCCTCCAAACTGCCCCCCCCACCGCCCAGAGTAAGTAGAGTATCAGATGGCGAAGAGCTGACCTCTCTACAGGCGGTGAATCCTTCTTGTCTCCTGTAAGCTCCCATACATTTGAGCTGAAAGTGAATCTCAAATCACTGAAACATTAAGCCCATTACCCTAGGTATTTGATGTAAAAACATGAACCTATTCAACTCTGGGTCCTATGTATATGTAGTGTGTTAGTGTTGCAACAAGTGGTCAATGCAGGGTCATCTTCTCCACCCCCAGCCACCCATGCAACAAAGTACTCCAATCAGACTTTGCAACTGCCCAGATTGTTTCTTAAGTTTGACAGTGTCAGATAGCAAACAAAACCTCAACTTCCATATTCCATGACAGAGAGAGGCACCTACTCTGTCCAGCTACAAATATAAAAAATATTGTATCTTCTCCTTAAAGTCAAGGGGAAGAATCAAGGGGTGGACGTGTGCTGTACATTTGTCTCTCTCATGTGTGCTGTCTTCCTTTCAATGGCATGGTTACACATCAGAAGTTTCTCCTGTGATGAATATCACATAGTCCTGCTATGTCAACAAATGAGTTGCAGTAGGGCTTCTACTGGCCTCAGTCGTTTTCAGGGTGACAGGAGTCAGGAGTTCTTGCTCCACCATTTAGGAATTGGTGGAGTAGGATTCAGAACTGCTGCTGCTGGATGTTGACATCTCGGTCCCAACTGGTGAGAGACGTCCTAAGGAAGGCATTCACTATTTTCATAGCTGCTGCCCTTTCTGCCACATTTTGACTTTGTGTTGTGCTTGATGTCCACTGCTTCTGGCACTTCAGGGGTTGCTGGTTAGACGAGTGACTACCCTCCATTCCTGCGGTGTATGCATTAAGCCAGTCCCATGAGGTCCAATAAAGAACATGACTTGGGCATTAACCATGAGTTCAATTTTTACAGAAAACAGTAGAATGTATTGTAGTCCCCCACTGCACTGCACTGCAGTGCTGTGCTGTTTACATGAAAACTAAAACCAAACTGTGGTTAAAAGCATGAGGTGTTATAGGTGCTTATATGAGACACTGAGACTGCAACACTTATACTAACATATAATTCAATCACACTGCACCATTATACATGAGAACCTTGATTACTTTATTTTAAAGTGTGGTATTTGTGGAATTTAAGTTTCTAATAAATGTGATATATTATTCACAAACTTCTGCGGTACAGAAAGTTCCTTATGGTACAACCACTGTCATGGAAGTTAATTCATATCCTTCCACTTTCTAAAAGTGGCATTTTCAAAATGGCAATTTAAAAAACAACTTTACCAAAAGATGTATTTTTAAATTGTGAGTTCAGAGACACCAACTACATGTTTATATCTGCTCCCAAAGGGAAACTCCACTTAAGACATTTAAAGGCAGCCCCCATGTTAACCTATGAGAGAGATAGGCCTTGCAACAGTGAAAAACGAATTTGGCATTATTTCACTATTAGGACATGTAAAACACATTACACGCCTAGTGGGCTTTATTCCATGGGACTGTGTGCGGATGTGTGCTGTGAGCGCTGTCGTGCTCCGGACACTGGTTTTCTGCATCTTGCATGGGAATGCCCTGAGGTTCATGCCTTTTGGGTGGAGGTTTTGCATATAATTGCTGAGGTGACTGGATCGGAGATACCCATTTCCCCCAAAGTCGCACTACTTGGGTGTGTGAATGAGATCAGTGGGCCTCATAGAAGGTTGGTGGGTCTGCTTCTGCTGCTGGCTAAACACAGAGTTGCTATGTGCTGGGGCAGGGGGCAAACACCACGTGGGTCTGAATGGTTGCGGGCCGCCGCCTTTTGCCAGGATCAGCTGATTATTTTTGGGGAGCTTCTGTCTGAAGGCTCTCGACCGAAGGATATTTGGGCTCCTTTGCGTGCTTACCTGGCGACCTTGAACAGGCAGGAAGAATGATGTGCGCTTGCTCGAGTTTTGATGTCCTGTCTCATTCCTCCTGATTGTGCTGTGGTATGTGCATGGCTGATATTGGCTGGTGCACTTCTGTCTGTGTGCTCTGACTGCCTTTTGCCTATTTCCTTTTGTTACTCTCTTTCTGTTGTTATTCCTGGCCTCGATATTTGGTTATGACATTCCTCCTGGACTTTACACGGGGACTGTACTGATTTTGACAGCTGATGATCTGGGGCGGTGCTGATAATATAGAACTTGACGCACATTGCGACTGAACTTTGTGCCCTGTTGAACAGTATCTACTTCGAGGCAGATGAGGGCTGTATTCTGTTACAACTTGTTTCTATAAATGCGGGGCCATTCTTGTTGCTCTTTGTTCTGTACTTATGCAATAATCAATAAATAAAATATTAAAGAAAAAAAAAAGATATGTCCCACCTTTAACATACACTGCACCCTGCCCATGGGGCTACCCAGGACCTACCTTAGGGGTGCCTTACATGTATAAAAAGGGAAGGTGTGGGCACGCAAAGTGGGTTCACTTGCCAGGTCGAATTGGCAGGTAAAAACTTTGCACACAGACACTGCAGTGGCAGGTCTGAGCCATGTTTACAGGTCTTCTCATGTGGGTGGCACAACCAGTGTTGCAGGCCCACTAGTTTGATTTGATTAATAGGCCCTCAGCACCTCTAGTGCACTTTACTAGGGACTTACCAGTAAATCAAATGTGTCAATCAAGGACAAGCTAATTACACATATATTTTACACAGGGAGCACTTGCACTCTAGCACTGGTCAGCATTTGGAAAGTGCCAAGAGTACCAAAAGCAGCAAAAACAGAGCCCAGCATACAGTCAAAATATGGGAAGCAGAAGCAAAAAATACAGGAGAGACCACGCCAAGGATGCCAGGTCTAACAGTATTGGTAATGGGTTGTGAGTGCATCTTCTGCACATTTAATGCAGCCAAAACGTTTCCCTATTGATTCGACCGAGGATCCATGTCAATGAAAGCCATTTTTATCTTTGCTTTCACTGCTTCCTTTTTGGTGGTGATTGCTTCTACAATTTTGCTAGGCACTTACATTTGTCCTCTTGTGGAAACTGGCATGTGCTTTCAGCTGCTGCTGGCTGTGATGCCAGCATATGCACTGTGCAGGACTGTATTCCTGTGCTGCGGGCATTGTCCCTATTGGCCCTCGGTTTGCCCACATTGCTCAGTCGAGTATGCTCTGCTCATATTAATTTGCATTTCTGGCTATCTGTTTGGGTGTGGTGTGTGCTGGCGGTCATCAATGGGTCATCTCCATTCTATTGGTGTGATTGGTTTCTGCTTTTGCCATCCATGATGAGTGTGTGCCCCTCCCACTGCACCTTCAGGTACTAGTTAGATCCAAACCGAGCAGTTTGTACAGTTTCAGCAGACCATGAATCTCAGCACACTGTGTCTTTTGTTATCCCATTTTAGTATAAAAATCCATTCCAGATGTGCCCCTAATCTTGTAAGCTTGTTGTTAGTTCGAGGATTAATGCAGGGGGTTTGCAATCTGTGAGTCCTATACAGCACAAGTCTGGTGTATGGGAATCCTGACTTGATCACTAAGATCAAGCAGCGCCCTTTGTGACCATCCACAGTAGTCCACCCAGATGGGAGGAAACAATACTTACTGGGAAACTTTGGAATTTTGTGCTAGAGTTCTCTGCTGTAGCAAGTGCAGTGTACCAATGTGTTTCCCTCAGTCTCTCCCAGCTGTGGACCAAATCTTTGCCATCCTCCATTTTCCATGCCCCTCTCCCATGCAGGATCCACACACTTCTGCAGTTGTCGTTGGTTGCACACCCAGAAGAGTAGGAATGTCATAGCTCCAAGGAGTATGCAGGGACAAATCTGTGTCCATCTCCTCTTCCTATTTACTCTAAGTTTCACCTGGTGCAGAAGTCTCCCACCCCACGTAGTTCAGGCCCCTGTTACCTCTGTGGCTAGTTCACACAATTTCAGTTCAGGGATGCCATTGCCTGAACAGGCCAAACTCCATCAGTTGTGTCCCACTGTTTGATTTGCTTTCCATGCTGTATCGTTGGAGCACAGCATAGCTTTAGCGTTTTGTATGGGAAGGGCTGCACCTCACCCTAACTTCATCCACAGAAGCTCCCAATACCCATCTTGCTGTACCCCAACCTCCCATGCACTCCGGGGTGGTCAGGAGATTTCATCCAGTAATTCACCCACTGTTTTCATCAAGGAAGAGTCTCCCGCTCCTCTCGCCCCAACACCACTCCCCCCCCCCCCCCCCCCCCCCCAAGACCCTCCTCGTCAATGCCGCTAGCTTGGGTATAAAATCACAGGATATACAGGCGAGTCAGGCAGCCCACTTGGAGGTTTAGAAAACATAACCTACTCCATCAAAGTCTTTGGACATTCATTTAAGTAAAACAGCAAGAAGGTAGATAGAGAAGGAGAAAAGACGGTTTATATCATGCTCAGAGTTCACCCACCAGTTGGATAAAAATCAGCTAAGCATTGTAGTCTCCAATACTCGCATTGCAGTTGTCAAATGTTGTGGAAATATTGCCCACAACCAGCATTTCTGAACCCTGCTGATTTGGTATCCAACTGCTGACTATATAATGGCAACAAAGAAACCCAAAAGGCAGGCTCCAATAATTTAAAAAATGTTGTGTTTAATTTCAAAGAACATATGTAGTCAGCGGAGGGAATTATTTTTGTTTTAATAATGTCATCTAAAAGTAAATCCTTAACTGCTTGGTTAGTGAAGTGAAGCATGACTAGGAAGGACATTTCTGTATCAGCCAGTCACTAACAAATATAGTCCTAGACAAAATAATGTGTAGCCTAAACCTAAACAAAAGAATAATTCCGATCACACTTTTTCAGACACACACCATGATCAACTACTCTCTGCTTCCCCAAAATCAGAAGTTGAATTGCTTCAGTTTAAAGCCACACGAGGCTCCCTATCTGAATGTTTAGCCTGTCATTCTGCAGGAAACTGCAATGACTAGACTGATGGAAATCAGAAGGATACATTCAGTCATATAATTATGGGTGGTACAACCCCACTAGATCACTGTCGAGGAAATGCAGACTTCTAAAAGTCTACTACATGATTTCTCAGATAAGAGACCAACATATGGGTCCACCTACAGGCAGGTAAATCCAGAAGTACGAGAATCATCTTTCCTTGAGCTGAAACACAACCTCTAAGAGAAGTTGACTTGGGGACAATAAAATAGACTCTCAGACTAGTCTATTAAAAGGACATTTCTTCTGAAACTGGTCTCTTGGAAACTGCCAGTGAGCATGTCCCCACCAGCTGATGATGTCTTTGAGATCTTACCTCACACAAATTCATTGAAGTTCTTCAACAAGACATCTGCTAGAAATTCAGCATTTTGTGTTTTGCAGTCCTGGATGTTTCATTACCACCATCTGTTGTACTTGTACCTTATGGCTTCACTGTAAAGGCTTCCCTAGCTTCTCAGACACTGCATTATTATAGTTCTTCTCACATTAGCCAGGATAAACTTTGCTGTGAAAGATGGAACACGTTTCTTCGGAGCCAAAAAAAAACCAACAAAAAAAATATCAAACTTCTGCTCCAGTATATCATGTTGTAGTGTCCTTTGTTGACAATTTCTCTTCAGCTGCCCAGTCACCAATGTGAGTAATACAAGACAAGAGGTGTTTCTACGAGAAAGAAGTATATGCAAACCTCGTACTGACAATGAGCAATAGACATGGGTCCTTTGAGGCTCAAATAGAGCAACAGTATTGAGATTTGCTTGTAGAAGGTAGGCTGCCCTCTGAAAGATAAACTGATGTTTGTGCCCTGCACCTAACTCATGCACCATCATTTCTTTTTTGAAGTAGATGTGAATTTTGTGCAATAGTATTTCTTTTTCCCCCACAGGCAATACTCACGTTTTTAACAACTGGCTTTGTTTTACTGCGTGAACTGTTTTTTTGTACTTTTATCGCCCTGGAGGCCGAAACAACGTTTTTAAAGAAATATTTTTGTGTAATATTACTGAAGTACCAAGTTCTTTACATAAAAGTGAACAATCTTTGAGACTGGTAGTACTTTTTTGCAAGAACTGGTTTTGATGAGCCATTCCTTCAGTTAACAATGCACAAAAAATGTCCTTCTTAGAGAGACATATGTTACAGTGTTTCTTAGACTGTGTTAGTCACTTTTCAGAGTAAATAGCAGCTTTTTAGATAAAGGGATTTCCTGTGTTTTTCAAAGAATTTGTATGCAGAAGTGTGTATTGTGTAAAAGCCTATTACACAACCCTAGACATCTTGAAGAAAATAAGGACATTTTTAATACACCAACCAACTTTTTACTCATCTGACTTTGATCTTGGGATCTGAAAAGAACCTTACCATATATTTTTCGTGTTTGTTTCTAGGATTAATGTTTGTCGGAGTATTTAGTGGTCGGACTACTATAAAAGCACAGAGACCTGTTAATTTCAGCTGTGCTGTTCCGGAAGCTAAACCAGGTAGATCAAAGAGACAACATTATTCAATTTAAAAAATAAACCCAAGCAAAAAAATATTCTGCCATCCTCTGCATAGGGGGTAAAGTTATGATGTTAGGTGAATCACAAACAAAAATACCAACCACCAAATTTCACTGACGGAATCCTAAATTACAAACAATGACACAGAACAGAAATATCCACACAAGGAAATATGAAGGAATGAGCTAGTAGCATCCACCTATAACTAGTCACCACAGATAAACAGATCACAGATTAAAATGACCGATGATATTACTTGTCCTCTTCTGAAATTGACACTGTTGACCACTCTACCTTCACCTACAAAATGACATCTCAAATGGAATTAACCTGAAACATCTTTCACTGGTTTCTTCCTACCTACCCAGGTTATTCACCTGGGCACTTCTAGCTCCTAGAAGATGTAATCACCTATGGAGTTCTATCTTGTTCTCAGTTATCTTTAACCTCTACATCCAACCCCCGGGGGCTTTACTCACACATAGCAACATTAAAATTCATCAAGACGCAGATGACACACAGCTACATTAGAGTCTTCTATGCTCCAGACCTACAATGCCTCAACTTTGCCTGCAAATCATCCAGACCTGGATATCCAGCATATACCGTAAGCATAACCCCAACAAAAAAGAATGCCCACTATTTACCAATTACAAGCTAGCCCAAACCTGGCTCAGCGACATGAACCTGAACGGATCTGAACTTCAATGTTCATCCAGTGTGAAGTCTCTCGTATTCACCTACACCGATCTCACCCCCAGGAACATACCATTCAGAAAACTAAGACTGTCTGCTGCAAGCTCTCTCTGCTAAAGAAAGTAAGATCACTGCTCACAGAAAGCAACTTCAGCACTGCCTTTCAAGCCCACATTCTCTTGCACCTGGATGGTGGCAACTGCCCTCCAGGGCTTCCAAGTCTCCGTCATGACTCACCTTCAAAGCATCCTTAACTCGGCAGCACGACTCTCAAAGGGCCTGAATACATAGGACCACATCACCCGAATCCTAATAAAACTCCACACTGTCCTTGTCCACAAAACCAGTTGCGTCATCTACAAAGACGTTGACACCCGCAGCGCTGTATGTTTCTCTGACACCTCACCATCTCTGCAAAAATGAAGGAAAAAAAAAAAAACAAGGCAACCTTCCCTATCTGTGCACCTAGAATCTGGAACAAAATCATCCGCACATCCATCAGCACTGCCACAACTCCGCTCCGTTTTAGGAAACAGTTGAAAACACACCTTTTTAACAGACACTACACACTGGCGCAGCAGCAGTCCACCTTCTTTACTGGAAACCCGTTACCCCTCCAATCATACATTTAATCTGCAGAGTGCTCAGCTGGTTTTCGGCTAGATTGGAGTTACATAAATACCACATACATAAACATTTACATGTGTGACTGGAGGTCCTCTGACAAAGGAGCCTCGTTATAAAAGCTGAGGGAATGATGAGCATAATCAGTGTAACGATGTAAAATAAAAGGCTGTTGTGCGCAGACTTTTCTTTACTGTCACTTACTAGGTAACAGCCCCCAGCAACAAACGAGAAAATGGGAACTTTATTACAAAAATGTCAAAGGTGCAGAACATATTAATAAATGTTTAGGGGTCACTCTGCATTATATAATCATGCTTTCCTTCTATTTGTCTTCCCCACAGATGGAAAAGTTCATAAACACAGTTTCACAGAAACCGGTTGGAAAGCAGAAGAGACAGTATAGGGGAATGCCATGAAATGAAACAGACAAAAAAACGCCTCAAAAAACATTAGCGAAGATAAAATGCTTCACATACCTTTAAATAACGATAAAGACAAGAGGTGTTGACACCAATGTCTGAGATTTTCAAACTACAGAAATGAATGTTTTAACTGTCGGAGGTCGGCATTCTGAGACAGTGTAACTCCTTAAAGGGATTAAAGTGTCAGCATTAAAAATGAACGGATGAAAAAAAAAATATTAGGAGAGTACTGTCTATCTGTACCATTCACTACTTTTTTTTATGTTATACTGTGAATTCAAATGTGTGGCAGCTGCAGGGATTTTTGGACTAAAAATGTGACATTAACTGCATTTTTCTTTAAAAATAAAAATCAAGTGTTGCTTGTTGGCAGTCCTAATTTCTCTGGGTCAATTCAAACAGGAACAGTTTTGTTTTGTGCAAGGTTCTAGCCATCTGGGCCCATGACTGGCTATAGGCCATTCTTTGTTGGAATCTTGCTAGCTTGTACTAGAAGCAGTGCTTAATTTGTGCTTGTTGTTTCCGGTGCTGAGCACCGGCACTTATTTTTGAGGGCCAGGGCTTATTCTTCTGCCTCAAGCATTTGCTGCGAGCAAAAACACAAATATGGGAAAGACGGAGGAAGAGAAAAACGAAAAAAGCGTCACAAAGGGATAAAGCAGAGAGCTGCAAGAGTGAGCTGTAGGGGCAGTAAGTGGCTGGCTTTATATGGATTGAAGAGGCCCGAGGTGGCTTCAGGATTACGCTGCCTCCATCGGCCGTGCTCGCAGATTTAATTGCAGCAGCTGCGTGTTTAGGAGGAGGGCTTTGAGCACCGGCACGTTTTTATTTACAAATTAAGCACTGACTAGAAGGTTCCAGGCTCACTGTTGAGCACAGGCTGTCAGGTATTACACTGTGGGTTCTGTCTTCTCTGCAATAGACTCCCCGTTGCCAGATACACCTGCGTTCAGTTCTACTTTCTCACATACAGTTTTCTTATAACAGAGCCAGAACTTTAGAAATGTCAGCCCATATATGTTAAAAGATGACAGATTCTATACAGTTAAAGTTCAAACCTATGCTTTACCGGGTTGGTAGGGTGAGGTGCGGGAGACAAAAGAGGTAAAAATACTCAAATGTAACTAACCTATGTCTGGTTATGATGCGTAACTAACTGCAGTATGACACTGAACTAATGCGGACATATGTTCCGAAACAGACATGCATTCTTTATTTGATGAGAGAGTCCAAATTAAAAAAAAAATATATACAAACAAAAAATAATAATCAGACTTTTTATTTTCTTGAGGCTGGGCCGCGATGTTAGTGGTAATATATCACATTTTTAACACAACAAAGTAATGAGAATGATATAGCGGTAAAGGAATGATATATTTTGTGCAAAAAGGCATGTGACTTCTCCTTAATAGTTTTTACTGGCATTAGGACATGGGGAGGGCAAAGCGGTGTCCTGATTTATCCATAAAGATGAGCTATTTTGTGGCACAGATCCAACCACTGAGCGGAAGACAGTTCACTCATTATGAAGCTGCGTCGGATAATTGAAGAAGATGTATTATAATATTTTACTGTAACAAACTTGTATGTTTCGTGGCTTTCTTTTAATCGTATTTCAGTTTTCCCTTAATTTTGTTCTCCTCCTAGGCATTATGGGACATTTTTTACTGAACATGTGTAGTGGGTACTGGGCTTCCTCTTGCAGCCTTCACATACCTCATACGATAATGCAGGCGGAGAGAAAGGTAGTCATCTATTGTGAACACGTGGTTGGGCGCAAACCATAACTTGTCTATTTCATCATACAGGCCAAACAGGTTGTGGCACAGTGGAGATATACCTAGGAAAAGAGAAATAACCGCATGAATCTTAAACAAAGACACTCACAAAAAACATGAACACACATAAGAAGTCAGGACAATTTTTGTTGTATCTCTACTACTATCTATGCAGGCATAATGTTATGTGATCCACCGAATACAGAACAAATTTCCATAAACATAACTGCTGGAAGAAGACACCACTGTATTTATTCTCTGCTGATGTTAGTGTGTATGTGCGCATATGTTGCTTTTTTTCCTGCGCGCACACGTCCACAATGGCCTTGCAGAGCTATTTATATTCAGATTGTTGGGAAATCCTATAAATGCTAAACTACCAAAATACAGTGCAACCAGTAGAATGGGCTTGCACACTCCATGAAACGAGAGTTGCTCTCATGTCGCGTCTGTACTTACTGCACTCAGTGGCTGCTTCGATGCATAGCTCCTCGACTGTGTATTTCCCGGCACTGTAGGTCAATGACGATTTCTCTGAAGCATAAAACGCTATTTCCAGTCCTTTGTCCGGAGTCGTCAAAAGCAGTTCATGCTTCTTGGAGCTTCTCATTTTCGCACAAAAAGCCATTGCCTGGCAGTCTTCATATGCCTTTAGGTCTGATTAAGAAAAAAAACAAAAATTCCTATAAATGTGAAGTTAAAATTTATAAATCGCGATTTATTACATAGTTCGACGTAAGAGTTAGACGTAAGAGACTGGCTTTGCAGATATCTGGAAATATAGCAAGACTGAGATTAAAACTGTTAGATGCGTTTTACAAGATTTCTTCCTACAAGATTAATTTGAGCATTTTTCGCTCCCACTTGTATGAGATTCTACAACGTGTGAAAATAAAATAAAAGCCATTATTTCTTTTCAAGAGCCCTGCAAAGCAATTAGAAAAAAACAGCTAAAATACGTGCTTATGATAAACAAAAACGTGATCTTGGCTCATGCTGTGGTTCTAGCACAAGAGGTAATTTTGTCCGAGGTAAGAAACGGTCGGTGCTGCAAGGGCTCCAAACACGAAAGCGCGACCCACCTCAACAGCTGTGTCTTGTTCCCACAATGCTGAATGATGTGCTGTCTGGAAATATATATATATATATATATATATATATATATATATATATATATATATATATGCAAAAAACAAAGGAGAACTCTGTGAAGTTCCCAATTTTAGGTGGAGAGCTGCTCTAGTAAGGAGCACCCTGCAACACCAGCGACACTCTAGATTTGCTCACCTCAAATGTCTGCTTATCTAGCAAAGTCTTAAAGCATAGGATTAGCACAGTGCTATCCACGGCGAGCTAGATAGTGACAAAGTATTTTGCCATTTGTACAGCAACATTTTTAAGCATAGGATAGACATAGTGTCATCCTTGCCGAGCTGTAAAACGACAAAAGCCATTTACCACTCCAGGCACAGTATTACAGCTATGGACTGGTCAAATACCATCCAAGCCAACCTGGAATGAGTAAAGCAACCCCTGACACGTGTTTCGCTCTCATTAGAGCTCTTCAGAGGCGTTTAGCTTTGTCCAGACACAAGGGAGCACCCAGTATAAGTCAAACTAAGGCCCTTTCAGGGATAGAGTGACGCATAAATTATGCAAAAAACAAAGGAGAACTCTGGGAAGTTCCCAATTTTAGGTGGAGAGCTGCTCTAGTAAGGAGCACCCTGCAACACCAGCGACACTCTAGATTTGCTCACCTCAAATGTCTGCTTATCTAGCAAAGTCTTTAAGCATAGGATTAGCACAGTGCTATTCTCGCCGAGCTAGATAGTGACAAAGTATTTTGCCATTTGTACAGCAACATTTTTAAGCATAGGATAGACATAGTGTCATCCTTGCCGAGCTGTAAAACGACAAAAGCCATTTACCACTCCAGGCACAGTATTACAGCTTTGGACTGGTCAAATACCATTCAAGCCAACCTGGAATGAGTAAAGCAACCATATATATATATATATATATATATATATTTTTTTTTTTAAACAAACGAACCCCAAGATACAGCTGTAGAAAAACTGCGCACCTCACAAAAAGGTCTGGGTTCTTTCAATCTGGTACTGTAGTTGGGTAGCATGTTACCGCATGGACATTTATATTAGATATGTATTTTTTATTAGTTTTGGTATATGTGAGAGTTTCCTTAGATTTAGTTTTAGGTCAGTCGGCTAACCTACAAACTCTGGAAGTCAGGGAAGAATTATTTAACAACCACATGCATTCCCTTGCTCCACTTCCGATTTTGCTGGGCAAAATCAGTGTCTAAATGAACCAAATAAGGTACAAAACTGCCCTTTTTTCAGTTTTTGGGCCATGGCCTACGTCAATGTTGTAACTGATTTCAAATTCCTTTACATTTTATCAACACAGCTGGTAGCGCACATGCGCACGCACACACAAGAGCATTCACATTTGGGGTTTTCTAAACCAGTATTTCTTAACCTTTTGACTTCCATGGAGAGCCACTTAATGATTACTGGAATCCAGAAACTCCCACTGAATCATTGTTGTAATCCAGGGACACCCCCCACTGAGTCGTTACTAGAATCTGGGGACCCTGGAGTTAGCAATTTTGATGATTTGAACTGCAAAACATTACACAACAATATGGAAACAAACATTCATCAAATACACAGAAGACATCTTTGTTGAATTCATTAATATATACCCCCCCCCAAAAAAAAAAACAAAAAAAAAACTTTAATTTCAATGGGAATGTTGGAGCTTTTTTAAAATCAACTGCGGCCACCTATCATCAGTACTATATTCTGTTTAATGCTGTGGCACTTCTCCCATAAATCAGTCTGAGGATTCAAATTGACTTTTTAGTCTCCAATTTCAAATTCCTTCATATTTACAGAACGTTTCAAAATGTAAAATTTTACTTCTTTATTTATGTACACTTTACTAATCTGTTAATATTTAATTTTCAAAGCAGTCACAGATCCCTTGAGTAGGTGTCGCAGACCGACAGGGTCCCCTTATCACAGTTTAATAACTTGCTCTAAACAAATTAGGAACAGTCGCACCTTTGGGCCGAAAGCCCAGGAAATTGAGCCAGAAAATCCCTGATGTGTTCTTAACCCTAGACATCATCAGTATTCAAGGTTGACTACTTGGCATCCCGTATCAGCATCTGTTAAATAGTCAACAATACAACCAGCTAGTGTCCAGAAATCCAGGGATCTAATCTGCAGCAAAATGCTACAACCACGTGATGGATTTCACCAATCAAGTCCACAGTCTAGCTGCATCTTTGCAACTCAGCCTCTTTAATTGCTTCTGTTTTCTATCACTTCTGTTTGCTTCCTAATGTAGAGGTTTAATGACTGGATGAGGTTTTGAAAAGCTTATTTTTGGATGATAAATTATTAGACGTTTGTTCCACTAGGGTTTATTGGTAATAGGTATGATGTTTAGTCTGTTGCATTAACTGAGAGGTTTGCAGTGCTTTTGCACCTCCTTGTAAAAGGTGGACAAAATCCAACTATACAAGCGTAGCTCCAGTATTATTTAAAGTTTTGATGGTGTGCAGTCGTCCTTGGATGGCAGCTCCTCGAGGTGCTCCATGGAAGGTGCCTTGTGTTACTTCCACCTCCTCTTATCCCTTTGAAACAAGGTCACTCAGTGGGTCAGAATCATTACTCTTGGGTCCAGAGATATGGAGTCAGTGTCGCTGGATTGTGGTTTCCCTATTACCTGTGTTACATTCACTGCATCCCTCCCTTGTTCCATCGCGCCCCAGCTTTGACACCTGCAGTAGGCACTGGAAGAGTGTGGCAGGGCAGTGAAGGTACATAGTGCTGTGGTACCTGGCTCTGTGTGGGGGGTCTTTAGGGCTTTCAGTGGAAAAATAAATGATCAGCATTATCTTGTAAATAACATTAAGCATGTAACCCTAATTGCAGAATAAATCTACTACTTGGGAAGAGGAAGTCAGAGAGGACAAATAAGACACTTTGGAAGTTGACAGCTTCATGCAGGAGCCCCGCAATACTCTGTCCGTGCACACAACAGCTTCAATAAACCCCAGGCAGTGTCAGCTGCAAACATATTGGGGAGTAGACTACTACAACCAAAAAGGGGCGCATTATTTCCGTTAGGGAGAATGTGATTTGGACAGCTGGATTTGTAGGCCACAGAAAAGTAAAAGAGTCTGCCAGCTCCGCTATTCCTTTGCTACTTGTCCAGTAAGTACATTTAAACAGCATAAATTACAGGACACAAGTCTCTGATAACTTCTGGTGACAGTCACCACATGACGTGAAAAATAATGCATCTGCTGGTGCGGTCATTATATTGTCCCTATTGCTCAGACACAGATGGCTCGGCAGCCTTTAACATTCTCTTCTTCATGGCAACTGGAAATACTCCAAAACGCACGGCTTTTTAAATCAGGTTCCTCCCTGCTTACTTGAGAAGTTTTTTGCTTGGCTCATACACTCCGGAGATGTGCCCGACTTCCTAAACTAAGTCGGAGCTCATGAACTTGGCCCATGGAATTACGCTACAGTGAAAACCCAAATGATGTGACATGGATGAGTAAAATATGGGGCAAGGACAGGCAAATTATGTTACACCACTGTTTTTTTATTAAACAACAACTGCAGCAATGTAGTGCAAATGATATTTATTAAATAGGTATCTCATTGGGCAGTATTTTAGAGGACATTAACAGAACTGGAGGAAAATCCTGGATATTCTGAACATTAGCTTGTACTCCCGTACAATCCCGGAAAAAAACAATAATTACATGCCAAAGAAGCTTAGTATGCAAATGAAGTTACCAAGCTTAAGCTTAAGAGTAAATTGAGAAAAATATATGCCCATAAAGAAAAAAAAAACACATTCATCGAGGCAACATGCCTCCGATAAACAATTGGTTAGAGAGTCCAAATCTTGACAGCTCTCTGAGCAAATCCAAAATGCATGTAATCTGACAAGAGGTATTTCACATAATTGAATATACAGACTCTAAAACCTTTGAAGTTGTTCCAATACCTCCCACTAAGCTCTGTGAAGATATTAGTTATATTTTATATGAATGCTGAAAATGCAGAGTTGTTGTTAGGGCTATCTAAATTTAGGATGGACGATAACAGTTACTTAAATGCCAAAAATCTGCAAGGCTGCCTTAACCGACGCACTGCGGGGTGGTCAGTACTTTTTGGAAGTTAAATCCCCTTAAAATAGAAAGCCTTTTAACCAATAGTTCAGATATCTAGAGCAAGTTAGACTGGGTCCAGATTACAATCCCTGTACATGAGCCTGCTTCTGGAAGGCAATATGTCCTTCTGGAATGCAATGTGTCTTCAAAAACGTACCTTTCCAAGTTGCTTAGCTCTAATGCTTCCTAAAAAGTGAAAAACAGTATTCTTCCATTTATCGATTTTAGATGGCAGTGGAATACATCTACTATGTGCAGCCAAACCAACTAAATTAGAACCTTTTGCCTGGTTGAATTAATATGTGTATAACAAATTGAAACGTGTTTATCTGAGGCAAAAATGGGAGTATTTTCAGGACCCATCATTTCCAAAATATATTTAAAGCTGATATTTGAATGATAAATCATGCAGCATTGGGAGACTTATTTCTAACATCATTCCCTTTGTGCTAGGGGCAGTGAAGCTGTGGCTGTACATATTATGCTTGTAGAGGTATTCCAAACTGACAAAGCCTTTTTAGAGTTGAGCGCAAAGCGCTCCGTCCCCTGTTGTAATCTCTCTTTGGGCTTCTAACCACACCCATGTCACGTCAGTCACTTTCATTTGTTCGTGGGCTTGCCTTTTGAAATCCGCTTGCTTTCATTAGTGAAAGGCATGCATACGTCATGCCTTTTCCAGTGTTTAGCCCTCCTCAAGTGCATCGACCAACTACTGAAAACATACAAGGCTCGATGTTTTGCGTCTAGTTTCTGGACTACTTTTTCTCTGTATTTCGCAGCGCGATCTTTCTGGGCAGTAGTCGAGCTCTTTGCATGACATCAATCCCGTCACATAGGTCATTGCACTTTTGCCGGTTACATAGCTAATTGCACTTTTGCCGGTTACATGGATAATTGCACTTTTGCCGATAGGTTTCTCTGCGAGGGAACTTTTATTTTCCTTTGAGTGTCTGCTTTGCGCTGATGGCTGCCATCGGCTCGCTTATGTGTAACTTTTACTTTCCAGTTTATATGGCAAGAAAAATCCAGTTATGTGAAGCTGTTTTACTTTTTCATTTTCAATTTATGTGGCATGAAAATTCTGGTTAGGAGTTTACAATGCTAATAGCTCTAACTCGAGCAAACGCGAGACGCATTGCATTGCAAATGCTTGTTTTACATTACTGCTCGAAATCCTGCACTGAGGTGATCATGGCTGGTGATCTTGAATAAGGTGGCCACTAACGTACTCTTGTCTGAAGTGTACAGCACAGATCATTTTGGTAGCTCAGGATGATTTTCATTGAATAAAAGTAGCTCTCATTAGTCAAAAGATTGGTGACTGTTGCTCTACAGCAACAAGAAACTTTGCAAAACTAGTAGAACGTCACGTAACAATTACAACGTATTTGAGATTCTTCTAAAGTCTGATAACCCTATTAAAGTAATTGCAGTTTGAAAACAGTACCACTGATGGCAACTTAAAATTGTATTGAGTGAAACAAAAACATCATGACAAAAACGTGATATTTTTTTCCATACTGTCTGAGTTACATTTGAGTAAATGCATTTTTTGGCCTGCCCTAATAGTGCAGATGTTGACAGACAATTACGTAAGCATCACTAAGAAAGATTTTGCCACCACCCATTTGCTGACAGCCAGGAGTACATGTTTTGATTGGGCAGAAGTTGTGTGCTTCCACAAAAAAATGCTTGCCTGCCACTGCAGCTGTGAACATTTCATTTATACAGCTGGCTAGTCTGAACTTTCAGGGGCACACACATGACACTGTAATGCTGTAAAAGTCATTAACAACATAGATGTTTAGGTCTGGCTTGGCAGTGCAACTGCCACCTTACTTTTTAACCTACACCATTATTATCTAACTTTCCTTTGCATCCACACAAATACATATTTATTTCCATGCTATTTACTTGTAATGCTTCACATTACCCTATTCCAGTGTTTCCTAAACTATGGGTCGTGGGCTGATTTTTGCTGAGTTACAAAAGTCAGAGCAATAAATAGAGATGCTTTTAAATTCTGTGATTAACTTGTCACATATGCTGGTGATTCAAATACAGAAGTCAAAAGTCAGTCTACTTTATTCTTTTAACATGGGAATTTGTGTTTACTTTTCTTTCTCTAATGGCAAAGCAAGAGGAGGTTTTAAAGTGAGTTAGGTGACAAATGTAAGATGTTTTTTGTAATACACAACAAAATGTAAATACCTGTAAATTAACTGTATGCAGTTTAGGAAAGCAAAAATGAAGCACTTTGTGTAATTCTGAAGTCTGCTAGAAACAGAGATTTTAATAGAATCAAAACAAATCAAGACACTTGGTGATGCACAAATACATATCAACAGAAACTTGATTTCCATACATTATCATGTGTGTGCTGTATAGTTTTATCAGTAAAATTTAATCTGTGTGGAAATCTAGTGGCCATTTCAATGGGAAATGTACGGTCTGTAAATGACAATAGAATGCTTTAATTACATTTAAAAAATCGCTCCTCATCATGTCCAATAAGGGCAGATATGTTGCGAAAGTTTGTTGTTCTAAAAAGTGGGTCATGATTCTTAAAGGTTTGGGAATCACTGTCCTAGTCTATTAAATGGGATTGTTCACACTATCTGGACAATCATCACAACCTTATGTGAAAAGCTGATAACAGCGATGAAGTTTCAAGCTGAGCATTGCACCCTGTGTTTGGCAACTTTTCATAACATTTATCCGTTTGAGCTACAAACAATTTTTTTTTTCCTTAAATCTGTAAAATTAAAGAATCTGCAGAACTAAAAGATCTGAAGAATTAAAATATGCAGTTTATGTAGCTGAGTGTGGATTAGGAGCCACATATTTACACAGAAAATGATGCAGATGCACATTTGTGTTTTTTCCCCCAGAGACCGTGCTCATTAGTTTAGTTGATGCTGTGGAGACTGTCAACATGAAACAAGACCTCCCAGGCAGACTCATGAGTTATTTGATTGACTAAATTGGCATTTCATACTCTTGGGCCCTTCGGTGTAAAGATGTGATTAGACATAAGGATGATATGGGAAAATAGGTCGCTAGGCAAAGCAATAAAGTAAAAAAAAAATCAAAAGGCAAATGAAGAATTTAAAGTTGGAAATAAATAGTTTTGTACACTATGGATATCAGAAGGAGTGGCAAACCACAAAAAGTACAAAAACAACCTTGCTGACGACTCAATCAAAAGCACTGATTCAACCCTTGGGTGTCCAAACAATCTTGTTCAGCTGCTACATTAATTTTCTGCCATTTTATGGCACTTTTACCAAAGTGCGTACCTTCAACATTTTTGTAGACATATCACTATTATTCAGAAGAAATTGAATTGGTACTCCTACACCAACCTCACAAGAACGAAAAGCACAGTTGATTTTGCCAGGATTCAAGCTAGTACCCCTACTGATCACAGAAAAATGTAATTAAAAAACACGCAATGCACTTAACTATCTTAAAGGAAAAACACATAAAACGGGAAGCAAACTGCACAAAGATACTTTCGGAATCACTGGTTCTTAACAAACAGCCGCGTAAAATGGGGAACTAGTTCTCCGAAGAAGTGGAGGCAACAGCAGTGGAACTAAAACTGCATCTAGGAGGCTGAGGGTCCTTACTGGCGAAGCCAAGGTAAGAAGCAGGAGCAGAAGATGCTTCGCTGTCAGCCGCCCCCTGCCTGGAATCAAGTTTATTCCAACATGTTGTGAACAGTGAGGCAGCAGCAAGCACAATGCATGGGAAATAGATGAATATGTTTCCGGGAACTCTCGCGACCCCCACTGCCAGCACTTCAAGTTATTGTACTTTTGCTCCAGTCTATAATTCATGCTTTCAATTACTGCAGCTATTCCAGGAATATCAGGCATTAGGAAGAAGGATTTCACTCATGATAAAAATACAATAATCAATGCCTGCTCAAAGAGTGCTCATTCAAAGATAACAACAGATTGTTTTCCTTCCAACATTGAGATCTTTAGACAGTGGATTCTCCTCTTCACAAAAGATAACTGCATCTCCCAAAAGCCATGCTGACAACTGTTTTCCTAAATTATTTGTTTTTACCGTTTTCACAATATATTTTCCCTTGCAGAAGATGTGAGCTGGGGGATACGTATTCTTTGTGTGCCGGTGAGAGGCAAAATACACAAATTATTTTATCTTCCTTAGCAGGTAAAGCACACAATTTACATTGCAAGAAATGACCTGACCTAGACAGTGTCTGTCAAGAGGCCTGATTCTTTCACCGTGATCAGAAATATGAGAAAGCAACAGCCATCTTGAAAATATTGATGCACACAAGGCTTGTTTTCGTGTGGGAATATTTAATCTCTTAAATAATGTTTATAGCCTTGCAAGCAAGAAAATGGCAGTATATTTATTTGGGCAAAATCTGCCACCCGTAGGGCATGACTTCCCAGACCTTCCCATAGCACACCGGTCAAGCTTAGCTTTGTGGAAGTGTGTGGTCAGGGCGGGGCGGCCAGGCATACGGTTCTGCCCAAACAGCCCACGTTTCTCGCCACCTGTCCCGGCAAATTTCAATAAATTTTGCAGATGTCCTGGTTTTCAGAGAGGGACGACTTAACACAGATGAAGGCCAAATGTTTGAGGCAGAATTAGTTAGCAGCACATAGTAGAAAGCAAATCACTTAAAGATGCTGCTGGATGTAATGATGCATTTTAATTCCCCTTAGTGCCTCACTGTCAACGATGGTGAGCAACACCAAGTCACTCAGTGCCTCCTGGTCCAGGCAAAATTTGAAGCCTAGTTCTAGGCTTCCGGAATGTCCCGTTTTTTAATTCTCAATACCCACATCAGTCCTTAGCTATGCAATACTGGATGGACACTTTAAAATATATTAAGAAAGCACCCGTCGCTTGTGTAATGATGAACCAGAACCAAGACTCAAAAAAAAAAAAAACATCACTTACACAAATAATAATAATAAAACTCTTACATAAGTGTTGTTTGTAATAGGACTAACATTATGGAAAGTGTGATGCAACTAAAATGGCACTAAGCGGACCCCTGGAATGCTATAGAATGATTTTTCATAAATGTAGCTCCAAGAAACACAGAAAGCAAATCACAGCCCAGTCCTCCTTTTCACCTTTACATCAACCTCCCACCAGTGGCGCTCCAGGTCTCGTGCATTCCTGCAATGAAACGGTCTGCTCTGGTCTCGGATGGAGCGACTGGGGAATGACTAAGGAGCAACTATTCTCTGTCAAGCCACAGTTATTATGTTTCTTTCGATCACACGCATCAGCAGTGTAGAGTACACTGATGGTACTTGCTGCATCCCAGGACACATGCAGATACAACCACAGAGGAAAAAAACTGTGCATGACCAGGCAGCAATACAATAATCAAGAAAGGAGCATAGGCTGTTGAGAGCAGTCCTACTTACGCGAGGGACAAGGCAGATTCGTACAGCAGGTATAAAGTAACATGAGAGAGCTAACAGGGTATTCAATAATACAGTTGAATAAGGTCTTCAACAATACAGTTGAATAAGGTCTTCAACAACAGTCATTAACAAATGCTTTTCACAATAAATAAATCAGGCCTACTGTCGCTTCCGTAACTTTTCATATTAAACGGTCCAGACCTTGGCATCGGACATAACCTTTCCCAGTAAACTTATCAGGCCCACAGCTTTTATAATTGGCTTGTCACCGTAACCAACTCAGGCCTACTGTAGTGAGTGTAAGCTTTCCCACAAAGCAATTTTCAGACATACAGCAATAAAATAAAAAATGTACAGAATATTACAGTTGCCAAAGAAAACTACTCTCTCTTTTAAGAGAGTTTAATAAGGAATATTATCGCCATACCAATATTCTATTCCATATGTTTGTCAGAGGGTATCCCAAAGGTTTGTCAGAGGGTGTAAGCACCACCAAAACCCTTGCCTACTACAGTGATCTGCACAATTACATGTTAAAAAAACTGCATGCACGAGTTGACTTAACATAAACTGAGTTGAACAAGGGAGATCGTGAATTTGAAAATTATTTTTCGGGTCTATGCCGGACTGGTAGAGAGTCCCATAGAAGTGCAGCACGTCAAATGACAACCAGCCGCCACTGTACTTAAAAATCATCTTATAAACCAATGGGGCCTAGAACTTTTTTTTTTTTTTTTTTTGCAGTGATGTTTCTTATTCCAAATCTCGTGGGTGAGGTTTCCAAAGTTCACACTGATTTCCTCTTTAATCTCTGACTAAAAGAAAGTCCATATGAATGCATTCAATAGCAGCCAAATGTGAGCCACCAAGTTTATATTCATCCAGCAGTGATATATTAATAGATCTCAAACAAAATGAATAACAAACTCCCATAAGCATCTCAGCGGTATTGTGTTTCAAAAAATGTTTTGAGGACTTTCCAAGTTAACATGACAATGAGCTACTGGAAAGCACCAGCATGAGATATCGGTCACTTAACATTTTAAACAAAAATTAAATGACATAGTGAAAACTGTTAAAGCTACAAGATGTTTGATTAGTATCAAAACCTGCGCTTCAGATGTACTGTACGAAAGTGGAGTATGATGTGGTGTGGGGGTTAAGTCCTCACCATGTAATACTCCCCCAATACCCTAGAGATGATCCTTGGATTCACACTAGTACATCCTTAGCTCAGTCTTGGTAGTGTGGCAAACAGCGATCAGGCTTTAGAGGAACATGTGCTAAGCATTTCACAGCACAAACATGGACAATAAGACACAACTCGAAAGTAATCCGACACCAATTTATAGAAATAGAGCTTATTTTTATATAAATCTA
The DNA here is from genome assembly GCF_031143425.1 of Pleurodeles waltl. Classification (NCBI taxonomy): domain Eukaryota; kingdom Metazoa; phylum Chordata; class Amphibia; order Caudata; family Salamandridae; genus Pleurodeles; species Pleurodeles waltl. The sequence goes on along the minus strand of NC_090443.1, from coordinate 818,331,103 downwards.
GACACCAAAACAAACAGTATTGGTTCAGGAAACCAGAGATAGCAATTTTAGAAGCAACAGAAAATCACTGCAGAAATGGCATTTAACGTTTTATTGAAGTCAATAGCAAAAATGCACTTAATGAACAAGTTGGACGGAACTCTTGGGGGGGGGGGTAAATTAGTATAGTCCCTGGGACCAGATCATGACAGTCAGAGCAGTTTTACCTGGCCCATGTAGTCTGGGTGCAGAGTGGTTCTGGCTGTCCGTGGTGCTGAATGGGACTCGCATTGATGTAAATGGCAGGGATGCTACTGACGAAAAACTACCAATTGGGGATTGAGCTGCGGGGAACCCTGGCAGGGTTAAGCTAGTGCAGGCCATGGGACCAGGCCACAACAGTCAGTTCATTTCGAGCAGGTCCTTGGGGTCTGGTTGCAGAGGTGCCCTGACTGTGGTGCTGAACAGGGCTTGCACCAAAGCAGTTTTACCACTGGCACATCGTCGCTGAAACAGGAGATGCAAAATCTCAGCTGGGGCTGGGTTGTAAATATCTGATGTGGGTTGCACGCTGTGCCCTACACCTGCAGCTTCGAATAAAGGTGTAAGTCATGCTGGCGACCAAATCCTTTGAGAAGTAGCACCTGTCAAAGGGAGTGAGGTAGCAGTTTGGTGGAAGGCTGGACTACACTCCCAGAAGACAGTGGACCACTTGTTTTTCGAAAATCCTGCAGTGGGCTCGATGGCCAGTGTGACTTCAGATTCAGCAGTCGTTTTTACCTGCAATTTGCAAGAGACTAGTGCCAATAGTCTAACTGAGACTGACAGTGTTTCTAGCTTTCACAGGAGTCCCTCTGGTCACGAGTGATGAGTTTCAGCCAAGGACAAAGGTCGATCACGCAGGTCCCAGCCTGCTGTCTCAGGGACAGAGATTCCCTCTTTTGCTTTGGAGCGGTGGGCAGAGTCCGGTTGTCAGAGAAGCAGAGCTTCTTCTGGTCCTTCTTCGAAGTAAGTTGGTCAAATCTGAGGCTCTGGTGTCAGGTGTGACCCTTAAATCCTGGATTTTAGGGAGTTGGGGTGTGGAGACTAGTGACCAATGGGCAGCTGGCTCCTACAGCTAATCCCCCCCTGAGGTAAGGACATCCAGTGGGACAGGTCATCTTAAGCTACCCAGAACCCTCTATTCTGCCACTCCTAAAATGCCAGAAATTAAAATTTAGTGCATTGACCGGGCTGCTCACCTAGAGGTGTGGCCAGCCTGCTGGGGGTGTGCACAGTCTTGCATATCTAATTTCCCTCCTGACCACAAGCAAAAGTGCCTGGGGGCAGAGGGAGGGCTGTTTCCTCGCTGAAGGACAGTGCTGATTGCTTTCAGGTGCGGCGAAGCCTTTGAAGCTCACCAAACTGATGGCTCTATTCACTACCCTGGCTGAGAGGAGGTGTGACCTCCTTCCTGCTTCAGCCTATTGTTCTGACCTCTCAGAGCAAACAGGATGCCTTACAGGAGTTGCAGAACTCTGTCTGAGTAGCAGCAAGCGCAGGAAGAAGCAAGGGCTGCTCGGTCAGAGCACAAAGAAGGGTGGTAAAGGGGGGGACCAGCACTAGTGTGCCAACTGGGTGCATGCCAGCTGCCCCTCGCCACAAGAATCGTGTTGGAGGAGAGAAGGCATTTTTTTTGACACCCCATCTCAGCATATCTAGGCGGTACCATCATGGAGCTAGCAGCCCTGGCAAACGGGGGCTTGAGGCCCATGCTATCCTATGGACCAGCCTGTACTTATAGTGTACCTTAATGGAAAGGATGCTGTAGAGACATGGAAGCTTGTGCTTACATGCCTGCACCTTAAATATAATGCACCTTGCCCTAAAGACCCCGCCTCCTGGGCTGCAGAGGCCTATCTTAGGGGTGTCTGACATACACATAAGGCAGTACACATACGACTGTGCTACTCTTGATGAGGGCACAGTCAAATTCAAGCAGTGGACACTGCCCTGGCAGTCTACAATGGAAGGCCTGTCATCAGTACTTTATGAGGGTCTCTCAGGGTGGCACAAGTTTGTGTTGCAGCTCTGGGGAGCCCTTTACCACCTAAGCCCTAGGTACCATCTACCAGGGCCTTATAAGGAGGTAAAGTCTTGCCAATCAGGAACTGACAAGTCAACATAAAAACTTAGGGAAAGAACATATACACTTGGGCCTAGTCAGGAGGACTCAGTGCACTATCAGTGTCAGAAAACCAGCATTTAGGGGTCCAAATGGGTGCGAAAAGTGGGGGGCAACTGAAAGAGCCCACTTTTCTTACATGTACGTTTCAGAAGAAATCTCCTTCTGTCAGCTGAATACTTGGAATCAAAGTTAACAACAATGCATGCTTAAACCACTGGAGGAGCCTGGCTATAAGAAAATTCTTACTTGTTAGGTCTACCTTGACAGAGCAGCTGTTGTCAGAGCTTATAAGACCAACAGATGAAAAAGAGAAAAATATGTCAAGAAACTACTTAGACAGGGCCTTAGGCTCTCCACATGATACCCTGAGTATAGCATCTGATGAGGTAGAAGTTAGGTTAATGTGCCTAAAGATTGTCTTTACAAGCAATGCTTCACAATGAAACGACCAACACAAACATTTATTAGATAATTTCTCTAAGATGGCCGCTGTCAGTCTGATGACAGTGTGATACTGATATAATTTTAGCCAGGAGGATTACCCTTTCAATTCAATGTGGCTTGTGCTGAATGTTGCTTAATCTTTGCAGTCTTACTACAGACAACACCAGCTGTCAGGTGGGAAACAGCATGATACCATTCTCCACAGAGCCAATCCTTGCTCAAGAGTGGAGGGTGTTTGTGTCAATATCTGTTACCTTGCTCCTGTTTGTTGCTTTCCTTCCTTTCTGTGTTTGAAACATCCACAGGAGCTTTTTAGTTTTGTCGTGGGCAGATTTGTCATTTTTTTTGTTCCAAATGGAGCACTGCAAACAGAGCCACAGTTAACAAGCTTTTATATAAAGTTAAACAAGACTGTTGGTTTTACTTTGAAAGTGTGGTGCTGATTTCTATTTCAGAGATATCCAGGCTCTGTTCACTGGTCTTCCTTTGCATACCTTCCTGGCTGATACTATTCTTTGGCCAAAGGGACTCCTGCATCTTAGACAATCATATCAGAGATTTAAGGTCATGCAATAAAAGACCTGGTCAAAGAGTCACATGCACACAAAGGACACGGGTACTGCGCTGACAAGTTGCCTTTAGTGCCCTGCATGTGACACTTGACACTAGTTTATCTGAATGGTCACATGCCTGAATACTGCAAAACGGTTTAAACAAAATGGATGCTGGGGCTTGTGATGCCAGTTAAACATATGTTGTGGCTGGGTAAGAAGGGTTGGACGATTGCAGCTTTGTTTCTAATATAGAGGTCATGTTAAATTATCGGAGGAAAGAACAGGCATGCGCAGAGGTGAGCTTAGGTCGTATGAACCAAGAGACATCAGATTGTATGTCAGAGCTGCTTCTTTTCAAATGTTCCCTGGAGTGTGTACCTCATGGAGACATTCAGTTGAGATACTCTCCGAGCTGTGAGTACCCCTTTTTATGAGGTATATCACCCTGTCGGCCTTAGGAATTCCTCTTCTGGGTTCAGCGATGTAATGCACTCCATGTGCTGAAAATTTCTCTCTTCTGATTATACCTTAATCTTTTAAAACAGGGCCCTTAGCCTGCCCCCAAAGGGGAGGTCATGGGCTAGGGTTGTGTGGGTCAACTGAGGGAGATCAACACCCACTTGTAGACAGCAAGGATGGACCAAGGAAAAACTGGCACTAGCCAGGATGGCAGAGTTGCCCCCAGGCTAAGGAAGTATTGACACCTACTTCCCACAACAACCAGCCACTTCAAAGGCCAGTTGTCACACCATTGGCAGGACATAGTGGAAAGCAGAAGGTATGCAAACCCTCACAGCCTTGCTGAAATTTACCACTGGAATCTAGAAATGCAACTCAAATGTCAGATTGGCTTGATTCAAACTCTTGCTCAGCTTCATATGCCTCCTTCGAGGAGGCACTGGACTAGTAAGGCAGTTGGGAAAGGTGCCCTTTTGTCAAACGTGCATATCAAGTCACCTTTCGGTCTACTAATGGTTCACCCTGACAGCTTCTAGATTTTAGGATTTCAGCTCACCAACAAATGTTATTTTGATAGATGCATGCCCATGGGTTGCTTGATATCATGTGCTATATTTGAAAAAATCAGCTCCTTCTTAGAGTGGACCATTGTTAAGGCAGAGCTCCCAGGAAGAAAACTTCACTACTTGGACGATTTTCTTTTTGTGGGCAAAAGTGGTACCATTGAATGTAGTGCCATATCGGACTCACAATAAGACACACCCCCTTCAAGGAGGCATTCAAGATAGAATTTTTGAGGCATTCTGGGTATCAGAGCTGATGGCTTGGGAAAGGGAGGACAGCAGTTTCAGGGCCTTGAGTGTCAATGACATTAGAATGGATAATCTTTGCATCAACAAGCATGTGGACTTTTATAAAATATGAACTTGTCCATGGGAAAGGTTGCTTCATAAATCTACTTGTCCTGTAAAATAAAATTCACCTGTCCCTTTGGTGCCATGTAGTGTAGTAACAGATTATGGCACAATCTAGTGCTATGATAATAGCTTTTCTAACTATGCCAGGGCTCAAACTTTTGAATAGTTTGAATACCAGCAATTCCATTATTTTGCCTCCTTTCAGCAGATCTACATAGTGGGGCTAGGGGTGGGGTAAGCAAAAGTTCCAAGGTTGGAATGCCCTTTTGAGCGGTTGCAAAATTACTAACTTGCATGTTTTAGGGGGTTTCACCAGCTCATCTCTAATCTTTTCTCACACAGTGCAAGAATGGGAATTTACTCCTCACAAGGGCAGAAGTAAAACGTCTTCTAGGGTTGGGTAAAAGTGGTTGTAGGGAAAGTGAACTTGTAAAAGCTCAACAGATTTAAACATGAGCAAATCTACACATGCATATTTGCTTGTGCTAAAATGCAGTTCATAAATATTTTCCAGGAGTACGATTTAGTGGCCTACTTCCGTAAATTCTTGTGAATTCATGAAAGCCGTAAATCTGCAATAATGCAAGGACATATCTCATGGGTGCACTTTTGTGATTTTCTTTAAGGATTGTAACCTTTTGTTTTTATTTCACTTCTGTCTATCTCTCTGTTTATCTGCTTGTTAAGCTATGAGTGACAACATTCTGCTCTTTCACAAGGAGCATTTTGGCATATGAAGTAGTTTTGTTGGATGACCTGAACTACTGTGGCAAGGTATATGTTTTAAGACAAAAACATTTTTGCTTTTTCCAATGTTTGTTATGACTGTGAGAGCCCGACAGCTCCCACAACAATAATGTTTTACAAAAACCATATCAAAAGAAGACAAAGATTGACAAAAAGGCTGACCAACAATGACAGAACTATTGTCCTTGCCATGCTTGTTTATTTTCATGTTTCCCATAATCTTGTTGGAACTGGTTACACTGATTTTTCCATTATGATTTTTTTTTTTTTGTAAATACTGGTATGCATCAACACATTTTACTGAATGACGCATCAAAGAAATTGTACCTAAATTTCACAGTTCAGCAAAACATTTTTTTCCTAGTTGCATTTTAGGAACTTTTTATTTTAAAAGCAAAGACCCCCAATTCTTCTTTCAAGCTTCTGCAAATATCTGCATCAAACCAGAGAGTATGCTGGGACCATTATAAATAGCCTTAAACTTTGCAAGTGTGTGTACACAGTTTTATACTGCAACAACTGTCAGTAGTGCAGTCCGATCTAACATTTTCTTAGTGTGCTCCCCCTAATCATAAAGACTTTGCGATAATGAACCATAAATACAGGTTTGACAGCATTAACATATGGACACATATTACCTTAACTGCAGACAATGCCCTTCCCTGATCCATCATGTGGCACTGTATACTGGCAGCCAATGGATTTGTGCTGTAGGGGGTTGGACCTACTTGCCCTAAGGGCAAAATAAACATGAAAACATTTTGTCCCTGACTCCAAACAATATATCGTCAGAGTCGGGCTATAGGAATGCCACACCCCTGCATCAATTTATTAGTACCCAAGTCAAAAAATCAACAGAGCAAGGGAATGGTTGTGACACTAAAAGGGCTAGGGCCGGATAGACTGTCTTGCCCTGTAATACTGCTAGCTTCCTACCTGGAAGCGAGTGGAAGCGAGTGGTCCTGCCCTTGTGCTTACGCACAAGGGCAGGACCCCACTGATGAAATACAAGTTCACATAGGTACTAGCCATTATACTGGCAAAGGCGGAGCTTAATGGGTGAAGGCGTTTCACAACCCACTCTTTCGGGACTTGGGCAGCAACCAGGATTTCAGAGAACTCCTGTTAGAGGACACTATAAGGAAAATTGGGAGGTGGGAAACCAACCTCTTTAAACACTATATTCAACCGTAAAGCATACTGCTTGTAATCAGCATCTCAAACTCTATTGTGCATGTGTGTTAACTAAACTGATGTCTGAATCGGTTTGGTTTTCAACACACTTGTAAGTAGAATGTATTTTTTTTTTTTTTTAGTAATTATTAAGACCCATACGTATCAATGCCCCAACATTAATCTTCACAGTTAAATTGATAATCGTAAATCATGTGTTAAAAATAGAAATAAGTAAACAAACAAGGATTTGGTTACACTATTTTTATGCCAGTTTATTTTCATTGCTTCAAGTCGCCAAGGGGGAATGGGTGATCGGCCACTCGTTTGTATCCAGAGCAGCTCAGCACATCCAGGCAATCAATAGTTGTGGAAAATATGATTTTTTCTGCGTAGAAGCAGCATAGATGGGTAGGCAGGGAATGCAGTGGGGCATTTTGGAGGGATTCATCAAGTTACATTTAGGACACTCCCTGGCAGTGCTTAATTTGTGCTAGTTGTTTCCGGTGCAGGCACCAGCATTTATGTTTGAAGGCCGGCACTTATTTTTCTGCGAATAAAAGACAGACATGGGAATGATGGAGGAAGAGAAAAACGAAAAAGCGCCACAATGGGAGAAAGCAGAAGGCAGCAAGAGTGAGCTGAAGGGGCAGGGAGTGGCTGTAAATGGATTGAGGATGCCCGAGATGGCTTGAGGATTACTCTCCCTCAGTATTCCATGTTCACACATTTAATTGCAGCAGCTGCGTGTTTAAGAGGAAGGCTTTGGGCACTGGCACCTTTTTATTTACAAATTAAGCCCCACTCCCTTGCACATATTTTAGTAATACATCTGAATGGCAATGACATCACTACGGAAGGCAGAGGTGCACTGCTGCAGAAGATGAGACATTCCCTGGTGGTTATGTGCAGATTAAATGGGGCTACTGAATTATTATGGTCCAAGATTATCCCTAGGGAGTATTCACGTGGGGAAGAATCTCACAAAGAAGTCAAGGAGTCAATGAGAAATTTTAATGGGGCTATGTACAAATTCTTAACCAGTGTGTGTATTGATAACGTGGGACATAGCCTAATCGACCTGAAGGCTCTTTCAAACTACAGTCCTGATGGGGTTCACATTTCCAAGCTGAAAATGGACCTGTGTATCCAGAAAATGCATCACAGTCTGACCACAATGGGTTGTAAACAGACTTTGAAAAATGAAAATCCAGTATGGGGGCCTGGCTGGCGATGGAAGCCACCAGCAGAACGTGGTGAAACTTTCAAACCAATCTGCTGCAGCCGCAAGCTCAGCCATAAGCCCAGGCAAGAAAAGCAGCAACAAGGAACCCAAGTCATATAAAAAGTCACAAGGACATGGCCATGGAAACAATGGCAGAAATTATGCGGCAAGGGATATAATGTTGGCAGTGAATGTTCACCTGTAAGGGCAGGTGTGAATAGGGACCGGAACAGCCACAGAATAGGCCTGTTTGAAGTGAAGGTGAGTGAAGCACAGCCACAGGAATTGGAAGGTCACCCCGAGGGCCTGACTGTCTGGCCTGACTGTCTGAATCACTGCGACAGCAATTGGACAGCCACCCGGCATGCCTGATTTCAAGAAGACAGACAAAATAAGGTGTAGGCTTTAGGGTGATTATTGAAGCACAGCCACCCAATGTGATATCTCACCTGCTGACTGAGACTCTATTACTGAAGTGGATGGCCACCTGGTAAGCCTGATAGACTGAAGTTAACAAAGCATGTCTGGGGTACAACTGTGATCGCTGTAGCATGGCCATCAGGAGCGGAGGGTCCCTCGGTGTGCCTGACTGAATGAGGCACTGCTATAGGCAGTGGACTGCCACCTGGCATGCCTCATTAAAAGAAGATGTATAAAAGTTGTTGGTGTGAAGACTAAAACTACAATTTGTACTTGGTTTCTCATGAAATATTAAGCACAGCTACCATACGGTCACAACTCAATGGCCAAGTGTTTTAATTGCGCTGGTACGCTGGTAAACTGACATATAAGGGCGCACCTGACAAGGGGCATTCACGGGCAGGAAATACCACAAAGTGATCTTCTATTGAAATGTGATATGCAAAGTGAATTTAAAAGGCTCGCTTGTAAGTGAGAGCAGACAACCTGCAGCGTTTAATCTTCCAAGAAACATGTCTGGTCTCGTTTATTGGGATGTGGGTTGGCGATGGTCTCAGGGGAAGCACCATATATTCTTTCCCTTCCAGAAAGAGGAAGCACAAAAGGCAGCTGTCTGATTCCGCTCCAGCATTTATACAGAGACCTGTGATTCTGTCACAGTGCACTAACTAGATACGCTGAGCTTTACAGAGAGCCACGCACAGGCTCAGACAGCAACAGCGCTGCTGGCTGTATGATGGAGCACGCATGCGTTTAGCACCCAAGCCTTTGCAACGCGGGCAATACAACGAACACAACAAACACGTCGTTACCACTTGTTTCTTTACCATGCAAGTCATTACAACAACTTGTCTTAAGGAAAATCAGGACTTTGGAGTAGTATAATTTACTTTTCCAACTCCAGTCAGTGCAACAATAGGGAAGGTGGTGGACTTAAAATCCAACACCAGTCCAACAATGCGTTCCCTAAAGCAAGTCGTCATAACTACTTGCGTGATAGTGGTAACAAAGCATTTGTTGTCATGTCCGCATTGAAAAGGCACTGAATGGTTCTTCGCCAAGTGATCATATTTTATAAGAAATCAGATCCACTATTTGCAACAACATTTTCTGTACTAATTTAAATTACAAATCATTAATTATTTTGACACAATATTATCTTATTTTCAATTAATAATGCCAAAGTTTCCCTGCGCTGCTCACAACTTGCACTTCTAGCCATTAATGAAGATCCTCCAACTTTTTCTGCCACTGCAAAAAGTTGTTTGCCTAAAGACCCAGTCTTTCAGCTCTTACTCATCAGTTATAAATATGTTTGTATTAATTTAATCAGATAAGTATTTGTCCTGCAGTTCACCGAGTCCCTTGATAACAAACCCTAAGGTTTTACACATTCTATCACAAAAAGCTCTTCACAACTCTGTTTTCGGACTTTCAAACACAAACCCAGGGAAAGCTGTTGGACTGGTTTCAAACTGACTTAATCGTCTACCGAAGCCATGTGGAACGAAACTAAGAATATTTCTTCTAAGATTTATCTGCACATTCATTACCTATAACAAAAGATTGCATCCTTTCCTCATTACTGACAATTAGAACAGCAAATACTTGCTGAGTCACATTTGTCTGCAACAGTGACAGACCATCATGAAAGCACTCATCACGAGTAGGCTGGACTACGCCAACCCTCTCTTCGCCGGAATCTCCAAACTCCTTCTACACAGACCATCCAGAACACTGCCACAAGACTCATACTCAACCTCCCACGCAGCATCCACATCACACTGCACCTTAGGAAATTTCACTGCCTCTCCATTGACAAGCACATCCAATTCAAACTTCTCACTCACACATAGAAGCCCACCACAACACAGGACCAGAATACACGAACAGCCTTGTACACGTTCACCAACCCACCAGACACCTACACGCTGCCTTACTCTCACCCCCACACACTCCCCACATCAGGAAAAGCAAAACTGAAGATCACACATTCTTCCACATTGCACACAAAATGTGGAACTCAACAGAGAATCGTCCTCACTTCTTGAGTTTCCCAAGAAGCTGAAGACCTGTCTCTTCGTATAAGCACCTTGGGGACACACACACCTGCCCAAGTGCCTGGATACCCTCTCGGGTGATTAGTGGGCTTAACAAATCAACATAGCATGATATTTACTTCTTTAGTTGCAGATTTTACACTATGTATCTTCAGATGAAATATGAAAAAATATGCTACACCAGTTTTTTCTACGTTATATGATTAGTTGGCAATACCCCACTCCCTAAGCAAATCGTGGCTTTCTGAGAAATTACTGAACCCCACGCCCCAACCCTCTAAACATACATGAGTATGTTTCTCTGATTCCTTCTGGGTATCCGGACTGTAAACTATTTTGAACCATTACCAGGTCAGCCAAATCTCTACAATTATTACCTTCACCTGAAAAAAACCATGTAACATCAATACAATCCTTAAAATCAGATGCCTGGTTTCGACCCATGAAATTACGTATAGCTTTTAACCACCTATCAATAAGATCAATCAATCAGAAATTTGTAGAGCGCACTACTCAGCCGTAAGGGTCACAAGGGGCTGTGGCGGGTCAGTTCTCTGTGCTTCAGTCGAAGAGCCAGGTCTTCAGGTCCTTCCTGAATTGTGGTAACAATGGTGACTGCCTAAGGTGAAGAGGCAAGGTGTTCCCACTCTTTGCAGCGAGGTAGGCGAAGAATCTACCTCCAGCCGAGGTCTTCCCTATTCGGAGTACAGTGTCTAGTGTTTGTTGAGCGGAGCGGAGAGGTCCTGCGGGGGAGTAGAAGATGATGCAGTGGTTGAGGTAGGTGGGTCCTAGGTTGTGGAGGGCCTTGTATGCATTGACAAGGAGTTTGAAGTTGATCCTTTCTCAACGGTGTCTGGTGATGGGTTCGCAGAGGGGTACATCCAGGACGAGTCTGGCAAAGGCATTCTGAATGTGCTGTAGTTTCTATCAGATATTTCTGGGAGATGCCGGCGTAGAGGGCGTTGACATAGTCGAGTCTGCTGGTGACTAGGCTGCGGCTTACGGTCATGCAGTGTGGGAAAAACAGCATGATGCAACAGAGTTGACCTGGTGGGTCATGGCGAGAGATGAACCCAGATGAAGCCAAGGTTGTGTGTTTGGTTTGTTGGGGGCAGGGGGGTGGCGAGTGTAGCAGGCCACCAGGAGTCATCACGGGCTGATGTGAAGGGTCCCAGGATGAGGATCTCAGTCTTGTCTGAGTTGAGCTTGAAGCAGCTCTCCTTTATCCAGACGGTGGTGGCTTCCATCCTGTTGTGGAAGTTCTTCTTGGTAGTTGTAGGGTTTTCGGTCAGGGAGATGATCAGCTGGGTGTCATCGGCATAGGAGATGATGTTCAGTCCGTGGCTTCCGACGATGGACGTGAGCAGGGCCATGTAAATGAACGGTCTGGGGTTCAGGGAGGTACTCCACAGCTGATTCCCGTAGGTTCTGATAGGTATGGCGTAAGTCTGTCTCTCTGTGGTCTGCCAGTCAGGAATATAATAATTATGATCAAATCTACTACAATCACTTGGGATTTTTAAATGTAAGAAAATACGCTGGAATTACTTATATTTGTCTAATATAATCACATATAGTTATTTAGCTAAAGACAGTCGACAAAATGAACTGTTTGTTTTTTAAGCATCAGAACCCCGTACATGTATTTTCACATTTGAGCAACGAGGCAAATTTTAATGTAATTAGTTTATTTTACCAAATATGACGTTAAACATCTCGAAAATGGCGTTACTACTTGTCACTAGTTCATGTGCAAACTTTTCCTATTAATATAAGCAGAGGAGTAGTCACCACCTGCTCAAAAGCGTTAGGAGAGGAGACAGAAGAGTTACCTACAGCTATTACATTAAAGAACACACTGGCATCAGTTCAAATAAATGGCATTGTTTTCGCCTCATTAAGCTTTCTTTTTAAAACCTGTGTTTTCAGTAGTAAACATACAGAATTCAAAACAGTATAGCTTCAAGTTCACCCATGTAATATTCAGCAGGCATGTTCATCTCAACAATGATTTGGTAGATTGATAATTGCAGCATGTAAAATTCCCAAACCACTGCAGGTTGGGGGGGTCTGAAAATGGGTACTGGAATAATTCCTAAACAGGTGAATACGAGGCTACTGGGCTTGTCCACATGTGGGCAGCCTGGGTCTCCCATCTCAATTCTACCCCACCAGGGTTCTCTCTGCACTGCGCCGGCAACCAGTTTAGAACTTGGCATCTGCATTACTGTATACCTGCGAGAGCCTTTGCAGTAAGTGAGATACTGACTAAGATGGAGATAAGGGGAAAACATAGAAACAAACTCTGAAACTATCTGTCTCTGGGGGCGTGAAGCTCGCTTGAAGAGTAAAGTGTTGATGAGGTGCGCTTAGGTAGTCCCGGGGTGACTGGGGACATGGTAATGTACAAGGTCTATTGCAATGGTTCCGGGAACAGGGCTATGAACTCTCAGGTTGACTGCATCAGGGCTGCTGTGCTTTTTTGTAGGCTTTGATAAGAAACAACAAACAAGTTTGGAGGGTGTCAGATTTCTTATTTTAAAAATGTTGCTAAACAGCTTTCATTCTGCTGAAAAAGGTTCAGGTGTACTCTTTCAGCAGGACATGTGGCGATGAATATTTTCTGAATATAATATTTTATATTCACTTTTTAACATAGTTCCTTTCAGAATGTGTTTGTCTCTTGTGAGCGTTCAGATGTGACAACTCGTTTCTCGGCAATCTATCAATGCGGTATCAAAGGTCTGGTTACACCATGCACCATTCACGCTGTTAATTCGGTCTCTCTCTCTTGCTCTCACGCACACTCACTCAAAGCAACTGTATAGTCCTAAACAAGCATTTTCAATGCAATGGGACTCGCATTTTTGAGAGTTAGAGCTATTGGTGTGCTAAATGACAATGTCTTTTACAGATGTGTTTTGGTTTGGACTGGAGTGGATGTATGTGATGTGGAGTGGAATTATGTGGGTTAGATTGGAACTATTAGTTGTGGCATTGTGTATCAAGCCTCGAAAAATCATAAAAATGTTACTAGACCTGCAGGTCGAGTAGCTTGAACAATCTCCTCGACCTAACTGTAATATACTTGACCCGGCATTGGGTCTCAAATTGCATGATTCTATGCAAATATTGTATTTTACAGTCACCGTTTTCTTCATTCTCACACGAGTGCACCTTCAAATATGCGAGTTCAGTAATTCTGCTGTAAAAAAATCCTCTTCTGTTTGATTAAATACACTAAACATTTGCTCCATGTAGAATAATTCTAGCTCACATATAGGGTACACATGATCCTTAGTTTACCAACAGCTTTGCCATCAGGGCAGGAGTGTTTCTCAGTTTATGTTTAAACACTCACTTTTAATAAGTGTATTATTAAAGCATGATGTGGTAGCGCACTGTCATTTACAGACAGTACATTTTCAAGAAATGTCCAAAAACCTTCCCACTAACTTGCAGCTTTGCTGGTAAAACGACATTGTGTATTAACAATAATCTGTGAAAATTAGGTTTCAGAAAAAATATTCAGCATTTGCACATCTCCAAGTAAAGGGTTCTGACTTTCTTTCATCCTATTAAAATATTTTTTTCATCACACAAGTACATAAAATTGTCTTTCAGGGCTACTGAAATATAATTTGAAATGTCTGTTAAGTTGACTTAGTTATATAAATGTTGTGTGTTAGGAAAGACCTGATACCCACAGCCTTTCATTTCACACATGTCAAACAGTTCACCTCACAAAATCCTGAAACTCTGCAGTTACAAGGAAAGGTATTTGCATTGCAAGAAGACAAACTGACTTTTGACCTCTGTCTCTGAACACAGAGCAAATGTGAGGAGAATAAGATATAAATGCACCTTACTTGCTAATTCAGTTTCTGTCTGAACAGAACACCTGTTCTTTGTCCATTTGCCAGAAGGGGTGAGTAGGTTCTAAAAATAGCGCAACCACATAAAAAATGACTCACCATAGCAAGTGGTCCAGTAGAGCCCTGTGTATGGTGGAATTGTGTGATGTGGAGTGGAATTATGTGGGATGGTGTGCAGTGGAATTATATGGATAGTAATTATGTTGTATTAAGTGTCATGGAATTATGGGGAGTGGGATAGACTGGGGCAGATGGGAGTGGAGTGGGATAGATGGGAGTGGAGTGGGATAGATTGGAGTGTGGGTGGGATAGATTGGAGTGTGGGTGGGATAGATTGGAGTGTGGGTGGAGCAGACTGCAGTGGAGGGGAATTGACTCGGGTAGATTGGAATGGAGTGGGATAGACTGGGGTTAGATAGACTGGGTAGATTGGAGCAGAGTGGGCTAGGTTGGAATGGAGAGGGCTAGACTGCTAGCGTAGAGTGAGCCATAGAAAATGGAAGTCTGTAATAGGAATAAAGAAAGACCACCATGTGATCGTCATCTAGCGAACAACTAATTAGCTGCGAACAACCTCAGGATGCGGGGAGCATAAGGATAAAAAAGTGCCCTCACATCACTAAGGCAGTATCATTGTACTAATGGTCACTGGACTCGCACTCAAATGTGGCATGAATGGGTGAAAAAATGAATAAGTAATTGACTGGAAACATGACTAAGGCACGCCCTGGCCCTCCAAGGTAATTGCATAACTAAGTGGTTTACTCATAACAACAAATCAGCGTGTATTACTCGGCTAAAAATGACTTAGCAATCAAAGGGCATCCTACATGCTACGATCTAAACGCTCACAGTCGACGATCAGACGAGAGCTGAAAAACAGAAATAAGTCTTGTATCTTGTAATGTGGATTGCTGCCATCTAGTGGCCAAGTAACCCCCCCCAAAAAAGGCTTACCAATAGTCTGGATGCTCAGCGCTGCCTACCGCGTCAACTCGCAAAGGTGAGGGCAGGCGAATGAGCTCGGGCCACCCTTTAAAGGGCAGTTACGAGAGGGAGACTACCGTGTGCTGTGGCCAGCTGAGCTGCACTCGGGTGAGACAAATCAAGCCCAAAATAAAAGTATGTCATGATGGCAAAAAATGTATTTGAATTAATTGATGAAAAAATATTAATTTCTATGAAATGATAATCAGATCCCCACGTACAGTAGTTGCAAGGATTGGGAACCACAATAAATCAGCGCTCCGATACCGGCGATGGCGTTCACGCCACCGTGCCTGTTGGCGCTGCATGCAGGACGAAGGGGAGAGACAAAAGAAAAAGTTTACCCACGCTGCAGTATATCAGCAATCGTGCAATTATACGTGTAACAGGGGCAGTCTGCAAGGCGTGACAAAAAACAGCCTCAAGGAGGGACAAACGTAAAGCAATTACTAATGACAACAAGTGCTTTTTAGAAGGCACGCTCACGAACAAGTGAAAGTGATGGCCGTGAGATGGGCATTGATAAAAGCCCACAATTCTTACAAAAGGTCAAAGCGATTGAGCACTCGAGCTAAAAAAAGAGGTGGGCAACCCAACAAATTAACAGGGCGAGGCAAGCCAGAACCGAGCCAAAGTTCTGGCTATGCTCGTAGCTGTGACAATATTTGTCTTGTGCATCATACAACAAACATCACATAAAATATGATAAAGTCTCTTTAAAAATCTTAAGCTTGACATTACTACGTCTCATTATAGCACTGCACTGAAAAGTACTTATTAAAAGTGATAGTTTATTAAACAAGAACTTCTCCTGCTCCCACCCTGTAGACAGTGCTAAGAGGTACACAAGTTGTCATGTGAACCTTGTATTTGGTTCACATTCTTATAGAGAGAGCAACATTATGCAACCCAAAAGGTTTTTGTACAGCTGGTATTCTGAACCCATGTAATTGAAGGTGTTTCCATATGCAATAGTGAAGAAAAAGGAGGAGCAGTAAAATAAAAATATTTGCCAAAATCACAATTTGGTTAAGCAGGAAGCCACGATTAATCCAGGTTTCCTAGTTTTCACTATATGTAAATCAGCCACTAAACGGCTATCTGTTTGTCTATCCTTTTTAACTAAAATGTTGGGGCTTTGTTTTTACCACTTTGAGCAAGAAGCGTAGAACGAGGGTGGCAGGCAGAAGCCACATGAAAGCTGAGCTCGAAACGGGATCAAGATTCCAACAAGGCATCGAACTATGTTAGAGGCAGGCTTCATGCTCAAGCCTGGCTCGAGCTTCCAGTGGCTCACCCACCTCTACTTAAAATCCACGTGTGCACTCAGACACACTCATCACTAGCCCTCACATACTACACAGATATCAATCACTACATTGTCTTGCAACATAGAAACCGGGCACCACACACAAACTCTTTAAAATCATATGGACACACAGACCACCTTTCAAACACTCTTAGAAACAGGGCCGTACCATGCAACCTGAGCAAAAATATTCATACTAGCTCCTGCTAAAATATTCGAACTAGCTCCCAATCCCTCCAGTCTCCTTTCCTGTCTCTTTCTTTCCAATACCTTTCTCTTTTTTAGGTCGGGAACGCAAGCGCTCTGACGTGTTGTAATCTATCTGCGGGCTTTTAACAATGCCCATCACTATCACTCATTTGTGGGGTTGCCTTTCAAAAATCCTTTATCATCATTGGTAAATACTTTAC